>NC_069369.1:32688500-33317500 GCF_021730395.1 Mercenaria mercenaria | reverse complement strand
TGGTATGTCCTTAAAGCTTATAGATGTGAAAAGAGATTTTTTTTAAAGAGAGTTGATTATTTTTCAAGGTATTTAATTGAAATAGTTTTTGATTGAAATAGTTAGCAAGAGACTCGTAATTCAACACGGGTTTTCCTTACAAATTCAGTAAAACTTGATAACTATTTTCTTATTTACTTGCGTTTTATCTAATTCCCCCAAGGACTTTGTTGCGTTTTATTTAATTCCCCCAAGGACTTTGTAAAGAATATTATTATTAATAATAATAAAACTAATAATAATAAAATAATAATCGTAATAACAATCGTAATAATAAACTATTTATTCATATTTTCAAAATAAAAAGAACGCGAACGACGCCTTTACTGAATATAGGGTGACCTGGTTGTTTAGTGGTTACATGTTTGGCTCTCAAAAAAAGAGGTTAAAATGACGATTTAGGGGCTGGATATTATCCGGAGATGCTCTTTAGTGTTCTCCACCCAACTACGAGGGCAAGGACTGTTTCCTCACAGGCAAGCGAGCTTCGAGTGTATTGGTGTTTTGCATCTAGCACGTAAAAGAACCAAGGGTCTTCGCAAAGAGTTTAGGAAGCAGGTCCCCTTGTATCTGCGCGTCTCAGATTGCTGATACACCTAGTATGCCTCGCAGTCATTACTTTCGGTGTATTGTATTTTTAGCTCGACTATTCATAGAATAGTAGAGCTATTGGACTCGCCCATGCGTCGGCGTCTGCGTCCGCGTCCGCGTCCCGATTTGGTTAAGTTTTTGTATGTAAGCTGGTATCTCAGCAACCACTTGTGGGAATGGATTGAAACTTCACACACTTATTCACTGTGATAAACTGACTTACATTGCACAGGTCCCATAACTCTATTTTGCTTTTTTACAAAATTATGCCCCTTTTTTGACTTAGAAATTTTTGGTTAAGGTTTTGTATGTAAGCTGGTATCTCAGTAATCACTTGTGGGAATGGATTGAAACTTCACACACTTATTCACTGTGATAAACTGACTTACATTGCACAGGTTCCATAACTCTATTTTGCTTTTTTACAAAATTATGCCCCTTTTTCGACTTAGAATTTTTTGGTTAAGGTTTTGTATGTAAGCTGGTATCTCAGTACTCACTAATTGGAATGGATTGAAACTTCACACACTTGTTCACTGTCATGATCTGACATGCACAAAGCAGGTTCCATACCTCTATTTTGCTTTTTTACAAATCTATGCCCCTTTTCGACTTAGAATTTTTTGGTTAAGGTTTTGTATGTAAGCTGGTATCTCAGTATCCACTAATGGGAAAGGATTGAAACTTCACACACTTGTTCACTGTCATGATATGACATGCAGTGCAAAGGGTCAATAACTCAACTTTGCATTTTACAAAAGTATGCACCTTTTTAAACTTAGGAGTTTTGGGTTAAATTCTTATATGTAAGCTGGTATCTCAGTACCCTCCAATGGGAATGGATTGAAACTTCACACACTTGTCCACTGTCATGAGCTGATAAGCACTATGCAGGTTTCATAACCCTATTTTGCTTTTTTTTAAATTATGCCCCTTTTTCGACTTTCGTATTCATTCAATCGACAAGGCTGTTGAATAGTCGAGCGTTGCTATCCTCCGACAGCTCTTGTTAAGCTTAGTTATAGCCGCCACTGGTAGCCCGTATGGGTGGCTCCTCCAGACGATTTTTAGTAATTGGCGTGTGGGGGTGGGGTGGGGGAAGGAGGTGATGTGCAAGATATAGAAGGCGCTCCAATTCCAGAAATTTGCCTAGTTTTTTAACATGCCACCGGGTGTGAAGCACCGACACACAAACTGATAATTTCTAGTAAGGGGACTGGAGGATCGAAGTCATGATACCAGGTTACTTAGTCAGACAGTACTACCACCGGACAATTGCGTCCGCTTTCAATGTATGGATACTCCCTAACTAAAATTATCTAGGCCCAGATACAAACTTTCGTCCTGTCGTATACAAAATCTCTCCTGCTACAAAAACATCACATGTCACCCGATACCCAGGGCTGGCATATCCCCTACACAGATCTGTAAAAGTCATTTGGGACTAAGTGATAAAAACAGAAATTTGAGTCAGTGGACGTAGGAGTCAAACATTCGGCACATTGCCAATCATTAGATTTAACTATTTTGTCTAAATGATATGTTATCGGGACAGCTACAAATGAAAATCTCAATAATATTGACAAAAAAAAAGAAAAAAAAAAGTTTTTTGTATTTGCATTTTGATATTTTGATTAACGTTTTCCCGCCATTTGACGTTACGTTATCACTTTTACGTCACGTCCGTTGTTTATATTTGTATGTGTATTATCCTGATGAAGGCGTTAGCCGAAACGTTGATGAGATAAAAAAAAACTATACATAATACGTGTTGTTGTTGAAATACCTATCTCAATAATATTGACGTCATACGATGATATCACTTGACGTTAGTTCTATAGAAACGACGTCAGACCTTATTTTAAAAGATGGCTCACATAAATGACATGGATTGGACCTAAGAATTGAAAACTTTTTCTTTCTTCCATGGCAGGTGCTGATAGGCGGAGGATGAGCAAGAAAGTAAGTTTATTTTCCATATAAAAGCATGTATAAAATAATAGTTCATATAGTTCTAATAACCAAAAAACTGGGTGATTTTCACGCTAAGACCTAACTACTGGTTTTGGAAAGTTCTTTGTCTCACTTTTTACCTATTCTCACTTTTTAAAATCCGTTTTTTTTTATTTTCCTAAGTAGTCTTTTCAATCTATTGTACATTTTTTCTCTGTTACACTTTTTGACATAATGTCACATCTAACGAAATTTTGTAAAATCTTTTGGAAATTTAAATAAATCGGGCGAGTTAAACAAAAATTTGAGCCGCACTATGAGAAAACCAACATAGTGCGTTTGCGACCAGCATGGATCCAAACCTGCCTGCTCATCCGCGCTGTCTGGTCAGGATCCATGCTGTTCGCTTTCAAAGCCTATTGCAATTAGAGAAACCGTTAGCGAACAGCATGCATCCAGGCTGACCAGACTGTGCGGATGCGCAGGCTGGTCTGGATCCATGCTGGTCGCAAATGCACTATGTTGGTTTTCTCATGGTGTGGCTCATTTATATTTATAAAAAGTCGTTGTAATTTCCCGTTAGAGTTGTCGTTCTCTCGCTATACATGCGATGTCGCGACAGTACAATAAGATAAAGTTAGTTTTATTCCAAGTCGGCAAGACAAAATACTTACAACATGAGCTCTGAATGGTTGTGCGGTTAAGGATGCTGAATCACTTGCTCCTCACCGTTTTGGGTTCGATCCTTACTCGGGGTGTTGAATTCTTCATGTGAAGAAGCTATCAAGCTGGCTTACGGAAGGTCGATATCCCACAGCACGTCCCCGATTGTGTTATATCGGGTTCCATGATATTGACTGTAGCCTATATTAAGGAAGAATTCGAGAATCTGCTTTACAGTTACAAACTGGCAGTGACAGTTTATTAATTAAATATAGCTTTATGCACAGAAGTTTACCTTTTTTTTGTTTCAAGATATTTATTAAACGGGCCTCTTAAAATTTGAGAATATACTGTAAAAAAATCACTGAAAAAAATCCTGCAGTTAAAGTTGTGAGATTAGGCCTAAAACTTTGGAATGACCGTGTCCGTTTGTAAAATAGCTGTATTATAGCTGTCTGTATACTGAGCTATATTATCAGAATGATTTATGTGTCTATTACAGTGTGGTAATTATTAATGGTCATGCAGTGTTAGGGCGTGGTGGGTCTTTAGAAATATGGAGTAGGCCTAGACTTCATATATCGAGGGCTTAGAGCGAAACTGGTCAATCTGCTTCTATTTCTATATACAGATAGACCAGTTTCGCTCTAAGCCCTCGATATGTGGACAGTTGTTAAATCATTGATATATTTTACATTTCAGGGCGGCAGGGCAAAGGGGAAATCATCAAAGGTAAGATATCAAGTATAAAAATCTGAAAATCTTTACTGTAATCTAATTTAGATGTATTTCTTCTGATTCTACTAATTATTAGATATAAAATTCACGTCTCAACAGAGCAGGTTTTTAGATAAATTTAGATTTATCTAGTTTTAATTTAGCCAAATTCAATGTCTCATTAACTATGCCTTGTAATCTTTGAAACTCTAAAGCACATGAAAAGCAGAATAAATAAATAAAAAAATAAATAAAGAAAGAAAGAAAATACATAGGGTAAAATGGGGTAACTGGGACACTTTAAGAAACACTGTTGAGTAATATTTTAGAAAGACAAAATATAAACTGGATTTATTGATATTTCAGTATGCGCAACCTATATAATATATGACGAATATAAACTTTTACAAATACCTGATAACCTGTGATGAATTATAAATAATTAAACATTGGTCAGGTGTCCCAAGTTACCCCACCCAGTTGGGGTAACTTGGGACATTTTAGTTGTATTAAAATTGTGTATATTACAGTCGCATTTATGACAAATGAAACTATTTATGTCCACAGCTCAAAACAGAAGTCTAAACTGAAAATATAGCTCAATATTAATTACAATTTATGACTGTTTTGTAAAACAAGGATGCATAAAGAAATCAATATGTCCATTTTTGCCTAAAATATGTCATTATTTGTTTCAGTAATATGCTTATTATATAAATCGTTTAAATAAAAAATGTTATAAGTGTAAATAACTATGTGTGAATTAAACATAAACTTGACATAATCCATTATGTACTTATATATTGATTTTACACTTGAAACTGATAAAAATTTTTAAACAGTCTTAGAACATAGATTTTATCAATTATTAACGGGACAATTAAAATGTGTGTCTTTTTCACAAAGAAATAAGGACATTAACTAGCCTTTTGCATACAGGAAGACTCGGGAGGAGGGGATGAGATGTGAGGGGAATGAAGGCAGGGTTAAGGAGATCTAGAGGGACACATGGGCATACGCTCTCGGAAACTGTACCTAAAATGAGTCTCTGCCCCAATATTGGTGTTTGCTTTAGCCTGAATATTGACACAACGTCTTCTTTTAATGGAGTAATTAACAAAAAGAACTACCCCAGTTGGCTTGACTGTCAGTTGGTTCTACGCTTCACCTGTATAAATACTACTTATTAATATAAGATTTGCCGACAGTTTCTTTAAACATGAAAGAAATATCAGTATTAGCCTATTAGACTATCAAAAATTCTAAGCTCACCAGATTTTACGCGGAATGAGTGGGAGGGGTTTACAGAACGACAGAACGATCTACCTTTAAATAAACTTATGTGACTAAACAGTGACTTGGATCATGTAAACTTGGTATCAGGTAGAAAATGTTCAAAAATTGCACCCAAGTTAAGCTAATATAGATTATGACCACGCTTGTGAACTAGTGGCATACTTACAAAATATCAGAGTTTCATCATTACTAGACTTTCTTTGCTTTTTTCATTTCATTCGTGGAAAAAGATTAAAAGTTGACAATTTATAGTGGTTATGTCCAGTTATGTACAACATTTTATGTACTGTCCATTGGAGCATATTCCCTTTTTCTTCCTGCATCCAGTTTGTTCAAAAATAAAATCATGGAGAACTTTGTTCTTAACGTCAACATTTTCTGAGATATCCTCTCTGAATACATTTGGGTAAGTGGCCCGGTGGGGGACACTTTTGAAAAGGAACGTTCAAAATAAAGTATGTTGTAATTTCTCAAAAACAAATCTCATTGTATGAAATAGTGATGTGATACCTACAGTTTTGCAACTCTTCCCATAACTGAAGGTATCAACACATACCAATATAAATATTTTGGACTTGCCATATTTCACAAACAAGCACCTGCTTTATAACGTCGTTGTTTGACGTCAACGCAACGGTTCATGACAGGCCACTTTATTATTCAAAATGAAAGTCATTAAAACAAAATTATTATACTTTTCGATAGAATTTTAAAAAAAATAATGCCATGTCCTTGATTTGCAATGATACATAATACGCTTCAATATTTCAAGCAAGTTTAATGCGATATTACATAGATCTATATACGAGAACCAGCTTCTTGCGTCAAAAGTATCACGACGTCACATTTATTATCAAGCCGTATCGAAATTAAATATCTTTAAGATCTTATTGATATACCGACTACATATAAGCAAATACATCAGACGACTATTTCTACTGTGCGTTTCACTAGACAGGAACATAACGAGACTATTTTAATGCCCCATCTGAAAAAAATAGGCATAATTATTTACAGCGTGTAATTTTATGTTTTCTTATTTTTATTTAATTAGTATTACCCTCAACATATGTCTAAGAAAATCGATTCTTAAAATATTTCCCAGTCCAACGGCAGAAAAAGTTTTGTCATAATAGGCTTTAACACTGAATGTTCTTTTTCAACATATGATTTTATTTACGGAACGTAACCAATATTTACCCCGATTTACTGAAAAGCGTAAAGTGTCCCAGTTTCCCCATTGTCCCAGTTACCCCATTTTACCCTAAATTAAATCAGGCCTTTATGCTAAATGACACAGACGACCGTGCTTACTGAAAGAGCCTGATAATATGATTATCAGTTTTTTCTGTAGTTGCTTCCCTTAGACAAGCGCTCTCTGAAAAGGAAAGTGAATTAGACTTAGCAACAAGTAAACAATGGCTGCAAAAGGATCTAAAGTATCGGGGAAAAGTAGCAAAACTGGGTCGACTTTATCAGCAAAGTCAGATTCTAAAGGAAGAGGGAAGAGAGTAACATTAGAGGTACAATTTTACCAGGGAAAATAGTTCACCAGATCGTGAAAAATAGCGATAAAGTAACAGCAATCTGTTTACATTTCGGCTTGAACAATTTTGGGTATTCTCTTACTCTGGTTTGTTGGCGTGTAGTGTGCACGTCCAGAATCGTTGGTTTAGGACAGCAGCCTCATAAAAAAAATGAAGTTTCTTCCATTGTTATTTAGGGATAGACTGTATTCATCATTGAAACAGTAAAAAAAAATCCCGGAATTCTCAATTCTCATCTTGGGTAATTTAAATTGCCTCCCTCCAGAGATATGTGGCCAAGGATTAACAAGCATTTCAAACCCTTTTAATGAATTATCTATTTTTGAACTTTGGCAAAAAGCAAATAAATTGAACAAAAACAGTTTCCGACATGAAAAACGAAGGCACACATCCTAAATTTTTGTTACAAGTTAACTTAATTTCAAAAAGTTAATAAGCACAGAACTTTGTTTTAGAAGTGTTAGGGTACGATCCGTACCTCTAGAAAACCCTTTTTAGGGTTTTCTAGGGTTACTGACCTCCAATTATAAGATTTAAGGTCTTTTACATTCAATTTTTTTAAAAATGAAATAACAAATAAGAATTCATCAGAATTCCCCTTTTAAACTTGGATCTAAATGTTTATGATAACAACTTCACCCGATTTTTACTTTTCTTTTGAAACGTAAATAACCGAGGTACACCGAATAAATCAAGATGATCCAACTTGCAAAAAAAAAAAAAAAAATATATAAATTATATATATATATATAATATAAGATTAAACAAAAAAAACAGTAAAATATCTTAGGAAAACCTATTTTTTAATGATAATTAACCCCTGGGGTTTATTTATGTTTTCCACACATTTGTAGCCGTGGACTTTTTTCACAAACAGTTTCTTTACTTAATTTCGTTAATTGATTATTAAAACAATCATTTCCGTGCCGATTATCATTATATTTGTGAAATAACAAAATAAATAGGTGATATTTTTTTGTTTAAATTTATTTTTTTTCTGTGAATTTCAAATAAAATTATTAAAGGTTACAAGCACTCATTTATCTTTTAAACAACAGTTTTATTTTACAACAAATTAAATAAAGATTTAATGCAAATGCATTGGCCCCTTTTTTTAGGGTTTTCCTTTAAATCAGCACATTTGGGTATTTCATGTAAAAGTCATGGGGCCTGATTTGTGTAAACATTTTAAAATACAAAATTTATGAAATCAAAGCTTTATTCCTCGTATCTCTTGGTGATTGTCCCCTTTAAATTTGCTCGGGGTTTTTGGATTAAACTCCCTGGCCATTTCATACCAAAGACCTGAAAAATTGAATGGGCAGCTCCCTCACTTGGCACTCAGTATCTTAAAAGTTGTACCAGGAGGTAAAATAAGCCCAGGTTATTTGACTGTTAAGGCTTGTTGGATAGCACCAGACCTTTAATTGTAGCTCATGTTGCCTGTTGATCATATGCAATAGTAAATAATGCTTACCTTTACTTTCTGCATGGCAGCATGGTACCTTCTTTATAAGTTTGACCTTGAAGTTTTCAAACAACAGTTACTTTGTTTTCCAGGATGATGATGGAGATGATAAAGAATCCCTGGCTTACAAGGTGCTTACACAAGAACAGACAAATGAGCTGATGCCCATGAATGTTAATCAAATACAGGAGTAAGATTTTTTAACTTTATTATATTTTTTTTTACTTTTTGAAATTTAAATATGATCCTTTTTTTTCATAGCTTAATTAGACACTGAAATAATATAGAACTAAAAAATTTTTTACCAGGTACGATGTTTTGTTCTGCTTTGTAGAAAATAGTAAGTTTTCCTAAGAAAAATATCTGGCAGTATTATTATTATTACATGTACATGTATATCACATTAGGCCTAAAAAAATTCTTTCTTTCCAGTATCCTGACCTACCCTTAATTTTTAGCCTGACCCTAAATGTTTTTATGGCCTTGGAGAATTTTTTTTTTTTCAACTTTTAACAAAAAGTTGCAAAACTGCACTTTCTATGCTTCAAACAGGTCAGTGATTTAGAAAATCAATTATGATGCTCAAAAACAGTGCTTTAAAACCCTTATTTTTCCAATTTTTGACACAAAAATAATTTCTGAAAAGTCTACCTTAATAAAAAATAACTGAAAAAAAATAATTTCCGACCTACCACCCTAATTTTTTTTTAGCATTTTTACCGAAAACATAGAATTTTTTTATTTCTTACTACAGTTTTAAAAACAAACCCAATAAAAATGCATATGTACTTCAGGAGATGAACACTGAATGTACCAAAAATAGATGAGATATAGTTTTTGGCTTTTAATGTATTTTTAAAAAAACCTGTGATATCTGGTTCAAATTTTAGCCTTTCAGTAGACATGATCATGATGAATTTGCATGTCTTAAACATTTCAAAGCATGAGTTTTTAGGGAGAGGGGAGGAGGAGGGAGGATGGTGGGAGTGGGTGTGGTTTAACGTCACACCTGCACAATTAAACATCATAAGTGAAAAAAATTCCAGGAAACCCATCTACAAATGGATACCTGGGTAAATCACTACTTCTGCAAGCTTTCTAAAGCTGGGTCTCTTTGAAAATATCATATAATAGAAATTGTATCATTACACGTTTATTTTTCAGTAAACTGAAAGAGATATTTAGTTTGGAAAACAACGGAGTAGACCTCACACAAGCCTCTATATTAGATTATTACACATCAGCTGTGTACTGGGGAATACAACAGAAATTCACTGCCCAACAGTTGTCTGGATTTTTTACAGTTGTACATACTTTACTGGAAAATGTAAAAGGTATTTATGAAATTTGCCAGCGATAGAATTTCTCTAGTAAATAGTATCTGTCACATATCAGTGACTGTGGTAACAATATAGCCAAGCTGTGAAGTAAGAAGTATATATATTTTACTGACCATCCAAAGTATAAGGAGAGCTATTCTACCCTGGTGCAGGCATCCCGGTTTTAAAGATTGTTCACTTTCCATTTTTCTGGCTCAGTTTTGTTTTAGTATGATGGATTTGCTTCAAACTGAAAATAGCTGTTACCCATCATAGTACACATTATATTTGACATAGTCTTTGTTATTAGTAAATGTATTTGGTAGAAAGTGAAAAAGTTTGTTAGAATCTTTTAGGACAAGGTTAATAACTGGTAACTGAATTTTGTGAATAATGTCTCTTTTAAATAAGACTTTTAAGTTAATGTTTTGATGCACTTTAATTTTATCTCTGTTACGTGTGTTACCCAATTGATCATTTACTTTATACTTGAAATTGTTGTCTAAAGTTACCACCTGCATCAGCTATGACAAGATCAGCAACTCTGGCACCAATGTTTCTTGTATTATTTCCCCTCTTTACTTTGAATTTTAGGTTAAAGTATTGATGAACTTTCATTCTGAGTTATTACTTAAAAGATTTGATTCAGATCTAAAATAGAATATAACTCGGATGTAATATACATTTTTATGACAAGGTCCATAGCTCTGATACCAATGAATTATGCCTCCTTTTTACCCGTATTTCAAGATATGCTCCCCTTTTTCCTTAGAGTGTTAAATTAAGAAATGAAATTATTTTTTTCGGTGTTCATGCAAAATGAACAACAGAATAGGAACGGCAAATCCATGATGTTTAATTTGCCGATCCTATTCTGTCGTTCATTTCGCATGAACACCGAAAAAAATAGTTTCATTTCTTACATTTACATTATATTTCCTTTCCATTAATTTTGTAAACAAGATAATATTATAAATTGCACATATTTTGTGGCATTTAACATTAAAATCAGCTTCCCGGCCCTTCTGTTCACACGGAACAACTGCGACGTCATCAAAGGAACGTTCTCCCTGACTATACGCAGACATCGTCAAAACAGCAGTCAGTTATCACTAAGCAGCGATGATGTAAATTTCGTGCCTTTCCTTTTGCTGTTCATAAGAAATGAACGTCAGAATTTTCAATGGAAATGAATAGGGCGATTGTAAATATTTAAAGGTTGATGCCCTTTCTATCTAACAATGAAATTGCTCATTATATTTTCTTTAGGTCATAGTGACATGAAAATATGATTTAACAGTAAAACAAAGAGTAAATCATACAAGAAATAAGTACTCTACACAGTGCACATGAAAAAAGTGTTTGCATGATATTTCTGTTTAACCCTTAGCCTGCTTAATTTCTAAAATGGACTGGTCCATTATTCAATTTGGGCAGTACCACCTATTATTCAAAGGGGTGTTCACTGAAAATTTACTGACTGGATAGTGAACAGTGCAGACCAAGATCAGCCTGCACTGATCAGAAAGGCAGAATCACTTGCCACAAGCAGGCTAAAGGTTAAAAAGAAGTTGATTAGGTAAAAACAAACACATCATGTATTGATTTACCTATTTCATATGGTTGCATTATGTTAACCTTTTCTTATTTGACTTTGTTTTCAGATAAACAGATGAGTATGATAGAGAATTCTATTGAGCTCAACAAAATGTTCGCAGGTATTGGATTAGATGATGTGAAGTCAGGAGGTCTGGACTGCTTTAATGTACAACAAGCTAAACAGGCTACACAATACATATACACTACGTAATATTTTCTTCTTTCTTTTTTTTTTTCTGTAGGGTGTAACCCTTACCCTGCTTAATTTCTGTAATGAACTTGTCCATCTTTCAAATTGGGCAGTACCATTAACTGTTAAAAGGGGTGCTTACCAAAAAGGTACTGACTGAATAGCACACAGTGCAGTCTGACCATGATCTACACTGTTCACAAAGGCAGAATCAATCATGTTCAGCATGGTAAGGGTTAACATCACACAGACACAACTCTCATATTTTGTGTTGGAGATTGGGGAGGGTTTAACATTGATCATACTGACACGATTATAGAGGCCATGTGGCAATTTTCCAGCTTTTCTAGGTCAAACAAAACCCCAAGTGCCTCTGAGTATTATTTCAAGCAAGGGTGTGAATCTGGGCAAATCACCAGCTTTCTTTATAAGGAGGCTGGATGGTTACCTCAGATGAAAGAATTCTACACATCCAGTGTCTGGTCTCAAACCAACAGTGGTGGGGGGCAAGAGATTTAGTCTTTGACCTCATTCATATATCAGCCGCACCATGAGAAAACCAACATAGTGCAGTTGCGACCAGCATGGATCCAGACCAGCCTGCGCATCTGCGCAGTCTGGTCAGGATTCATGCTGTTTGCTTTCAAAGCCTATTGCAATTAGAGAAACCGTTAGCGAACAGTCAAAAATGCTGTTTCATGGGGATATAATTTGGTGGATTTCCTATTTTGAACATAAAACAGATGAGATATTTACTTTTCATGCATATACTTTCATTTCATGGATTGATAGGAATTAGAATCCCAGTGAAATGAAAGATTGCACACTTCTTATTTACTTTTTTATGCCCCCGAAGGGAGGCTTATTAGTTTTCAACTGTCCATCTGTTTGTTTGTTAGTTAGTTCTTTCATTCGTCACAACGTTAACTTTTTGCATGAAGGCACTTTACTCGCGAACCACTGCACCCAGGATCTTCAAACTTCACCTGCTGATAGTACTTATTGAGTACACAACCCCTACTGACATTGGGGTCACCAGGTCAAAGGTCAAGGTCACAGGGGCCAATGTTAACTTTTTGCATGAAGGCACTTTAAACTTGAACCACTGCACCCAGGACCTTCAAACTTCACATGTTGATAGTACTTATTAAGAACACAACCCCTATTGACTTTGGGGTCAGCAAGTCAAAGGTCAAGGTCACAGGGGCCAATGTTAACTTTTTGCATGAAGGCACTTTACTTGCGAACTACTGCACCCAGGACCTTCAAACTTCACATGCTGATAGTACTTATTGAGTACACGACCCCTACTGACTTTGGGGTCACCAGGTCAAAGGTCAAGGTCACAGGGGCCAATGTTAACTTTTTGCATGAAGGCACTTTACTCGCGAACCACTGCACCCAGGACCTTTAAACTTCACATGCTGATAGTACTTATTGAGTACACGACCCCTACTGACTTTGGGGTCACCAGGTCAAAGGTCAAAGTCACAGGGGCCAATGTTAACTTTTTGCATGAAGGCACTTTATTCACGAACCACTGCACCCAGGACCTTCAAACTTCACATGCTGATAGTACTTATTGAGTACACGACCCCTACTGACTTTGGGGTCACCAGGTCAAAGGTCAAGGTCACAGGGGCCAATGTTAACTTTTTGCATGAAGGCACTTTACTCGCGAACCAATGCACCCAGGACCTTCAAACTTCACATGCTGATACATGTAGTACCTATTGAGTACACAACCCCTACTGACTTCGGGGTCACCAGGTCAAAGGTCAAGGTCACAGGGGCCAATGTTAACTTTTTGCATGAAGGCACTTTACTCGCAAACCTCTGCACCCAGGACCTTCAAACTTCACATGCTGATAGTACTTATTGAGTACACGACCCCTATTGACTTTGGGGTCACCAGGTCAAAGGTCAAGGTCACCAGGTTAAAGGTCAAGGTGCTGCGTGAGCATTTGTCACCATTAGTGACAGCTCTTGTTTTCTTCAGTAATTTGTTGAAATATAATTGTGAAATATTTTGGTAACTTAATTGGCAGTTTTATTGAGCAAAAATACCAATTAACAGTAGATTTTTCCTTGGTGTATGGAACTACAAGATGAATAAAACTACTTGATTTAACGTCATACCAGTGAAACAAAAAAAATGGAATAAACTTTTACATTTCAGATTGAAATAACTTTCTTTTACACTCACCAAATTTTACATTGTCACACTTTGCTGAGTCACTGCTTTACTTGTTGACTTTTTATTTCAGGTTATTTCAGCATTACAGACTATTCCTGTTTATGTTCACTCACTCACAAGCTGAAGAGATTATTGGGACAGATGTATGTATATACACCACTTTCGTCATTTATAAGAATAATTTAATCCGATTTATTTTACATGACAGCGGTATATAGAAAGTTTCTCGCAAATAAGGATGATCACCAAACTGCTTTCGAGTGATCTAAATATAGAAAGTATAGGGAATACAGTCAGTTACCATATGAGCCGCGCCATGGGAAAACCAACATAGTGGGTATGCGACCAGCATGGATCCAGACCAGCCTGCGCATCCGCGCAGTCTGGTCAGGATCCATGCTGTTCGCTAACAGTTTCTCCAATTCCAATAGGCTTTTAAAGCGAACAGCATGGAGCCTGACCAGACCGCGCGGATGCGCAGGCTGGTCTGGATCCATGCTGGTTGCAAACCCACTATGTTGGTTTTCTCATGGCACGGCTCATATGAGTTGCTCCAGTGAGTTGGGATGTCTGAGCCATCAATTCTTGAGCAAGCTGTGCTTCACTGTATGCCTGACACACTTTCTCGATTTCTGACTATTATTTGGGTCTTACAAATGGAGTGTGGAGAAACTCTGAATTCAAATCCAATTGCTATGGATCAGTAGTGTGATACTGTACCCCTGCATATCTGTGCCTTCACTGTTTCATGAATTGTTGTTCACTTGATAATCATGCTAATTTTGTTCACATACTGTGATATCATCAGTAGCATATGATCATATTTGTATTCCTTATACCAGAAAGGACCTATGGTGAGAACAATTCTGTTGTAAATATATGTGTAGTATGATTACTCTAATGTGGTAATATGAACACTTATTGACCTGCAAACTATTAATGTTTTATTGCATGAAGTCTGAAACAAATTTTCAATTTTCTTTCAAGTGTTTACTTTCTCGAATACTGACAGCAACCAGACTAAATTTAGACAATTTGTAAAGCAAAAGAGTCATGTTGTTGTTTACTATATGACTCCGTTTATCAGTCATCAGTCGACAGTTTGTGCTGTTGACCAGTTTGTAGTTTAATACTAAATACTGCTGGGCTTATTTTAAAACTTGAAGAAAAAATATGAAAATTTATTTCTGATGTCATGTAATAGAATAATTATTGAATAACTTGCTGGTAAGTAGTCAAATCTGTTGACCCTAGTTCTTTGGACTACAGGCAGTAATCTTGACTATTGAGCAGTAAGCCATGTAATCTATGTAGATATGTTTTATTATTTTTCTTTGTTGTTCTGATCTGGTAGGTATGTAATATGATTGTATTTGACCTAGTTGATACAGTTTGTTACCTTTTTTATGATACATGCACAAAAGTAGAACATTGTACTGAAGATTTTGAAACATATATTTAAAGTCCCTGTCCTGTGAATTATTGGTATATCAAAGTCTAAATTGAGCAGTTGAGGTTTTAAAAAAAAGAAAAATGTTTTGATGTCAAAGTAAATGAATTTCTGTGGTTTCAATATACCATAACAATTTTAAGTTGTTACAGACACCATTTTAAGTTTTGGTGGGACCTAAACATCAATATTTTGTAAATTGACATTTGGATTTCATACTGGATGTATGACGTCAGTTGTGACATCATTTCATTGTGTGTTGTCACATTAAAATTGACACTATATATTTTTGTTTTTCCTCAGACTTTAAGGACAGTTTTGTATGGAGAAATATGTGCTTGTTCATTTGCAGAATAATATTGGCGAAATAATAATTTCAGCTACAGAACTTGTGCATAATTTCTAGATACAAATAATAAGCTATAAATATTGACTTTGTCATAGGATTTTATATAGGAAGTATTATGTATCTAGGCTCTGTTTTGATGTAAAAAAACATGTTTCATATACCGGTATATAAATTTTATGAGAATGGTTTTTGCCCCCATTTCTTTGCAATAACATAGAGAATTATTTGCATTTTACGCATATATTTTCAGTTGGATGTAGAGGTTTCCAAGGCAGCCGATGTTCCGTTCCCACCCCCACTAGATGAAGGAGTATCAGAAGATATGTTTAAAGATTATATTGCTACCCCTCCCCCATCACCCTCTCCAGAGGTAGGCATATATGTTTTAGTCCTTTTCTAATAAGCTTGACTATAAAAAGAAAAGGTAGAGCTATTGCACTCACATTTTTGTTCATGTTTGTTCCAAATTTGGTTAAGCTTTTTGTATGTAAGCTGGTATCTCAGAAATTGCTAGTGGTAATGGATTGAAACTCCACACACTCTTTCACTGTGATGATCTGACTTGCATGCACAGGTTCTGTAACTTTAATTTGCATTTCTACAAAGTTTTGCCCCTTTTTAGCATTTGAAATTTTTTTTAAAAGTTTTTTATGTGTAAGATAGTATCTCTGTCAGTAACCATTTTTTGGGAATGGATTGAAGCTTCACACTTGTTCTCTGTTATGATAGGGCTTACTATGCAAAGGTTCAATGACTTTATTCTGTAATTTAAAAAAGTTATACCCCTTTTTTGACGAAGCAATTTTTGATTTAGTTTTTGTATGTAAGTTGTTATATCGGTAACTACTTGTAGGATCAGATTGAAACTTCACACATTTGTTAACTGTGATGTGACATGCAGTACAAAGGTACCGATGTATAACTCTGTTTTGCTGTTTCACAAAGTTATGCCCCCTTTTTGCTATAGCATTTTTTTAGTGTAATCTGTTATGTCATTATAAGCATCGTAAGAGGAGAAAGTTTCATGCTTCAGAATTGTTGCCCTTTTTATATTTGTAAAAAACAGCAAAGCACTGGCCCAAATGAGGCCCATATGTAAGATTGGTTGCCAAATATGTTTGCCTCGTAAAATAAAGTCAATATTATTATTATTATTATTATTATTATTATTATTTTAAATGTATGTTAATAACACAAACATGCTCAATTAATGTTCATCAAACATTTATTTCAAATTAGATTAATACATGTATTTTTCACTATGTTGATCTATATATATTACAAACATTCAGACACTTAAACCAGATATTAACAAAGTTTATACATTTTTCTTCTATTTAATTTATATTTGAATTTTAGAAACATGAAGTTAATTACATCTATATGGAACAAAAAAAAATTGATATATATCTAAAATTTTATTCACATCATTCTGTCATAATCGGAAAAAAACATTTATAGAAATTTAGGTTAACTTTCTTTACAGCATTTCATTGAAATTTGATAATTGTTTTATGTTTTAGGGTTGTTTTCTTTGCACCGTGTTTTCCATAATTTTGATAAATATATATATTATAATACTTATAGATGTTTCTGTTATTTTTGGAAATGTTGGAGATGCACGTAATTCTCTGAGAAAAAGTATTATTTGAGCCGCGCCATGAGAAAACCAACATAGTGGCTTTGCGACCAGCATGGATCCAGACCAGCCTGCGCATCCGCGCAGTCTGGTCAGGATCCATGCTGTTCGCTAACAGTTACTCTGATTACAATAGGCTTTGAAAGCAAACAGCATGGATCCTGACCAGACTGTTTGGATGCGCAGGCTGGTCTGGATTCATGCTGGTCGCAAAGCCACTATGTTGATTTTCTCATGGCGTGGCTCATTTATACATTATTTTGGCATGTTTAGCATTAAAGTGCTTCGCTTCAGAAATTGCCAGTTTCTCAGTTTTAAACTAATTTTTAAATTTTGAGACTGATTTAAAAAAATGAGCATATGCAAAAATAACCTGTTAGTTACTCAATAACAATTTATTTTTAAAATCCAAGATTCAAATGCTTTTGCTGAACAGCCTTTTTCATTCTGTATAATGAAAAGCTCCTGATTTATTCACATATTTTGGGCTCATCAGTTCTGATCAGTTCTTTCCATATACCATCAGGTATCATGTTATCTCTTGTGTGACAAGGATTGTTAAGAACAGTATTGGTTTCTGTATAAACATTTTGTACCATCTGCACATTTATAAGTGTGTTCTTCACATACTGAAACTGCTATTAAAAGAGTTTACAGTCACAAGATATTAAAAGAGTTAACAATTTATAATACATTAAATTCTATAGAATCAAAGAATGAAACATCTTTAAATTTTTGTTTGATCCACTTTTTCTGTAGCAAGGTTTTTCCTTGATTTCGTTTTCAAATATAGGTTAGCGCCATTGATACTATATACACAGAGGGCGGTAATTTTAAATTTTCAAAATATCTTGATTAGTTTTTAATTTATTATAGGATATTTATCATTGCATTTCTGCTATTTTTGACCCCTACAGTTTTTAAAAGTTCAGTTTTGACTTGATTTGTGGATGGATTGTTATAAAATTTTCAGTTCTGTTATGGATTGAGTGGATCAAAGTAAACTTTTATTATTGTACTTTTACTCAACTTTACTTGTATATAACCATTTGCAGCGTAAACCGAGAGAAACAAAATCTGCTAAATCAAGGGAAGCAACCCTGAATACCCCAAAATCTCGAGGCTCAACTCCAAGATCAAGGGGTGCAACTCCAAAATCTAGGGGTTCAGCCTCAAAATCTAGGGGCTCCTCAAGGGGGTCAGCTTCTAGAAAGAAAGTAGTGGTAAGAATAAACCATACCATACTATCCAAAATATTCCTTAATTAACTTCTGATGGGTTGAGCTTAATAGTTTCTGTTATTTCCTAGCTTTTCTAATTGAAGATGAAAAAATCTGCCCTGTCTTTAGAACTAATATAGTAATTATACTTTTCCCTCTCCTATACAAGGTAAATTTGACTAGTGCCACGGGGCAGGATTTTTGTAGAGTACAATCATGTTTTGTTATTTTCAGTTTTACTAGGTTTAGTTTTATTGATATTTTTTGACATAATTTATTAAAGAAAAGACAGTCAGCCAATAAAGACCTTATATTTTCAACAGACTCTCCAAGGGAAAAAATCATTCGGGACATTTAGCTTGTTTCCTTTCATACCTGCATATAATAATAGGTATTATACAGCTTCTTTCAGATAAACAAAACAAAAAACAGTTTCCTTCATATCAAGAAAAGCTTTTAATTGGCTTTACCATGAAATCCATGAAAATATAAGTCCCTCACAAATATTTCTAATTTTATAATATTTACCTACCATCAGTCTAACAAATTTACTAGCTGTCACATTTTCCCTGTTTAAGTGCACAAATCACATCACAATACTAACAGTAACATGAAAGTATTAACCCTTATCATGCTGGACACGATTGATTCAGCCTTTTGCAACCAGTGTAGATCTTGATCAGCCTGCACATCTGTGCAGTCTAATCAAAATCTGCACCTTATTGCATTCAGTCAGTATATTTTTGGTAAGCACCCTTTTTAACAGTCAACTGAAAGATGGACAAGTTCATTATAGAAATTTAGAGGGATACGGGTTAAAACATTATTTACTATTGTTTCTTATAGTTTAAGGTATGGTAAAAGTTATATAAAATTGTTTCAAAAGTCTTTGCCATCATCCAAAAATGGATTAACTTTAGGCTTCCAAGCTTGATTAAAATGTGAAATGAGCCGCGCCATGAGAAAACCAACATAGTGCGTTTGCAACCAGCATGGATCCAGACCAGCCTGCACATCTGTGCAGTCTGGTCAGGATACATGCTGTTCATTAACGGTTTCTCTGATTGCAATAGGCTTTGAAAGCGAACAGCATGGATCCTGACCAGACTGTGCGGATCCATGGTCTGGATCCATGCTGGTCCCAAATGCACTTTGTTGGTTTTCTCATGGTGCAGCTCATTTATGTATTTGTGAATTTCATACATTAATATGACATTGTGTTTTAGTGGCTTTTTGTAATTGGGTTTAGGTCATAAGTGCATAAAATGATATCATAGAATTGATTGATCTTGGTTACATGATGTTAAAAGCATAATTGTTTAAATTCATGAGAGTTTCATAAACATACTTCTAGCATAGTGGAAGATAGTGCCAAAAATATTGAGGGGGGCATTAGAAATTTTCAATTAGTATAGTTAAATACCATTCTTGATATGTTTTGGTTACTGTTAGGTAAAATATGAGCATATCACATGACTATTTTGATTTTCAGCCAGAGGAAGAGCAACCTGATGCTGCAAAAGAATTGGAGGACCAGGTTTCACAGTCAGATCTTTTTGCCGAACTAACACCAGAGGATATCCGCGAAGTTGTTGAAAGTGTTACAAAGGAAATGCTTGGTAATTTACAGGTAAGTGGGTTGAAGCAGATTTAAAAAATCAGTCTAAAAAAATCTAGCATTTGATTGGTTGTTTATACTTAAAAATTTGAACTGACCAATGGCATGGCTGTATTCCGAGACTACTTTATAACCAATTAGTCTATGTTCAGGCTCTTCATTTTGTAGTTTTTAGCTCACCTGAGCACAAATTGCTTGGGTTTGTGCTCTGATGAGCTATTGTGATTGCTCACCGTCTGGTGTCTGTCTGTCGTCCGTCCACACTTTTCTTTAAAAAACATCTCCTCCTAAACCACCAAGCCAATTTTGATGAAACCTCACAGGGATGTTCCTTGGGTAGTCCGCTTTCAAAATTGTTCAAAGAATTGAATTCCATACAGAACTCTGGTTGCCATGGCAACCGAAAGGAAAAACTGAAAAAATCTTCTTGTCCAAATCCACAGGTCCTAGAGCTTTGGTATTTGGTATTTAGCATCATCTAGTGGTCCTCTACCAAGATTGTTCAAATTATCCCACTAGGGTCAAATATGGTTATGCCCTGGGGATCACATGGTTTACATAGACTTATATAGGGAAAACTTTGAAAATCTTCTTGTCCAAAACCACAGGGCCTAGGGCTTTGATATTAGATATGTAGCATCATCTAGTGGTCCTCTACCAAGATTGTTCAAATTATCCCCCTAGGGTTAAATATGGCCCCGCCCCTGGGGGTCACATGGTTTATATAAACTTACATAGGGAAAACGTTGAAAATCTTCTTGTACAAAATCACATAGCCTAGGGCTTTGATATTTGGTATGTAGCATCATATAGTAGTCCTTTACCAAAGTTGTTCAAATTATCCCCTTGGGGTTAAAACTGGCCCCACCCCGGGGGTCACATGGTTTAAATAGATTTGTATAGGGAAAAACCTTTAAAAAATTCTTGTCTTAAACTATAAGGCACAGAGCTTAGATATTTAGTATTTGGCATGCTCTAGTGGTTCTCAAACAAGATTGTTCAAATCATGACCCTGGGGTCAATATATGCCATGCCCAGGGAGTCCCTTGTTTTACATTGACCTATAAAGGAAACATATTTAATAATCTACTTGTCCAGAACCATTAGGCCTAGACCTTAGATATTTGGTACTTTAAGTTAGTATTTTTTAAAGATCAGCTATCAAGTTTGTTCAAATCATGACCCAGGGGACTACGGACCTACTTTTTCATTTTTGAAGTTACAGCATTGAAATTTGGACCACATGTATAATTTTTGATGGAGATTTCAATACACATCTTGAGTAGTCTTAATCTTGACCTACTGACCTACTTCCTTATTTTTGAAGCTACAGCATTGAAATTTGGCCTGTGTGTATAATTTTTGATACAAATTTCAATACTCCTCTTCAGTATTCTAAACCCTGACATACTGACCTACTTCCTTGTTTTTGAAGCTGCAGCAAAGAGATTTAGCCCACTGGTATAATTTTTAACAGATTTCAGTTGTTATCTTACTCACCTAGTTTTTTTGTTTTTGAAGCTTTAGTAAAGAAATTTGTTCTAGCAATCAAGTAAACTCGGGTGAGCAATATAGGGCCATCATGGCCCTCTTGTTAGTAGTTAACATCATCTTCTGAGTGTAGTTGTGCATTTTATGTCTTAAGAGGATTTTGACAGTTAAGATTGATTTGATTTGTTGAGTTCAATGTCACACTGACACAATTTAGGTCATATGGCCATTTTCTAGATTTTCATTAAGGTGTCTCTCTAAACTTTATCTTACATGGGTCGAACCACATACCTTCTGTAAGTTAGCTGTACCAGGCTTCCACACATGGAAGAATTTTACACGCCAAGTGAGGTTTCCAAACCACAAAATGTGAGGTGCAAGTGATTCTAAGTCAGGGACCTCAGCCACTTGGCCATGTAGGCCTCTTTGACAGAATGAAAGATGGTCAGAAAATTTAGGGGATTTTCTTATAAAATTTTGGTACAGTTTCAACACTCCTTTCTGTATATAATGAACAGTACAAAGGTAAGGCTAAGTATTCATCAAAGTTTTAAGTCAGAAAACTTGTTAGATGAAAAATCAAGTTTCTTAATGAAAACAAAAATATTATGCTTCACTGATTCCAGTTCATATCAGAATTATAAATACAGTATGTTTTTTCTTTTCTTTTTCAGAGTGAAATTGCATTAAAATTACAAGATAAAGAGAGTCAAATCATTCAACGGATAAACAAAATACACAAAGTGGCTGAATAAGTAATGTCATTTGAAGTACCCACATGAAAATTTGCTTAAAGATAATGTTTAAATTTTAAAAATTCACTTAGAAGAAATATTGCATTTACATTGACAGTGTTTTTTAAAAGGTTTTAGAATGGAACGGGAAAGTTTTAAATTATCTTGAAACAGGATTAGTGATGAAATTTGACTGTTTATAGGTAAAGGAAATGCTTAAATGTTAAGTTGTAATTGGTGTGAATGTGAGGTACCATATTTTATAAGCTCACAAAAATTTTATGAAAGATCAAAAGTAGACATTTAGTAAAATTTTTCAGAATGTTTTTTTTTTTTATTTAAAGATGAAAAATAAAGATATTATCAGATAGTGATATTTAGTGATTATCAATAAAAGACTCCATAAGTTGAAATTGCCCTAATATTTCTTTTGAATGAAAGGTAAGAAAGCAAGATGGTTACAATAATTTATCAGTTGTTTTACTATATGTAAGAAGATAAATTTCGATTTCAGTGATCATATTTCACAGTTGCGTTTTGGGCAGACCCCTTGCAAACATTTTACATAAATTTGCAAATCACACGCATTTGAAAATCAAAAAATTAATCGCTTATATGGTAGATGAAGAATTGGTACCAGAAAAAAAAAAATTATCTTGTGGCTTTAAGAAAACTACTGTGATATGTGATATATTTATGTAAATATTTTATATTGTTATACTGTCTATTACTGATGAATAAATGTGTAGAAAATTCTAATGTGGTTTGATTTGTCTGTCGGTTAAACAAAGAAGGAAGTCAGGAAACATAAACTCTGCAATATACAATGGTTTAGGAACAGACAGAGTGTTTATTATGATGTCAAATTGACCAATGACATCTAATCCAATACTGCTCAGATCAATGAAATTCATCATGTGAGCTGTGCCATGAGAAAACCAACATAGTGGCTTTGTGACCAGCATGGATCCAGACCAGCCTGCGCATACACGCAGTCTGGTCAGGATCCATGCTGTTCACTAACAATTTCTATAATTGCAATAGGCTTTGAAAGCGGCGGATGCGCAGGCTGGTCTGGATGCATGCTGGTCGCAAAGCTACTATGTTGGTTTTCCCATGGCACGGCTCATATTTTTATATGCCCGTTTTTAGGTAAACAGGATGTATTATGGAATGGAATGACATTGTCAGTCTGTCAACATTTGCCCTGTCTGCACCAAAATGTAATAGCTTCAGCTTGCAAACTTGAGAAGATGACTTAACACCACTGGAGTCAAAGGTCAAGGTCACAGGAGCATGGAGACTGGAAATGGTTTTGGACTTATAAGGCATCAAGTGTAACAGCTACCACTTTCAAACTTCACAGAATGACCGTTAACTGAGTGACCCCAAAACTGATAGTGGTCATCTACTCTGCATGACCAAACATCCTATGAAGTTTCAACATTCTGGGTCAAGTGGTTCTCCAGTTACTGACCAGAAACAGTTTTCCATGTTCAGGTCCCTGTAACTCTAGTGTTTCTAGGGCAATCGAACTGAAATTTCCCTATAGTGGTGAACCTGTACGTGAAGTTTTATTTGAATATTCCAAACCACTTGCTAGATATGGCTCCGAACGGATAGGACTGAAAGACGGACGCCAAAAGCTATATCCCTCCGCCTTTGAGGGGGATAATAAAATTTTGTGCAGGCAAAATATTTAAGTGATAAATATTTGCAAACTGGAAAAGCAGCGGTATGAACTTGAAGATGCTTTTGTAAACTAGAATGTGTCTGTAGGACACAGGGTGTGCCCCCACTGGTACATTTATTACAAATAAGGGGCAATAATGTTTGCAGTCTTAATGGGGTATAGCCTCAACAAACATTTTATGAAAAGGATTCATTGTTCAAGGCCCTATACTTTTTGAGCTATGAGCATCACAAACAAATAATCTACTATTTTGGCTATTTCAGGGGCCATAACTCTGTAATCAGAGCTAAGATTCTCAAGAAGAATGCTAAGTGTGTAAAGTCACATCACGTTAAAGACTCAGCAAGGTTTACATTTTTTGAGCTAGGCACATAATTAGGTGAAAAAGTGCATTTTGTTTGCTATTTCAGGGGGAATAACTTTAAAAATAGGGGGTTGAGCCAGCCAAAAAAATAGAGGTGTGCAATATTATATCATGATAAAGACTATGCAAGTTTTCAACCATTTATATTAAATACTTTCTGAGCTAGGTGCGTCACAAGATGAAAATGTACATTTTGACTTTTTCAGGGGTCATAACTCTAAAAAAGGGGGCGGACCCAATGAAAAATAGGAGGTGCGCAAGTGCATATCATGATTAAGACTCTTGTAAGGTTTCATGAATCTATATCAAATACTTTTTGAGCTAGGCATGTCACAAGGTGAAAATGTGCAATTTTGACTATTTCAGGGGCCATAACTCTGAAAATAGGGAGCGGAGCCAAACGAAAAATAGGAGGTGCGCAAGTTCATATCATTATTAAGACTCGTGCAAGGTTTCATGAATCGATATCAAATACGTTTTGAGCTAGGCGTGTCACAAGGTGAAAATGTGAATTTTTGACTATTTCAGGGGCCATAACTCTGAAAATAGGGGGCAGAGCCAGATGAAAAGTAGAAAGTGCGCAAGTTCATATCATGATAAAGACTCTTGCAAGGTTTCATGAATCTATATCAAATACTTTTTGAGCTAGGCATGTCACAAGGTGAAAATGTGCATTTCTGACTATTTCAGGGGCCATAACTCTAAAAATAGGAGGCGGACACAAATGAAAAATAGGAGGTGCGCAAGTTCATATCATGATTAAGACTCGTGTAAGGTTTAATCAATTTATATCAAACACTTTTTTAGTTAGGCACGTCACAAGGTGAAAACGTGCATTTTTGACTATTTCGTGGGCCATTACTCTGGAAATAGGGGGCGGATCCAGATTAAAAGTAGGAGGTGCGCAAGTTCATATCATGGTTAAGACTCATGCAAGGTTTCATGAATCTAAATCAAATACTTCTTGATCTAGGCGTGACACAAGGTGAAAATATGTATTTTTGACTATTTCAGGGGCCATAACTCTAAAAATAGGAGGCGGAGCCAGACGAAAACTAGGAGGTGAGCAAGTTCATATCATGATAAAGACTCATGCAAGGTTTAATCAATTTATATCAAATACTTTTTAGCTAGGCGCGTTACAAGGTGAAAATATGAATTTTTGACTATTTCAGGGACCATAACTCTGAAAATAAGAGGCGGACCCAGATGAAAAGTAGAAAGTGCGCAAGTTCATATCATGATTAAGACTCATGTAAGGTTTCATGAATCTATATCAAATACTTTTTCAGCTAGGCATGTCACAAGGTGAAAATATGCATTTTTGACTATTTCAGGGGCCATAACTCTAAACATAGGGGGCGGAGCCTAACAAAAAATAGGAGGTGCGCAAGTTCATATCATGATAAAGACTCATGCAAGGTTTCATCAATTCATATCAAATACTTCTTGAGCTAGGCGCGTCACGAATTTCGGACGGACGCACAGACGCACGCACGCACGCACAAGAGCAAATCTATATGTCCTTATGGGGGCACAAAAAGCGCACGCCTCCCCCAATGCATAGCCGTATAGGCAAGAAGTCAATAAGGGACAGGAGCGAAAGGCAAAGAGACACTGATGGTTGGCTGCAACAGGGATCATCTACTTGGCATATCCAGTCATCCGAATAAGTTTCAACATTCTGGGCCTAGAGGTTGTCGAGTTATTGTTCAGACTCCTATGACCTTGACCTCTGACCAAGTGACCCCAAATCAATAGGGGTCATCTACTCTGCATGTCCAATCATCCTATTTAGTTTCAACATTCTGGGTCAAGTGGTTTTCAAGTTATTGATTGGAAAGAGTTTTCTATGTTCAGCCCCCTGTGACCTTGACCTTTGATGGAGTGACCCCAAAAGCAATAGGAGCTATGCATCTACTCTGTAAGTCCTATCACCCTATGAAGTTTGAAGGTTCTAGGTCAAATGATTCTCAAGTAATTGACCAGAAGTTGATTTCCATTTTCTGTCCACTATAACATTGACCTTTAATAGACTGATCCCAAAATCAAAAGAGGTCATTTACTCTGTATGTCCAAACATCCTATGAAGTTTCAACAATCTGGGTCAAGTGGTTCTCAAGTAACTGTCCGGAAATGATTTTACATGACCAGGCCCCTGTGACCTTGACCTTTAATAGAGTGACCAAAAATCAATACAGATCATCTACTCTACATTTTCAATCATCCAATGAAGTTTCAACATTCTGGGTCAAGTGGTTCAAGACATTGATCAGAAATGGTTTTCCATGTTCAGGCCCCTGTGACCTTGACACTTAAAGGCGAAGAAAATCTCCTATACAAGTGACCCCCCCCCCCCCCCCACCCCTAAATACCAGACTTTTTAATCCCCAATATACAAGATCCTGTCTGGTCCAGTCTGATAAGGGTCCATAAAACCCCTGTAGACTTGACATGTAGCCTAATTATTGTCAGAGAATCATAAATTTTATTGCCTACAGATAAATTGGTTATTTCCTGTGTTTTGCATTTTATTGATTAAAATGCTGGGTTTTTTTGTTGTTGTTTTTAGAATGTACACAAAATTATTTTAATTGATGTTGAGTAATGTCCCGACCAATTAAATAATAACTCTTTTAGCGAAGCAATTCTTCTCACTCCTTAACAATTAAATAATAACTTAAAATTTAATAAAAGAAATTAAAAGTTTGTTTATTCAATGATTATGATCTTTTTATCAAAAGTAACAAAATAAAACCAGGAAAAGAAATGAGAATTGCTGGATTTTATTAGAAATTAAAGAAGCGTTCAGTTGTATTTTTAATAGATAAAATGGAATATGGACAGAAGGATTTTATATATTAAAAATGCATAATTCCCCTTGTGTTGTCTAAATAACGATTCTTTTATGTATAATAAAATCCAGCAATAAAGGGATATCATTGTTCAAAATACACATAATTTATAATTTCTAAAAGCTATGTGCCTGAATGCATTTTTTGTATTTTTGATTAAAAGAACAACAAAAAAAAAAAAAAAAAAAAAAAAAAAAAAAAAAAAAAAAAAAAAACAACAAAAAACGCAGTGATGAAATTTAATTGTTAAAAAACTTGATTATTGAAAATATGGAAAAAAACACTGTTGTATCTTATCACTTTGTTTATTTAGCCGTAATTCAATCAAGCTTTCTAAACTCGTTATAAAGGTGAGAACTGATTTGCTATGCAGGTGAGAAATATTGTAAGCTATACATAGGCGTATATTTTACGGTATAAGGTACGGGATGACTTGGACTTAAATCAGGTATTAAATACCGAAATGGCCGAAACGGTAAAATACCACAAGTAGAAAATAGCAGTGAAAGCTGTTAACGTTATATAAACTTTTAATTAATACCAAACTGATAGATTAAAGCTTCATGTATGATGATAACACAACTAACTAGATTCTATGATAATTTGTACATGTGTTGCTGTTTAATAGTTTCTTTGGAGGGGTGAAGGTTGATAACGTTCATTGGTGGTACGCTGCTCCAGTGCCGATTAATAATTACGATTATCTACATCTACATCTACATCTTTCACCCAACCGTCGATTTCCGACTATCACTGGGCATATAATTATTAATTATATGAAAAGCTAAAAACTTTTCATCTCTTTTTACAGTTACTTGTATTTAAAAAGAACGTAAAGTATTATGTACTAGTATATATATGTACTGTTCTTTGTTTACCAAAATAAACGTAAGCTAATGACTGACGGATTTTATTCACTTACGGATTCCATGACTTACGGAAAATGTTAATATTCTATACTATAGTATAATAGTACTGTTATTTGTATATATTTATAAATACTGTCATTGACTGACGGATTTTATTCACTTACGGATTCCATGACTTACGGAAAATGTTAATATTCTATACTAGTATAATAGCACTGTTATTTGTATGCATTTATAAATACTGTCATTGACTGACGGATTTTATCCACTTACGGATTCTACGACTTACGGAAAACGTAAGTATTTATAACTGTTACTTGTATAGAATACTATAATTATACTGTTGTTGACTGACGGATTTTGTCCACTTACGGATTTCGTAACTTACGGAAAATAACCTTGCGGATCAAACATGCGATTAACCCAGTGTCCGTTCTTACGGATGGAAAGCCGTCAACTGAAGACGAACGCTGTATTTATAACATTTTCAGCATTAATTTCCGTAAATGGTAAACAGTCTTTTTGAGTCTATCCAATGAGCGTGACTTACGGGTTTTCTCGACCAATGAAAATGTTCCGTTAGTCTCAGGACTCTGATATTCCAGTTCCGTACAAAACGTAGATCCGTTAGCCGATTTAAACTAGGGAACTGTTTAGTTGCATGTACTTTCTCATAAGAAAAGATACATTTCGGTTCTTTGCTCGGATAATGGTATCCCAAAATACTTGTGTTACTTAAGAATGACTTTGGGTAAATCACTTGTTTGTTGTGACTTACGGAAACAAGATCCGCGTTTCGGCTGCACTTCAGGTTGAATTCGAGCTCCTCAGGTAACTGGTAGACAGTTTTACGTAAAGTTTAATAGAAAAACCATTAGTTTATTCTTTGATTTATACGTAGTTTGCATGAGAGCAGCTCATACGATTTTAGTGAGACAGTAATATCGTTTGTCATCGGTTTCCGCGACAGGGTAAACACTTCCCCATAAGATATAAAAATCTTCTCCAGCTTTTTATATAAGGACTCTCATTAGTTTTCAGAGAGTGAATGAAACTGAAATCAGTTTAAGTTTGGCCTTCATTACTGTAAACAGAAATAATTTATTGATAACCCCGTATTTGTGACAGGTTGGTCTTTGTCAATGTACATTTGATAACACTTCCCCCTCCTTTGCCTCAAATAATCCTCCTGGATTAATCAATTATTTGTATTTAATAAAGTTCTAAAAGTGTAAGCGATTTTACTGTGCTTAACACATAAAATGTTACACATGTTTTCATTCGAATGAAAAATATTAAACTTCAAATACTAACAGCACAAATAACATCAGTAATATTGTCAGACATTCCATTACCAAATAAATATGACTGTTTGTTTCTGATGTATAAAATTGATTCTGTATCATCACAGTCTACAATGTCATTGAATGATATTTTTCCATTATAAACGTCAACGTCATTATTTTAAGGATAATACGAACATCATTTAACATCAACAATCAACTGCAAAACAAAACTGAACATTAAAAATGATGTTTATTCACTTCCCTGGACGATTCTCGTGAATATGTACGCAGACATATGTACAATTGGCATGACAGGCTACATTTGACTTTCTGCTTCTTTGAACATGCATTCAAATATGCATTCAGAAAGATTTTTAACATAAGTTAATTCATTCGAACATTCTGTCTTGAATTTCGAATCTTCACAAATTTCACAATTCACACCGACCTCCGCGTTTCGGCTGCACTTCAGGTTGAATTCGAGCTCCTCAGGTAACTGGTAGACAGTTTTACGTAAAGTTTAATAGAAAAACCATTAGTTTATTCTTTGATTTATACGTAGTTTGCATGAGAGCAGCTCATACGATTTTAGTGAGACAGTAAAATCGTTTGTCATCGGTTTCCGCGACAGGGTAAACACTTCCCCATAGGATATAAAAATCTTCTCCAGCTTTTTATATAAGGACTCTCATTAGTTTTCAGAGAGTGAATGAAACTGAAATCAGTTTAAGTTTGGTCTTCATTACTGTAAACAGAAATAATTTATTGATAACCCCGTATTTGTGACAGGTTGGTCTTTGTCAATGTACATTTGATAACACTTCCCCCTCCTTTGCCTCAAATAATCCTCCTGGATTAATATCAATTATTTGTATTTAATAAAGTTCTAAAAGTGTAAGCGATTTTACTGTGCTTAACACATAAAATGTTACACATGTTTTCATTCGAATGAAAAATATTAAACTTCAAATACTAACAGCACAAATAACATCAGTAATATTGTCAGACATTCCATTACCAAATAAATATGACTGTTTGTTTCTGATGTATAAAATTGATTCTGTATCATCACAGTCTACAATGTCATTGAATGATATTTTTCCCATTATAAACGTCAACGTCATTATTTTAAGGATAATACGAACATCATTTAACATCAACAATCAACTGCAAAACAAAACTGAACATTAAAAATGATGTTTATTCACTTCCCTGGACGATTCTCGTGAATATGTACGCAGACATATGTACAATTGGCATGACAGGCTACATTTGACTTTCTGCTTCTTTGAACATGCATTCAAATATGCATTCAGAAAGATTTTTAACATAAGTTAATTCATTCGAACATTCTGTCTTGAATTTCGAATCTTCACAAATTTCACAATTCACACCGACCTTTTAACATAAGCACCAAGTACTTTGAAATACATGTACTCGTTTCTGCTACCAGTTACAAAATCTTGAATGATTCTGTACATCCTCACATAAGCACATTTTACTTTTAACACAACATCTTTTCAAGAACACCAAATTCTTGAAAACGTTTGATAAGCACTTCCTTATACCATAATTTCATAACCCTCTATGCTTTCTGAAATCTTCCTTATCAGATTTGGACTTTTTCTTTTACATGTTAACATTGTTGATTTTCTTCATGAACAAATCTTCATTTAATTATAATTAGCACATTTTATATAATTTACACTGACATCTTTTATACATCTAAATAAAGAGCAAAGTTATTCAGGTTGCTATACACTCGAAAGCCTGATATATGATACCTATTACTTAAAAACACGTTTTGTTATTTGACTTGTACGATTACCATATTTTTCACATTTCATGAGCATATAATTTTGAAGATGTATGCTCCTAGATAATTATGGAAGGATTTTCACATAATCAAAAACTGCTAAATTTCTCACTTGCAACATCACTTAGACATCGTTGAGAACGATTTTTGTATCTCGACGTATTTCTGTGTTGCATAGTTGAATGCAGGTACTGGTGCTGCCACACATATTCAGTGGCATCAAATACGCTCTTGTAGCTTTCTGTGGAAACAAATTCCCGCTTGTCTGAATGCAATGAAGATGTTGCATTAGCAATAAGCAAAGCCCTAGCCCGACCATGGCGTTGCTTTCTAACGGATATGTTTTCTTCTCTATGTTGTTTTGTCTCGCGGTTGTTACTATCTGTCCTCTGATTGTACAAGTAGGAGTATTCTTCTTTCCTGTATTTGTTTTCAGTATGTTTGATTTCTGTATGTTTCTGTTCAAATCTATCATACGTGTGAGCATTCTTTTCATCTTCTTTTAGAAAGACTTTTCTTTTTACGTTGGATCGTTTACACTTACTATCTTTTACTACATTGATTTGTCTCTTCTCCCTAATCTGATCTGATTTTACATTTCTTATCTTCACAATGCTGTCTTCAACAAAAGCTGCACTCTGCATTTGCGTTATACCTCTGTTGTCATGTTTCTCCGCTTCAGAGTATCTACTATCCGTTACTTCGTGTCTACTCTTGTCATTTCCTTCTTTACCTTTCCTTGCATCATTATTTATACATTGTTTATTTTCTTGTTTGTCATTTCTGTCTCTGGTTGTTTCCTTTTTACCATTCGGCTTATTCTTGTGTTTTCTTGCAGATTTTGTTACTGATCTGACAACATTACATACTTTTTCAGGTTCATTGCGTGAATAGCACTGGATACATTCCCCAGACCTTAATTTCACTTGCCTTTTGCCCATATCGAAGTGGCTTATATGATCTAAAATAAAATCTAGACCAATAATACCATCGACAGTTATATCACATACAATGACTGGATGTTCAAATTCCCTTTGATTTAGTTTTAACACCATATTATTTTGACCAAATATTTTCAAATTAGAACCACATACACCTTGGATATTTATGTTTTCTTGTAATATTGGTGTTTTACTTGCATTCTCAAATGCCTCTTTTGAAATTAATGTCACTGCGCTACCAGTGTCTAATAAGAAATCGACAAGTTTGCCATCTATTTCCACTTTAACATAAAACCCATTGTCTCCAACTTGACCAATAATACTGGCGTTCGTTTCATCAGGTAAAGTTTCTGCGTGTTGGTTGTCGCCATTTCTATGTTCACCCTCTGAACTGTGATGGTTTTGATTACTAGGCCTTGTTACTTTTCTTGACGCCCACCCTCGACCTACAGAGTGGACGCTGTCCCATTTCCCGATAGATTGCCTTCTGGAGCATTTAGGTCAGTGTCTTCTTCCAAATCCTGTTTGTGAGGACAGTTCCTGCAAAGATGGTCAGGTGCTTGACAGATTTAACATCTTCTCGGTCCATCTTGTGCTCTTCTTTTCATACCCATTTCAATCCTATCAAGCCTGTACTGAATTGATCTAAGTGTTCTCATTAACTGTGCTTCACTGTTTTCTGCATTTTCCTCTCTATTATTTCGATATTGTCCATAATTATTTCCAATTCTAGCTTGCCTCACAGTACCTTTATATGCGGAAGATTCAGATGTTTCGCCTAACAGTTCTTCATATCTTTCTACTACTTCAACTGCTTCTAGGATGGTCTTACAGTCACGGTCCATTACCCTACATTTCATTTCAATGGACAAGGCCTTGTAGAACTGCTGGAGAGCAAGCATTTCTTGGGCTTCTGGTTCTAAGTTACGATAGGCCTTTCTGACTAACAAGCGGAGGTCGTCGCCAAAAGCGGCTATAGATTCTCCATTCAACTTGGATCTAGCTTGAAATTTAGACAACCATCGTGTGTTGATGTGCACTGCCGAACCTCTGCTCGAGTGACAGTGCAAGGCGATCGTAATTGCATTTTGCTTCTGCAGAGAGACTTGAATAAAATATGCGTGCTTGACCCTTAAGACTTGCTGCTAGGGTCAGTAGCATTTCCTTCTCTGTCCATTGACCAAGTTCTGCGCAATCCTCAAAATGGGAAATGTATTGTTCCCAGTCCTCATCTCCAGTATATTGATCCGGTTTAATAACTATTGAAGGTCTTGTTGGTCTATAGCAGTAACGAATTTGTCTGTCATCAAAAGAATGTCCGTCATCGTGTCCGTCCTCTGAGACTCTTCTGCGACGTCTTGGAGATCCTTCCTCATCTCCATGGTCACCTTGACCCATGTTAAATTCGATCTCAGGATCCGAATTATCCATGTTTATTTATCTATTTTATAAATGTGTAAAAATACACAAGATGCAAAATCAATAATTTGGCCTGACTATACCTGCCTCGCAGGTGGCTTTCCTTGGCCTTAACCTATTACCGTTTATGGTAGAGAGAGATAACTTAAGTCTTTATAAAACGTCAAATTTTTTTTTTTCGCAAGATCCGATTCGTATAGCTTTTTCTGTCCGAAATCGTCAATGTCCTTATCTGCCTGTCGCCAAATCCGTATTCACACAAGTTTCCGAAATTGTAGACAAAGTACAACCAAGTATTACTAAATTAGAATTTCTTTGAAAGATATTAAGGATTCAGTTATTGTTTACACGAGTAATTTAATTAGAAATACTGTCCGGCTGCGTATTCGCGGTTCTAGATATTAGATAGAACTAATATCCGTACTTCTGACACCATTTGTAAGCTATACATAGGCGTATATTTTACGGTATAAGGTACGGGATGACTTGGACTTAAATCAGGTATTAAATACCGAAATGGCCGAAACGGTAAAATACCACAAGTAGAAAATAGCAGTGAAAGCTGTTAACGTTATATAAACTTTTAATTAATACCAAACTGATAGATTAAAGCTTCATGTATGATGATAACACAACTAACTAGATTCTATGATAATTTGTACATGTGTTGCTGTTTAATAGTTTCTTTGGAGGGGTGAAGGTTGATAACGTTCATTGGTGGTACGCTGCTCCAGTGCCGATTAATAATTACGATTATCTACATCTACATCTACATCTTTCACCCAACCGTCGATTTCCGACTATCACTGGGCATATAATTATTAATTATATGAAAAGCTAAAAACTTTTCATCTCTTTTTACAGTTACTTGTATTTAAAAAGAACGTAAAGTATTATGTACTAGTATATATATGTACTGTTCTTTGTTTACCAAAATAAACGTAAGCTAATGACTGACGGATTTTATTCACTTACGGATTCCATGACGTACGGAAAATGTTAATATTCTATACTATAGTATAATAGTAATGTTATTTGTATATATTTATAAATACTGTCATTACTGACGGATTTTATTCACTTACGGATTCCATGACTTACGGAAATGTTAATATTCTATACTAGTATAATAGCACTGTTATTTGTATGCATTTATAAATACTGTCATTGACTGACGGATTTTATCCACTTACGGATTCTACGACTTACGGAAAACGTAAGTATTTATAACTGTTACTTGTATAGAATACTATAATTATACTGTTGTTGACTGACGGATTTCGTAACTTACGGAAAATAACCTTGCGGATCAAACATGCGATTAACCCAGTGTCCGTTCTTACGGATGGAAAGCCGTCAACTGAAGACGAACGCTGTATTTATAACCTTTTCAGCATTAATTTCCGTAAATTGTAAACAGTCTTTTTGAGTCTATCCAATGAGCGTGACTTACGGGTTTTCTCGACCAATGAAAATGTTCCGTTAGTCTCAGGACTCTGATATTCCAGTTCCGTACAAAACGTAGATCCGTTAGCCGATTTAAACTAGGGAACTGTTTAGTTGCATGTACTTTCTCATAAGAAAAGATACATTTCGGTTCTTTGCTCGGATAATGGTATCCCAAAATACTTGTGTTACTTAAGAATGACTTTGGGTAAATCAATTGTTTGTTGTGACTTACGGAAACAAGATCCGCGTTTCGGCTGCACTTCAGGTTGAATTCGAGCTCCTCAGGTAACTGGCAGACAGTTTTACGTAAAGTTTAATAGAAAAACCATTAGTTTATTCTTTGATTTATACGTAGTTTGCATGTAAACAGAAATAATTTATTGATAACCCCGTATTTGTGACAGGTTGGTCTTTGTCAATGTACATTTGATAACAATATCACCTGTAATTTATGTACTGCACAGTAGCTATACAGTAGCTTATTATAATAAACAGAAGCAAGTCTGTCAATGGTCCAGTCTTGTGTATTGGCCCTTACCACCAATACGCAGACCTTATCATTCCCATAGGCCACATACCTGGCATACCAGAATCAGTGTCTTTAACAGTGATCCTAAAATCGACAGGGGTCATCTACTCTCCATGACCAATCATCCTATGAAGTTTCAACATTCTGGGTCAAGTGGTTCTCAAGTTACTGATCGGAAATAGTTTTTAATGTTCAGGTCCCTGTGACTTTGACCTTTAACAGAGTGATCCCAAAGTCAACAGGGGTCATTTACTCTGCATGTCCAATCATCCTATGAAGTTTTTACATTCTGGGTCAAGTGGTTCTGAAGTTATTGATCGGAAACGGTTTTCCATGTTCAGGCCCCTGTGTCCTTGACCTTTGACGGAATGACCCCAAAATCAATAGGATTCATCTACTCTGCATGACCAATCATCATATAAAGTTTCAACATTCTGGGTCAAGCGGTTCTCAAGTTATAATAACTTATTGTTCGGAAATTGTTTTCAATGTTCAGGCCCCTGTGACTTTGATCTTTGATGAAAAAAAAATTTAATAGGACTGATAACAACAACAACAAAAACAAAAGAAAATTTATTTTTCAAACTCAACATAACATTTAAAAGCCTTTGACTTCAGTATAGTTACAGTGTACATAATATATACATACTGCATAATATATACATACTGCATGTATAAAATACAAGTAAATAAAGGCAAAGTCTTTTTTTAAAAAGTAACAATACAATTTTTCATTACACATATTTACAACACATGCTGCTTTTATAAATCAAGTAGTCTTGTAGAGATAATTAAGATTTTACAGGATTGAAAATGACGTCTAATGGTGGACAAAGCAGTGACATAACCTTGGATAAACAGAAAACAAGAGGGCCATAATTGGTCTAGATCGCTCCCCCTGACATTCAGAGCTAAAACAGGCTTGAGTGTACAACTTTGGAAGAGGACAATAATATGATCCAGGTGTCAAAAGTTCCAGTTCCAGCTGATAATATAATTTAGCGTGATAGAATACATACAGTTCAAAGACTTTATGCTTCTTAGGTCTTCAAAATTGGGTGGAAAAGTAAACTATAGGAGCAGGCTAAGGGCGTTTTTGAAGGTCTCTTTTTAATGGTTATCTACATCAAGTGGTTTATGAGAAGAAATTATTTTAAGGTATTTCTATATTTAGCTCTAGTAGCCCCTAAAAAGAGGCCAGGTGCCCATATTTGAACAAATCTGGAAAGGACCTTATAAAGATGCTACAGACCATGTTTGATGGAGATCTATATTTAGCTCTAGTGGCCTCTAAAATGAGGCCAAGTGCCCAAATTTGAACAAATCTGGAAATGACTATATAAAGATGCTACAGACCATGTTTGATTGATATCTTTCAAGCGGCTCAAGAGAAAAAGTCGTTTAAAGGTTTTTCTATTTTAGCTCTAGTGACCCCTAAAAGGGGTCAAGCAGAACCATTTGAAAAAAAAAAAAACATGGGAGAACATTGTCAGAATCTCACAGACCAAGTTTCGTGTAATTCTGCACAGAAATTTCAGAGAAGAAGCTGTTGAGGAGGGACACTGGATGACAGATGCCGTGATAGATGCCGGACCATCCATCTCTTTTTCTTAATAGCTCACCCTGCGTTTCAGCTGAACAAAAATGCGGCAAATTTTCAGTTGCATATAGGAAAATCCTATCAGGAATCAGCTGAAATGTTTCAATATTTTACCTTTTTATTGATTACAGAATAAAAAGACACTTAAAGGAATAAAATATCACGAAAACGTTCACATATATTGATGAGCATTATGTCGTTGTCTTTTTTTCAGAAGGCTGGGGTAGAATATGGCTTGACAATGTTTTTTTTTTTTTTTTTTTTTTTTTTTTTTTTTTTTTTTTTTGCAGAGGTTAAGAAAAGAGTTTTATCTTTCACATAGACCGATACGCATATTGTTATTGTTTTTTTTTGTTTAATCTGAAGTGTAAAACTGACAGCTAATGTTGTCGAAAAACACGAAAGCTGAGGTAGAATATGGCTTGACAATGTTTTTTGCGGAAGTTGAGAAAAGAGTTTTTTGTCTTTCACATACATAGGTAAGCATTATGACTTTGGTTTATTTTTCAGTTTAATCTGAAATGTAAAACTGACAGCTAATGTTGGCGAATAACACCATTTATACACGAAGGCTGGGGGAGAATATGGCTTGAAATGTTTTTTTTGCAGAAGTTGAGAAAAAGAGTTTTTCTGAGGAAAAAACTGTTGACAACAAAGAATTTAACACTTGAGCGGCTCCAGGAAGTAGCTCGGACATTCAGACTATCAGACACTCATCCAAAACTAATGTCACAAAAGTAAGAACATTCCTACGACGAAGTTTAGGTAAATAAACTGCGTGCCAAACCCAGGACACAAGGTGGATCACGGCAACCAACAAACCAGCCGAGACCACAACGCCAGAAAAACAACCAGCGTAGACCACAGCAACAACCAAGACAACTAAACAACAGTACCGAGAAGTGTTAACGTTGTGGTGACACTGGGCATTACGGAAGATAGTGCAAAAAACAAACGGAATAACATGTCATAAATGTGGTGGATTAAATCACTTTGCAAAACTGTGCAAACCAAAGTACTTTTTAAAAACAAATAACTCTGATGGATATAGCAGTGAGGAGACATTCACACTATCTGGTAAGAATGAAGCCACTCTCAGAATTTTAATTCAGACAAAATGTCGATATTTTGATTGATAGTGGGTCTTCTGTAAATATCATATATCAAAATTTGTTTGACAAGTTGAAAACAAAACAAACACCCTTGTTGCCCTCTTGTGCAAGAATATTTCCTTACAGTAATCTTAATGTAGAAATAAACACTGCCATTCAAAGTGTAGAATTTCATGTTCTCAAGCGCAGAGGTAAACCGCTGTTAGGCCAAGCAACTGTCTGTAGACTGGGTTTGTTGCATATAGGTCCCTTACCAGTGCATAAGGTTAACTCTCTAGGATCTGTTAAGTCCGAATCGGAGATTCTCTCAGAGTACGCGTATAGATTCCAAGGGTTAGGACGATGAAAGAATTTCAAATTAAAATTGCATATTGACGAAACAGTTCAGCCAGTGGTTCAGGCTGTCCTGGAGAGTATCTTGTAAGATGAAAAAATAAATAAATAAGATTATGAGTTAGAGACGTTAGGCATTATCAAGCGGGTTGAGGGCCCGACTCCTGTGTCCATTTTTGTCCCAATTCCAAAAAAGACAATGACGTAAGATTATGTGTTGACATGAGAAATGCAAAGAAGGCCAGTTTAAGGGAAAGGTTTCCCATGCCAAACGTAGAAGATGTATACTTATGCAAATGAATAGCTCAGTTATATTTTCAAAACTTGACCTGAAGCAGTCCTTTCATCAATTAGAATTAGATGAAAAGTCAAAATACATAACGACATTTGTCTGCCATAAAGGTCTTTACCGTTACAAAGTGCTTAATTTCGGTATATCCATGACCCCTGAAACCCATCAGAGAATTATTCAACAATTATTACAAGACATCCCGAACTGCAAAAAATACTGCTGATGACATCGTTATTTTTGCAGACTTGGTTGACAAACACAATAAAGCTCTTTCAGCAGTTTTGCAAAGGTTGCGAGACAAGAATCTGACACTGAATAAGGAAAAAATATTGGTATATCCATGGCCCCTGAAACCAATCAGAGAATTATTCAACAGTTATTACAAGACATCCCGAACTGCAAAAATATTGCTGATGACATCATTATTTTTGCAAACTCGGTTGACAAACACAATAAAGCTCTTTCAGCAGTTTTGCAAAGGTTGCGAGACAAGAATCTGACACTGAATAAGGAAAAATGTGAATTCAGTAAGTCCGAACTGAAATTCATGGGCCATATTCTGTCTAAAGATGGGTTATAACCCTGAAGCGGAAACAAGACTTGTGGTCGATGGATCTCCTGTTGGTGTTGGCGGAGTCCTTGAGCAAAAACAAAGGGATGGTACTTTCAAACCCGTAGCCTACGCAAGTCGAGTGCTGTCCGAAGAAGAACGCCGGTATTCTCAATCTGAGCGTGAAACATTAACGGTCACTTACATGATTCTAAGGTTTCATGTATATTTGTGGGGAATCAACTTTACAGTACTTTCAGATTGTAAAGCTCTTGAAAGAATTTTCACCAGAAAACATGAATCAACTCCCAGAATATTGAATTTAGCCGTACTGTTTCCAGGTCAAATATTTGCCAGGTTAACGTAACAGGGCGGATATTTTGAGTCGGAAACCAACCAAAGAAACAGATAATGCACCCAAACAGAAAACTATGTACACTTTGTTGTAAATAGTTGTGTCCCTATAGCTGTGACCTTAGATGAACTTCGGCAAAGTTCTGAAAATGATCCTGTCTTTAAACAAGTTCGCACATGTTTGCTGAAAAATAATTGGATGAAATCTGATAACCAATTAAAACCCTATTTTCAGGTCAGACAGGATTTATCAGTTAAAGGTTCTCTTATCCTGAAGGGTAATAAACTCTGCATTCCATAGAAATTACAGTCATGTGTGTTGCCTCACACATGGGGATTCTCAAAACAAAAAAGGCTAGTCAAAGAAAAAGTTTGGTTTCCAACTCTAGACAAACAGGTTGAAGAAATGATAAGGTCATGTCATGCTTGTCAATTGGTATCACCTTCACCCCAAGAGCCTCCAGTTATCATGACAAAATTACCTAGTGGTCCTTTCAAAGACCTAACAATGGATTTCACAGGCCAATATGGTCAAGAGTCATTATTAGTCGTGACTGACTATTACACCAGGTACCCTCTTGTAGCAATTATGAAATCTACTAAAAGCAGGTCAATAATCAATCAGTTAAGTAAACCGAGCCTGCAACATTTTCGTAGTTGTCGTGTTGAGCGACCTGTGAAGTTGCCACTTTTTCTATTTTTCTATATTTGGTTATCCAAATTCCAAAGCTGGTGGTTTGTAGGCAAAGCCGAACTTGACCTACATTTTATGATGTTACATCTGTTTACAAAAATCTATTTAAATCTGTCAAGCCTTTCAAGAGTTATTGTTCGGAAACCATGGATTACATATCAACGCCTTAAATAATGATTTCGAAAAACATCTTTGGATATCAAATAGCAAAATCATCACGTGTGTGCATATTTTATGTCAAACATTTACTATATAACCTCTGGAGTCGCGTAACATTCTCATCTTCTTTAACAGATATGAAGTTCTACTTAATAAGATAATGGCATTACAGTGCCGAAATGGAAAATAAAATTTTGATCTTCATCGCAATTTGCGCACTTGCACGCAGTGCCATGTATGTTATATATTTTTTATTTATTTAACGTACTTTGTTTCCGGTTCATGTTCTGTTATTTCAGTTTACATTACTGTTTATTTTATATGTCGCATACTAGTATTCTCCTGGTTTTCCATTCCAGTCTATTTTGTGCAAATATTCTCTTTCTACTTAATTACATCATTTTCTCTATGTCTGACCACCGTTGCTTATTTTTATCATGGTAATTGTTAAAATCAATCATTAAAAGTGTTTAATTTACTATATAACCTCTGTAGTCGCGTAACATTCACATCTTCTTTAAACAGATATGAAGTTCTGCTTAATAAGAAAATGGTATTACAGTACCGAAATGGAAGACAAAATTTGGATCTCAATCGCAATTTGCGCACTTGCATGCAGTGTCACGTATGTTTTATATTTTTTATTTATTTATCGTACTTTGTTTCCGGTTCAAGTGCTGTTACTTCAGTTGCCACTACTATTTACTTTATATGTCGCAAACTAATATTCTCTTGGTTTTCCATTCCAGTCTATTTTGTGCAAATATTTTCTTACTACTTAATTACATCATCTTCTCTATGTCTGACCACCATTGCTTTTTTTATCATGGTCATTGTTAAGATCAATCATTTGAAGAGTTTAGCAGATTTTTAAGAAGATAATTTGTCACATATTTTTCACGATTAAACAGTTAAAAATTTAGAATGATAAAACAGTCTCCTTCTGTTTCCCTTAATTTACTGAGTGTTAAACAAGTGGACGTTGAAAGCCATGCATCATTCACCTGACCTAGTTATTACCCCCAGATAACCTTATATTTAAAGTGGCCTAGATTTCATAGAAGCAAACATTTTGACCATGTTTTATATAGATCAGGTAGATCATTATCCAAGTTTTTCAATGTCTTGACAAAGTGACATAGTTTTTGACCTTAGATATCCCAACTGAATCTGACCTAGATTTCATACAAACCAATATTCTATAAAATGTTATGATGATCAAGTTGAAAAAGTTGCCTCTACTAAAGTGTTATCAAAGTGTTTCTATGATTTGGCCTAACGCCCTAGTTTTAGATCAGTTAGAAAACATGGCCTTTTGAGAGTTAACAATGTCTTTCTATGATCTGACCGGGTGGCATTAGTTTTTGATTAGGATAATCCAGCCTTGAACTTGACCTAGATTTTATAGGGACAAACATTCTGACAAAGTTTTATGAAGATCAAGCACGGTACAAACTGTGGCCTCTAGAGTTAACAAGGGTTTTCTATTATTTGACCTAGTGACCCAGTTTAAGATCTCAGGTAACAGCGATTAAACTTTAACTATATTTCATTGAGACAAACCTTCCATTTTTTGTATAACGATCAAATGGAAAATGCGGCCTCTAAAGTGTTAACAAGTTTTTTCTCTAATTTGACCCAGTGACCTTGATTTCACGTCAGGTAAGATAGTTTTTAACTGACCTAGAATTCATAGAGACGAACATTCTGACAAAATTTTATGAAAATCAAGTAAAAAATGTGGTGTCAGGGTGTTAAGTCAAGGTTTTTCTTTGATTTGACATAGGATATAGTTTTTGACCTCAGGTAATCCAATGTCAAACTTATCCTATATTTTACGAGACAAACGTTCTTACAGCGCTTTATGATAACAAAGTAGAAATTGTGGCCACAATTCAAACTACCTTGTATACCACTACATAATATGTAAATATTTTGTTTTTCAGTAATGACGGAGACTAATGATGGAAAGTACATGCGTGAAGTTTGAAAGCTATAGGTCTTGTATATTTAAAGAAACCTGTTTACATGCAAAACTTTTGTGATGAGGATACCGACGAAGATTGACAACAATAGCTCTACTATTTGAAAAGTTTAAAAAGTCATGCTAATAAATCATGCTCATTTTACATTTGTGGAGTGTTCGATCGACCCTATTACCTGCTATGGTATAATACAGATATGTAGAGAGAGAGAGGGGCAATTATCTATCCTATGTTTCAAACAATTTTAGTTTGTGTTTATTTTGTATAAATGTACATTGCACATTTTCATATAATAAGTAAATATTTTGCTTTTTCAGAAAAGGGGTGAAAATAACTTTCAGAAATGGAAAAGGACCCATATGGATAGACGATGTTTTTAAAGAAGCTTGAAGTCTATCAATGCTTCCGATATACCAACGATGGTATAGAAGAACACAGGATTAGGAGGCAATGTACCAAACCGTTTCGGTTTGTGTATACTTTGTACAGAATTTAAACAACTTTGTACACCTCTACATAGTATATAAATATTTAGTTTTTCAGAAATGACAGAAAAAAGTTTAATGGATATGGCTCAGGACCTATACGGTTAGGAAGTGTTTTTCACAGAAGCTTAAACAAAATATTTTGGTGCATCCACTGAAATGTCAACCTAGTGTCCATCTCTTTATGAAATGGCAGTCTAATTGATGGACCAAATGAAAAGCTGTCCAAACTGCATGAAAATGAGAAATAAATTCTTTAAGAAGACAGATACACAGAAGGAAAATTGTGTTTTTATATAGCAGAATATGCCTTTTACTAAACGAGTGGAACTAGAAAAGGTATCATCCGTATGAGAAAGTGGAAAAAATTCCAAAGCAGCCCCTTAGAGAGAGGCAACTATCTATTCCATGTTTCAAATACATGTAATTTCAGTTCATGTTCATTTTGTATCAATGTACATTGTACATTTTTATATAATAAGTAAATATTTTGTTTTTCAGAAAAGGGGTGAAAATAATTTTCAGGGATGGAAAAGGACCCATATGGGTAGATGATGTTTTTAAAGAAGCGTGAAGTCTTTTGATGCTTCCGATACTTCCGATATACCCACTGTGGTATAGAAGAATATAGGAGTAGGTGGCAATATACCAAACCGTATCAGTTTGTGTATATAGTTTTACACTGTTTAAACTACTGCTGCGTATACCTCTACATAATATATAAATATTTTGTTTTTCAGAAATGACACAACAATTTTAATGGGCATTACTCAGTACCTATATGGCTGGAAAGTGTTTTAAACGAAATATTTTGGTGCTTCCACAGAAATGTCAACCTGTTGTCCAACTTTTTTATGAAAAGGCAGCCTAATTCATAGACTTAATGAAAAAGTGCTTTTGTATATGCAGTTGTAGCTAAATTGCATGAATTTGGGAAATAAATTCTTTAAGAAGACAGATACATAGAAGGAATTTGTTTTGTGTTATTATATAGCAGAATGCCTTTTACTAGGCGACAGGAACGAGAAAAGGTATCACCCGTATAAGAAACGGAAAATTTCAAAAGCAGTCCCTCCATAAGAGACTTTTTTAGGCAAACTGCCAGAGATAGAAGGATTTGGGATGTTTGGAAAATTGATGAGTAGTCAATTTAGGGAACATTTTGAAACAGACACAATTTTGATTATATCATAATACTACTTTTCATTACCTCTCACATGTCAGTAGTTTTAATATTGTATGTTAAAAACCAGAGGGTGGTATCTACCAAATTTTCTGAAATCTGGGTTTTCGTATTTTCTGTATTTTACACCGAGAATACCTATTGTCTGAAAATCTGAGCACTAGATTTTTAATAGTTTTGAAGTTATTGATCAGAGACCAAATGTCGTATCTCAAAATATCGATCATTTCTTCAGCCAGAACCAAGCATACATAAATACTATGAATTTCTCAAACTTACGTAGCAAAATATCATGCCAGATTGTATCATTCACCCATACAAGGTTTTGGTTTTCATGAAAAAATGAGGAAATGCAAAATGTTTACTAGTAAAATATTGCCATATTTTATATGCCAGACTGTGATACATACGGCTAATTGTTTTTGGTTTTGGGAGATAAAGGACAGTATCTGCAATTTTCAAATGTCAGATTGTCTCAGTTATCAATGATACATTTTGACAGCTCTCTTTTGAACTCTGAAGGTGCTAACTGGTGTTCATAACATTGTATATCAGATTTCAGGAGTGCGTGTTTTGTTTTCCAGAAAGATATTTTTGGTCATTTTGTGATTAATAAGGGAACAAAATGTTGTATATTTACCAAGAAAGTACCAAGAAAATATAAAAAAAGGGTATGTTTTATATTTCTTATATTTAAATTACAAATATATACAAGTAAATACATTGTATGTGCAATACTACAGTACATGAAATGCATTTAAATAAGTAGGACCTTGCGGGGCTGAGGTTCATCTGATTTTTTTTTTGTATAATAGAAAAATTGTCCTACCCATGAATTTCTAAGTCCAAAAAGGACCATAATTCTTGCAGAAAGCAGGATGGAGTTATATTTCTTGATGTACAGAGTCAGCTTATGACGATGAACAACTGTTGCAAGTTTCAAAGTAATAGCTTTGATAGTTTAGGAGAAAAGTTGACCTAAACATAAAACTTAACAAAGAAATCTGATATTTTCTAAGTCCAAAAGGGGCCATAATTCATGCAAAAAGCAAGATGGAGTTATGTTTCTTGCTGTGCAGGGTCAGCTATTGATGGTGAACAGGTGTTGCAAGTTTCAAAGCAATACCTTTGACAGTTTAGGAAAAAAGCTGACCTAAACATAAAACTTAACCAGACAACGCCGACGCCGACACCGACACCGACACCGATCAAGTGATGACAATAACTCAACTTTTTTTCTCTCAAAAAGTCAGATGAGCTAAAAATGTACTATACAATAAAATTTTAAAAGATATTCACTAAATGCATTTACAGCTCTGAAAATAAGTTGCTTTTATTGTGTAACACTTGGACGGTTACAAATTAACCTTAAACAGCATTTAAAATAGAAAGAAATAAAGTGTTTTATGCTTATATTATCAGATGTGGACAGATAACAATAACGATGAATTCCTCAGCTTTAAGTATTAATACCAGAAAATGTCTGTCACAATGAAACGCCAGATATTTCGAGCAGTGTAGCTACTGTAGAAAATAAGAGAGAGAACAACATTTGTTCACATGTTGAAGAAAATAAATGCGCCAGTGAAACGCCACATATTTCGAACAATGCGGCGAATGAAGAAAATGTTACAGGGATCGGAGCTTTTAATGTTGAAGAAAATGAATGCGACAATGAAACGTCAAACATTTCGAGCAGTGTTGCGAATGAAGTCAATTTTACAGGGATCGGAGTTTTTCATGTTGAAGAAAACAAATGCGATAATGAAGCATCAAATACTTCGTGCAGTAAGGCGAATGGTGAAAATGTTACAGGGATCGGAGTTTTGAATGTTGAAAAAAAATGAATTCGAAAATGAAAGGCTTAATAATTCGAGCAGTGTGGCGAATGAAGAATATATTACAGGAATTGGAGTTTTGAATGTTAAGAAGAAAATAAATGAAGAAATTGTTAAATAGATCGGTGTTTTAAATGTTGAAGAAAAGAAATGCGACAATGAAACATTCAAATAGAGCAGTGTGACAAATGAAGAAAATGTTATAAGGATTGGAGTTTTGAATGTTGAAGAAAATAAATGCGACAATGGAAGGCAAAAAACTTCGAGTAGTGTGGCAAATGAAGAAAATATTACAGGGATTGGAGTTTTGAATGTTGAAGAAAATTAATGCGGCAATGAAATGCCACATAGTTCGAGCAGTGTGGTGAATGTAGAAAATGTTAAAGGGATCGGTGTTTTAAATGTTGAAGAAAATAAATGCAACAGTGCAAGGACAAATATTTCTAGCAGTGTGGAGACTGAAGAAAATGTGACAGAAAATGGAGTTTTGGATGTTCAAGAAAATAAATCCGATGATGAAACGCCAAGTATTTCAAGGAATGGGGTAATTGAAGACAATGTGACAGAAAATGGCATTTTGAATGTTGGAGAAAATAAATGCGATGATGAAACACCAAATGTTTCAAGTAAAGATACAATTAAAGATTTTTACATGTGCAATTCTAAACAGAAACCTGAACATACAGGCAATAGTGTTTCAGGTGAAAAGACATCAAATCAAACAGAAATTAAAATTATTAGGGAAATGGTCAGTAGGAAACGCACTAACCTGAAACGTAAACCAACAAGAAAGAAGTTGAGGTAAATAATCAATTCAGACGAAGACATTCCACTAAGTGTGTATGCTTGCAGACACTTTTAACACGATAACAGCGACACAGACGAAACCTATCTGCCGAAATCGAAAGATTTAAATTCCACTGACACAGAATATTATTCCGAGTTGTCAGACACAAGCAAAAACGTTATAAAAAGGAAAAACTGGTGAGAAATCATGGAATGAAACTGTGCAGAAATTAACTTCAAAGAAAATGCCACACACAACCAGAAAACAGCGCAAGGCAGTATCAAGCATTCAGGCTCATTCTATAGAGAGGCAGATGAAGAGCGCTTGAAGACATTGAGCTATAACGAAGAAATAATGAGACAAACGTTTATAGCAGCAAACGAAGGGCGTTTAGACCGATTCTTAAATGATGAAGGGCTTAAACTGGATAAGGTTCCTGTTGATGGAAATTGTTTTTTTCAAGCAGCATGCTATTCAGACCTTATATCAGAATTACATTCTCAACTAAGAAACTCAATGTGTACCCACTTGGAAGAAAATACAGTGGAATATATGGGGTTCTTAATAGACAAGTATGGTCCCGAAAAAAAGGAGGACTTTGTTACTGAATATCTCTATGAAATAGAAAATATTTAGAATAATGGATACTGGTCAAGCAAAGTAGCGGCTCTCTTACCATTGGTACTTCCAAACTATGCTAACTGTTCATTTACGTTATACACTAGCAAACCAGATCAACAAAAGATTATTGTTGAACCAACTTTAAAGGAAAATGACGATCATAATGAAATAAAACAAGCAAACTAGATAAATTGGTATCCCCCGCCGAAAGGGCTTGTGGAGAAAACTTTGTTGTTATAATCTCTCCATCTTTAGTCCAAGTGACAAAAAAGCAACATGTTACCTATGGTCAGAAACAGATGGAAAACGAGGATCAAATGAGATATCAACATGTTTGAATCTGTACCTTTCAAGTTTGGATTCACCAGTAGAGCATGTGATACTACACTCAGATGCATGTGCTGGGCAAAATAAATATCAGATAGTTGCAACCTGACTCCTTAATTCTGTCACAACAATACCAGGATAGAAAATTATTGGCCGCAAGTTTTTGGAGAGGACGGATTACACCAAACCGGAAGTGACTACACAGTGTTACATGTGAAGTAGTCCAAAATGTAGTTCCATGCTATGGATGGAATCTGGTATAATGAGTGACATGATGAGGTGACAGTTAAATTTTTGGCTTATGTTTATTGCTTATAGTATTGAGAATAGATCTAGACCATTTTCATTGTAAATGTCTTGGAATAAGTTTTATTCTTTGCGAAAAATGTCTACCTACGCGTAACTGCTAAACGGCTGTTTTCATGGGGGCATTTTTAGAGGGTGATGTTTCTCAGAACAGATTATTTTTCTTATACACAATATAACATGTCAATATTTTTCTATTTTTGATAAGAATACATGTTATACTAAATCACCATATATGGTTTTAATATCATTGAAATGCTCTAAAGTGCTGAAAATGAGGTCTGAATGTTTTGTTATTAATATGAAATAAATAAGGAATTGAATTGGTAGAATGTAACCTGGAGAGCGGTCATACGCATATGAATGTGACTCCATGCACTCGGCAATTGAATTCGTCCAAGACAAAAATCTGTGTTCCAAGTCAATGGGAAACAGTTGTATCAATGGTCAGGAGGAAAAGCCCTTACAATGTTTTAAGTTTAAATTTCTATGACTTCAAAGATTTCAAATCAGCAAGAACAAAAGTAAATTCTAAGACTGAAAGTGGCAAAAAGCCAAGATGGAAACAAATGAGATGCGTTTAATAAAGTATGAGACAGAGATGTGCTATTTCAAGTACAATTTTGATGAGGCTGGAGAATTCGAGAAAGTAAAGCTTCTTGGAAGGAAGCGTCCAGATGAGACTATTCAACCTTTATACAAAGGGAAGCTCCCTATATCAAGTGCCAAGTAAAAGGACTTAATATCTTTATGCAAGCAAAGTGTAATTCCTACGGAATTCCATTATTACTACAAAGGATTATCGGCTAGCCAGAGTGTTAAGTAACGTCTGCCTGAACCAGATAGAGAGGAAACGGATGATGATACTGACACAATTAATGCTCATACTGTGGCTGTGGAACCAAGTATAATATACTTTGAAGGTTCACAAGTACCTTAATACACTACACAGTATTTCATGTCAGTCCAGTAACCTTAAAATATTTACAAAACAGCAATAGCTCTTGTGTTCTATCTCTTTTTATAACAGAAATATTTTATAACAGAAGTATTTTTGTGGGAGCAGAGCCATCTGTGTTTTAATGAACTCTGAAAAGGAAGCATGTATTACTTTTGATGAGATGTATATGGTTACAGTTTTTCTACATGGTTGCGGTTTTTAATAACGGGCAATAGCAACAAGTATGATAAAGATATTTTTGTGTAATGACTACGATGTGGAAGAAGTTTGATATAACGGAAATTTATTATGACTACAGACTTCATAATGTATGAATGCAATAATATCTTTTAAATGACTACTTACTGGGTGAATAATAAGATATTCAATAGATACCGTTTATTACGTAACTCATATCACTTACCATTTATCATGTAACTCATATTACCTTTTGACGAGATCTACATGTTTATTATTACTTCTAAAGGCACCGAGCATGATAAAAGATATTTCTGTGTAATGACTACGGAGTGCAATAAGTATTATATAAATGAAATTTATAACGACTACTGACTGCATAATGTACTAATGCAATAGTATCTTTTAAATTACTACTTACTGGGTGAAAACCAGAAGATTTTCAGCAGATACCATAGGCGTAAACTGTTTATGTATGTTACTTTATGTTAGATTTAAGTTCTGTGACACGTAATTAAATGAAAAATTCATATTCACTTAATATGATGTTTTCAAGTATACCGATCTGAAATCATTCGTGAAATATTTTCAGATTTGTTTGAAGGATCAAAATAAAGCATTATTAAAGTCTTCTGTTTTCAAGTTGAGATGTTCTAGATCAAACTTTATTGAATTTAAATAAATATGTATTACAACCAAAACACCGCTCGCCAAGTTACTCTGTTCTGTCCGTTAATCTGTGATTTTTTTGTAAACAAACTGCATTGCCATATCAGTGTATGCATAAATACTATTATATAGCACAATGGAAATGCTTGTTATGTCATCTTTTTATTAAAACCAAACAATGGCTTTGGTATATGCAATGGGCTGGCCCGCTTTTTGCAAACAACATTCGCAAAAATATAAAGCTATAGTATGCTATGACCATACACTAAGTTCTGGCATATTATTCTTTATTACATTTTCAAAAATCATGAATGCGAAAAACACGCATCTTTAGCTGAAATGTTTTGGCTGAAGAGCGCAAAAAGAAAGTTATATCTGCTTAAAGCCAAAACATATTATCTGAATATGAGGGGTTTTGCCTATCAGAAAATGCAGATAAAACTCCAAAGCTATAATGCCAAATTACAAAATTGTCCAAATTTTCCTAAGTTTAAGAGCAAATGAGTAGAAACTAATACTAATAACTAAAGAATGTAATCGGTCATTGAAATACTAGAAAAGGTACAAAAATATATATTTTTATACGTTTGAGAAAGTTCTTTTCAAGTTCCTGAAAAATTTCAAAAATGTCAGATACAATGTACCAGGTTCTGGTTTTCAACAGACGCTATATCTGTCCATGCAAGAGTATTACATAGAGAAACCAAATTTATTCCAACGTGCAAAAGGATCTTTTAACAACTTCGGATTTTTCAGTGCACTCAACATTTTGGGATATTTTAAAGAGTTTGCATCGCCATCAATAAATGAATATTATTCGCTAGTTAATCAAGCTACATTAACTTTTGATTAAAGGACACCATCGCGGCTAAAGCTACCATACCTAATGGGCTGCCTTCTCAGTTTGCTTTTTATTTGGTGACGGCTGGCAAATCAACCAACTTCCATCAGGCACTCCAGTCCGTGAAAATGGTTACAGACACATTAAGACTCAAGTACCAATTAACTCTATAAGCCTTGTCAACAAAGATTAGATGCACAACAACAAAGGTAGTCAAAGGCATGATACTTGAGAAATTAAACTATCTAACAAGTGGCATAGCTACTTAGCAGGACAGTTCTGACAAAGTCCAGTGTTACACCTGTTTGGGAATTGAAGATATAAAGAAGAAATGAAATCAGGTGCAGGTCTAAAGCACTTACGACAATGAATGCCAACTATGTGGCCAATTGGACAATTTAGAGAAAGACTTTCACAGATAACAAAATCTGGGAACCTCCTCACACCTAAGGGACACCAGGCGCAGTTCCTCCGGAGGATGTGACTAAATTACCGTGCAAGAAGCCAACCACCAATAACAGACATATCTCGAACAATGAGGATTTTACAATGACAAAACAACAATATTCAAAGTTGTGAAGAGTTCTGAACATACTCTCAGGGTAAACAAGTAAACAACATTTATTACATGACTCAGAATTCTTGTAACTTTCAGATGTTGTGCGGTAATGGAAACTAGAGCTCGTAAAACACGAAATGCCCCCTTGATGCATTCAATCATTGCACAAGTAACAGAAATTATTAGGTCATTATATACAAAGGTTCTACTGTTCTGTGTCAATGTGACCTTGACCTTTGACCAACTGACCTCAAAATCAAAAGGGGTCATCTGATTGTCATGATCAAACCGCCTATCAAGTTTCGTGATCCTAGGACTAAGCGTTCTTAAGATATCGTCCGGAAACGGTTAAACTGTTCTGTGCCACTGTGACCTTGACCCTTGACCTACTGACCTAAAAATGAATGCTGGTCATTATTAACCTCCCTATCAACTTTCACGATCTTAGGTCCAAGCATTTTTGAGTTTTCATCCTGAAACCGTTTACTTATTCCGGGTCACTGTGACCTTGACCTATGGCCTACTGACCTCAAAATCAATACGGGTCATCTGCTGCTTATAGCCATCCTCCCTATCAAATTTCATGGCCTAGGCCTAGGCGTTCTTGAGTTATCATCCGGAAACCGTTTAACTGTTTCGGGTCAATGTGACATTAAACTTTGACCTACTAATTAAAAAATCAATAAGAGTCATCTGCTGGTCATGACCAACCTCCTTATCAACCTTCATGATCCTAGGCCCAAGAAATCTTGAGTTATAATCCAGAAACCGTTTAACTGTTCCTGGGCATTGTGACCTTGACCTTTGATCTACAGACCTCAAAATCTATATGGGTCATCTGCTGGCCATGGCCAATCATCCCATCAACTTTCATAATCATAGGACCAAGCATTCTTGAGTTATCATCCGGAAACGGATTGGTCTACATACCGACTGACCGACATCTGCAAAAAAAATATACCCCTCCTTCTTCGAACGGGGGGCATTGAAAGTACTAATCTTTGTCGCAATTTGCGCAGGTGAGCGCAGCGTCACGTATGTTTTACTGTTTACATTTTTACTTTTTTACAGTGCCGTAATGGAAAAAAAATCATTGTCACAATTTGCGCACTTGCACGCTGTGCCATAAATGTTTTATTTCTTATACCTATTCATCATAATTTGTTTTGGGTTTATGTTCTGTTATTTCAGTTTACATTACTGTTTATTTTATATGTGCTTTTCCATTCCAGTCTATTTTGTGCTCATATTCTTTTCCTATTTCATTACACCATCTTCTCTATGTCTGACAACCATTGCTTAGTTTTATCATGGTTATTGTTGAGATCAATCATGAGAACAGTTAAATAGTGAGATTTTTGGAGGATAACTTGTCAGATAATTTTTCTTGACTATACAGAAAAAGATGTAGAACAGTAAAACAAGGGGGCTCTGAAGGTCCTGTATCACTCATCTGACCTATTTCTTAACCCCTGATATTTTGTATTTAATGTGGTCTAGATTTCATACATTTTGACCATGTTTTATATAGATCAGGTAGATCATTATCCAAGTTTTTCAATAATTTGACCTAGTGACATAGTTTTTGACCTCAGATTTCTCACTTTTGAATTTGACCCAGATATCATACAAACATTCTGACAAAGAGTTATGATAATCAAGTTGAAAAAGTTGCCTGTGAACCATTATCAAAGTTTTTCTAGGATTTGACCTAGTCCGCCCACTTAGCTCAATAGGAAGAGCGCTGATCTACAGATCTTGGGATCGTGAGTTCGATCCCTGGAGTGGGGTGGTGGGGTGGAGTATATTGTCCGTGACGCTTTGATCATGCTAATTACACACTGGCAGAGCGTTCGATGGATTCTAGTACTTGCTTGGGCATAAAACAGACACGGAGGGAAAGGCAACTGCCTATTCTATGTTTCAAACAATTTCAGTTTGTGTACATTGCACATTTGTATATAATAAGTAAATAGTTATTTTTTTCAGAAAAGGGATGGAAATGATTTTCAGGCATGGAAAAAGACCTAAAGCTACATTATCTCTTGATGAAAAGAACACCATTACGGCTACAACTTCCATACCCAACTGACTGATTATTTTTGTGAGGGCTGGCAACTAAACCCATTTCCAGCTGGTACTACAGTCCGTGAAAATAAATACAGACACATTTAGATTCAAGCACTAATTAAGAAGAAATTAAATTTGGTGCAAGCTCTAAAGCACTTAGACAGTGAATGCCAATTATGTGGCCAAATGGGCAATTTAGCGAAAGACTGTCACAGATCACAGAACTTGTGAACCTCATCACGTTCAAGGGGCACAAGGCGGAGTCCCTCCAAAGAATGTCGCTAAATTACCGTGCAAGAAGCCAACCACCAAAATGAGCCAGATCTCGAACAATGAAGATGATAGAAGGATAAATCAACCATACTCAAAGTTGTGAAGAGTTTCAAAAATACCACCAGGGTAAAGACATGTTAGGTTAGAATAATGTCTGAAAATTGCTATAAAATGTGATACGTATCTTTTCTACTGTTGCTTATTTTTATCATGGTCATTGACTTTAACATTATAGTTATATTTTAATTTATCCTTTCAACTGAATTACATATCAAGACCTTAATGATTTAGAAGCCCATCTTTTGCAATCAAATAGCAAAATCAAGTGTTTGCATATTTTATGTCAAGCATTTACTATATAACCTATGGAGTCGTGTAACCTTTCACATCTTGTTTAAACAGATAAGACGTTCTGCTTAATAAGAAAAGGGCGTTTAATAAAAAAATGGTATTACAGTGCCGTAATGGAAAATAAAATGTTGATCAGTGTGGCAATTTGAGCACTTCCACGCAGTGTCACGTATATTTTTATATTTATTTATCATACTTTGTTTCCAGTTCGTGTTCTGTTATTTCAGTTTCCATAACTGTTTATTTTATAGGTGACATATTCTCTTGGTTTTCTATTCCAGTATATTTTGTGCAAATATTCTCTTACTACTTAATTACATCATCTTCTCTATGTCTGACCATCGTTGCTTATTTTCATCACGATCATTGTTAAGATTAAATATCAGAAGAGGTTAATAGATTTTTAAGAGGATAATATGTCACCTATGTTTTTAGAATTATACAGTTAAAGACTTACAATGATAAAACAGTCCCCTTTTGCTTCCTTTATTTTACTGAGTTTAACCACAGGGCCCCGAAGGCCTGATCGCTCACCTGACAGTTCTTACCCCCAGAAAACCTTGTATTTAATGCGGCCTATATATCATAGAGGCAAAAATTTTACCATGTTTTATATATATCAGGGAGATCCTTATCCAAGTTTTTCGATGATTTGACCTAGTGATAAGTTTTTGACCTGAGATATCCCACTTTTGAATTTGACCTAGATTTCTTTCAAACAAACATTCTGACAAAAAGTTATGATGATCAAGATGGAAAAGCTGCCTCTAAAGTGTGAATAAAGTTTTCTATAATTTGACCTAACGACCTTGTTCTAGATCGTTAGAAAATTTGGCCTTCTGAATGTTAGCTTTGTCTTTCTATGATTTGACTGAGTGACCTAGATTTTAATCTAAATAATCCAGTCTTGAACATGAACCTAGATTTCATAGCAACAAACATTCTGACGAAGAGCTGGTGTAAAATGCAGTCCCTATTGCATACATAAGGGTTTTCTTTGTTTTTCCCTAGCTATAGTGACTTAGTTTTTGACCCCATATGACCCATTTTCAAACTTGGCCTAGACTTCGTCAAGGCAATCATGACCAATTTTTATGAAGATCAATTGAAAAATACAGCCTCTATCGCATACACAGGCTACATGTTAACAGACAACGGACGACGACAATAACTCATCTGAGCATTGCTCAGGTGGGCTACAAAGTGGCCTCTAAAGTCTTAACAAGTGTTTTCTTTGATTTGACCAAGTGACCCAGTTTAAGACTTCAGGTAACAGGGATTTAAACTTTTTTTCTCATGGAAACAAAGATTCTCACATCGCTTATCACGATCAAAGGAACACGTGGTCTCTACAGTGTAAACAAGGTCTTTCCATGTTTTGGCCTAGTGACCTCGGGTAAGCTTGTTTAAAATTCACATAGAATTTATAGAAACCAATATTCGAATAAAGTTTTATGAAAATCACGTGAAAAATGTGGTGAGTGTTAACGTCAAGGTTTTTCTTTGATTTGACCTAGTGACCTAGTTTATGATCTCGGGTAATTTCACGAGACAAACATTCTGACAAAGATTTATGATAATAAAGCAGAAATTGTGGCAACAATTTAAACTACCTTGTAGATCTATACCTCAATTTAAACTACCTGGTATACCTCTACATAATATGTTTTTTTTTCAGAAAAGACAGAGACTAATGATGGAAAGTGCATGACTGTGTGAAGTTTGAAAGCTATGGACCTTGCAGATTTAAAGAAGCCTGCTTACATGTAAAACTTTTGTTTTCGCTCTACTATTTGCTAAAACATCATGCTTATTATACACTGGCAGAGCGTTCGAATGATCCTATTACCTGCTACGGTATAAAACAGACATGAGGAGAGAGGCATTTATCTGTTCTATGTTTCAAACATTTTCAGGGTTGTTTTTTTTGTATATTTTGTATAAATGTTGGAAATTTTTATATATTAATTGTCAAATTCACCATGATATGTATTTTTCTAGTAGGACTTTCGTCAGTAATGCCAAAAAGATAAACGAACACGTGCATGTTGGTGCACATGCCCTGCACGTGCAAAATATGTAATGTTAGACAAAACGCCTAATGCGGTTACTTTGGTTGTGAATCGCCAAAAATAAATCAATAATTAGCTGCAGTACCTATTCAAATATCGGTATGTGAAATTTCGTGTGAATACATGCATTATTAACAAAACAGTAATACAATATAAACTGACCAATTTGGAATTTTGTTGAGTGTACTTGGCGTCATTGAAAAGTTACCACTTAATATATACCTCTTTACTTGTTTATGCAATATCTACGTCACTTGTTCATGGCCTGTGCGCGGTCTGTTACTCATAGACCCTGTCTGATCATGTCTCCTAACCCATTTCATGACTGTCAGGTGAGAACAGCACATACGACGTGCAATTTCACATGAAAGTTCGGCGGCGTCAACAATGTCAATGGCTTGATGGCGTTGATCGTGCCTTAAACGTGGCATTCTTAGCAAGGATGTTCTGGATTTTTTAACGTATTCCTTTTAATCTGTCGACTAACTTTCAAGTGCGATGATTGATTTGCGATAGAATTTTCGTACATGTCGACATTGCTGGAAAAAGTCATTTTGCACGTGCAGCCCGTGCCACAAATGGAGTTAATCAAATTTGACAAATCTTTACACCAGTGACGTCTCAGTTGCGTCAAAAATGTAGTCTTGTTATGCTTTTAACACAGTCCAGTGCAATTTTTAAAATATAAGGGCCATTAGGGTGGTAACTTTTCAGTGACGCTGAGTATATATCTATTACATGGTGAACCTAAATTTATTCCAATATGCAAAAGGATTTTTTTACCACTTTGGATTTACCAATGCATTGAACATTTCGGGATATTTTAAAGTGCTTGCATCGCCGTCAATAAATGAAAAAAATAGTTAATCAAGCTACATTAACTCTTGATGAAAAGAACACCATTAAGGCTACAGCTTCCATACCTAATGGGCTGCCTTCTCAGCTGGCATTATTTTGTTAGGGCTGGCAACTAAACCAACTTCCAGCAGGCACTGTAGTCCGTGAAAATGGATACAGCCACATTTAGACTCGAGCACAAATTATTAAGAAACTACTGCTGCGTTTGAGAAAAGCGCAGGTCTTCAACAACTGCCTAATCATCTAAATAGTAAGTCAGTCTTTATATACTGTTTACTCATTACAAATATACCTTTGAAGAGTAAAAAGGCTGATTTTAGGTAATTCAAAGGCCATAATTCCGAAGAGCCTAAGCCGATTTGGCTAGTTATCGAACTTGGCTGAGGACTAATGGTAAAACACATTTTATGCAAGCTTGGTGAGTGTGTGTGTGTGTGTGTGTGTGTGTTCGGGTTTACCGTCTTCTTCAACAATTTTTTAGTCATATAAACGACGGTATCTACTTACAGCAGTGAGCACAATGCCCAACTTTATAGTGCTGCATCACTGGAATATCACGCCGTAGACACGTGGCATGATACCCTACACAGTCACATTATACTGACACCGGGCTGACCAGTTCGCAAGTTTCGTGAAGATATGTGAAGATATGATGAAAAACGTTCGACTTGGAGCGCGAACATAAGTAAAAAACAGATTTTCGGTAATTCAAGGGCCATAATTACGAAGTACCTATGCCGATTTGGCTAGTTATTAAACTTGGCCGAGGACTATGTTTGTTTGTTTGTTTTGGGTTTAACGCCGTTTTTCAACAGTATTTCAGTCATGTAACGGCGGGCAGTTAACCTAACCAGTGTTCCTGGGTTCTGTACCAGTACAAACCTGTTCTCCGCAAGTAACTGCCAACTTCCCCACATGAAATATCAGAGGTGGAGGACTAATGATTTCAGACACAATGTCGTTTATCAAATAGTCACGGAGAACATACGCCCCGCCCGAGGATCGAACTCGCGACCCCGCGATCCGTAGACCAACGCTCATGGTCAAACACATTTTGTTGAAGTTTACTAAAGATATGGTAAGAAATGTTTGACTTGGAGCGCGAACAAGGGTAACAAGAGTTCCGCCAAGCGGGGCAATATACGTCAGAGGATGGGAGCAAAATTTAAAAAACTTGACTGTTGAAGCCCAAAGGGCAGGAACAACAAAGGGAAAATTCCAAAAGAAATTCTAAGTCAACAAAAAAATCCTTACCAGGTACATGTATGTCAAAATACACCTAAAAACTGGAGATTCCATCCATGCTTTACCACAGAAAAGTGGTCTCGGTCTTTCTCTACAGTAAATAATAAAAAAAAGTTTCAAAAATATAGTAAAATAAAAGGGAAGGAATTCAAAACTGTTTTATTGTAAGTGAACAAAAAAGGGATCTGCCAAATAAAACCAAGAGCACTGCAATGCAGAGCAATATACACAAAGCAAAGTCATAGACCCCTAAGTGTGAGCTTGAAGCGAGTCATCCGAAACAAGCGCTCTGCACGTCGTCTCGGTGTGGTGAACATTTGTGCAAGTTTCTTTGAAATCCTTCAAGCAGTTCAAGAGTTATATAGCGGAAACGAAACAAACTGATATGACCTTGGACCCCTAAGTGTGACCTTGACATTAAACCAAGACATCCAAAACATGCGCTCTGCACGTCGTCTCAGTGTGGTGAACATTTGTGTAAAGTTTCTTCAGTAAGTTTATGGGATGTGTCGATAGGCATGACCATTTGAGAAGTAGTTTCTCGTTACAAAGCAGTACAAGCTGGTGGACGTACTTCGCCTGGTTTGGTATAGACGTGGCTTTAATCAACAGCTACTTGTTCTACAAGACTGCCCACCCAAAGATAACTCACAAGAAGTTTCAGCTGAAGGTAACATTTTCACTGTTCTGTGAAGTTGTTTCAGATTGAGGTTAAAATAATATCTTTCTTACACCCTTTTTGTTCAGATAATTTGAGCTTACTTTTAGAACGTAATACATAAAACATCGACATGTACCTGTACATGTATTTCTATTGATATTAAGCAATAATGTCTTTTTTCCATGGGCAACAGTAAAAGAGTCATGCTTATGAATTTATTAATATTTTCCTACATGTACCTAAATGTTAAAATAGGTTGCTGAACAGCTTATTGGAGGGTATTCTGATCGCTTTACGTCTGGCAAGTCAATTGGATCCAGTATCCCTATCAGAAACTTCAGTCTCAAATCACCATTCGGTGTCCTTCAGGGGTCGTCCTAGAACGTGTCGATACTGCAGCAAGATGAAATTCAAGACAGAAACAGGTCGAACACGTGAAACAGCGTATGGATGTTCACAATGCAATTTCAACTTGCACAAATAATTAACACCTTCATTCCTTGTCTAAATTTTTGTAAGAAAACATTTTGTTTTAACTTTGTTTCAATATGTAATACAAATATGTATAAATGTATAAATAAATAATTAGCATTCAGTAGGAATGTTGGTAAATGAATATAATTCAAATCCCTCTATACAAATAATATGTTATCTGTTAATTGATATTCAAAATTTTGTAGGATGAGTCACTTAATTGGCATTAAATTTTTTCTTACAGAGAATGCTTTATAACTTATCACCAATCGCTGCAGAGAAAAGTGGCTACTGCTGATAAAGAAACCCAGATAGGTGAATGCCTCTTGACGCCCTCAAAGAAAAGGGATTCAATTCGCCAGATGAATAAAGGTAACATCGAAATAAATTGATTATGACCCCTATTTGTGCACAGTATGAAACACATAAATTATATTACGACATACCGCATCATAGTAAAGGCTCATTGTCATAACTGTTTCGGCAACATAACATTATTCAGCATCAAAGATAATAAACTATTGCAAAAGAATAAAGTCATATTTGCAAACAAATACCATACTCTTTTCATGCCTCTTAATTTTGCTTAAATACGTTTAAACATTTCAGATGATGAAAGGAAATCTGGCACGAAACGTAGACTGATTCCTGCGAGAAAAGATTTGTACATAACGACACAACAAACATTTGAATATATTAGGATTGACTGAGTGTTTGATTGACTGATAGATAGTATTTTAATTATATCAGAACGATCGGTTGACCAACAGGTCCCCTGGCTGTCTAACTCCTGGCAACTTATCACTTGAAACCGAGATTGGTGTCAAAAATCGCCATAAGGAGCCGGACCTTCAGGGGTTCGAACAGAGTCCGTAGGTACACTAGCCCATGGCTCTACCGATAGAGCTTACCGGGCAGGTCAAAGACAGAAATAATGTAACGAGGTAATATTTTTATTATCAGATTAAACGAACGTAGTACTCTTTTTGTTTTCGAATAAAGTCGGAATACCCAAATAATATGTCTGTTTCTTAACTTTATTCAGACCTTACTAGAAGCCCGCCAAGGAGATCGCCGTGGAAGAAAAACCCGACTCAGTAGTACAGTAAACAAGAGTTGTCCAAGAGCTCGACTTTTCTGTGCCAAAAAATTCCAAGTTAAAAAGGGGCATAACTCTGTCAAAATTCTAATCAGAGTTATGTGAATTGTGTCTCCCGGTGTAGACTTTGATAGTAAATAACTATTTAGAGTTTCAAGTCAAAAGCTTTAATAGTAACAGAGATATTTGACTTTTAACAAAAATTCTAAGTTAAAAAGGGTCATTATTCTGTCAAAATCAAATCAGAGTTATGGGGATTGTTTCTCCTGGTGTAGACTTTGATGGTAAATAAGTATTTTAAGTTTCAAGTCAAAAGCTTTGATAGTTACAGAGATATTTGACTTTATCAAAATCTTTAACCAAAAATACTAAGTTAAAAAGGGGCATAATTCTGTCAAAATTCAAATCAGAGCTATGGGGATTGTTTCTCCTGGTGTAGACTTTGATAGTAAATGACTATTTTAAGTTTCAAGTCAATAACTTTGATAGTAACAGAGATATTTGACTATCAGCACCGTTTAGTTATAAACCAGGAATTATTGTACAGAAAAAGGGATCAATGATTACAGTACGATATCAAGGAAAACTTGTGACACGAGATGTATCACATTTTATACCGCTTGGGAAAATGCAAGAATACAAGTCGGAAAACAAACAAAAACAAGAAACTAGTTCAAAAATGACCGCCCTAGGAGGGAAATAAGGACACCTTTGCGATACCGTGATTAAATGTGTGAGGTATATTTAAGTATCTGGAATTTAAAGTGCGTGTGAATGGAGCATAATAATCTCCATAATGTGATTATAGAGTAAGCAATTATGTGTTGATATCTTGATGATAATTTTGGCAAATTAAAATGTCTCATTAATGAAACCAAGCCACACACACAGGTTATCAGACATAAAGCAGACACTGGGTTCAGAGAAAATCTGAAGTAAATATCATGTTGATAAACTAGCTGATAAACGAATTAACATTGTTTCTTGAAAGTTGAATCATTGACTAACAGCGGCTGTAAACTCTAAATATTTGCGTGTTTTTAATTTCATTATTTATCAATATGTTCACATATACTTTGAGTTGCATTTTCTTTAAAGAAAAGATGGGATGTAGTATTTAGTGCTTACGTAGTTGTTGTATCATATTACATGCTTATATACCTGATGCTTTCCCGCAAAATGATATAGTCGCGCAGCGAGAGTAGTAAGGCCAAAAAAAAATATGTATGTTTCCGGTGACCCGACCGACCCTAAAATTTTTTTTGGACGAAAATTGAAAAAAATGGGTACGAAAAAAATTAGTACGAATTATTCGCGCGAATTTAAATGAGGGCGAATCAAAGCGATCCGGATGTCCTCGGTTTCATCCTTAATATCAACTATACACATGTACGATGTCAATTCCAACATGTTTGCTGGCTGTTATAGCAGACAAATGCTTCCATTTAGGAGCATCGGTGAAACAGATGGGTGCATTCCCGGATCGGTGGACTTTCGCCGAACTGTTCCAGCAAGTCCACCCGCCAACAGCACCAAATTCGTTCAAGACATTGGTGTCTCAAAAAGTTGGGGCGAGGATCCATACGAGGTTTTTGTTTTGTTTTTGTTTTATATTTCAGATTATGTTTACGGCAATGTGAGATTTCTTTGACACATATAGCTTAGTGGTTTAATATATGAAACACTATAAATTTAATAACCTATTTTATAGTATAGTGATTCTGAGAGTAAACAAAAGGGCTGGCAAAACAACATTTAGTAAAACTGTTCAAACCTTGAGGACATCCTGTGAAGATGACAGAATCTGACATTTTTGTAATATTAAAATATATGAACAAGACAGGCAGTTTCTTGGGAAGGATCTGGCAGATCTATATTCACATTCATCGAACTGAGAGACAATGCCATTAAATCTGACATAAAAATCATGATTCTATTAAAGCTAGGCTTGAACCAACGGAAAACCAAAGGTGCATCTATCGAAATATCATGACGGCATGTATTTAAAAATCTGTTTTATTTTTTAGAAAAATGTTGATACTGTTATTGTACCGTAGGCCGAGGTGCCTAAATCTAATGCATCTGACACCGGATGAATTAAAACTATAATTCTAGGTTTTGTATATTAAAACACCAAATCATGAAATGATAAATATTTTTCATTAAACATTTCAGATTGACAACGGCCTTACTGTAGGAACAGCAGTATCAACATTTGGAATAAAATGGGTCAAATTCATTTGTGCGGAGAAAGAAAAATCGAGCCAACAAAGTCTGATACAGTGTCTGTAAACAGCAAGTGAGGAGGCAACTTCTGTAGCAGTTAACGCCTTTCAGTTAATGATGGCAGGGGGAAAAGTGTATCCGCAAAAGAAACGTAACAGGTATTTTCAATACTGTATGAAAAAATAAGAAAAAAAAATATTACCATGTAGTTTAATATTGAAAGATTGATTTTCAGCTCAACTATTTGAAGAATAGGGGAGCTATCCTACTCGCCCCGGCACTGGCGTGAGCGTCACACAAATGTTAAAGTTTGCGTACCACCCCAAATGTTTTCAAAGTCCGTTGAGATATTGCTTTGATATTTTGCATACATGTATTTGTTGTAATACCATCATGACCCCAGTCTGTAAAAAGGAGGAGGCAACACTATCAAGCATTTTGACTGAATTATGGCCCCTTTTCGACTTAGAACATGCTTTAAAATATTGTAATGTTAAAGTTTTACTCATACTAGCTTCAATATATTATACTATCAAGTACTAAGAATAGTCGAGTGTGCTGTCCACTTACAGCTCTTGTTATGTGTTTACTCCATGTCCCAGAGAAATTTTACATAGCCTTTAAGTCACATATATTAATGTCAGAGTGGTGAACCTATTAAATTGTATGCATTATTTATAAAACTACTTTAATAATTAGTTTAATATGTCGCAGAAGAAACTAAAGTTCCACAATGTTTGGGTTGTTTAATGTAGGCACTCTCGAGAAATTTTGACCGCACACTTTGTAAACATCCTGTATGCAAATGACGTCAAGTATTAGACATTTAGGATTTTTCGGATTTAATACAATGGTATGAAACTGGTTTACACTAGTATAAATAGGGTCATATATTTAATATTAAAATATTAATATTTAAAGAAAATCCAGGGGCTGCTGGTGCCATTGGTTTAATACAGGTTCAATCCAATCAAAGTTTAGAAAAAAAACTATAAATATAAAACAAAGTTTCTGACAAATGTTTTAAACTTGCCTTTAAATACTAAATTGAATATATTACAGCTCAGCAGTAAAGGATGGGAAGAACCGGAAGGATGAGCTATATAATGACTTGGTAGACTGGTGTATGAAGGACGGCTTGAGCTTTTCCAAGGACAGCTCTGAGCAGGCAACATATTTTGTGCAAGTATGTTGTTTTTTACAATTTCTATACAGTCAAACCTGTGTTTAAGAACACATGTGCTTAATATAAAGGGCCACTATAAATTATTGAAAACAAAATTTTCCTTCGAAGACCGGTCTCACCATTTTTAAATCTCATGTCTGAGACCACATTTTAATACATTGCCGTTCGCATGGCATGTTTGAGTTAAATTTCAAATGGCTGTATTGTATTTTTATAAAGAAATAAAATTTTCTTGCCATGATATACATGTATATCTGTACCTGGTTTTAATAAACAGTAAAAAAGAACAATAACTGGAAAAAAGTAAGTGATATTTAAAAAAAATGTCAATTTGTACTTTCTAGATTGGAACTGGAAGGTAATTATTCATACTAGAAAATATGTACTATCTGTAGTGGTTTATGGTTCTTTTATAGCACTTTACTTCCGTGTGGTGGTTGCTTTTTGATATTGTCACAAACTAATATAAATTCACCCATGTCTTTGCTTTTTCTTCATAGAATTTAATAGATGCTTCTGACAGTTCTGTCACAATAAATCTGACACTACTTTTGCTTTGATTTTATATTTGATTTCATATCTTTTTTTTTCTTCTCACATCAAGCATCTGTTTGCAAATTAACTTAGTTGTAAAATGCTTCCAAAAGAAGCATAGTCTTTTTTATTTCTTAAGGGTACTAGATATGAATTAATAATTTTGTATTTACATTGCATATTGAATTTTAAGATTTGATATGGTACATTTTTGTTCTAAAGCTTTTCTGACACCTAAAACATTGTTTAATATTTGTTTGATATTAAAGGGACATGTTAAAATGATACTACAGTGCCATTTAAAAAATCAATACTGACTAATAAGGCCATTTAGAGAGGATATAAATCACATTCATATTAGTGTCGCTAAGTTTTGAGTGTTTATTTTCAGGTTCTGTGTAATGCACAGTGGTACATCACCAACCACCAGTCGACGATTGATGACGCTGCAAGGTCAAGGAAGGAGGTCAAACCAGTTCCAGAACCATTCAATCAGTATACCGGATATAATGACATTAAAAGAAAAAGACTGAAATCATTACCATTAAAACGTGAATTGTTACAATCACATGCTCAGGCATTGTATAGTCTATTGTTTAAACCATATTCAAATAGTACTAAGAATTGGGTATAAGCCTCTGCTTCAATTAAAGAGTTAGCGTCTTGTCTTTCATTGTATAGTGAGTATTTAGTCAAACAGGGTGAAATGTCAGCTTTAAACCAAGGTTTAGAATTTCCAGTTAAAACAGTAGATAAACATGCTGGGGTGTATCACTGCATAAAGAGTCCAAATTGAAAGAAAATTATTTTCTGTTAGATACAGCTGTACTTGCAGCAGGGAATAAACCTGTTGTTTTTAATGAAGATTTGCATTTGAAGAAAATGTTTGAAAACAACAGAGGGAAAGATTCTTCACTGAAATACAGTTATCAGTTCCAATTGACATCATAAAGTATTGTCCTGGTGGTTCAATTGTCACAACATTTATAATTACTCAAGTGTCTGAAAATAGAACTGTTCCACAAATGCTGACTGATAGTGCTAGACTTGTTCAGCAAATGAGACCACACTTGAGCCTAAAGGAGGATTTTTAAGTAGAAGATAGCAAATGTTGCTGAGGTTCAACCAGCTCTTTTAGATTTCATTTATTCCGAACTTACTGTTGATGCGGCTGCTATGGCTTACCCAGAAATGATGCAAAGACTTAGAATAATTTCTCTAGGAGAAAGTGACCTGCTAGCTGACCTCCGACATTTGAACCCAGGTAGACCAAGTGGAAAATACGACGCTTTCTTTGGGAAGCTATGTGAACTCGCAGAAGGAATATCGGCTGCCGATGAACGCCGCCATGGACCTGGAGTTGCGCATCTCTTGGAGTGGATATCCTTATCCGACATGATAGAAAAAGCTGCAAATGAATGTCCCGAAGGCAGCCTATCCCATCCAAAAGTCTTGTTCGACTGCAGTTTGTACCATGTAACCCATACAGTCGGGCAGCTTTATCATTCACATCCAAGGTTCCAGTACAGTACAAAATACAAAGACGTCAACTAAGAAAATCCCACCCAGATGACCACTATTGTGCGGCATTGTTTAAATACTTAAAGTACAAAGCACTAGAAGTGAAAAATGAAGCAGTCTTTGTTTGTAGTGATGATAAAGCTAAGGTACCAATTGAGGACCCTGGAAGACCTATTTCAACTGGTGTGAGGGGGCGACAAAGTATTGTTCCACTGTCTGAAAACCTTTCTGCCTTAGATCATGATATGAATACTACATCCATCACTCCTAGTGTTGTTCTTCTGTGTAAAATCCCTGATTCCATCGGTGACTCGTTTGTTCGAGGTACAGTAACAACCTTTGTCAACGACAGTATTCTTGAAGCATCATCCCCTTTCCGGCATGCAGCTCAGTTACAGCGGATTTTAGAAGATGTCGATGAAAAGCCAAGCATCATTCTCAAGTATACTGATGGCGGGACTGATCAGAGGAACACTCTAGAGTCTGTAAAGTGCGCAAATATATGTTTGTTTAGAGAGTTTGACTTGGATATGTTGATTGCAGTCCGCTGTGCTCCGGGCCAAAGCTATGTAAACCCTGCCGAAAGAGTAATGTCAGTTCTAAATTTTGGACTCCAGAATGTAGCGACTGAAAGACAACAAATGGATGAAGAATTTGAGAAAGCTGTACACACGGGTACTAAACAGTGCCTGCGGCACTGCCTGTGCCGACGAGGATTGAAGGCACTTCGCTTCCTGTACCGCAGGTACTTCGTCAATGTTTACAAAACGAGCGAGATCGGTGAGTGATTTTTGTCATTTTTATCATTTTGTAACTGCATGAAGCATTTTTTCAAAAATCGGGGAATGTAGCGGGGTGTAAATGTATCTTATCTACATATCCATGCTTAAATTTGTGGCAAAAGATCAAATTCCTAGAAACGTAAGGACAAATAAGTTTAGAATGAAACCTGATTTTTTCACATCAGTGACTGCTTAGACTCATTTCTTTTCGCTGACCAAAACGATGCCGTCTCTGCCGTCGTAAATCATATTTATAAATGACATGTGATCTGCTTAAACATAAAATGTGTCCAGAAAATTCCGAATTTGAACGTTATGCCAATTTTGAAAATGTGCCGCAGGCATTTCGACGATGCCGCAGCCCCTTCGAGGTGCCGCAGGCACTTCTAAAAGTTTCATAAATTTGGCCCATAACTAACCAAATCTCAAATAACTCGCATTCGTACGATTATATTTTATATTCACAAATATAAAAAAGTATAGTAATCGGTTTATCTTCGCGGGTAATCTTAAACTCTGGTACGCGACTGTTCCGGTCAGTTAATTTCCCAAACATTGTGCTTTTTGAAAATTGCCTTCTCTGTCCGTCCTATGCTGCCCGATATGTTATTCTTTTTTTCAAAGTTTTGTTTGCAGGAAACGAATAGGTTTTTACGTACATGTAAAAATTCTCCAGTTTGATCGTTTATGAGCTATACTTATGTAAGTTCTCCAATTTTCTGAAAACATTTTTACAATATATATATATATATATATAGATATACTTAACATTTCCAGGAAACGTGAGGCTATTAAAATAACTACAGAAAATTTCAATATCAATATAGTTTTGGATTTTATACCGAAATAACTGTCTAGCTAGTAAGTGTTAGCTGTCCACAATGGGCTCTTACACAAATGATATCGAGATTATAATGTGAATCATCGCAATAATATTTACCGGAAAATTCTGACTATTGAGACTCTTATTAGAAAACTTCGCTTTATCACGGTAATCTCTTGAAGTATCGCGACAGCTACCTGCCTATCTCATGGCAGAGGTTATAATGCAGTAATTCGGTCAAAAATGTGCTTCCGTGGTGTAGTCGAAAGAAGTCTCTAGTAAATAGATCCTAATTTTTCCATTTTTCGCGCAATTGCGCGTAAATCAGGAGCCAAATGAGCATTATTTCACTCGTGGAATGAATTTTAAATAAAATAGGATACTTTTCATGCTAATACTCGCATGTTTTCGAGTTGTTTTACGTGAAAACAAAGTAGGGTTTTTATTCTGCTGACCGCTTTCTGAAATGCGGCAATATGAGGGTACCTGACTTCAGTTGACTTGCATTTCACTGCATACTATTAAACATCCCTTTTTCTTTTCGTTTACTTGAAGGAAATGTACGGGTATCTTGTGGAAAATAGGTCTACGACGGAGTGAAAATCTAGAAACTGTAACAAACTTGTTCTGAAGTAGCTGAATTTTATCTGAAATTTTTTATTGGTATACAGCCTATACCACCATAATGGATTGATATTTAAAGCGTTACAAAGGTTTGGTCCCTTTTATTTTACAACTATAAAGTCAATTTACTACAGTATCATGGGTGCATTTAGTTTCTGCCCTTCTGTTTCTCTGTCACAGTCTTCCATTTGTCTAGTTTCGGCCAAATTTATGTCCCGATACTTTTTGAAAGTGCCTGCGGCACCTCGAAGGGGCTGCGGCATCGTCGAAATGCCTGCGGCACTTTTCCAAAATTGGCATAACGTTCAAATTCGGAATTTTCTGGACACATTTTATGTTTTAGCAGATCACATGTCATTTATAAATATAATTTACGACGGCAGAGACGACATCGTTTGGGTCAGCGAAAAGAAATCGAGTCTAAACTGTCACTGATGTGAAAAAATCACGTTTCATTCCCAACTTATTTGTCCTTACGTTTCTAGGAAATTGATCTTTTGCCACAAATTTTAGCACGGATATGTAGATAAGATACATCTACACCCCGCTACATTCCCCGATTTTTGAAAACAAGAGCACCGCCTTGCGGGTGCTGACGCTCATCTGATTTTTTTTGTATAATAGAAATATTGTCCTACCCATGATTTTCTAAGTCTAAAAAGGGCCATCATTCTTGCAAAAAGCAGGATAGAGTTATGTTTCTTGATGTACAGTGTCCACTTATGATTGTGAAAAACTGTTGCAAGTTTTAAAGCAATAGCTTTGATAGTTTATGAGAAAAGTTGCCTTAAACATAATACTCAACCAAGAAAATGATTTTCTAAGTCCAAAAGGGGCAATAATTATTGCAAAAAGCAGGATGGAGTTATGTTGCTTGCTGTACAGGGTCAGCTTATGATGGTGAACAAGTGTTGCAAGTTTCAAAGCAATAGCTTTGATAGTTTAAGAGAAAAAGTTGACCTAAACATAAAACTTAACCAAGAAATCTGATATTTTCTAAGTCCAAAAGGGGCCATAAATCTTGCAAAAAGTAGGATGGGGTTATGTTTCTTGCTGTACAGGGTCAGCTTATGATGGTGAACAAGTGTTGCAAGTTTTAAAGCAATAGCTTTGATAGTTTAGGATAAAAGCTGACCTAAACATAAAACTTAACCAAGAAAACTGATTTTCTAAGTCCAAAAGGGGCAATAATTCTTGCAAAAAGCAAGATGGAGTTATGTTTCTTCATGTACAGGGTCTGCTTATGATGGTGAACAAGTATTCCAAGTTTCAAAGCAATAGCTTTGATAGTTTAGGAGAAAAGTTGACCTAAACATAAAACTTAACCAAAAAATCTGATATTTTCTAAGTACAAAAGGGGCCATAAATCTTGCAAAAAGCAAGATGGAGTTATGTTTCTTGCTATACAGGGTCAGCTTATGATGGTGAACAAGTCTTCCAAGTTTCAAAGCAATAGCTTTGATAGTTTAGGAGAAAAGCTGACCTAAACATAAAACTTAACCAGGCAACGCCGACGCCGACGCCGACGCCGACAACCGCTCAAGTGATGACAATAACTCATCATTTTTTTTCAAAAAATCAGATGAGCTAAAAATCACTCACCGATCTCGCTCGTTTTGTAAACATTGACGAAGTACCTGCGGTACAGGAAGCGAAGTGCCTTCAATCCTCGTCGGCACAGGCAGTGCCGCAGGCACTGCTTAGTACCCGTGACAAAGATGTAATGGAATGGCATCAGTAAGAGAGTTGTGTCAGAAGAAACCAGACCTGAAAAAAACATTGGCAGAGTCTGTGGAACCAGTTCAGTCCCTTATAAGAAATCGTTTCATGCGTTTAAAATTGAAAGATGAACCAGTGAGAGCTAAAGACCCGGTTTCAGGACAGGATATTGATATCCTTAAACGACATCTTAAAGAACTATTCCCCGATATGAATTTTGAAAAATTACAGAAAGTCCATACAAGTAAATGCCGGACTTACGTAACTTGGAAAGAAAACCACTGTAGGGAAACAAATTACACATTCCAAATTAGGAAATGCCAAGATGAAGGCTGCTGTCTTCCGAAAAAAGTGATGGACCCAGTCAGACTACTTTGGTTACCAGAACCAGTTCTTGATGATAGTAAAGAGCATTTCAAACAGTATGAAGATGTAAAGAACACAGAAACCACTGAACAAGATCGCCCTTCCTTACATGTACAGAAACCTCAGAAGGAAAATACAAGATCCTTAATACAAGCTATTACTCCTACAGAGCAAACTCCAGTGCCTACAGCACAAAGTAGAGATCAAGAAGTTTCACAGTCTGAGCAAACTCCAGGTCCAGCAGCTTTTATGTCAGCTGAGTCAAAGAGTAATCAGACAGTTCCAATGTCTGCACAAACTGCAAGAGCACTAGCAGTATGCGTGGAGTGTAATAAACCGAGAGTCATATATTCTAGAACAAGGCTAGGCGAAAGAAAAGAAACAACACTAGTTACAGCTTTGAGTGAATATGAATATAGCTGTGGCTCCTTTCTATTCCCGCCCTCAACTCCAGCATTAGTAAGGAACTCTGTTGTAATAAAGCAAGATTTGCAATGTGCTATGCCAGTGGAAGTCTCCTATTATGGGACAGAACTAGGAAGGAAGGACATTTGTGCTTACTGTGCACAGGTGAATGCTAGTATTGACCAGGATTTGAAACAGCTGTATAAAACTGTTTTGCCAATCTGCAATGTTTGTACAGCAAATGGTAAAAAAACATTAGTGCAAAGGCCTTTTGGAAGAAAGAAATAATTTAATATGTTGATTGGGCATGACAAGTACATGAGCTGTAACTGATGTTGGTATGTTTAAGGTCAAGGTGACAATGTATTAATAAAACTCAAAAGATTTTATTAAATCCATCAATGTATGTTCATGTTTTAGTATATAAAATAATAACTTTTTTTAATAATGCTATTATTAATGCTTTAATATTAAATAGTTTAATATTAAATACATTAAAAGCTCAGTCATTAGATAATATTGTATTGTTTGTTCTTTAATGGTTTATAGTAAAGGCCATTTATGGCCGAAATGCCAAATAAAAGAAAAAACTCGCAAAGAATTGATTTTTTGTGTAAGTATTTTACAGGATGTATGTAACAACATATTAAAAGTATAGGAAAGTAACATGATGCAAAATGTCTATTTTGGGGTAAAAATGTTAAAAAAATAAATGAAACTGTGGATTTCTGGAATCGACCCAAAGCAACTGAACTATGCATCTTAAGAGATCCAAATTTGGCACAACATTAGATTACTATATTGTACAAAACGTAGATTAATTAGAAATTTTGAAAAAGCAAGATGGCGTCCTAAATCCAATATGGCCGCCATAAAAACGACATTTAAACCAGAATTGTCATTGATTTTATGTTAAATTGTCTCATATCCTTGCTTTTACACACAGTAAGTTAATTATTGTTATATGAAGCTTAAGATGGAAAACATACTGCCAGAAGATTCAATATAGGGCAATAGTGCAGTATACAGACAACATTTTTGAGTCATTCAGCAGTAGAAATTTTCGTTAAACAGCGATAACTTCCTTATTTACTAACAAAACATATAAAAGTTCAAGTATTTGTTTTCTTAGTAGGATCATTTCCCATCTTTTCTTAGTAGGATCATTTCCTACCTGATAATCATGTTTTTGGGAAAAATTACATTGAAATTGTTTACAGTTCTGTTTTTATTAAATAGAAAAATGGCGCGAAATAGATGATAGTTGCATAATGGCGGATTCAAATAGTCCTCAGGTTTTGTTTCATTATTTTCTTTTTAATTCTTGCTGAAATCACATGAGAGATCTATGCTTGATCTGTAGGTAGCCTTTTCCTAATGAAATAATATCATTACAGAATTTGCAATGTATACATAGATCATACATCACCTCTACAATCTGGAGTCTCGATCATTGTTAGCTAATTTTGTAGTTTGAGTATTTGACTGAAAATATTTCCACGCATCAAACATGACCCCGCTTTTTATATATCTTTATTCAGAACTGACAATATTCTGTAAGAAAATGTAAGTTACAGACATTTTACATTTTAAATCGGTCCTGGTGTGTGCTGCGGCCATTGCAAGTACGTGAATTTTATACAGAATAAAGAAGAACAGCTATTTAGTGTGTTGTATGTGGTTAATTACAGTGATAACTTGATTCATCATCACACATGATGTTATATACAATAGTAAAAGGGAACCAACTATTTATTAGAGCATGTACTCATGTTCTTGTTGTAAAATATGTTAGAATTTGAACCTATCAGAAAACAAGATATAGCTGCAATTAAAATACACCTCTGCTAGGTAAGTTAATAAGACAGATTACAATGAAGTCATTTTCTATCCAGCGATTGATGTAAACACATTCAGGATTCAACTTATAATTTATCCAAGTACCTTAAATGAGCTATTACAGCTACACTGAAATAGCAGGTAAATTACATAAAAGAAGACTTGAGACTTAAAAAGTGTTGCAGTATTATAACTAGGTTTCGAGCTTAAGGGCCAGCACATAGAAATTAAACCTTTACGGGATAGACAATAGCAAATACAGGCTGAGCATTGGAAAGTTGAGAGACGTTTGGTTTGGTAACCTTCTGAATCAGTAAGAGAGTTCCCGCTCACAAACGGGGTTCAACATTCATACCAGTATGGTGGTTTAATGCTATATGTTATAGCATATAAACACTGAGCATCCAAGAGTCAGGGCAATCATACTGAGTTGCAACTTCAAGTAAGAGAACATCGGCTGAACATCTATGTAAAAACACATCTATGGATGTCTCTGAATTACTTTTTGTACTTTTAGCATGTGCAAATGTTGAGTTCTGCTCAACCCGGGGCCAGAGGGCGTGGACGGTAGTAGCATTTTCATTACCGTCCATGAACAGGCTCAATCAAACCGAGCCTGCAACATTTTCGTGTTTGTTGTGTTGAGCAACCTGTGGTGTTTCCATTTTTCTATTTTTGTATGTTGACCATTCAAAGACATTGTCTGACGGGAACTTCAACAAAAAGACCTGTCAATATAGCATCCCCAGCCTATAGAAGTTTGAGCTGATTATCATTATTTGAAGGTTGTTAGTTCGAAGCATTGATCGAGTGATTTTTGCCTGATCCCTGAAATTATCTAGCTCATAACCAGGGATACAAATTAGCAGGGGTCCAGTAGCTCATGGCTAAATAGATTTTGGGCTGAGCCCCTAAATTGTTGGAGAAAATGTCTTGTCCCTAATAAAAATAGCTAGTTTATATCCCTGATAACTGCAATTATTTATGAAATATTGGAATACAAATCAGTTAGGCGAGATAGTTAGAGAAAAAAATTATATATGAGGTATATGGTTTCACAAGCTCTACATGTTTTAACAAAGGACATTCTACATAGTTTGTCAGTTAGTCTGAGACATTGTCACCTTAGTGATTGAACCCATTACAATGTTTAAGATATTAAAGGCATAGGCACTCTCCTGGGCCATATAACTCTAATTTGACATACATAATATTGATATAAATATGCTACGTGGAAGTGTTGTTATGATAAAGGTTTCTTTGCTTTTGCAAAGCATATTTTTGTAAAATGTTATCAATTTATGTTCTTCGTAAAGGTTATAACATACTTCATAGCCGTTTTTCTTTATTCTTTACAAAATTCATATATTTCCAATGACTGTAGCACACATCAGGACCTATCTTAAATTTGTATAACTCACATTGTTTTGCAGAATATTGTCAAATACTAAATATAAAGAAAAAAGCATAAGTCATGTTTGATGCAGAAAAAAATATTTTCAGTCAAACACACATTTTTTAAACTGCAAATTTTTATATTAGCTAAAGACTGAGACCCTTAAATTGTAGAGGGTGGTGTATGGTCTAAGTATACATGACAAATACTGTAGTGTTATCATTCCATTATGAAAATGCTACCAACATGTCAAGCATAGATTTGTCATGTGACTTCAGCAAGAATTGAAAAGAAAATAAGGAAAATAGCTCTACAGAGCCAAAAATAAAATCGAGGACTATATGAATCCGCCATTATGCGACTACCATTTTTCGCATTAGCCTATTTAGCGTCTTTATGCCTATAAAATATATACTTGTTTCTCTAACATTGTGCAAGTTTCATTTGAAATGTACAAACAACCCAGATGCATGTAAAAACACAAGGTTTTAGTCTGATACCAACAGGGTCTAAGGTTTTATGGTAATTTCAGTAACATATGACAACTCGTCAAATTTTGGCATAAATAACTGTCACAACATAATTTTCAATCAGTTATCATAACTGTAGCCTACTTTTGCCCTGTTTTGTAATGTTCTACTCGAATCTGTATACAAATTACACATTTAAACAGTAACTGTTAAATATGATGGTTATACCTCTGACTGCTAGAAATCAGTAATATTTAGAATACCAATGTGCAGTTCTTGAGAAAAAAATACTGTACAACCAAAACATTAAAACTGTGATATTTTTGTATTGTATCAATATTTAACGCAAAATTGCAATAATTTTGTCATTTTCTATCAGTTCTAGTCAAAGAAAACCTTTCCCATGTGGCCAGATTTCATTTTTTACCAATATGCCCTTGTATGTTACAGCATACTGAATAGCTGTAACAAAAAAATAACAGTTCTTCTTTATTCTAGATAAAATTGTCATATTTCTAATGGCTGCAGAACACATCAGGACCAACTTTGAGTATCTTTAACTTACATTTTCTTGAAGAATATCCCAAGTCCTGAATAAAAATCAGAAGAAAAGCAGAGATCATGTTTGATGCAGGAAAAATATTTCAGTCAAACCATTTTAGAGGCATTTTCCTATTCAGTGTATGTATTCCTAAATAATTTTGTGGCGGCCATTTTGGAATCGGGAAGCCATCTTGAATTTGTTTAAGACTGAAGTTTGTGCGTTTTGATATAAAATGTATGTATGTACTTTGATGTTGGTCATCTTTCACACTATTTAAAGTTTTTGAAATACTTAAACGGTTTTCCTGTATAATGAAAATTTAATGGCGGCCATCTTGGATTTTGGCGGCCATCTTGTTTTTTTTTTTTAAAATAATCTTGAGCTTAATTTTTTTGTATTATAATTCTCTACTAACATGCAAAATTTCGCTTTCTTAATACAAACAATGAAATTATTATGGGTCGATTCCATAAATTCATAGTTTCAATTATGTTTTTTAATATTTTACCCCAAAAAAATGCATTTTGCACCATGATACTTTTCTATACTTTTAGTATGTTGTTACATACGTCTTTCAGAATGCTTACACCAAAAATCAATTCTTTGCGAGTTTTTTTCCCCTATTTTCATAAAAGGCCTTTACTATTATATGAAGTGTATCATTTCATCTTGTGTCAGAGCTTTAAATCCACTTTTTCTTGGAAAGAAACCAGTACTTTTAGTGTACCTCAAGTCAGGCAAAAAATGATGTGCTTGCCTATCCCCAATCTCTCTAAAGCATCTCCAAACCTCAACATGAATTTGAGATTTTGCTCAAATCATTATTGCCATTTTAGTCAAGTCTCTGTTGGATATATAGAAATGTTAGTCTAATAAGGTTAATAATTCCATTTGTGATACCAATTCTAAACCTATACATAATAGGATAGTATTTTAGTTGAGTTTAAGCTCAAATTGAGATTTTACGAGAGATCGGGTTCAGAGCTCGAGCTTTATGGGTAGACAGGCAGACGTTCATACCACCGAGCCACCTCATCAATACACTGAGATGAAATACAACTGTAATTCCTGGTTTGGTTTAACGCCTGTTTTCAACAGAATTTCAGTGATGTTCTGGCGGGCAGTTAACCTATTTGAACCAGTGTTCCTGGAAAGTATACCAGTACTAACCCTATTCTCTGCAAGTGACTGCCAACTTCTCCACAGTGGTGGAGGACGAATGATATAGGACACAATGTCTTCAAAACCAGTACTGATCTGACACTTGAATCTGCATGGACCACCATGAGTTTTTACATTGTGTTGAAAGACATTTCTGTAGCAGCCTTTCTAACCTGAACCCTGAGGTCCTTATGCACTAAGGGAGCCCCATTAATGGCTTATATGGTTTATATTAATAGTGCATATCCCACTCACCGTGCTACTATGTTACTAAAGCAGGTTAGCATGCAACAGAGGGTGACTAAAAGCCAAAGGGTACATAAAAAGCTGTGTATTTAAAGTGTATAGCATCTACTATCTAGTACAGACATATATGTATTGATAAGACAATAGGCAAAAGCAAAAATAAGGGAATTCTACTACTGTGAAGATGCATATTATGCTCTATCAAAAAAAAAAAAAAAAAAAAAAAATCGACCTACCTACCGTATTTTTTTTCTGGCATGTCACAGGAAACATATATATATATATATTTTTGCCTAATGAGTAAACGTATAATACTATAGCAGTGTTGTTTAATAAATACATAAAAACATTACAATGCCTACGATAGGTTGACAAATATAGCTCTACTATTTGAAAACATTCATAAAGTCCTGCAAATAAATCATACTCATTATACATTGGCAGATCGTTCGATGGATCCCATTACCTGCTAGGGTGTTTAGTAAGACATGGACAGAGGGGCAATTGTCTATTCTAAGTTTCAAATAGTTTCAGTTTGTGTATATTTTATATAAATGTGCATTGCAAATTTCTATAAAATAAGTAAATATTTTGTTTTTCAGAAAAGGGATGAAAATGATTTTCAGGCAAAGAAAAAGGACCCATATGGACAGATGATGTTTCTACAGAAGCTTGAAGTCTCTCAATACTTCCTATATACCTGCATCTATGGTATAGAAGAACACAGTTGTAGGAGGCAATGTACCAAACTGTTTCAAACTATTTTGTATATCTCTACATAACATGTTAACCCATTAACGTCTAGCGTCCTATATTTAAGACACTTAGGGAATCTGGTAACAGTTCATTGTTATTAATATAAATTAACTATTATCTCTGTATTGTGGCTGAGCTATAAGTCCGTTGTATCAGGTAACACCAATTAGAGATGAAACAGACACAGATTTTTGGCATTCACATGGCCAAACTTACAGATAATGGACAAAATTTTCTTCGGATGAATATGGCTCGAAAAAAGTATGTATTTATTCATTCTCAATAAAAACTATTTATGGAAATAATCAAAATTAGCAAAATGTAATACTGATATATGTGTCTTTGATAAAATGCCATACTAGAAATATAAATATTTGCTAATTTTCCTTACACTTTTTACTAATCATTATGCTGTCCCACATTTGGGACGCTAAGCACTTATGTATTCAAAATGCGATATATTACTAGTATTATGTATTTGAACCATATCAGAATGTTTTATACTGATATTTTATATACATTTATGTTTACAGATTCACACTAAATGAGGTGCTAAATCTCCTTGAAGACAACACAGACTTTCAAGAAGCCAATATAAATATACATGACTGGGCCAGAGGATGCCATACAGAATGACGAAGATAGAGGTGAGGTTCAGAGAATAATTGAAGTAAATATCATGTTGATAAACTAGCTGATAAAAGAATTAAAATTGTTCCTTGAAAGTTGAATCATTGACTAACAGCGGCTGTAAACTCTAAATATTTGCGTGTGTTTAATTTCATCATTTATTAATATGTTTCTCATATATATTGATTTGTATTTTCTTTAAAGAAAAGATGGGATGTAGTATTCAGTGCTTAAGTAGTTGTTGTATCATATTACATGCTTATATACCTTATGCTTTCCCGCCTAATGATATAGTCGCGCAGCGAGAGTAGTAATGAATAAACGTATAAAACTATAGCAGTGTTGTTTAATAAATACATAAAAACATTACAATGCCTACGATAGGTTGACAAATATAGCTCTACTATTTGAAAACATTCATAAAGTCCTGCTAATAAATCATACTCATTACACATTGGCAGATCGTTCGATGGATCCCATTACCTGCTAGGGTATTTAATAAGACATGGAGAGAGGGGCAATTGTCTATTCTATGTTTCAAATAGTTTCAGTTTGTGTATATTTTATATAAATGTGCATTGCAAATTTCTATATAATAAGTAAATATTTTGTTTTTCAGAAAAGGGATGAAAATGATTTTCAGGCAAAGAAAAAGGACCCATATGGATAGATGATGTTTTTACAGAAGCTTGAAGTCTCTCAATACTTCCTATATACCTGTATCTATGGTATAGAAGAACACAGTTGTAGGAGGCAATGTACCAAACTGTTTCAAACTATTTTGTATATCTCTACATAACATGTTAACCCATTAACGTCTAGCGTCCTATATTTAAGACACTTAGGGAATCTGGTAACAGTTCATTGTTATCAATTATAAATTAACTATTATCTCTGTATTGTGGCTGAGCTATAAGTCCATTGTATCAGGTAACATCAATTAGAGATGAAACAGACACAGATTTTTGGCATTCACATGGCCAAACTTACAGATAATGGACAAAATTTTCTTCGGATGAATATGGCTCGAAAAAGGTATGTATTTATTCATTCTCAATGAAAACTATTTATGGAAATAATCAAAATTAGCAAAATGTAATATTGATATATGTGTCTTTGATATAATGCCATACTAGAAATATAAATATCTGCTAATTTTCCTTACACTTTTTACTAATCATTATGCTGTCCCACATTTGGGACGCTAAGCACTTATGTATTCAAAATGCGATATATTATTATGTATTTGAACCATATCAGAATGTTTTATACTTAAATTTTATATACATTTATGTTTACAGATTCACCCTAAATGAGGTGCTAAATCTCCTTGAAGACAACACAGACTTTCAAGAAGCCAATATATATATACATGACTGGGTCAGAGGATGCAACAAAAAGTGGCGAAGATAGAGGTGATGAAGATCTTGGTGGCAACATAAACAATCTGACCGGAAACAAATTACGCGCGGATGAGACAGTTTCTGTGCGAAATGCGACAGGATCAGTCTCTAGCCTTACTGAAAGAAAGGACTCAGAAAGCTCAGGGTATGAGGAATGTGCGTCCTCATCATGTTCTGTATCCGATGCATCTGATAGCACTATTGACTATGATGTTCAGCTGCCTGTACAACAGAATCAGAATGAGCAAGGAATGCGTAATGTTCCTAGAAGAGACAGACGCCAACCTGCACCACGCCGTCACTAGGTAAGAAAAGATATTCCAAACGCCCAGAGAGACAGACATTCTGCATGGAATTTTGGACGACCTGATTTCTTTAATAGAGACTGGGAGCCCTACTTACTTTTTGAACTATTTTTTTGACGACGAAGTATGTTCACTAATCAAAGACCAGAGCACAAATCATGCTAGACATCATGGCAACCAGTTCGACTTCTCCTTGCTATGCTGCTCGTCACTGGATATGTAGGTCTTCCAAGACGTAGGATGTATTGGGAACAGCAATCTGACACTAAAAATAAGGCAATTTGTAATGCTATGTCACTGAAGCGATTTGAAGAAATACTGAAATACTGTCATGTCTGTGACAACAATCAACTAAATCCAAATGACAAAATGAGCAAGCTAGGCCACTGTTTTCTCTGATCAATGACAGATGTTTGCAGTATTTTCCAATGGAGCAAGATCTTTCTATCGAAGAAGCCATGATTCCTTACTTTGGTTAACACAGTGCCAAGCAATTCATTCGGGGAAAACCCATACGGTTTGGATTTAAATTGTGGTGCCTTACAACAAGGCTTGGTTACCTCATTCAGTTCGAGCCCTATCAAGGTGCAGGTGCAGGCCGGCATGAACTGGGGGTGGGTACCGAAGTTGTTCTTGATCTGATATCGGAGCTTCCCGAGGCTCCATATCAACTGTACTTCGACAATCTTTTCATAAGCGTGAAGCTTTCGGATAGATTAACCGAAATGGGCATCGGAGGAACTGGCACACTGCGATCAAATCGAATTGAAAAGTGTCCCTTGACTCCAGCGCGGCAGATGTTGAATATGGCTCGAGGTGTGTTTGATTAGCGTTTTTTTGATGAACATGGTCAAGCACTGCTTGGAATGACAATAATAGTGTCTATATAGGAACGAACTGTCACAAAGTTATTCCAGCAAATAGAGTTCAGCGTTGGTCAAAACCGGAAAGAAGGATTGTAGAAGTACAGCAGCCAAAAGTAATAACAGAGTACAACCGGTGCATAGGGGGGCGGGGGGATCGTATAGATCAAAACACAAACACGTACAGAATTGGGATTCGAATCAAAAAATGGTGGTGGGCACTGTTCGCATTTATTCTTGATATATTGGTGCAAAATGCATGGATCCTGTACAGATTATCCATCAAAAATCAAGTCCAACCCCTAGATCTTCAGGCGGGAAATATGCAAAATATATCTAATGCGATATTCACAACGGGCAGTGCGAGGACGTCCGGTGGGAAGGGTCTTACATCTCGATCGAAGAGTACCAGCAGTTGTCCACCAAGACAATCGTGATCACTATATAGCGCCAATCAACACACAGATATTATCGGGGAAAGTCAACACAGATCTGCGTGAAATGTACTGTTGGGCTTCATGGCAGATGTTTCATAGCGTTTCATCGCCAGTGATAAATGGGAAAAAAATTATAGACTGTAGTGGCAGAAGTGTGTAAACAGTCTAAAACATGCTGAAGCCTTCATGCATGCTTATTTACAAGTGCATGTATCAAGAAAAAGAAATGGAATTTTAATGAATATTGATTACTCAAGTGGCTAGCGTCCCAAATACGGGACATGACTAAAATGCGTAAATCAACACTTTTCAAGTAGAACTGATGGTTAATATGTTGTTTTCTACTATGATTTAATAGTATATGTTAGCTTTTAGTAAAAGTGAAAACAAATTAATGTGGTCATTAATTGATTAATATTTTGTTTTTAAGAAATGACAGAAACAAAAGTTTAATGGGATTGGCTCAGGCCTTATATGGCTGGGAAGTGTTTTTCACAGAAGCTTAAACAAAGTATTTTGGAGTTTCAATTGGAATGTCAACCTGGTGTCCAACTCTTTATGAAAAGGCAACCTAACTGATGGACTTCAGATAATCTATTTTTTAAATTGACCTAGAATTCATAGAGACAAACATTCTGACAAAGTTTTATCACAATCAAGTAAAAATGTGATACCAGAGTGTTACGTAAAAGTTTTTCTATGATTTGACCTAGTGACCTAGTTTTAGACTTCAGGTCAAACTTATCCTACATTTCCCCAGACAAACATTCTGATAAGATTTATGATAATAAAGTAAAAATTGCGGACACAATTTAAACTACCTTGTATACGTCTACATAATATGTAAATATTTTGTTTTTCAATAATGACGGAGCCTAATGATGGAAAGTACATTATAAGTTTGAAACCTATAGGCCTTGTAGATTTAATTAAAGAAACCTATTTACATATAACACTTTTGTGATGAAGATGCCTACGAAAGGTTGACAACAATAGCTCTACTATTTGAAAACTTTCAAAAAGTCATGCTAACAAGAGCTCGTCGAACACGAAATGCCCCCTTGATGCATTCAGTAATTGCAAAAGGAACAGGAATTATATGCTCACTGTAAACAAAAGCTCTACCGTTCTGGTTCAATCTGACCTTGGCCTTTAACCTATTAACCTAACAAGATATCACAGAGTGATCTTGGCACCCCGCCCACCACTGAGCCATTTGTGAATGTTCCAAATTTCAAGACTAGGTCAAGGTCAAAATCAAGGTCAAATTTTATATCGGTACAAAACACTGTGCAGGTGGTCCAAATTTGAAAGCTGTTGCTTGAGAAATGTGAAAGTAGGTCACTAGATCAATTTCAAGGTCAAAGTTCATTTCGGTAGACAGAACTATGCATGTGCTTCAAATTTGGAGGCTGTAGCTTGAGAATGTGAAAGTATGTAATAGGTAAAATTCAATGTCAAATTTCAATTCAGAACACAAAAATATGCATGCGATCAAAATTTGAAGCTGTAGCTTGAGAAATGTGAAAATAGGTCACTAGGTCAATCTCAAGATCAAAGTTCATTTCGGTAAACAAAACTCTGCAAGGGGTTCAAATTTGAAGGCTGTAGCTTGAGAAATGTGAAAGTAGGTCACTAGGTCAAAATCAAGGTCATATTTTATTTCGGAATACAAAACTAAGCATGTGGTCCAAATTTGAAGTCTGTAGTTTCAAAAATGTGAAAGTAGGTCACTAGGTCAATAACAAGGTCAAAGTTTGTTTCGGTACACAAACCAATGCATGTGGTCCAAATTTGAATGCTGTAGCTACAGAAATGTGAAAGTAGGTCACTAGGTCAAGATCAAGGTCAATTCATGTCAAGCTTCATCTTGCCACTCAAAACTATACATGTGGTCCAAATTTGAATGATGTAGGTTACAGACATGCAGATTCTAAGTTTTTTGCCTATACAAGTCTTTATGAACCATGTGACCCCCGGGGCGGGGCCATATTTGACCCGAGAGGGATAATTTGAACAAACTTGGTAGAGAACCACTAGATGTTGTCATATACAAAATATCCCTGTGGTTTTGGACAAGAGGTTTTTCAAAGTTTTTTCCTATATAATTCTATATAAACCACGTGACCCTCGGGGTGGGGCCATATTTGACCCCAGGGAAACAATCTGAACAATCTTGGTAGAGGACCACTAGATTTTGCTACATACCAAATATCAAAAGCCTAATCTTTGTGGTTTGGTCAAGAGGATTTTCAAAGTTTTTCCCTATATAAACCATGTGACCCCCAGGGCGGGGCCATATTTGACCCTAGGGGAATATTTTGAACAATCTTAGTAGAGAACCACTAGATGATGTCATATACAAATTATCCCTGTGGTTTTGGACAAGAGGTTTTTCAAAGTTTTTTCCTATATAATTCTATATAAACCATGTGACCCCAGGGAAATAATCTGAACAATTTTGGTAGAGGACCACTAGATTTTGCTACATACCAAATATCAAAGCGCTAGGCCCTGTGATTTTGGACAAAAAGATCAGGAACCGTTTAACTGTTCCTGGCCAATGTGACCTTGACCTTTGACCTAATGATCTCAAAATCAATAGGGGTCATCTGCTGGTCATGACCAACCTCACTATCAACTTTCCTGAAACTAGGCCCAAGCATTCTTGAGTTATTGTCCGAAAACCATTTTCCTGTTCCTGGTCACTGTGTCCTTGACCTTTGACATACTGACCTCAAAATCAATAGGGGTCATCTGCTGGTCATGACCAACCTCCCTATAAACTTTCATGACCCTAGGCCCAAGCGTTCTTGAGTTATCATCCGGAAACCGTTTAAATGTTCAGGGTCACTGTGACCTTGACCTTTAACATACTAACCTCAAAATCAATAAGGGTCATCTGCTGGTGATGACCAACCTTCCTATCAACTTTCATGATCCTAAGCCCAAGTGTTATTGAGTTACCATCCGGAAACCATTTAACTATTCAGGGTCACTGTGACCTTGACCTTTAACATACTGACCTCAAAATTAATAGGGGTCATCTGCTGGTGATGACCAACCTCCCTATCAACTTTCATGATCCTAGGTCCAAGCGTTCCTGAGTTATCATCCGGAAACGGATTGGACTACATTCCGACCGACCGACCCACCGACTGACATCTGCAAAACAATATACCACTCCTTTTTCGAAGGGGGGCATAATAAATCATGCTCATTATACACTGGCAGAGTGTTCGATTGACCCCGTTACCCGCTATGGTATAAAACAGACATGGAGAGAGAGGCAACTATCTATTTTATGTTTCAAACAATTTCAGTTCGTGTTTATTTTGTATAAATGTACATTGCACATTTTTATATAAGTAAATATTTTGTTTTTCAGAAAAGGGGTGAAATGGAAAAGGACCCATATGGGTTGATGATGTTTTTAAAGAAGCTTGAAGTCTTTCAATTCTTCCAATATACCCACTGTGGTATAAAAGAATACAGGAGTAGGCGGCAATATTTATATTATATATATGTTTTTACTTTTACACAATTTAAACTACTGCGTGTACCTCTACATAATATATAAATATTTTGATTTTCAGAAATGACAGTGTAACATGATATGCTTAGGTAGCATTTCTACAGAGGTAGCCGCCCTTATCTTGTACATAATACCCAGGCACTGGCTCACTGCAGCTCAGTCAGTAGGCATCAGTCATAGTAAATAAAGTAGTTAGAATACAAGTGTTGTCATTCTATATTGTCCTATATCATATCATTACAGACAAAAGTCAACCTGATGTCCAACTCTATGAAAAGGCACCCTAATTCATGGACTTAATGAAAAAGTGTCTTCGTATATGCAGTTGAAGCTAAATTGCATGAATTTGGGAAATAAATTCTTTAAGAAGACAGATACATAGATGGAATTTGCTTTGTGTTTTTATATAGCGGAATATGCCTTTTAGTAGGCGCCAGGAACGAGAAGAAAAGGTATTATCTGTATAAGAATGCGGAAATTTTTCCAAAGCAGCCCTTCCATTTGAGGCTTTTTAGGCACACTGCCAGAGATAGAAGGATTTGGGAAGGTTGGAAAATTGATGAATAATCAATTTAGGAACCATTTTGAAACAGACACAATTTTAATTATATCATAATACTACTTTTCATTACCTCTCACTTGTCAGTAGCTTTAATATATCTGTCACTGCAAGAGTATTACATGGTGAAACTAAATTTATTCCAATGTGCACAAGGATCTTTTAACAACTTTTTCAGTGCATTGAACATTTTGGGATATTTTAAAGAGCTTGCATCGCCATCAATAAATGAATTTTAATAATCGCTAGTTAATCAAGCTAAATTAACTTTTGAAGTAAAGGACACCATCGCGGCTACAGCTACCATACCTAATGGGCTGCCTTCTCAGCTGGCTTTCTTTTTTTGGTGACGGCTGGCAAACCAACCAACTTCCATCAGGCACTGCAGTCCGTGAAAATGGGTACAGACACATTTAGACTCAAGCACCAATTAACTCTATTAGCCTTGTTAACAAAGATTAGATGCACGACAAACAAGAGATCACAGAGTGATCTTGGCGCCCACCAAGTGCCATTTTTGAGTGTTCCAAATTTCAAGACTTACTGACTAGCTCAAGGTCAAATTTCATTTCCGTACACAACACTGTGCATGTGGTCCAAATTCGAAAGCTGTAGCTCGAGAAATGTGAAAGTAGGTCACTAGATCAATCTTAAGGTCAAAGTTTAATTCGGTACACAAAACTATGCAAGTGGTCCGAATTTGAAGGCTTAGCTTGAGAAATGTGTAAGTAGGTCACTAGGTCAATATCAAGGGTCAAATTTCACTTCAGAACACAAATCTATGCATGTGGTCCAAATCTGAAGCCTGTACCTTCAAAAATGTGAAAGTAGGTCATTAGGTCAATGTCAAGGTCAAAGTTTGTTTCAGTACACAATCCTATGCAAGGTCTAAATTTGAGGCCTGTAGCTACAGAAATGTGAAAGTAGGTCACTAGGTCAATCTTAAGGTCAAAGTTCATTTCGGTACACAAAACTATGCATGTGGTCCAAATTTGAAGGCTGTAGCTTGAGAAATGTGAAAGTAGGTCACTAGGTCAAAATCAAGGTCAAGTTTTATTTCAGAATACAGAACTATGCATGTGGTCCAAATTTGAAGCTTGTACCTTCAAAAATGTGAAAGTAGGTCACTAGGTCAATGTAAAGGTCAAAGTTTGTTTCGGTACATAAAACCATGCATGTGGTCCAAATTTGAAGGCTGTAGCTTGAAAATGAGAAAGTAGGTCACTGGGTCAAAATCAAGGTCAAATTTAATTTCGGAACACAAAACTATGCATGTGGTCCAAATTTGAAGACTGTACCTTCAAAAATGTGAAAGTAGGTCACTAGGTCAAAACCAATGTCAAATTTCATTTTGAAACACGGAACTATGCATATGGTCCAAATTTGATACCTGTACCTTCAAGAATGTGAGAGTAGGTCACTAGGTCAAAATCAAGGTCAAAGTTTTTTCAAGTGCACAAAACTATGCATGTGGTCCAAATTTGAAGGCTGTAGCTACAGAAATGTGAAAGTAGGTCACTAGGACAAAATCAAGGTCAACTCATGTCAAGGTTCATCTTGCCACTCAAAAATATACATGTGGTCCAAATTTGAATGTTTTAGTTATTGACAAGAAGATTTTAAAAGCTTTTCCCTATATAAGTCTATACGAACCATGTGACCCACGGGGCGGGGCCACATTTGACCCTAGGGGGATAATTTGCACAAACTTGGTAGAGAACCACTAGATGATGCTACATTACAAGTATCAAAGCCCTAGGCTTTGTGGTTTGGACAAGAAGATTTTCAAAGTTTTTCCCTATATAAGTCTATGTAAACCATATGACCCCCAGGGTGGGGTCATATTTGACCCTAGGGGTATAATTTGAACGATCTTAGTTGAAGACCACTAGATGATGTCACATACAAAATATCAAAGCCCTAGGCCCTGTGGTTTTGGACAAGAGGTTTTTCAAAGTTTTTCCCTATATAAGTCTATTTAAACCATGTGACCCCCAGGGCGGGGCCATATTTGACCCCAGAGAAATAATTTGAATCATCTTGGTAGAGGACCACTAGATAATGCTTCATACCAAATATCAAAGCCCTAGGCTCTGTGGTTTTGGACAAAAGGTTTTCAAAGTTTTTCCCTATATAAATCTATGTAAATTATAGAAATAAACAAACTCACTCATAAATTGTTGAACCAATCTGATTTTCAGGGGGACACAACTAGGGTACCAATACATCATTCCGACAAAGTTTGGTCAAAATCCCCCCAGTAGTTTCTGAGGAGATGCGATAACGAGAAATTGTTAACGGACGGACGGACGGACGGAATGACGGACGGACGGACCACGGACGCAGAGTGATTTTAATAGCCCACCATCTGATGATGGTGGGCTAAAAAGGTAGTCTAAGGCATGCTACTTGAGAAATTAAATTATCTCACAAGTGGCATAGCTACTCAGCAGGACAGTTCTGATAAAGTCCAGTGTTACACCTGTTTGGGAATTGGACATGTAAAGATTTATTTATTTATTAGGGTTTTACGGCGCACCAAAACAGTATAGGTTATATGGCGCCAAACAGGACTACAAATTTTGGTTCCACATCTCATTTTCATCGAAATAAAAACATGAGGTATGGAATCAAAATTTGCATACCTGCTGAAATTACAGAATTACTGCAAAACCAAGTGTTAGGACCCTATTAGTCGCCTCTTATGATCATGCAAGGGTAAGTCAGCGGTTCCAATTCTTTTCATATACAGATCGTCCAAGAACCACATGGAAATTAGGTGCAGGGTCTAAAGTACTCACGACAATGAATGCCAACTATGTGGCCAATTTAGCAATTTAGAGAAAGACTTTCACAGATAACAAAATTTGGGAACCTCCTCACACCTAAAGGACACCAGGCGCAGTTCCCCCGGAGAATGTGACTAAATTACCGTGCAAGAAGCCAACCACCAATAAGAGACATATCTCGAACAATGAGGATTATACAAAGACAAAACAATATTCAAAGCTGTAAAGAGTTCCAAACATACTATCAGGGTAAACAAGTGTTTGGCTAGAATAATGTCAAACATATAACATCAGAATTCTTGTAACTTTCATATATTGTGCCGTAATGGAAAGAAGTACTAATCTTTGTTGCAATATGGGCACTTGAGCGCAGTGCCACGTATGTTTTACTGTTTATATTTTTCTTTTATTTTACAGTGCCGTAATGGAAAAAAATCTAATTATTGTCGCAATTTGCGCACTTGAACACTGTGCCACGTATGTTTTACTGTTTATATCTTTATATCTATTCATCATATTTTGTTTCGGATCATGCTATTATTTCAGTTTACATTACTGTTTATTTTACATGTTGCACATTCTCTTGCTTTTCCATTCCAGTCTATTTTTTGCAAATATTCTATTACTACTTCATTACACAATCTTCTCTATGTCTGACTACCACTGCTTATTTGTATCATGGTTATTGTTGAGATCAATCATAAGAAGGGTTAAAAAGTGAGATTTTTGAGAGGATAATTTGTAAGATATTTTTCTCATGACTATACAGTAAAAGATTTAGAACAGTAAAACAGCCCTCTTCTGTTTCTTTAATAAACTCAGTATAACAAGAAGGCTTTGAAGGCTCTGTATCACTCATCTGACCTAGTTCTTACCCCCTGATAACCTGCATTAAATGTGACCTAGATTTCATACATTTTGACCATGTTTTATATAGATCAGGTAGATCATTATCCAAGTTTGTCAATGATCTGACATAGTGACAGTTTTCGACCTCAGATATACCACTTTACAGACATGGAGGGAAAGGCAATTGTCTATTCTATATTTCAAACAATTTCAGTTTGTGTACATTGCACATTTCTATATAATAAGTAATTTTTTCAGAAAAGGGATGAAAATGGTTTTCAGGCATGGAAAAGGACACATATGGTTAGATGATGAAGTCTTTCAATGCTTCCTATATAGTCCCACTGTGGTATAGAAGAACGCATGAGTAGGAGGCAATGTTGCAAATCGTTTCAAACTATTTTGTATATCTCTACACTTGTAAGTATCTTCAATATAACTGTCACTGCAAGAGTATTGCATGGTGAACCTAAATCTATTCCTATGTGCACAAGGATATTTTTAAGAACTATAGATTTACCAGTGCATTATACATTTCGGGATATCTTAAAGGGCATCGCCGTCAATAAATGAAAACTATTCGCTAGTTAATGAAGTTACATTAACTCTTGATGAAAAGAACACCATCATGACTTAAGCTTCCATACCCAACTGCCTGATACCTTTTGTAAGGGCTGGCAACTAAACCAACTTCCAGCAGGCATTACAGTCTGTGAAAATAAATACAAACACATTTAGACTTAAGCACTAATTAAGAAGAAATTAAATTAGGTGCAGGGTCTAAAGCACTCAGACAGTGAATGCCAACTTTGTGGCAAAATGGGCAGTTTGGAGAAAGACTGTCACAGATTACAGAATTTGGGAACGTCATCACGTCCAAGGGACACCAGACGCAGTCCCTCCAGAGGATGTCGCTAGAAGCCAACCACCAAAATGAGCCAGATCTAGAACAATGAAGATTATACAAGGACAAAACAACCATATTCGAAGTTATGAAGAGTTTCAAACATACCATCATGGTAAAGACATGTTAGGTTAGAATAATGTCTGAAAATTGCTATAAAATGTGATATATTACGTATCTTTTCTACTGTTGCTTATTTTTATCACGGCCATTGACTTAAACATTATAGTTATATTATAACTTATCTTTTCAACTGAATTACGTATCAAGATCTTAATGATTTAGAAGCCCATCTTTTGCAATCAAAAAGCAAAATCAAGTGTTTTCATATTTTATGTCAAACATTTACTTTATAACCTGCGAAGTCGTGTAACTTTCACATCTTGTTTAAACGGATAAGAAGTTCTGCTAAATAAGAAAAGGATGTTACAGTGCCGTAATGGAAAATAAAATGTTGATCAGTGTGGCAATTTGAGCACTTGCACGCAGTGTCACGCATGTTTATATTTTTATATTTATTTATCATACTTTGTTTCCAGTTCGTGTCCCGTTATTTCAGTTCCCATAACTGTTTATTTTATATGTCACATATTCTCTTGGTTTTCTATTCCAGTATATTTTGTGCAAATATTCTCTTACTACTTCATTTCATCATCTTCTCAATTTCTGACGAGCGTTGCTTATTTTTATCATGGCCAATATTAAGATCTATCATTAGAAGAGTTTAACAGATTATTAAGAGGATAATATGTCACCTATGTTTTCACAAATATACAGTTAAAGATGTACAATAATAAAACAGCCTCATTCTGCTTCCTTTAATTTACTGAGTTTAAAACCAGAAGGCCCTGTATAGCTCACCTGACCTAGTTCTTACCCTAGATAACCTTGTATATAATGCGGCCTAGATTTCATAAAGGCAAACATTTTGACCATGTTTTATATATATCAGGTAGATCATTATCAAAGTTTTTCAATGATTTGACCTAGTAACACAGTTTTTGACCTAAGATATTTGACCACTTTTGAATTTTACCTAAATTTCAGACAAACAAGCATTCTGACAAAGAGCTATGATGATCAAGAAATGACATAGACTAACGATGCTGAGTACATTGTGTGATGTTTGTTTGCTTTGTGTTTAACGCCGTTTTTCAACAGTATTTCAGTCATGTAACTGCGGGCAGTTAACCTAACCAGTGTTCCTGGATTCTGTACCAGTACAAACCTGTTCTCCGCAAGTAACTCCCAACTTCCCCACATGAATTATCAGAGGTAGAGGACGAATGATTTCAGACATAATGTCTTTTATCAAATCGTCACGGAGAACATACGCCCCGCCCGGGGATCGAACTCCCGACCCCCCGATCCGTAGACCAACGCTCTCCCTACTGAGCTAAGTGGGCAGGCTTGAGTACATAGCTCTAACAAATGTTCAAAAGGACGTGCAAATAAAGTATATTCATTACACACTGGCAGAACATTTGATGGATCCTATTGCCTACTGAGGTATAAAACAGACATGGAGAGACAGGCAATTTTCTATTCTATGTTTCAAACAGTTTCAGTGTGTGTATACTTTGTACAAATGTGCATTGATTGACCTAATGAAAAAGTGTCTTGGTATATGCAGTTGAAGCAAAATTGCATGAAAATGGGAAATAAATTCTCTAAGTAGACAGATTTGTGTTTTTATATAGCAGAATATGCTTTTTACTAGGTGGTCAGAGATCAAAAGATTTGGAAAGGTTGAATAATTCACGTATGGTCAATAAAGAAAAAGTTTTTTATGAACATTATGTTATACGATTTTTCATTACCTCTCACTTGTAACTAACTTTAATATAACTGCAAAGAGTATTACATGGTGAACCTAAATTTATTCCAATGTGCACAAGGATCTTTGAAACAAATTTGGATTTACCAGTGCAATGAAGATTTCAGGATATTTTAAAGAGCTTGCATCATCGTCAATAAATGAAAACTTTCCGCTAGTTAATCCAGTAACATTAACTTCTGACATAAAGGACACCATCATGGCTAAAGCTACCATACCTAAAGGGCTGCCTCCTTTTGTGATGGCTGGCAACATAAACAATTTCCAGCGGGCACTTATGAAAATGGATACAGACATAGACACAGACTCAAGAACCAATGAGCTCTATTAACCTTGTAAACGAAAGATTAGATGCACTACATAAAAGGCAGACTAAGACATGTTACTTGAGAAATTAAATTATCTCACCTGTTTCGGTATTGGCCATGATAAGAACTGAAATTAGATGCAGGGTCTAAATCACTCAGACAATGAATGTCAACAATGTGGCTAAATGGGCAATCTAGCAAAAGACTGTCACAGATAATGGATTTGGGAACCTCCTGATGCCCAAGGGACACCAGGTGCGGTCCCTTCGGAGGTGTCACTAAATTGCAGTGCAAGACGCCAACCACCGATAAGAGCCAAATCTCGAACGAAGAAGAATATACAAGGACAAACAACCAATAGCATTTCTAATTTTGAAATTAAAATATATAAAGAGTTCCAACCATACCATCATGGGAAAGACATGTTGGGTCAGAAAGCGGTCTTAACAAGAGTGCCAGACTGCCACAAAATACGCCCGTCTAAATATTCAGTTACGTATCATAAAGGTAATACTGTTGATGTTGTATGCCTTGTTAACCCCCAAAAAGAGTAAGAAGGAATCAAGGTATTTGTGAGGTTCCATGTTGGATGAAATTGACAATCGGATCAAAACTGTTTAAATGGACAAGGCTAAATTCGCAGAATTTGAGTAATTCAAGGGCCATAATCCAGGAGTGCAAAGGGCGATTTGGGTGGTTATCGAACTTGGCCGAGATATTATGCCCACAAACATTGTCACCAAGTTTGGTAAAGATCGGATGAAAACTGTTTGACTTAGAGGGCGGAAAGGCTACATTCGCAGTTTTTGGAGTAATTCAAGGGCCATAATCCAAGAGTGCTTGGGGTGATTTGGCTGGTTATCAAACTTGGCCGAGATATTATACCAACAAACATTGTCAGAAAGTCTGGTGAAGGTCGGATAAAAACTGTTCGACTTAAGAGAGCGGACAAGGCTAAATTCGCAGTTTTTCGAGTAATTCAAGGAAAATAATCCAAGAGTGCCTGGGGCGATTTGGGTGGCTATCGAACTTGGCTGAGATATTATGCCCACAAACATTGTCAGCGAGTTTGGTGAAACTGTTCGACTTAGAGAGCGGACATGCTTTTGGACGCCGACCGCCCGCCTGCCTGCCACGGCTGATCACATAATACGCCCCGCTCGAGACGGGCGTATAAAAATTGAGATATAATGTGGTATATCATGTATCTTTTCCGCTGTTGCTTATTTTTACCATGGTCATTGACTTAAACATTATAGTAATTTATCCTTTCAGCTGAATTACATATCAACACCTTAATGATTTCAAAACCCATCTTTGGCAATAAAATAGCAAAATCATCAAGTGTTTGCATAATTTATGTCAAAGATTTACTATATAACCTCTGAATTCCTGTAACTTTCACATCTTGTTTAAACGGATCTGAAGTTCTGCTAAATACGAAAAGATGTTGCAGTGTCGTAATGGAAAATAAAGATTAGATCACCGTCGTAATTTGCGCACTTGAGCGCAGTGCCACGTATGATTTACTGTTTATATCTTTTTATATTTATTTATCATACTTTTTTTTCGGTTCATGTTCTTTTATTTCAGTTTTATTACTGTTAATGTTATCATGTGCTTGCATATTTAATGTCAAAACATTTACTACATAACCTCTAGAGTCTTGTAACTTTCACATCATGTTTAAACAGATCTAAACGTCTGCTTAATAAGAAAGTGATATTACCATGCCGCAATGGAAAATAAAGTTTTGATCTTATTTCAATTTGGGCTCTTGAGCACATTACCACGTATGTTTTACCGTTTATATTTTTATATTTATTCATCATACTGTATTCCCCCGATTAAGTGCACAGGGGCTTTACATTTTGCACTAAGGGAGGTTTATTTCTGCACCAAAATACAACAAGAGCTGTCGGAGGACAGCAACGCTCGGCTATTCAACAGCCTTGTCAACTGAATGAATATAAAAGTCGAAAAAGGGGCATACTTTTGTAAAACAAAGGGTCGCAATTCTAAAAACAAGGGTGCCTCATGGTGGTGAACATTTGTGCCACGTTACATCAAAATCCCTCCAAGCATGATAAAGAAATGCTCCAGACAAAGTCATCCTTAAATTTAACCTTTGACCTCTAAGTATGACCTTGACCTTTGACCTAGGGACCTGCTACGTGCGCATGACAATCCATCTCACAGTGGTGAACATGTGTGACAAGTTACATCAAAATCCTTCCATACATAAATAAGAAATGCACCAGACAGTCATTTTTATATCTGACCTTTGGCCTCTAAGTTTGACCTTGACCTTAGACCTAGGGCCCGGGTGTTGCGCACGATACGTCGTTTCATCATGGGGAATATTTGTGCCAAATAATATTGAAATCCCTTAATGAATGACAGAGTTATGGACCAGACACGAAACAGACCCTGTTCATGCCATATAAATATCTGACTGTGTGACCATGACCTTTGAGCTAGAGGTCGGGAAGTTGTGCAAGACAAATCGTCTTATTATGAGGTATATTTGTACCAAGTAATATCAAAATCCCTTCATAGATTGCAGAGTTTTGGACCGGACAGGAAAAAAGCCCTGTTGACCTTTGACCTCCAATTGTGACCTTGACCTCTGAGCCAGGGGTCAGGGTTTTGCGCAAGACACGTCGCCTCATCATGGGAAATATTTGTGCCAAGTGATATTAAATCCACTTAATGAATGACGGAGTTATGGACCGGTCACGAAACAGACCCTGTCTATGCTGTTAATATATTGACTGCCAAATTTGACCTTGACCTTTGAGCTATGGGTCTCAAAGTTGTGCAAGACAAATCGTCTTATTATGAGGTACATTTGTGCCAAGTAATAATAAAATCCCTGCATGGATGGCAGAGTTATGGACCGGACAGGAAAAAAGCCCTGTCGTCTCATTATGGGGAACAGTTGTGCAAAGTACAAAATGTGACCTCAGTAGTGAAAATTAAAATTATAGCACATTTTTGACCCCTGCTGACCCAATGAAAAACCATAGGTTTTGAACGACTCCCCACCCCGATCCTTAACACCCAGAGAACGAATATTAAGAAATAGAAACTACCCAATGCATTTTATTACACACAATACAGTGTATATTATAAGAACAAGAGCACCGCCTTGCGGGTGCAGACGTCCATCTCATATTTTGTCTCTGTATAAAAGAAATACTGTCCTACCCGTGTGTTTTATGATATGTCCAAAAGGGGCCAACATTCTTAAGAAAAGCACGATGGTGTTAAGTTCTCGTTATACAAAATCAGCTTTTGATTGTAAATAAGTGTTGCAAGTTTTAAAGCATTAACCTTGATAGTTTAGGAGAAAAGCTGACCTAAACACAGAATTTAACCAAGAAATCTGCTTTTCTAAGTCCAAAAGGGGCCATAATTCTTGCAAAAAGCAGGATGGAGTTACGTTTCTTGCTGTGCAGAGTCAGTTATTGGAGGTGAACAAGTGTTGAAACTTTTAAAGCTTTGATAGTTTAGGAGAAAAGCTGACCTAAACATAAAATTTAACCAAGCAACGCCAACGCCGATAAAGTGATGACAAAAACTAATCTTGTTTTCCCAAAAACTCAGATGAGCTAATAAAATGACATATCCCACTCATTTATTTCTGCATTCTGCTAAACTCTAAATCAATATCGCTGTAAACATAAAGCGGTGGCATGTAAATAATCTAAATATACCTTGAAGAAAATTCAAGTTAAAATCACAGCATTATGAGGAAACGATAAAAATAGATATTAACAGAACGTTTCTAGAGACGTTAATATTTCGTAGATAAGCAAACAAACACAAACACAAAACAAGGAGCTGCGTTCAAAAAACGCTTGATGCCCCCGGTGGCATCCTTATCGATACAAAGCAACCCAAGTCCAAAACGAGGTCAAGGTCAAACAGAGGTCAGGTGATGTCTGAAGATGAGGAATGGTCAGGTGATGTTCGAAGATGAGGAATGGTCACAGGTTACATTTGTATTAGTATCAATTCATTCTTGTAAGCAGTATTTGTTACATTATAGGCTAGTCCACTGGCGAATCACAGCTATCAGATCTACTGATAAGCACCGCCCACTGACCATTCTCTTACTTGTATGTTTGTTGTATAGAATATTCATTCCTATAGATTAAAGCTTAGAAAACAGTTGTGTCTCCTTTATATTCACCAACATTATAACATGGTGTCAGAAATAAAGTGACTTTATTCTGTGCCTAATTACTGACGGATTAAACAATTAAATATTCTGCGGACTATTGTTTTGTATACAAAAGGAAAACCCATTGTTAAGATGGAAACACAAAGCAATCCCAGGATGGATTGGGAATCAAATGACTTGCCAAATGCATTTAAGCGTTTTAAAGAGCATGCCGAATTTATGTTTGGCGGACCCCTAGAAAAGAAAACCGAGGAATCAAAATGCAATTATCTACTGCTTTGGGTAGGGGAAAAAGGACGGCAGATATTCCCAACATGGAACATTGGCGCAGAAGCAAAGAAGTTATTGCAAACATATTACGATGGTTTCGCAAACTACTGTGCACCAAAGTCAAACCACATATACAGCAGATACAAGTTTAAATCGCGAATTCAGCAAGAAGGAGAAGTCTTTGAACAGTTTGTAACGGAACTGAAAATCCTTATTATGGACTGTGGATATGCAGACACAATCACTGAAGAAATGATCAGAGATCACATAGTGTTTGGAATACGCTCGCACAAAATACGAGAAAAACTCATCAGCGAAGGATCGGGACTTACACTTGAAAAGTGCATGGATATAGCACGGACTTATGAGCTGAGTCAAACTCAGGTCAAGGACATTAATTGTCAATCCCAGTCGGTGAATGCTATCGGACGAAACGCAATGCACAGGGCAGCGCAGAAGAAATCACGGAGTACAATGCAACAGACTTATTCCAGAAACCCCCATGATCGCCAACAGAGACCATTTCAAGGGAAACAACAAGGTGGACAATATGACACACATAGGACTAGCAATTTCTGTGACAATTGTGGGAATTCAAAGCATGGATATAATGACATGTGTCCCGCTAAAGGGAAATTTTGTAATTATTGTGCCAAACCGAATCATTTTGCCAAAGTATGCAGAAGGAGAAAGCTTGACAACAACAAAATCAGTGAGGTAACGCATTTTGATACTACATCTGATCTTGAATATTCCTCCCTTGACACCCCTTCCCATGATGATGAATTCTATGTCAATACAGTTGAGCATGATCATATGACAAATCAAGCATTTGCCACAATCACAATTGGTTCAACGCCAATTTTCATGAAATTGATAGCGGTGCACAGGTAAACTGCCTTCCAAGGTCCGTTTATGCATCTTAACATTGCATGCCCACTAACGCCTAATCAGAAGCGTTTAACAGGCTATGACGGAAAACCGTTAAGGGTGGATGGTATCATCAAATTGCCATTAAAATACAATGGGCAAACATTTTACGAAGAGTTCTATATAGTAGATACCAGGTCACAACCCATAACAGGTTTACAAACATGTTTGAAACTTAATGTCATGAAGTTGGTCCTAGCTGTGGGCTCAGACTCACATCCAACAAAAGAGTCAGTACTAGGTCAATACCCGGATATATTTCAATGTATAGGGCAACTACCTTGTGAATGTCAAATACATTTACGCGAGGATGCAACTCCAGTTATACATCCTCCACGAAAAGTGCCCATAGTAATTAAAGATAAGCTCAAGGCAGAGTTCGACCATATGCAATCCCAGGACATAATCGCTAAGGTCACAGAGCCAACTGAATGGGTCAACAGTCTTGTCACTGTTAAAAAATCTAATGGATCTCTGAGAATCTGCTTAGACCCGAAAGACCTGAACAATGCCATTAAGAGACCACACTACCCAAACAAGACTCTTGATGACATACTTCCTGAATTGTCACATGCTACAGTGTTCTCTAAATTTGACGCTCGTAGTGGTTACTGGTCCATAAAACTTACAGAGGAGTCTTCACACCTTACATGCTTTAACACGCCATTTCAAAGATATCGTTTTCTACGGTTACCCTTTGGAGTTTCATGTGCAAATGATTTGTTTCAATCAAAAATGGATCAGTGCCTTGAAAATCTGCCAGGTGTATCAACAACGACAATTGTTGATGATATTGTGGTTTATGGTAAAGACCATACTGAACACAACACAAATCTCCACATGTTCATGCAAAAATGTCGAGAAAGGGGCATCAAACTTAACCCAGATAAGACAGAGATAGGGAAAAGTGAAATACCCTTTTTCGGTCACCTTCTCACATCTGAAGGTTTAAAAATGGACCCATCCAAGGTTAAAGCCATTGAACAGATACCTTCACCCACAACAAAGTCAGAACTTCAAACAGTACTTGGGATGGTAACATATCTGCAAAGATTTGCACCTAATCTATCAGAAATAACTATAAATACCCCTTTAAGACAACTTTTGTCTAAAGATGTTGAATTCAGATGGGATACACCCCATGAAAATGCATTTCAAAAGGTCAAACAGCTCATTACGCAAAGTCCAGGTCCTATCCTCGCATACTTTGACCCAAAACATAAGGCTATCCTGCAAGTCGACGCTTCCAAATATGGCCTTGCTGCAGTTCTCATGCAAAATGACAAACCAATTTCATTTGCATCAAAAGCATTAACACCCACAGAGGTCAATTATGCGCAAATCACAAAAGAGCTATATGCTATACTATTTGGCTGCAAGCGCTTTCACCAATACACATACGGTAGACGTATCACATGCCAAACAGACCACAATCCACTCCTTGCTATCTGGAAAAAAGACTTGCATTCTGCACGTTCTCGCCTACAGCGCATGCTGTTACAGCTGCAGTAATATGATACAGATCTGGTATTCGTGACGGGAAAAAACATCCCCCTGGCAGATACTTTATCTCGCAAATTTTTACCTGACAAATATCCAGAAATTGCAGATGACTTAGAGTATCATGTACACGCAGTCATATCCAACTTACCTGTGAGTGACAGCAAAATGCAATTAATCAGGTCAGCAACTCAATCAGATTCGCAAATGCAACATCTATCCAATGTCATTTTAGATGGTTGGCCAAATGACAGAGCCAATTGCCCCAGTCAGGTATTAGAGTTTTGGAATTATAGAGACGAACTATCTGTGATTGATGGCATTATCTCGAAAAGATCAAAAATCTTGATTCCAAAACAATTAAGGCCAATGATGCTTGAAAAAATTCATGACTCACACTAAGGTGTAGACAAATGTACACAGCGTGCGAAAGAAAAACTTTTCTGGCCTAATATGTACAAAGACATAACAGCAAAAGTACTAAGCTGCCCAATATGCATACAACACAGGTGTTCAAACACTAAAGAACCTCTGCAACCCACAGAAATTCCTGATAGGCCATGGCAAGTTTGCTCTACAGATTTGTTTTACTGGAACAACAATGATTATATACTGCTAGTCGATGCATACAGTAGGTATTTCGAGGTCAGTCAGCTTTCTAGTGCAAGGTCAAAATCTGTGATTGATAAACTCAAAGGTTATTTTAGCCGCCATGGTATTCCGGAAGTGTTATACTCAGATAATGGGCCTTGTTACGATAGTTCAGAGTTTTCACAAGCATACGATTTTTCTCATGTCACTTCCTCCCCAGGTCACCAGTCAGGAAATGGATTAGCAGAAATTACTGTGAAAACAATCAAGGCACTCTTTACAAAAGCAAAACAAGCTGGAAAGGACCCATATCTTTCACTTTTAGAGTACCGCAATTCTCCACTGGCATGTGGTAAATCGCCAGCTCAATTATTAATGAGCAGACAGCTCAGGTCAACACTTCTGTAATTTCTGAGAAAATACATCCCAATGTGCCTGACCAACAAATGATCAAAGGCCACCTACAGAGATCAAAACAAATTTCAAAGGGTTACTATGATATGTCTACAAAAAAGCTCAAACCATTAGAAATTGGGGAAGGTGTAAGGCTCCGACAAGGAAAACAATGGCTACCTGCCATAGTTGAGAAAAAAGTACATGATAGGTCATATATTGTCACAATTGAAAATGGTGGCAGCTATAGAAGAAATAGGCAGCATCTTCTGAAGTCAAACAAACAGCCACTCACAGATCATGAACTATGCACAGCACCTTTCCCTTTACAAACAACACACAACACAAATAATTCTACAGAGAGTTCCAAACAAATTGAGTCTAACATGCCTCAAGCTCAATATTCTACCCCAACCTCGCTGGGACAATCTACGCAGCAATCTCCGCACAAAACACAATCCCCACAAACAACAGTAACTGATCCGCCCCAGGCCAGTCCAGCCACTTGTAGAACAAGATCAGGTCGTAGTATTAAACCACCTCAAAGGTTGTCTTTTTGATCAATATGATAATTAATATTTACTGTAATAAAGTGATGAAATAGTTCACAATGGTGTGTGTCTGTAATATATATATATATATATATATATATATATATATATATTGGTGATATAATGAATGATGTTCAAGATAAGTAAATGAAATATAGTTGATTACTTAGAGCTATATTATTAGTGATGATCTTGCAGCTTTGAAACAGACAGAGATCTTTGACTGTAAATGAGCTGTGAAGTGATAAACATTCAGTGGAACAGAACTGTAACTTGATAGAGTCTACCTGGATTACATTAATCAATCTCTAACAGAAGGCTGAACTTTCATGAGACTTTTATTGCTTTGAACTGACAGTTGCTGGAACTGATTAACTGTTTGATGTGTTTCATTTTTTATAAAGAAGGGAGATATTACATTATAGGCTAGTCCACTGGCGAATCACAGCTATCAGATCTACTGATAAGCACCGCCCACTGACCACTCTCTTACTTGTATATTTGTTGTATAGAATATTCATTCCTATAGATTAAAGCTTAGAAAACAGTTGTGTCTCCTTTATATCCACCAACATTATATCAGTACTGATGCTAGAAGAAGCGGTCCCATTTGGTTAACCAAGAGATGGTCCATATAAAGCAACCTAAGTCCAAAATGAGGTCAAGGTCAAACTGAGGTCAGGTGATGTCTGAAGATGAGGAATGGTCACAGGTTACATCTGCATTAGTATCAAGTCATTCTAGTAAGGGGTATTGATGCTAGACGAAACGGTCCCATTTGGTTAACCTCATACTGACGGACGAACAAACGAACGAATGAACGGACAGGACAATCACTATATGCCTCCCCCATCAGTAGATACCGGTGGCATAAGAAACGTTTGTTATAAATATTTTACATGACGAAAGGCACTTAAAACTAAAATAAAACTTAAGTAATAATGTAAGTACATTTTAACTTACTTATACATTGTTTTTATTAAAGTTTAAGTTCAATATATTCTTTTTAAAATTTGCTTTTGATTATTCTAGCATAAAACTGATGTTCTTGCCACTTTTCGCGAGCGTTTTAACAGGAGAGAAAACGTGTTTTAACAGAGAGATTCTCGCGCTAACGTGCTGTTAAAACACCTTTTTAAATATGCGCGTTCCACGGCAAAGCTTAAACGCCGTACGGCACGAACACGGATAATTTAAAAGGAACTGACGTCAACGTGAAAACAAATGCAGAAGTTCCCGCACTTTCCATGGAAATTGACATTGAGGAATAATGTATTCGTTTATTAGTTTTTCACGCTAGCGTTAACGCATGTTCATTTTGTATTGTAACATCTTCCGAATCCCTCGGGAAACGTTGGTACACTCGCCATACCAGGCTCGGGCAACAACCAATCCCTCGGAAATCTGCAGATGTTATAATACAAAAAAAGGAAACGTTATCCCTACAATATTACTATTTTGTTAATGTTTGTTTGTTTGTTTTGGGTTTAACGCCGTTTTTCAACAGTATTTCAGTCATGTAACGGCGGGCAGTTAACCTAACCAGTGTTCCTGGATTCTGTACCAGTACAAACCTGTTCTCCGCAAGTAACTGCCAACTTCCCCACATGAATCAGAGGTGGCGGACTAATGATTTCAGACACAATGTCGTTTATCAAACAGTCACGGAGAACATACGCCCCGTCCGAGGATCGAACTCGCGACCCCGCGAACCGTAGACCAACGCTTTTACCTACTGAGCTAAGCGGGCGGGCTATTTTGTTAATGTAGACCGGTTTCCTTAATAAAAACTAAATTTATTTTCTTGATTTCAGGGATACATTTACGAGTTACTTACATATCGTCCCCTTAAAGCAAAAAGGTACCATCTATCAATTTTGTCATGACTGTATTTTCTTTCAATCCAAAGATATAAAGTAAAACATAAAGGTACCAAGTGATATTTATCAATTTTCTGCCTGCAAAAAGGAACCAAGTGCTGACTAGATAATGCAAAACGGTAGCATATGACACATGGTACCTTTTTGCACAAATGCGTTTTAATAAAAAGTTTAAACCTGTTATGCAACAAGGAACCATATGACGCATGGTCCCTTTTTGCATTTACAATGTGAAGTTGCTTTTTTTCAGTAAACATGGAAAATTGTTTACTTGGTACCTTATTGCACTAGAATGAATACACAATCCAGATGCCTGTATGCTTATCAGATGTCAAGGTTTTGGCCAGTTTCTTCTTGCAATTAGTGATAATAAGCCGGGAAAGTGTTAACAACACCAGCTGTGGTTATTAGTTTTCATATCAGTTTGAGGGTGAAAGCAAGCTTCATGTTTATTCTATATTTATAATGGCTACGTCTGAAAATGTAAGTATAAAGATCTTTTTTTTTAATTTTATTTTAAACATTTTGATGAAATTATACCGATACATTGGTATTTTTAATCTCAACTGACCCATGTTTGAAATGAAACAAACACAAATTAAATACTAATATAAGATTTATATACTAAATTATGGTACTTAAATTTAATGGCCATCTTTAAAATAAAAAACACAGGTTTAAGATTTAGTTTATTAACAAATAAGTCGGCATTTGTTTGCAGAATAAAGAATCTACATGGTCAGATGATGAATTCTTTAAAACACTTACACAAGAAGGTGATATAAGTACTACTTATAAGGACAAAGGAGAAAGCACCACAGATTCGGAAGATATTCCTCTTGCTGATATAAAACAACGTACAAAAAGACCGGTTAAAAGGAAGCTTATATTAAGAAGTGAAAATGAATCTGAAGAGGATGACAGTGCTGCTGATGAGGACTATGTTCCTAGCAAAAAGGACATTAACTCAAGTGATTTAGAGTCTAGTGTATTGTACAGGAAAGTACAAAAGAAGAAACAAAACATAAAAATTAAGAGGGAAACTTGATGGAAAAGGAAACAAAAGAAAATGAAAATCAGCAAATCACACAAAGTGAAGAGGCCAGACCAAACTTATTTAGCAAAAATGTTGAGACACAAAATTAAAAAATTGCAAAGCAGACGTAAAAACGTTACTGCATTGTCACCTGACGTAAACAGGGCTAAACAAATAAGCAAACGATTGCATACAATACAGACAATTGTCAGGAAATCACATTTGTCTCGACTAGACACACTTCTAGCAAGCAATGAACTTCGCCGCGCTAGAGCATATGGGGATGGAAACTGCTTTTTTAATACAGTAAAAATCAGTGGAAATTTTGATGAAAGTGCCCTTTCACTAAGGAAAAGAGTTTGTGAATTTATGGTTGAAAATGCTGACAAATACATGTCATTTTTTACTAAAAAGGATGGCAATTCTAAAGAGGCATTTCTCAGAGACATTAATTTGTTGAAGACAAATGGCCAATGGAATTTTGATATAGCAGACATTGTTCCACTGGCAGTAGCAAACCTTACAGAAAGCACTGTAAGAATATATTCAAGTTCAGTGTCGACCCCCGTCATCGAGATCAAACCCGAGCAGGTAACGAACAAGGACATTTGCTTAGCTTACTTAGCAGTTCGTGGGTAAAAACATTATGATGGAACAAAACCTCTTTCAAATGATGACAATGATCAGGTTGATTTTCCAGAAACAAACAGAAACAATGAAGTGAGTTCACCTCCTATTGAATCAGGTTATGATATCAATCATGACGAGCCACACAGTACAAATGTGCACACTGATACCACCCTGCACAAACGTGCACTATATAAAAGCCCAGAAAAGAAACATTCAAGCAGGAAGAGAAAAAGAAATACAGAAAGTTGGAAAAGAAACCAGAGAAAAACTTTGAAAAATAAAGGGCAAGAATATTTATCTGCAACTGAAAAGAGAGTTGCAGCGAGAAAGGTTCAGGCTCATAACTGTACAAAATGTCGGTTCAAGTGTGGTGATAAATTTACAGAGGAACAACGGGAGGAAAAATTTACATTGTATTATGGTTTGGGAAGTTATGAGCGTCAAGGGCAATTTATTTGTGAGATGGTTGAACGAGGCACACCCAGTCGAAAAGGAAAGGCAAAGAAAACACTGTCACAGAAGTTTTTTCTAGCGCATAATAACAAAAAAAGAACGTGTTTGCAGAGACTTTTTTATCAGAACATTAGATGTAAAGAGGAAAACAATAGACTACACTCTTGCAAGAAAGAAACCAAGTTCAGCAAACAAGCTAGATCTTGAAAGAGTCACATTTGTAAAAAAAAAACACATTGAATCTTTCCCAACGATGGAATCACACTACAAACGTAAATCGTCCAGAAAAGACTACTTATCTCATGAACTATTAATAAACAAGAGGACCATGATGGTCCTGAATCGCTCACCTCTTCCCACATGACCCAGTTTCGAGTATGACGTCGTTTTTTCTATTATTTGACATAGTGACCTAGTTTTTGAGCTCATGTGACCCAGTTTTGAATTTGACCTAGATATTATCAAGATAAAAATTCTGACCAATTTTCAAGAAGATCCACTGAAAAATATGGCCTCTAGAGAGGTCACAAGGTTTTTCTATTATTTGACCTAGTTTTCGAAGGTACGTGACCCTGTTTTGAATTTTACCTAGATATCATCAAGGTGAACATTCTCACTAATTTTCATGAAGATCTCATGAAAAATATGGCCTCTAGAGAGGTCACAAGGTTTTTCTATTTTTATACCTACTGGCCTAGTTTTTGACCGCACGTGACCCAGTTTTAAAACTGACCTAGATATCATCAAGATGAACATTCAGATCAATTTTCATGAAGCTCCATTGAAAAATATGGCCTCTAGAGAGGTCAAAAGATTTTTCTAATTTTAGACCTACTGACCTAGTTTTTGACCGCAGTTGACCCAGTTTCAAACCTGACCTAGATATCATCAAGATGAACATTCAGACCAACTTTCATACAGATCCCATGAAAAGTATGGCCTCTAGAGAGGTCACAAGGTTTTTTTATTATTTGACCTACTGACCTAGTTTTTTAAGGCATATGACCCAGTTTCAAACTCGATCTAGATATCATCAAGGTGAACATTCTGACCAATTTTTATGGAGATCTTTTGAAATATATGGCCTCTAGAGAGGTCACAAGGTTTTTCTATTTTTAGACCTACTGACCTAGTTTTTGATCCCACGTGACCCAGTTTCTAACTTGACCTAGATATCATCAAGGTGAACATTCTGACCAATTTTCATGAAGATCTTGTGAAATATTCATACAGATCCCATAAAAAATATGGCCTTTAGAGAGGTCACAAGGTTTTTCTATCATTTGACCTACTGACCTAGTTTTTGATGGCATGTGACCCACTTTCGAAATTGACCTAGATATCATCAAGATGAACATTTAGACCAACTTCCATACAGATCCCATGAAAAATATGGCCTCTAGAGAGGTCACAAGGTTTTTCTATTATTTGACCTACTGACCTAGTTTTTGAAGGCACGTGACCCAGTTTCGAACTTGACCTAGATATCATCAAGGTGAACATTCTGACCAATTTTCATGAAGATCTCATGAAATATATGGCCTCTAGAGAGGTCACAAGGTTTTTCTATTTTTAGACCTACTGACCTAGTTTTTGACCGCACGTGACCCAGTTTAGAAATAGACCTAGATATCATCAAGATGAACATTCAGACCAACTTTCATACAGATCCCATGAAAAATGTGGCCTTTAGAGAGGTCACAAGGTTTTTCTATTATCTGACCTACTGACCTAGTTTTTGACGGCACGTGACCCGGTTTCGAACTTGACCTAGATATCATCAAGATGAACGTTCTGACCAATTTTCATGAAGATCTTTTGAAATATATGGCCTCTAGAGAGGTCACAAGGTTTTTCTATTTTTAGACCTACTGACCTAGTTTTTGATCCCACGTGACCCAGTTTCTAACTTGACCTAGATATCATCAAGGTGAACATTCTGACCAATTTTCATGAAGATCTTGTGAAATATATGGCCTCTAGAGAGGTCACAAGGTTTTTCTATTTTTAGACCTACTGACCTAGTTTTTGAAGGCACGTGACCCAGTTTCGAACTTGACCTAGATATCATCAAGATAAACATTCTGACCAACTTTCATAAAGATCCCATGAAAAATGTGACCTCTAGAGTGGTCACAAGCAAAAGTTTATGGACGCACGGACGGACGGACGACGGACACTGCGCGATCACAAAAGCTCACCTTGTCACTTTGTGACAGGTGAGCTAAAAAGATGTGGGACTTGTACATCAAAGAATGTGAAAAGAAAGAAACACCTGCTGTGAGCCTTGCCATGTACAGAAAAATATTCTGTGAAAACTATAATATCTCTTTTTACAAACCAAAAAGGATCAGTGTTCTTTGTGTACACTGTTCGAAAGAAGAAGTCAAGCTGGAACAGTAGATGATTCTTTACAGCAAGAATATGATGGACATCAGAAACAGAAAGAGAGAGCATGCGAAGAGAAAAGTAAAGACAAAGACAGGGCGAAGACAGACAAGTGCATTTATGTTGCTACTTTTGACCTCCAGGCTGTTCTTACAACGCCATGTTCTTTGGTCAGCTATTATTACTATTAAAGGAAACTGTGTTGTTACAATCTGACCATTTATTCTTTGGGAGACAAACAAGTTGTGTGTCATGTTTGGGATGAGACACAATGCAAAAGGGGATCTTGCGAAATTGCCACATGCCTAATGAAAAACACTTTGTCAGTATGCAAAATGGGAACTGTTAAAGAAGTTGTATATTTTTCAGACTCTTGTGGAGGACAGAACCGAAATCAGTTTGTAACTGCATCATTGCTGTACACATTGTCGCAATGCCCAAACCTGAGAACTATCAGCCACAAATTTTTAGTATCAGGACACTCGCAAATGGAATGCGATTCGGTACATTCAACAATAGAAGGGGCAAAGAAAATTACGCCAGTGTATGTTCCATCACAATGGTGCACGTTAATTTCAAACATTCTAAAAAAAGATTTATAAAGATCAAGTACAAACTTTGACCTCTTGAGTGGTAACAAGGTTATTCTATGACACAGTTTAAGACCACAGGTTTTTGACATCAGGTAAGCCAGTTTTGAACTTAACCTAGAATTAACAGAGACCAACATTCTGACAAAGTTTTATGAAGATCAAGGAAAAAATATGGTGAGTGTTAACAAGGTTTTTCTATGATATGACCAAGTGAGCTAGTTTTTGACCTCAGGTAATACACTTCATTTCACAGAGTGAGCTAGTTTTTGACCTCAGGTAATACACTTCATTTCACAGAGACAAACATTTCAACAAAGATTTACTATAATCAAGTAAAACATGTGGCTGCTAGAGTATTAACACATTTTTTTATCATTTGACTTAGTTTAACAACTCAGGTAATTCAGTTTCAACCTTGATCTAGATTTCATAAAAACAAACATTTTGACAAAGTTTTATGATCATGATGAGGTAGAAAATGTAGCCTCCAGAGTGTGAGAGGCCTACAAATTAACTGACCTAGTGACCTAGTTTTTGACCCTTGATGACCCAGTAAAAAATTATCTGAGATTTCATTGAGGGTAACATTCTCACCAAATTTCAATAAGATTTGGCCTAAACTGTGATCTCTATTATAGTCTTAACAGTCAAATTGACTAAGGACAACACATAGTGGATGCCAACCACAGGGTGATCACAATAGCTCACCTTGAGCACTTTTGGTTGTCAGAGCTAAAATAGTACTAAAATCATAGATTTATTTCTTTAAAAAACTTAATATTCTTTATAAGACTTTATATAATGAGTTTTTCGTTGGGTTAAGTGTCACACTGGACCAATATAGGTCATACAACTACCTTTCTAGCATTTGAAAACACGTGAAGTCATCAAATGAAGTTTGACTACTGTAGGCCTAGGCATGTTTATGTTATTCATATGAAACCATTTTCAGGGTCATCAGCTAACCACACGCAATTACTGGATAAATCTAACCACTGTTGATAAGAAACCAAGCTACCTACCAAACTAACAAGCAGATCAACAGGCAAGACAGTATTCCCCAAAGAGGAGTATAGAATATTTAAAGTTATTTGTCCACTAAACATTGACAAGTTGTACAAGTATTATTTGTGTAGATAAGTTGCTGAGATTGGACAAAAACCAACCAATAGTAAATTATTTAAAGATGACCATTTCACTGCTACTCTTTGAAGAGTCTGACATCCAAAAAATTGGATAGTACCACTTAATAAAGGAAATAGAAAACTACTGTGACTTATATGGCAAATATAAATTAAAAATACATTTAGGAAATGAAAGGGCCATGATGGTCCTAGATTGCTCTCCTGATTGAACATTTTGGTCACAAATGAAAAATATGACTGAAAAATTACTCTGAAATTGAGCCAGTGTTTTCTGACAAGCTGATTTTTTAAAAGTATCCACTATATGCATATAGGATATACTGTGTACATACATGAAACAGTGACTACCCCCTCTAGTGGCCATATTTTTAACAAACTGGAATAACCAGAACAAACTTGGAGTGTTAGTCACCAAAGAGACATTTCTGTGATATTATTTAAAGTAGTTTCATAGAGACAAACAGTCTGACCATGTTTTATGTAAATCAGGCAGATCATTGTGTCTTTTTAAGGATTTGACCTAGTGACCTAGCTTTTTACCCAAAAGACCAAGTTGAAATTTATCTTAAATTTTAAACAGGGAAACAATCTGACCAAACATCATGATCATCAAGTAGAAAACCCAGCTACTATAATGGCTGAAAAGGTTTTTCTATGATTTATCCTAGTAACCTAGTCTCTGACCACAGGCATCTCACTTTTCAACTTGACATAGGTTTAATAGTGACAACTATTCTGACAAAGATTTAAGATGATCAAGAAGAAAATGTGGCCTCCGGAGTGTTAACAATTTTTTTCTATAATTTGACAAAGTGACCTAGTTTGCGATCTCAGGTAAACCAGTTTCAAAACTGACTTAGATTTCATACAGACAAAGGTTCTGACAAAGTTTTATGAAATGGATACTAAATGTGACCTCTAGGGCGTTAACAAGGTTTTCCTAGTTTTTGACCCAAGATGACCCAATAACAAACTCTTACATGATTTTATGGAGGGTAACATTCGGACAAAGTTTTATCAAGACTGGGCCAAAATTGTGACCTCTAGATTGTTAACAGTTAAATTGCTGACAACAGTAATACAGCAGGAACTTGACAGACAATGGGCACAGGGTAATCATAATAGCCACTTCCACCACTTTGTGCTCATGTGCATTAAAAAGTAAAGCTGACTCAAAATCATGGTCTCCTTTAAGTTTAGAATTTTTTCTTTAATGAATAAGACAGAAGCTTTAGAACAAGAGCTGTCGGAGGACAGCAACGCTCGACTATTCAACAGCCTTGTCAATTGAATGAATACAAAAGTTGAAAAAGGGGCATAACTTTGTAAAATGCAAGGTAGAGGTATTGAACCTCTGTACTGCATGTCATATCATGACAGTGAACAAGTGTGTGAAGTTTCAATCCTTTCCAATTTGTGGATACTGAGATACCAGCTTACATACAAAAACTTAACAAAAAACTGCTAAGTCAAAGGGGCATAATTTTGTAAAAATGCCAAGTAGAGTTATGGGACCTTCACAGTGCATGTTAGATCATGACAGTGAACAAGTGTGTGAAGTTTCAATCCATTCCAATTAGTGGATATTGAGATATCAGATTACATACAAAAAATTAACCAAAAACTGCTAAGTCGAAAAAGGGGCATAATTTTGAAAAAAAAGAGAGTAGAGTTATGGGACTTGCTTAGTGCATGTCAGATCATGATAGTGAACAAGTATGTGAAGTTTCAATCCATTCCCATTAGTAAGTACTGAGATACCAGCTTACATACAAAACCTTAACCAAAAATTTCTAAGTCGAAAAAGGGGCATAATTTTGTAAAAAAGCAAAATAGAGTTATGGAACCTGTGCAGTGTAGATCAGTTCATCACAGTGAATAAGTGTGTGAAGTTTCAATCCATTCCCACAAGTGGTTACTGAGTTACCAGCTTACATACAAAACCTTAACCAAAAATTTTTAAGTCAAAAAAGGGGCATAATTTTGTAAAAAAGCAAAATAGAGTTATGGAACCTGTGCAATGTAAGTCAGTTTGTCACAGTGAATAAGTGTATGAAGTTTCAATCCATTCCCACAAGTGGTTACTGAGATACCAGCTTACATACAAAACCTTAACCAAAATCGGGACGCGGACGCGGACGCAGACGCCGACGCCGACGCCGACGCATGGGCGAGTGCAATAGCTCACTATTCTATGAATAGTCGAGCTAAAAATCAAGATTAATCTTTCAAAGGTTTGACTAGAAAAACTTAATATGAAAATAATTAATTTGTTAAATATTTTTTTAACATGGATATGCAAGAAAATAAAGAATGATCAAGATAGTCTTTTGTCAATTTTTGCTAAATTTTTATACAGTCAACTATAATAAGCTGTCAGTCAAGTCAACAACACAATCTGACTGGTTAAGACAGGTGGTTAAGACTGCCTAATACAATCTGAACAAAAAGTCAACTTTGGGAGTTAGCTGACTGGAAGCTTAACACAGGTAGCCACTGAGGTGGGTTCAATGTACTCCAATATAAAGTCATTGGCATATTCTACATTTTCTCATAATTACTCCAACAAATAATACTGTTTACCCCCAACACAAAAGCTACAAGAAACTTTCAAATTTCGAAAAAAAATTCTATATAATAAGTTTTAAAGGTGGTCAATTACATTCCAGAAAAACTTGACTTCATCTACCATTTATTTGTACTAATTTCCTTTAAAGGAAAATGTATTTTAATTAGCAGTGAATTTTCTTTTTATTAACATATATTTCCATTTAATAACGTTTTGGTTGTTTCAAAAACCTCAACCAAAGGGTAAGTTTTAAAACTATCTTTTCATTTAAGAAATCCAACCTGGTTGCATAAACAAGACAACAGGCTTTTTGAAACAAGAGGACCATGATGGTCCTGAATCGCTCACCTCTTCCCACATGACCCAGTTTTGAGTATGACGTCATTTTTTCTATTATTTGACATAGTGACCTAGTTTTTGAGCTCATGTGACCCAGTTTTGAACTTGACCTAGATATTATCAAGATAAAAATGCTGACCAATTTTCATGAAGATCCACTGAAAAATATGGTCTCTAGAGAGGTCACAAGGTTTTTCTATTATTTGACCTATTGACCTAGTTTTCGAAGGTACGTGACCCTGTTTTGAATTTTACCTAGATATCATCAAGGTGAATATTCTCACTAATTTCCATGAAGATCTCATGAAAAATATGGCCTCTAGAAAGGTCACAAGGTTTTTCTATTTTTATACCTACTGGCCTAGTTTTTGACTGCACGTGACCCAGTTTCTAAACTGACCTAGATATCATCAAGGTGAACATTCAGATCAATTTTTATGAAGATCCATTGAAAAATATGGCCTCTAGAGAGGTCAAAAGATTTTCTAATTTTAGACCTACTGACCTAGTTTTTGACAGCAGTTGACCCAATTTCAAACTTGACCTAGATATCATCAAGATGAACATTCAGACCAACTTTCATACAGATCCCATGAAAAGTATGGCCTCTAGAGAGGTCACAAGGTTTTTCTATTATTTGACCTACTGACCTAGTTTTTTAAGGCACGTGACCCAGTTTCAAACTTGACCTTGATATCATCAAGGTGAGCATTCTGACAAATTTTCATGAAGATCCATTCAAGGGTATGGCCTCCAGAGAGGTCACAAGGTTTTTTTATTTCAAAACCTACTGACCTAGTTTTTGATCGCAGTTGACCCAGTTTCAAACTTGACCTATATATCATCAAGATCAACATTCAGACCAACTTTCATACAGATCCCATGAAAAATATGGCCTCTAGAGAGGTCACAAGGTTTTTTCATTATTTGACCTACTGACCTAATTTTTAGACGGCACGTAACCCACTTTCAACTTGACCTAGATATCATCAAGATGAACACTCTGACCAATTTTTATGGAGATCCATTCACAAGTATGGCCTCTAGAGAGGTCACAAGGTTTTTCTATTTCTAGACCTACTGACCTAGTTTTTGACTGACATGACCCTGTTTCGAACTCGACCTAGATAACATCAAGATGAACGCTTAGACCAACTTTCATACGATCCATGAAAAATATGGCCTTTAGAGAGGTCATAAGGTTTTTCTATTATTTGATCTACTGACCTAGTTTTTGAAGGCATGTGACCCAGTTTTGAACTTGACCTAGATATCATCAAGATGAACATTCAGACCAACTTTCATACAGATCCCATGAAAAATATGGCCTCTAGAGAGGTCACAAGGTTTTTCTATTACCTGACCTACTGACCTAGTTTTTGATGGCATGTGACCCACTTTCGAACTTGACCTAGATAAAATCAAGTTGAACATTCTGACCAATTTTCATGAAGTTCTCATGAAATATATGGCCTCTAGAGAGGTCACAAGGTTTTTCTATTTTTAGACCTACTGACCTAGTTTTTGAAGGCCGGGACCCAGTTTCAAACCTGACCTAGATATCATCAAGATGAACATTCAGACCAACTTTCATAAGATCCTTGAAAATATGGCCTTAAGAGGTCACAAGGTTTTTCTATTATTGACCTACTGACCTAGTTTTTGAGGCACATGACCCAGTTTCGAACTTGACCTAGATATCATCAAGATGAACGTTCTGACCAATTTTCATGAAGATCTTGTGAAATATATGGCCTCTAGAGAGGTCACAAGGTTTTTCTATTTTAGACTACTGACCTAGTTTTGATGGCATGTGACCCAGTTTCGAACTTGACCTAGATATCATCAAGATGAACATTTGACCAATTTTCATGAAGATCTCATGAAATATATGGCCTCTAGAGAGGTCACAAGGTTTTTCTATTTAAGACCTACTGACTAGTTTTCGAGGCACGTGACCCAGTTTCGAACTTGACCTAGATATCATCAAGATGAACATTCTGACCAACTTTCATAAAGATCCCACAAAAAATGTGACCTCTAGAGTGGTCACAAGCAAAAGTTTACGGACGCACGGACTGACTGACGGACGGACGACGGACGACGGACACCGCGCGATCACAAAAGCTCACCTTGTCACTTTGTGACAGGTGAGCTAAAAAAATTACAGTGTATTTCAACTGAACTTCATCCATACTCATGAATGTAATTATAATTTCAAAGCAAGTTTTGATAAATATAATTAACCTTTACCCTGCTAAATTTCTAAAATGGACTGGTCCATCATTCAATTTGGGCAGTAGCACTTATCATTTAAAGGGGTGTTCACTGAAAACTGACTTACTCAATAGCGAACAGTGAAGACCATGATCAGCCTGCACAGATGTGTAGGCTGATCTTGGTCTGCACTGGTCGCAAAGGCAAAATTAATTGCCGCCAGCAGGATAAAGGTTAAAATGTTCTTATAATTTCATCATCCCTTAGCCAAAGTATTTTTTTAAATTCTTACTAACATTAGAAAATTCAATCTTGGTTTAAGAAATTGTAAGAAATGAATCCTATTTAATTCCAATCAATAATTTTTTTATGTAACATCTACAAGTGCCGAGTAAATTACTAGTTTTTAAAGATTCAAACAAATTTATAAGATGACCAGAATTTGGTTGGCCACCATTAAAATATCACAGATTTATAACATGCTGCTCATTGCCAAGTGTCTACACTTGATTTATTTCTGTATGCATGCATATGAAAGACTATTTTATTGTTGTCACCAGTTACCCATACAGTTGACTCCACCAGAAAAATGTGAAGGAAAACGTGAGATCCAGCTCCAATTCCAAAAGGTTCCGTCATTCTTTAGCCTTTTAATGTAAAACGCTCTTTCAAAGAACTGTTATCTAAAAGTTATTAATTCCACCTGGAGGAACATGGCACTTTGAAGTCATGACAACTGGTTTAATTGTAGTCCTGTTTGTTAGCACCTGGCCAACATTTTCTCTTTTATCATTTCCTTAATAATTCAATAAGGGTATCAAGTTTCTCATTTAGTCTGGTTTCCATTGCATTTAGTCTGGTATCAACATACTGGATTATTTTCTCTTCACTCAAATTTATCATCTGTGACACAGTCTGTTCAATTTTCTTCTGCAACATTTCAGTGTGAGAACCAGTCAGTTTTGGAGACACTGTATCCTCAAAACTTGCACCAATATCAGGATGTGTCTCAACTCTGAAATGAACAATTACAAATGTGAACAAGGAGCTGCGTTCAATAAATGCTTGATGCCCCCGGTGGCATCCTTGTCGATACAAAGCAACCTAAGTCCAAAACAAGGTCAAGTTCAAGGTCAAGGTCAAACTGAGGTCAGGTGATGTCTGAAGATGACGAATGGTCACAGGTTACATCTGCATTAGTATGAAGTCATTGTAGTTAGGGGTATTGATGCTAGACGAAACGGTCCCATTTGGTTAACCTCGTACGGATGGATGAATGGATGAACGGACAGGACAATCACTATATGCCTCCCGCATCAGTAGATGCTGGGGGCATAAAAATATATATATATTCCATATTGCCAAGCAATACAAAGTTCCCTACTGGCAAAAGAGCAATGAATTTTGTTGCAACAAACCTTTCATTTCATCACATAGTAACAGCTGGAGACACAAAACAATACCTTCCATTATTGGTCTTGCATCAAGTAGCCAGCAAAAATGTAACACTTTATTTAAGAAGTAATTTATAGCAAAAGAGTGTTTTAACACTATGCACACTGGGCGGTTATCTGTCGGGCGTGATAATATCATGAGGGCGTACGACATATTACAGCCTGAGTGTATAGATAGTGTTAAAACGCTCTTTTGCTATAAATTATTTCGATTCTAATATGTCCTTAATCTAAAACAGTGGATAAAATATAGTATTGCTCTTTCTCGGTTGCAACAAAAACATTGACGTCACTGCATGTTAGTGTGATGTCATTCTAGCGTAAGACTGTTTTAACAGAGAAAACATATTAGAATTCAAGTATACAGAACGAAGATACAGATTGACCCAAAAGTACTTGTGACATGTAAAAACTGGTTATCTTAAATTCTCATTTTAAACCCATAATATTATACAAAGTAGATATGCATGTTCATTTTGTGGCCCAACTAATTTGAAAAATCAGGCATCCCAAACTTTACATGTATACAGCAGTCGATTTCTCAGATCTGTTGGCAACTTCTCAATATTACTGGGGCTCAAACAGATTAATTTTAAGCACGTACGTCTCCCCATATTGCTTCATTTTGTGGGTTCCACAAAAATGGCTACTTGACGGGACAGAAAATCTTGGACTTTCAAATTTCAAAGCTACAATAAACTGATTTTTTTTTCTTGTTTGTTAGGATTTATTTCACTGACTTAAGAAACCACTGAATGAAAAAAAAAACTCCCCAATGAAAAAATGATTTCATGTCGCTGTGAAATCATTTAATTTTGTCGGCATGGAATTTTGAGTTTTTATCCAGAACTTCAAAAGACAGTTGTGAGGTCGTGACTTTGTGGTTTTCTAATTGTTAAGTAAAATAAAACAGAATTTTACATGTTTGTTACGATTTGACACAACCAAAATCCATGAAAATTAGTCTGCCAGAAATAACTAGAGCTGTCACAGGAGTGACGAATTATACCCCCAGAATACGGCCTTGTCACAGAAATAAGCCAATGTCAAAATCAAACCTCAGATCAACTGGGGTCATCTGCTGGTCATAATCAACATCCCTATTGTTTCGTGATCCTAGGCCCAAGCGTTCTCAAGTTATCATCTGAAAACGGTTTGACTGTTCTGGGTCACTGTGACCATGACCTTTGACTTACTGACCTCAAAATCATTAGGTGTCATCTGCTGGTCTTGATCGACCTTCCAATCAACTTTCATGACCCTAGACCCAAGTGTTCTCAAGTTATTGTCCGGAAATGGTTTAACTGTTTCAAGTCACTGTGACCTTGACCTTTGACCTACTGACCTCAAAATCAATAGGGGTCATCTACTGGTCATGATCAACATTCCTATCAACTTTCATGATCCTAGGCCCAAGCGTTCTCAAGTTATCATCCGGAAACCGTTTATCTGTTCCAGGTCATTATGACCTTGACCCTTGACCTACTGACCTCAAAGTCAAACTTGACCTGAATTTTATGATGTTACATCTGTGTACCAAAATTTATGATCATAGGCCATAGCATTCTTAAGTTATCATCCGGAAACAATTTAACTGTTCCAGGTCATTGTGACCTTGATCTTTGACCTACTGACCTCAAAGTCAAACCTGACCAGTTCTCAAGTTATCATCCGGAAACCGTTTAACTGTTCCGAGTCATTGTGGCCTTGACCTTTGACCTACTGACCTCAAAGTCGAACTTGACCTGTTTTTTATGATGTTACACCTGCGTACCAAAAATTATTTAGTCTGTCAAGCCTTTCATGAGTTATTGTCCGAAAACCATGAATACCAATGGACCGACAGACCGACCAATAAGTTCACTCCTACATACCCTCTCAAACTTCATTTGTGGGGGTATAATAATTTCACACTACAGTATATTCCATTCTATATTACCTTGTTTCCTTAGTGTCTATAATATCATCTTCTTTTTGAGTCTCTGCCCCTGTTTCTGCTGCATGTTCAGCTACTCTCAGCTTGCTAACTTTCCCACAAATATTCTGTAACATTGCAAACATTCCTCCCTGACTTTCAGAATCACCTTGACCACTTTCCTGAGTCCTTGACATTGACATCAACATAGCAGCCAATGGGCCACCATTGAGAGAGTCATGTGATTTTGTTTCTTGATGATTATTGGTTAAATCTGGAGCATATCCCTGCTTTGGCACAATCTGATTGGCTGATTCAAAGTCATGTGATCTATTCACCATAGAAAGGAGGCTAGAAAGCATAGATGAACTGTCAGCGCCGCCTGAACTAAGAGCAGACGACAATGCTCCAAACTTTGACATCTGAGACTGAAACAGTTTATCATATTAAAATTTAAATAAAAAAATTCAAATATATCTGTCCAACTTCACATGCTTTATAACAATCCCCTAATGTTTTACGACTTCAGTCAAATACTTTTTGAGATATATGTGACAAAAACTTGTATGCCCTTTATGCATATATTTGACAATCAAGGGCCACAACTCAAATCCCAGGTGCACAACTTCACATGCTGTATAATATTTCTATGATATTACATGACCCTAGGTCAAATACTTTTTAATATATGTGTGACAAACTTTTAAGCTCTTTTATGTATATTTTTGACTAAGTCAAGGGCCATAACTCTGGTCTGGCTGAGTGATATCTCTAACAAAACCAAAGATGCACAATGTCATAATTATGCCAAAACAATTTCTGTAATGTTTCATAATTCTGGATAATAAATACTTTTTGAGACACAAACCTAGGCTCTTTTTTTCTCATCTCAAGGACTGTAACTCTGGACTTGCTATGTCAGATCCCAATTAAAACACCAGGTGCACAAACCCAACAACAGACAGACTGTGTCACAAAGAAACAACCTATAACTTCAAGTACAAATTCCTCTTTTACTAACCTGTTGGTAATCCTCCACAGCATGCAATAGTCTAGTCCCTCCCTCCGGGGCGGTGTCACCCATACTGTGTAGGTATCCTTTCACCTTTGACATGTCAATCATTCCGGTGCTGCCATTAATACCATTCTTGTTCTCATAGTTTTGTTTCAGCATAAAATGCAGCTTGTAGATTCTGATCGCTGACTTTTTACCTAATCCCACAAACTGTAAAATATTAATGATACTGTGAAATCACTGATATTTTTGGCGGGATTAATTTTAGTGGAATTCATGGTTTGTCAATTCACGAAACTAAATCCAAATGAACAACTAAAATTTAATGTCCCATTAATTTTATATTCTTTGCTAAAATGCCTGTTTAAAATGCCCAAAAATGACAGATACCAGCCCCTATCCTCTCTTTGTGAACAAATATCCCTGAACAGCACATGTTGCTTATTCCTACAAACCGAATCTTTTATAGATGATAATTTTCATGTCTGGTAATTAGAAATTAGTGCTTTTTTTGTAATCTTTGAAAATTTATATTATTTACACTTTCTTTTATCAACATGCAAAATATGAATTACATATATACAGTTGTAAATTGCACCTATTAGTTTATGTATAAGTCTTTATATCTGCGTGGCCAAATGTTGGCGTATTTTTGACAGCTTTTTTTAAATGGCAGTGTTAAAATTTGCCGCCAAAATAAAACCTGCTGTCAAAAATCACCAAATTAAACCACCTACTGTTTTTCCCAACAATTAAAATGATCAATTATATGTATGACCTGTCAAAAATAAATCAATGATAATCTCCTGAAAGACAATGGTCACAATGGTCCACGTCACTATAGCCAGAAATATTCTTCTATATAACCAGTAACTATTCTTTTACACTATCAAGACCTGAAAATAAGTGGCTTATAACTGAACACTACCCTCACTCAACAAAAAATATTTACCTCATTTTATCCATAACAAATTCTTTTGAAGCGAAAGAAGAAAAAAGAAACAGAAGAAAAATCCTGTCTGTAACTTATAAGATTAAACATGTCCAATTCAATTCAGAACCGAAGCAAAGCAAGAATACCGGTACAACACTTAACTGAAACATAACTGATAACTATCAAAATGTGTTACTGTGTATGTTGCCTTAAGGAACTTTAACTTCATTAAAATTTCAAATTTTTTTATTGAAAGTCGCAATTTATATACTGTGTACTCATAATTATTCACGGGGACTTCAATCCACCCAAATAAATATAACTTCAGTGCATTTTATCTTTAAATCTAAAATCCAGAAAATCTGCATTGAAACAAAGTAACTGTTTTTGTGGAAACCACAGACATTTATACGATAATGAAATTAAAACTGAAATCTGATTTGAGTGATATTCTGATTTGCTTTAGGTATCTTTTAAAGGTTCATTAAACTTGTTAAATTGTGTCTGCCGCATTTCCCTTTATGAACATAAGATACACTTATTTGTTGTTAAATCTATATCTGATAATTACTTTCTTTAACATTTCTCAAAGGTTTGAATATTGCTGAATATTCTCTAGAATATTAAATGAATCTATTGTGTTTTTTTTGACAACCATTATGGCTCTTTCTATAATAGTTCATCCACAATGCTTTTCTAACCAATGTAAGTATGCATAACATCTATATGGAAAGCTGTTTCATCTGTTTTTACGATAAAAAATTTGAAAGGATTTATGGACCTTTAACATGTTTAATTATGGCAACTTTGACCCATATTCCTGGTTACCTCACAACTATCTCTTCCTATACGCAGTTTTAAACCACAATTGGTAGGATTAGCATGTTTCTAATTTAACAGGGTTTAAGCTGTATAATTATCATTTCTCAATACTGTAGACATTTTACATTTTGTTAACATACACTTGTTATATGAGCCGTGCCATGAGAAAATCAACATAGTGGGTTTGCGACCAGCATGGATCCAGACCAGCCTGCGCATCCGCGCAGTCTGGTCAGGCTCCATGCTGTTCGCTTTTAAAGCCTATTGGAATTAAAGAAACTGTTAGCGAACAGCATGGATCCTGACCAGACTGCGCGGATGCGCAGGCTGGTCTGGATCCATGCTGGTCGCACACCCACTATGTTGGTTTTCTCATGGCACGGCTCATATATAGTCCATTTAAAAAACTCTTCAGAGCTGATGTTCTTTGAAAACGCCTGAAACAAGAGATTAAAGTGGAAATATGCGCACTTTTTCAAGTAAAAATCCAGTTGAAATAGAGGTGTGTATAAAAAGGGTGGGGGAAATCATAGTTTTTAACCCAGTATACTAAACTCTTCCTGTTACCAGTATGAAATAATAACTTTCCAAATATGACATTTCTTATTTTGACCGGGGCAGTCTTTTTAAGAAAAGTCAAACTGCATGCAGGAGTTGCTTCCCTTCAACTTAAGAAATATCTACCTATAGGTAAGGGAGATCACGGCGTAGAAGATTGAAGAAAAGAACTATTATTTTATTAGTCACATTTCTTTATTTCTAAAGCATCAGCTTCAAATACTTATACGTCATTATCGTTAATTTAACACATTTAAATGCACAGCAACTGAAAATTGCTTATAAAACATTCACCAAAACTTACTAAGTGCAGTAAGATGCGCATAATGCCACTTTAACAAGAGCTGTCCGTAAGACAGCGTGCTCCACTATTCGGGGATTTGACAGTAAAATGAATACACGTCTGAATACGAGACCTCTACTATAAAAGGAAGATACACCAAGGGGCATAATTCCATCAAATACACAAATTAGAGTTATTAGGATTGTTACAACAAATGCAGATGATGATGGGAAAGATATATTTTGAGTTTCAAGTCATTATCTTATATAGTACCAAAGTTACGTCTAGAAAACGAAGTTTGTTAAAAAAAATTTAAGTATAAAAGGGACATAATTTGGTCAAAAATACAAATCAGAGTTATGGGGATTGTTACCACACATTCAGATGATGGTGATAAAGATACATTTTAAGTTTCAAGTCTTTATCTTATATTGTATTAAAGTAATATCCAGAAAGCGAAGATTGCAAAAAAAGTTTAAGTACAAAAGGGGCATAATTCTGTCAGAAAAACAATTAGAGTTATGGGGTATGTAACCACACATGCAGATAATGATTATAAACAAATATTTTTAATTTCAAGTCATTATCTTTTAAAGTACAAAAGATATGTCTATTAATAAAGCTTTCGAAAAAATTTAACATGAAAATAATTCCAAGTATAACTCCTTTGTGACCTTGACCTTGGGTATAATGGGCCCAGCCCCTGCATATACTATGTTTGTATGCTGGACAATATTTATGAGAACTTACAGTAAGATACAAGCAAAAGTAACAAAGTCATGACAGAAAAACAAAGGTTGCCGAAAAACTTTAACCTTAAAAATAACCTTGGTGACCTTGACCTTGGATAAAATGGGCCCAGTCCCTGTACATACTTTGTTTGCATACTGGACAATGTTTATGTAAAGTTACAGTAAGATATAAGCAATAGTAACAAAGATATGACAGAAAAACAAAGGTTGCCGAAAAACTTTAACCTTAAAAATAACCCAAGTATAACACCTTGGTGACCTTGACCTTGGGTATAATGGGCTCAGCCCCAACACATACTTTGTTTGCATACTGGACAATGTTTATGTAAAGTTACAGTAAGATATAAGCAATATTAACAAAGATATGACAGAAAAACACAGGTTGCCGAAAAACTTTAACCTTAAAAATAACCCAAGTATAACAGCTTGGTGACCTTGACCTTGGGTATAATGGGCTCAGCCCCTATACATACATTGTTTGTATACTGGACAATGTTTATGTGAAGTTACAGTAAGATATAAGCAATAGTAACAAAGATAAGACAGAAAAACAAAGGTTGCCGAAAAACTTTAACCAAGAAAGGTCACGCCGACGCCGGGGCGAGTAGTATAGCCCCACTATTCTCCGAATTGTGGAGCTAAAAAGGGATATAATCTACTTTCTCAATAGGGTTATAAGTCTTTCCGACTTAAAATCAATCTTATCTTATCTTAAATGATTTCAAAACTCAACAGTACCTTCATATCTAGTTTGTTGACTGGATTTTCAAGCTTAGCAGTACAGCAGAAAGACCCATCTTCATCAGTTGTTTTACATCTCGCAGTCTGTAAATAACCATCTATATCCGAATATAGTTCTATAGTCTGTGCCTGGCTTCTGACCTTCACACCCACTATCGATACACCATGATGTGGTTTACACATACAACCGAGTTCTAATGTACATGAATGTTCGTTCCTCGTACAGGTTATAAATGAAGAATTTGGTTGATCAATGCCATCATCCATTTCATTCCTGCAAACAATAAATAATTTTACTAACCTCCTAATTCTTCAACTAGATACCTTACTATTGTATTGCAATAAAAAAATGATGGAGAATAAATGATTTGCTTAGTATCTTGCTGATCGATACCCAAGGTGTTTTACAAGCTATTATCCATTAAAATCTGAAACAACCAATTTGCAAAAACAAAATATATACCCTAAAGACATGAGGAATATCTAATGAAAATTATATATATGTACACATATCTGAAAATCTAACAATTTTGTCTACAACACTTATGTCTAGTTTAGATATATTTCTCAATTTTTGATTGCTTTCAGTAATACAGTAAATGTTAACTGACTATTTATTTTTATTCACCCTCCCAAGCCTCCATTTCTTTCATTTCATAGCCTCTAGAATAATGAAATACTACTGATCTATTAACTTTGAAAAAACAACAACAAAAAAACGCCAAGTCAAATAAACTGGTGTTAACCTTAACCTGTTGTTGGAAAGTGGTTCTGCCTATGCAACCAGTGAAGACCAAGATCAGCCTGCACATCCGTGCAGACTGATCATAGTCTGCACTGTTCACCATTCAAACAGTTAATGGTACTGTCCAAATTGGAAGATGAACATGTTCATTATAGAAATTTAGCAGAGTAAGGGCTAATTTTACTATATACAGGAAGACAGAACATTTTTCCATTTATAGTTAAAGTATATGTCAAAGTAGACCTGTATACTGCTAGCAGCATTTTGTTGTTGTGTTTCTCAACCCAAGATTCACTTCATCCTAAACTGCTGCTTCACAGTAAATAACTAGAAGATGCTTTTGTAGAAAAGCGCATGTCTCCCCCAATGCATAGTTAATCATCTACTTGGCATCATTCCACTAAATTTTAACATTCTGGGCTTAGTTATGAATTTGAAATGGCATTCCATGTTCAGGCCCCTGTGAACTTGACCTTTGATTGAGTGACCCAAAAATAAGTAGGGGTCATTGAGTCAAGTGGTTCTCAAGTAATTGATTGGAAAGAGTTTTCTATGTTCAGCCCCTTGACCTTTAATGGCGTGACTCCAAATACAATAGGGTCATCTACTCTGAAAGTCCTATTATCCTATGAAAATTGAAGGTTCTAGGTCAAATGGTTCTCAAATTATTGATGGGAATTCTGTCCACTACAACATTGACCTTTAATGGAGTCACCCCAAAATCAATAGGGGTCACCTACTCTGCATGTCCAATCATCCTATGAAGTTTTAACATTCTGGGTGAAGAAGATCTCAAGTTACTGACTGGAAATGGTTTTCCATGTTTAGGCCCCTGTGACCTTGACCTTTAATAGACTAATCCAAAAATCAATAGGGGTCATCTACTCTGCATGATCAATCATCCAATGAAGTTTCAATATTCTGGGTCAAGTGGTTCTCAAGTTATTGATCGAAAATGGTTTTCCATGTTCAGGCTCCTGTGACCATTACCTTTGAAAGAGTGACCTCAAAATCAATAGGGGTCATCTACTCTGCATGATCAATCATCCAATGAAATTTCAACATTCTGGGTCAAGTGGTTCTGAAGTTACTGATCGGAAATGGTTTTCCATGTTCAGGCCCCTGTGACCTTGACCTTTGACTGAATGACCCCAAAAACAACAGGGGTCGTCTACTCTATAAGCCCTACCATCCTATGAAGTTTGAAGGTTCTAGGTAAAATGGTTCTCCAGTTATTGATCGGAAATGAAGTGTGATGGATGGGCGGAAGGACGGATGGACAGGGCAAAAACAATATGTCTCCCCCAGTAGGGGAGACATAATTATCAGTCTGAGGGTGACATTCAATAAACAAGAGGGTCATGATGGCCCTAGATTGCTCACTGAGTTACACGCCCGTCCCTAGATTTGCCACCTAATGCCACTCTTTGCCACTTATTTCCATGAAAAAAGGGTGGCAGTTGGTGTAAATAGGTGGCATTAGTTGGCGTTTGGTGTAATTCAGCTCTTTTTTCCACCTAAGTGGTAAATTTGCCACCAAAAGCCACTTTATTTTGGTGGCATTTAGGTGGCATTAGGTGTAAATTTGAACATAGTTTTTCTTTATGGTGGCAGAAAGGTGTAAATTGGTGGAAAGTAGAACATAGCTTTTTTTTATGGTGGAAATTGAGTGGCGTTTAGTGGAAAATAGGGACTTAGCAAATTTTCTTGGTGGCGAATAGGTGGAAAAAAAACTTAGAAATTTTTGTGATGTTTGATTTAAAAGAGAACTGTAAGACATTGGATTACCGTGTACAAAAATCTTCACATGGACTCAGGTTGGAATCAAGGTATAATGCTAAACTTCAAACTTCAGGCCTAATTGACACGGAACCTGACTTTGCTAAAACTCTACATTGACAACAGCTCGTAGAACACAAAATGCTCCCTGCCCCCTTGATACATTCAGTTACTGTACAAGAAACAGAAATCACTTGGTCACTGTGCACTGGACATTTGATGTACTACCTTTAAACCAATAATTATAGGTCATTTACCAGTCATAAGTGACTTCTGTATCAAATGTGATCTTAGACAAAAGCATTCTCTAGTTCTTGGGCAAAAAAAGTTCTAATGTTCTGGGTCAATGTAACCTAGACCTTTGACCATCGACTGACCTCAAAATCAGTAGGGGTCGTCTACCGTTCATGATCAACCTCCCTATTTAGTTTCATGATCCTAGGTCAAAGAGTTCTCAAATTAACATCTGGAAACAGCTTAACTGTTCCAGCTCACTGTGACCTTGACCTTTGACCTACTGAACTAAAAATCTTTAGGAGTTATCTGCTAGCTATGTTCAACCTTCCCATTTACTTTCATGATCCTAGGCTCAAGAGTACTAGAGTTATCATCTGGAAACTGTTTAACTGTTCAAGGTCACTGTGATTTTGACCTTTGACCTACTGGCCTCCAAGTCAATATGGTCACTGCTGGTCATGACCAACCTACATATAAAGTTTCATGATCTTAGGCCCAAGCGTTCTTGAGTTATCATCTGGAAACCGATTGGTCTACATACCAAATGACCGACAGACTGACCAACATCTGCAAAACAGTATACCCAGGCTCCTTCTTCAAAGGGTTTCATTAAAATGAGAATAAGTCTATGCTGACTGTAGCTGGACAAAAATAATATTCAGAGTGGTATACAGAAAATTTGAATTTTTGTTATTTTGTGAGACAGAATATTTATTACTTATTATATCTTTGCATTATATTCAATGAAAGGCAGAAAAAGGTGGAAAATAGGTGGCAACTAGTGGAAATTGGCTGTACTAGCTGAATCTGAAAAGATCTTTTTAAATGTGTCTGCAGTGTATTATTTCTGCATGAGTGAAAGTTGGTTAAAGATAAGATTAATGATAGATCAAGTTACAAGCTCCCACACAAGTGTATAGAAACAATCCCAGGTGGAATTTGGGTCAGTTAAGATTTATATATGCAGGCAAACATCAGGTCAGATGCAAAGAAATAGTTCTTGCCTTTTCTCTTCATTAATTGAAAAAAAAGAAGTGTTTATAAAAAGGATGTTTTTACAATAGCTTTTCAACTTAAGGACTTGACACCTTCTTTAGCTGACCAAGAAAGTGTATGTGTGGAATCAATTTATCTATGTAGTAATACCAAATTTTGAAATCTGGCATTTGATGAGTCAGCCAGGGAGAAAATGGAAACACATTGTGAGAGGTAACAATATTATACTGCTTATTTTTTTTTAATTATTACTGTCTTTAACATTGTCTTAATTACTTACTCTTAACAAATACTTGAATTTGAAACAACATTTACCAAACTGCTTTAAATTAAAATCAACAAATCTCCTTTTATGTCTTAGGAAGTTTGGCAGATGGATAAATCCCAGATATATTTTCTGGAATATAGCTCAATCATGTTTATAACACTGCTTGTAAAATTGTATCATTTTGTAATTACATTTGTATTTACATTATTGATTAGCACTTAGGATACAATATGTACTTTAAACTGTTCATACCAGGTTCCTTCTGTGAAAAAAGTGCAACTTTGTGACATGATACGCCTTCCTGACTGTATATACCTGGGCAGCATACAGCTTATTGCGGCATAAAAGAAACATATCAAGATAATTTTGAATCGGGTAAATATTATATGTTTTTATAAAAGCTAATGTTTAAATAACCCTTAATTTTTAAAGAAATACACTAATTAATAGAATTTCCTGGCATATATATGATAAATATTAATTATAAATGTGATGAAATACCCAAGTGCTACTATTACCTTTTGCCAAAGGCGGAGGGATATTATTTTTGGCGTTGTCCTTTCTTTTTTATCTGTCCGTCAGATTAACTGAAAATGCTTGTAATTGGAAAAATACTTTTATAGCTTTGTCTACAGAATCACTAAACCTCATGTAATTATTATAAGCTAATTAACACTGCTTAACACTGCTCAATTATTTACCTAGTAAAAGAAGTATTTCCCCTTGATTTGGTAAAAAATGGGGATTTTTCCTGTATCTATTGATGGAACTTCATGAAACTTTACAAAAATGTAGATCACTACAGGACAGCATTGCATGTGCAATTTCCATCAGGATCACTTCAGTAACTAGAGTTATTGCCCTTTAATTGTTTTTAAATCCGTAAATTCTTACATAACAAGTAATCCATTGATAAATATTCATGAAATTTGACACAAGGTGTAAATCACCTTAGAGCAATGGTGCTTCCACATTTTTCATCAATTCTCAAGTTCTTGTTATTGATTCAAGATGCATATATTTCCACAAAACAATGTAACTGTTTGAGTGAATAGAATTTTTTCTACAATGTAGGTTTTGATTAAACTTCTCACAGTTATAATAAAGATGTTGCATATTACTGTGAAATCGTTTTTATTCGTGTAGGACGAATTTTCGCGTATTTGGCGCTAGAACGGATGCGTGAATTTAAGACTGTGCTGTTATTATTTTTCAATTTATTTTTTCACTTATAAATTGAAAATGTGCGAATTAAAGCCCGCACGAAAGTCCTTTTTACGTTTGCGTGAAATTTCATGCCAGCGAATTTAAATGATTTCACAGTATTTTACATAGATTAAGTTTGACAATGTAGAGTTTTTTGTTATGTCAGTGAGTTAGTTTAGTCTTTTGATTTCATATATTTCCTAGAGGAAATTTACAATTTTTCTGCAAAATTATTCAGAATGTTAGAAAAATATATCTATTAATAGATGTATGGTTTGCTGTTACAGATTGTGTGCTGGAAAAATGGCCTTACATCCAAAGGAGTGAAATTTGGAGAGTCATTTGCCATCTACTTAAGCCATCCTGGAATATGAAGAAATAAGACTGCTTTGACAACATCCTGATCCTCGTGTTCAGATCTTTTGTGATTTCTTGTGAAGAGTCTTTGATTTTTCATAAAAATAAAAATTATATTAATATAATATGATTTTTGCTTATTACTGAGTTTTTTTCCATTTCAGCAGGTGCAGCCGATTTCCACTAGTTGCCACGTATTTTCCTACTATTGCCAGCTATTTGGTGGCATTTAGTGGAAAATAGGACTGCCACCATAGTGGCGGTTTGGTGAAATTTTGTCCGCTTACTGCCACCTATTAGGTGGCGATTGGTGGAAGTAAGTGGCATTTAGTGGAAAATAGATTTTACACCATAATGGTGGCATTTTAGTGGTAATTTGTCTAAATACTCCACTTACTGCCACCATGAAGGTGGCTATTGGTGTAATTAAATGGCAAACAAATTTTCCACCATAATGGTGGCATAATGGTGTAAATCTGTCTAAATACTCCACTTATTGCCACCTAAAGGTGTACACAAGTGGAAAGAGGTGGAATTTAGTGGAAAACGGGTTTACCAGTCTGTCCTGTTCATTTTTTCACCATTTTGGTGGCATTTTAGGTGGCATTTTGGTGGAAAATTGTCTAAATACTCCACCATTGAAAAGGGTGGCATTATAGTGGCAATTCTAGGGACGGGTAGCTTCCTTGAAAAGTTTTTTTTTCAATTCCATATAATTATGCACATAGGGAAATGTGAACACACCCCTGGTGGCCATGAGTTTCTTTTTTGACAGATCGGAATAATTTGAACAATCTTGGTAAAGGGTCACACAAGGACCATTTTCATTAAATTATTTCAATATCAGGCCATCAGTTTCATACAAGAAGATACACACATAGGGAAAAGTAACCATGCCCTCTGTAGGCCATGTTTTTTGACAGATCAGAATAATTTCAACAATTTTGGTAGGGGGTCACACAAAATGACCATTTGTGTAAAATTATTTTAAAATCGGGCCTGCAGTTTCATACAAGAAGATTTTTAAAGTTTCCACTATATACATAAATATTATAGGGAAAAGTAACCATGCCCTCTGGTGGCCGTGTTTTTCTTTTTTTATGACAAATCGGAATAGTTTGAACAATTTTGGTAGAGGGTCACACAAGGACCATTTGTGTGAAATTATTTCAAAATCGGGCCTGCGGTTTCATACAAGAAGATTTTTAAAGTTTCCACTTAATATACATATAGAGAAAAGTGACCACGTACGCCACATGGCAAATCAGAATAATCTGAATAATCTTGATAGAGGGTTACACAAGGAACATTTATATCAAGTTACTTAACAAGAGGCCCACCTGAAGCAGACCTCCACCATATGACTTTGCTTCTGACCAAGTTTGGTGAAGAGTTACAAAACAGGTTAAAAGCTTTTTTTATATTTTGCTGTGATGAAGCATGGGATTGAACAGGTTGTATACGTGGTCACTTTTCTCAGAATAGCATTTCTTTTTGATTTATGTTTGTTTGTTTTGTTGGGTTTAATGTCACATCGACACGATCCAGGGTTTTTTTTCGGCCGTTTTTATAGCCGTCATTGGGCTATATTCCCAATGCCAAAAAGTATGTATTTTTCCTAAAATGAGTGCAAAAATTCCCAATCTACATTCTGAAAAAACTTTCATCAAAATTGCACAAACATTGACCAAATTATGGACAATTTTGTAATGGCAGTATCTTAAAGAGGTTGTACAATGTAAAACAAGTGTATGAGAAAGTACTTAAACACATCCTTGCTGTATCCTATGGGACTAAATATTTCCCAATTTGGAACATTTACGCATCAAAATTCCCAATATTGGGGGTATAGGCTATGTTCCCAAAACAGGAAGAAACAAGGAGCTGCATTCAATAAACGCTTGATGCCCCCGGTGGCATCCTTGTCGATACAAAGCAACCTAAGTCCAAAATGAGGTCAAGGTCAAACTGCGGTCAGGTGATGTTTGAAGATGAGGAATGGTCACAAGTTACATCTGTATTAGTATCAATTCATTCTTGTAAGCGGTATTGATGCTAGACGAAACGGTCCCATTTGGTTAACCAAGAGATGGCCCATATAAAGCAACCTAAGTCCAAAATGAAGACAAGGTCAAGGTCAAACTGAGGTCAGGTGATGTCTGAAGATGAGGAATGGTCACAGGTTACATCTGCATTAGTATCAAGTCATTCTAGTAAGGGGTATTGATGCTAGACGAAACGGTCCCATTTGGTTAACCTCGTACGGACGGACGAACGGACGGACGAACGGACAGACAGACAGGACGATCACTATAATATTATGCCTCCCGCATCAGTAGATGCCGGGGGCATAAAAACCCTGCGATCATAGGTCATATGGCAACTATCCAGCTTTTTATGGTAGAGGAAGACCTCAAGTGTCCCTACCTGCATCATTTCATCAGAGCCGGGCACTTAGGTAGAACCATCGACCTTCTGTAAGCCAGCTGGATGCTGGCTTGAAGAATTCAATGCGAGAAATGAGGCTCAAACTCTAATGGATTTAGGCTTAATATACATTTGTCAGTGTAAATCTTTGACAAATATAATACATTAATTTCATACATCAGTTTCAATTCTGATTGAAAATATGATTTGATTTGTTGGGTTTAATGTTGCACCGACACAATTACAGGTCATATGGCGACTTTTCAACTTTGATGGTGGAGGAAGACCCCAGGTGCCCCTCCGTGCATTTTTTCATCACGATCAGGCACCTGGGTAGAACCACCAACCTTCCGTAAGACAGCTGGATGGCTTCCTCACATGAAGAATTCAACGCCCCGAGTGAGGCTCGAACCCACATCGATGAGGGGCAAGTGATTTGAAGTCAGCGACCTTAACCACTTGGCCACGGAGGCCCCCCGAAAATATGAAGTCAAGCATCACAGCTACATGTATCTTGGTCGGCAAAGCACTCAAAAAAGAAATTTTCAAAAAAGTATTTGTACAATTTCATTTAAATGTGTTATTAGCTTATATGAATTCAGTAAAATTTGACCAAAAATTGCGAAAAAATATAACTTCAGTTTAGTGAACTCTTACTTTTCTTAAACAATCTGAATGAAATCTTGTAACTAATAATGTGAGCCGTGCCATGGGAAAACCAACATAGTGGCTTTGCGACCAGCATGGATCCAGACCAGCCAGCGCATCCGCGCAGTCTGGTCAGGATCAATGCTGTTCGCTAACAGTTTCTCCAATTCCAATAGGCTTTAAAAGCGAAGAGCATGGATCCTGACCAGACTGCGCAGATGCGCAGGCTGGTCTGGATCCATGCTGGTCGCAAACCCACTATGTTGACTTTCTCATGGCACAGCTCAATTGTCATTTTGCTTTTGTTTTAATTGAGGAAATAATTACTTCTAAATTGTTTGTATACTTGGCCTTATTAAAGAACCACTTAAAGATAATAGTTTTTGGACTTTATTCTTAATTTTCCTGTCATTCCATATTTTGTGTGGCTTTGAGAAAAAGACTGAAATATTCCTTTTATTCATAACAAGAGCAAAACCTGTAATGCATGCTGAAAAATATCGGAAATAACAACTTATGTGGAAAACAAAGAACATTACTCGTATATGATCAGGTCAAACAGCACCTAATTGATATCATATTATATATCAATTTACTGTATCTTGTCTCTACAACTAGGGAGGGTTGGGCATTTCTGACTATTGTGTCTGAGCCGAACATTCTTACATGACGTCATAACTTTTGTCAGTGACGTTGCACAAAGTTCTACACGCGCCAAAACATTTAACTATTTCTTTGTTTTGGGTTGAATGCTGTTTTTCAACAGTATTTCACTTATGTAACAGTGGGCAGTTAACCTAACCAGTGTTCCTGGATTCTGTACCAGTACAAACTTGTTCTCTGTAAGTACCCGGTAACTGCCAACTTCTCCACAGGAATCAGCGGTGGAGGACAAATGATTTGAGACACAATGTCTTTTAACAACTCGTCACGGAGAACATAGTTAAGCCTTGCCCAGGGCTCGAACTCACTACCCAACAATCCATACATCTCTGCTCTCCCTATTGAGCTAAGCGGGCAGGCAAATCATTTAAACTAGGAAGCCTCCATCTGCCATATTGATTTTACACACATGTTACAGTGACAATTCAAACTTCTGCCCAGTTAGTATATCAGACACTTTCCATAAAATTTCTTAAAATGGTAAGGTTGCAAACATCACAAGTTAAGGTTTTGTGTCTAAAGTATTTATGTTTGTGGCTTTTGTAAGTAGTTATACGCATGTGTATACATTTTGCTATGTTTTCGTTGCTGTTGGAGATCAACAGACCACTTATAATGTTATTTGTGTGTTCGGAAATACACTATCGAAATTTCACGGAGCGTCTTTTTGTGAACAAACAGTGTAATACTATTAGACCTTTATCGATAAACATAGTCTACCATTTGTTATGTTTTTTTGATTTCTAGATGTAGTGTATTGTAAAATATATATGTATGTCAAAAAAAATTCTGATGTATTAGGTATGAGCCAAGCCCTCGGAGCAAAGAAATACACACGTGAAATATTTGCCAAAGCCGCTAAACTTGTTCAAAGTGGCAGCATAACATTGAATGTAGCTGCTAGATCGTTTGGAATTCCAAAAACTACATTACATGACAAGGTTAAAGTATGTTTAGATCTGTTAAGATGACAAACATGTAGCTCCAGTCTATGTATGGGAAAAACGTAACTTGTGACCAATTAATGCAAGTATTGCACACTTGTTTGTTTTATTGCATTCCCTCGCTAACTCGCACACACATGTGCACCCAAAGTCACTCACTAAAATCTAAATAAATAAATAAATGTCTATGTATAATAAGAAAATATAGATAATAAATAATAATAATCATAAAAGAAAATATAGAGTAACTGTATTCGACTTTTTACAGTATTTTACCATTTTCCAGAGAAAGTTTGCAACTAATAGAACAGGCCCTAGAACTGTTTTTACAGAAAAAGAAGAGTTTCGACTGGCACAGTGGGCAGTACAAAAAATGTCCAGGATTGGGCCGGTATGGGAGAACAAGACAAGAATTGAAGCTAACCGTTAAGAAGATCCTTGATGATGATAGAAGATTTGAACAAATTTTGCAGAGGTTCACTAGGCAATGCTACATGTCAAATATCTAAGCTCTAGGCCTTCTGGTTTATTTTTAGAAAATTTTAAAGATTTTTCTATGTACAATCAAGTAACCCCATGGGGCGGGGTCAATTTGACCCCGGAGTCAATGCTACAAGTCAAATATCTAAGATCTTTGCCTTTTGGTTTATTTTTTGAAAATTTTTGAAGATTTTTCTATGTAAAATCAAGTGACCCCTGGGGTGGGGTCAATTTTGACCCCGGGGGTCATGATTTGAACAAATTTTGTAGAGGTCCACTAGGCAATGCTACATGTCAAATATCTAAGCTCTAGGCCTTCTGGTTTATTTTTAGAAAATGTTTGAAGATTTTCCTAATAAAATATATGACCCCTGGGGCGGGGCCAATTTTACCCAGGGGGTCATGATTTGAACAACGTTTGTAGAAGTCTACTAGGCAATGTTACATATCAAATATCTAAGATCTTGGCCTTCTGGTTTATTTTTAGCAAATTTATGAAGATTTCCCTATGTACAATCAAGTAACCCCTGAGGCTGAGTCAATTTGACCCTGGGGGGGTCAAGATTTGAACACATTTTGTAGAGGTCCACTAGGCAATGCTACAGGTGAAATATCTAAGCTCTAGGCCTTCTGGTTTATTTTTAGAAAATTTTTCTATGTACAATCAAGTAACCCCATGGGGTGGGGTCAATTTGACCCCGGAGGTTATGATTTGAATAAATTTTGTAGAAGTCTACTAGGCAATGCTACATGTCAAATATCTAAGATCTAGGCCTTCTGGTTTATTTTTAGAAATTTTTTTAAGATTTTCCTATGTAAAATCAAGTGACCCCTGAGGCGGGGTCAATTTTGACCCATGGGATCATGATTTGAACAAATTTTGTAGAGGTCCACTAGGCAATGCTACATGTCAAATATCTAAGCTCTAGGCCTTCTGGTTTATTTTTAGAAAAATTTTGAAGATTTTCCTATGTAAAATCAAATGACCCCTGGGGCAAGGTCAATTTTGACCCCGGCGGTCATGATTTGAACAAATTTTGTAGAAGTCCACTAGGCAATGCTACATGTCAAATATCTAAGCTCTAGGCCTTCTGGTTTATTTTTTTTAAAAAATTGAAGATTTTCCTTTAGAAATCTATGTAAAATCAAGGGACCCCTGGGGCGGGGTCAATTTTGATCCCGGGGTCATGATTTGAATAACTTTTGTAGAGGTCCACTAGGCAATGCTACAAGTCAAATATCTAAGCTCTAGGCTTCTGGTTTTAGAGAAGAAGATTTTTTAAGATTTTCCTATGTAAAATCAAGTGACCCCTTGGGCGGGGTCAATTTTGACCCCGGGGTCATGATTTGAACAAAATTGGTAGAGGTCCATTAGGCAATGCTTCACACCAAATATCTAAACTCTACTGCTTCTGGTTTTTGAGAAGAAGATTTTTAAAGTTTTTCCTTTCGGTTACCATGGCAACCAGAGTTCTGCATGGAATTCAATTCTTTGAATATTTTTTGTAGAGCTTCACCCAAGGAACATTCCTGTGAAGTTTGGATGAAACTGGCCTAGCGGTTTATGAGGAGATGTTGTTTAAAGTAAAAGTATACGGACGACGGACGGTGAGTGATCCTAATAGCTCACCCTGAGCCTTTAACTCTGGTGAGCTAAAAATGGAGGAAATTTCATCGCTGCAGATTTGGGTTTAAATGCTGATTTTGTTGTGAATATGAGATAAATTCAAACTTGAATGTGTCTGTAGGACACAGGGTGTGCCCCCACTGGTACATTTGTCACAAATAAGGGACAATATAAATGTTTGCAATCTTAAGGGGGTACAGCCTGAACAAACATTTTAATGATTTTATATAAAGGATTCATTATTATTCTAGGCCATATACTTTTTGAGCTATGAGCATCACAAAATTTGGCTATTTCAAGGGCCATAACTCTGTAATAAGCGCTAAGATTCTCAAGAAGAATGCCACGTGTGCAAGGTCACATCATTATAAAGACTCGTGCAAGGTTTCATGAATTTACATCAAATACTTTTTGAGCTAGGCACGTCACAAGGTGAAAATGAGCATTTTTGACTATTTCAGGGGCCACAACTTTAAAAATAGGGGGTGGAGCCAGACAAAAAATAAGAGGTGCGCAATTTTATATCATGATAAAGACCCACAAATGCAAGTTTTCATCAATTTTGAGCTAGGCGCGTCCCAAGGTGAAAATGTGCATTTTTGACTATTTCAGGGGCCATAAATCAGGAAATAGGGGGTGGAGGCAGTGGAAAAATAGGTGTGTAAATTCCTATCATGGTAAAGACTCATGAATGCAAGGTTTAATCAATTTATATGAAATATTTTTTGAGCTAGGCACGTCAAAGGTGAAAATGTGCATTTTTGACTATTTCAGGGGCCATTACTCAGGGACAGGAGGTGGAACCAGATGAAAAATTAGAGGTGCGCAGGTTCATATCACAATAAAGACTCATGCATGGTTTCATCAATTTATATGAAGAACTTTCTGAGCTAGGCATGTCACAAGGTAAAAATGTGCATTCTTACTATTTTAGGGGCTATAACTCTGGAAACATGGGAGTCGGATGAAAAATAAAAGGTGCACAAGTTCATATAATGATTAAGACTCATGCAAGGTTTCATCAATCTATATCAAATACTTTTTGAGCTTGGCACGTCACAAGGTGAAAATATGCATTTTTGACTATTTCAGGGGCAATACCTCTGGAAATAGGGGGCGGAGCCATACGAAAAATAGGAGGTGCAAGACTCATGCAAGGTTTCATTAATTTATATCAAATACCTTTTGAGCTAGGCCTGCGAAAAACTTCAGACGGTCAGACGTCCGCATGAACATAAAACCAAATCATAAAACGTACATGTAACAAAAGGAGATGCAATTCCGCAATGATTTATGTAAAAACTATCAAATGATTTTCAAAAATTACCAATTTTCTGGTGATTTATACTTATATATGTACTGTTCACAATTAACCTTTACTACGTCTGCGCAAGCGATAAAACCAGTAACTTTTCATGATGTTGTACTGTGATTTATCCTCCTTATTTGGTCCTTCGAAGTTTTGACAGTTAAATTGCCTGTCACATTTATATAAAACTAGTCCAAATAATCTGGTCAGAACTGGCTGAGATTTTTACGTGATCAGGCAGAATCCCTCTCTTTACGTCAAAACCAGTAAAGACCTTTTCTGTGTTGAAAATAGATTTTGATAAAAACACGATCAGGCAATATACTTAAACGATAAAATCGTAAAATAAAATAAAATTGAACCATTTTATAGTTTAAAGATAACAATATAACACATTAATAAAGCATAAACACTATATGTTTCATTTGGCTACCTGGCCGTATATACATGTCTGCCATTACACTCTTAAGTCTTACAAAACAGTTAGTATAACCGACAATGCGGTTATTGATCATGTGACATGAAGCAGAGCCATGTAAAATGTGTGTAAACTTTAGGGTGCTTTGTTTAAAAAAGTGACAAACTCATGTTTTTTAATAAACTGAATGGAAAGAAAAAATGGGTATTCTTTCCAGGTATCTTAAAAATTATGTTACTAGTATTTTTGTTTTTTAATAGATAATATGCGATTTAAAAATCCCCGCGTTGATTCTTCGCAGAAGGTTCACCACAGAAAAGGTCATTCCTATGTTCAAAGAACTATAAAATACACAGAATGGCAACTGGCTGTAATCTCGCGTGATCTCGTGTCAGAGCGTGAATCGGCGTTATCTTAGTAAAAACAAACATCGGCGAGCATGGAGTTACAATTTGTACCTTTAAATCTACATTTAGAATACATGTTAGCTTCTAAAACAACATTCGTTTAATGTGAAATAGTCTTAAGACACAAAGTACACGTTTCTTGCCATCAAAAGAAGCGTGGTCATACGGTGATAATTAATTTACCGATGAATAATTGCTTTCGCATACAAAATGGAGCGTGGAGAAAGCGCCACTTCCGGTAAACGAGATCTCATTCAGTTATCACGGGATGTTGGCGAGATTTGCTCTATATGCTTTTCAAGTTGCCAATCTACTTATTTTTATAGCTCTTTGCTATGTTGTACAGGAGAGATATTAACCTGTGCAAAATTATCACATTATCGCGACTCGTGTACAATACAAATTATTAGTTGGACTAATGTAAAACAATCTTACCATCAAATTATTTTTTAGTGTGTATGAAGACCAGACTAAGGAGCTATATTAAGCTGTCCTCTTTTCCTCTTCTTTTTATCACTACATTATGGAGAATTACGCTTAAGTGCCCAAACCCGCTAAGATAAATTAAATTTTATTTTGAGTCGGCAAGACAAGTAACAATACAACATAAGAACTCTAGGTGCTTTTGAACCGCTCTACATAAGCTCGAAATAAATCGTAAATGCTATGTCCGGAAATGGGTTTTATCCGGTAACTGGTCAAATATTACTAGTATTATTTCTATTTTTTTAATTATTCTTACCAGTCATCATCATTCTGTGTAACAGTGTAAGTTGACAGAAAATTTGGATCGTGATCACTGTCCCATGTCAAGGTAAAATCGCAGTATTCCAAGGACTTCCACATCTCGACTTCTCACGCCTAATAATAACAAACAAACGTCTAAGTAATGCAGATTTTTGTTGGTTGTACTCTTTTTATTTGATTATCAAAGCAGCAGTATACTTAATCGAACATATCGTACGCTACACAATGTGCGCAACCAAACATTAGTTCTGAGGTGAACATAACATAGGAACAAATTTAGCTTAAATAACAAAACTTCTGAACGGTCATTTTTAACTCGCTAATAAATATTACGGGGAAAATATTTTTTTCATCTTTTTAGCATTAATGTTTTTATTGAGATTGCAAAATTATCACTTTCATTCTAAGATCATATATTACTTCACGGAGTTGTGATAGATTTGTTATAGCTCCATGATTATTTGCAAGGGTTACTGCTGATTGTGATGAAACTGTAAGATAGTCAATAAAAGCACACAGCTGATGTATAATAATGCAGTTTCATTGACATTGTAAAGAATGTCGTTTTATACTGAAAAAATACATGGGACATTTAACTATGCAAATTCTTTATTTGACTTGAGTCTATTCAATATCTCTGTAATAGAATTCTGCTTAAGCCGGTGCTTAGTCTGTTACATTGATCTGTCTTAGTGAATACAGAGTCGGTAACAAACGGATTACAAACGTACAGATTTCTGTACGAATACCATAATCCACCGCGCGAATGCTAATCTAAAAATAGCCAGGCTTTCCCAAAGAGAAATGTCTTGGTATTGAATGCATATAGTAAATTGTCTTATTTATCCTGAAAGGGTCGTTCAATTAACTAACATAACATGTTAAACCTACAACTATGAAGGTTTAAACAATATAGAACTGATAAGCACTTCCAGTCAGTAATTGTATTGTCTATGTTGTAGAATAGGGTTAGAAATCTAGATCTACTGACCAGTAACTTTAAATACTATAAATCATTCTCTTTCTACGCAGGTATCTAGTATTGATAACAAAATTGTAATTAAGTATAACTATCTTCTGCAAAACTTCATAAATTAATGACTTTCCATATCCAGTGGGTAAAATTACTAATGTATCTCCATCAATTATTTTTTCTAACACATTCAACTCGTTTAGGTTTAAAGATACTGAATTGTGTGTTACTTTCTTTATTAATGCAAAACAATACATATTTGTTTTTTTTTACAGAAATATCTAATGTTTTTGTAAAATCCATCTAGCAGCCGACAAAAAAAGATCTAAATTAAAAGGAAGCTCTGCGTGACGTTTACATCGATATATACACTCAGCTAATCAGCGATTGCTATCTTTCACTAATTTTTTTACCTGGCGCGTCATAGTTCTTGGGTTAAAACAGTCGTTAAGGACACGTCACGCCTGCGATAGTTTAGCATTATTGCAATCTGGGAAGAAGATAGATATATCATTGCTCCAGTTGCAATACACAATCGGTATTAAAATTGTGTTTCCAATACATGTGCTTATTAGATAAATCCTCAATACCTATGTGAAAATAAGGGATGTGTTTTGTATGATTGCAACAGTGAGTTGCTCTTATTAGTGACAAATGACTGACACAATTGGAATTAGTACGTGACTTGGATAGACAAAACGACAGTGAGGTAACAATATATTCTTATATTGCTTTTATTCACGAATAAAAAAAATTAATTAGGTCATGAGTCATTCTGTCAAAATTTGTCATTAGTTTTCACGAGCTGTCAAAATTACTTTTATCTCTCTATTCTGCAAATGCATTGTTTTTGTAAGTATATTGGTCGGATATTGTAGTGTGTAGCTTACTTTACATTCCATATTAATATTTGTGCTAGAAATTGCTTTGTTGAGCTCACCGAAGTCACGTATGAATTTCTATTGTTTTAGCTTATTGTCTGTTATAAAGGTACCAAACCTCAATATTAAGATATAAGAATTGTTCCTTTCTGGTAGACAAAGGAAACTAATTGGTTGAATCATAACATAACTGTTTTAGGAAAGAACTGAATATTCTTTGGTTTTTTGTTATTCACCGGAAATTCAAAACGTGACATCACCTTAATATGTAGTATAAACGCGTGGAAGAGTCTAGCCGGTGCTAAGGGACGTGAGGGATGTGGCACATTTTATTACTTCTCATAAACTCATTATCTGGGCTCATGGAGTCTATTCAATATCTATGTTATAATAGAATTCTTAAGCCGGTGCAAGAGGGCGTTAGGGTGTTGCAAATTTCATTACCTCTCATGAACAGACTCAATCAAACCGAGTCTGCTATCATATTGCTTAGTTGCATTTTATGCTTCCAAATGATCTTATTTTATAGATTATATTGAAATTTTAAGTTTTTCTAAACGATCCTTTAATTATTTATCAATAAAAGTTTTCTACCAGAGGTTTTGATTTAGCTTTAATAGAAAAAAACTTAAAATTTCTTTACTTTGTATACCACTTAACCGCATTTATTTAATAAATGACAAACTAACTGCACTAATTCCAAATATTTTCGCCAGGGAAAATACTACACTTTTCGCATGCAATTTCAATAAAGCTTTTTTATTTGTTGCATTGTTATAGCTCATACAATACAGACCTGTGACAAAGCTTTTAAAGCCCTTTCCTTTGATTTACAGCATTAACGTCAGGTTTGGGAATGCAGTTTGGTATTCCCGTGGGGAAATATTGTACATGTACACCCTTATCGCAGATTCCCTTTTACATTGTTATGGATGAGATTTTGTATTGATCCTTTATCCAGTTAGGCAGATAGAAATTATTTCTGCATTTTACAATACATCGCACTGTCTGGAAGATATTCTTAATATGGATACTTTGTATTTTTCTAAACTGTGCAAGGGTAAATGCATTTTTGGCTGTTAAACTTGCTCATTTATATAAATTTACCAGAGTATTTTTGCAATTAAAATGCATTCTGGAGATAGCTAGTACTTACACTGCCCTTTGACTTCGGGACATGGCGGTGGTAAGGGCGAGGTTAGGTGCGCATCGTTAACCGGTTAATGACCCTTAGTGGTTGTCTTGAAATTATCAATTCCAAGGCAGTGTCCCACTGTGTTCCTTTGTTTGTTCTTCTTGACCTGTTGTGTTTGCTTTGTCTGTGCGTGTACGTGAGAATGTGTGCGCGCGTGTGCATGCGTGCGTGTGTGCTGGACGCCGCATAACTGAATTCATTTTAAGAATACTTTCGTCTTTTGATATTTTAAAACATTCCGTATCAAAGACACATGAAAGCTGATAGTTAAATGATATCAAATGCTGATTACTATACAAATATCGCAGTTTGTATAATTAATACAATTAACAGAACGATTAATGCGGCGCTCATCAATAGACGTTTTTCACGTCATACGCTTATGATAATGGTGACGATTCTTTAGTCTTTATACGTAATTTTCTAGATTATTTACGTACTATACCTACCAGTACATAAAGTCTGTCCTTACACGCCCAGTACAATATTTTAAAGCTTTCCCAACAGATATGATTTTAATTAGAGTGTATATTAAGGACAGTTTTTTAATCCCCCGCAACGAGTGGGGGTGGGTGGGGGAGGGGTATAGGAATGGTCTCCGTCCGTCCTTCCGTCTGTCCGTAACATTTTGTGTCCGCTCCGTATCTCCTAAACCCCTTGAAGGATTTCATGAAACTTGGGTCAAATGATCATCTCATCAAGACGATGTGCAGAACCCATGAGTCAGCCATTTTGGGTCAAGGTCAAGGTCACAACGCAAGGTCAAAGGTTTGAGCCTTCCATTTTGTGTCCGCTTTGTATCTCCTAAACCCCTTAAAGGATTTTCATGAAACTTGGGTCAAATGATCACCTCATCAAGACAATGTGCAGAACTCCTGAGTCAGCCATGTCGTCTCAATGTTAAGGTCACAACTCAAGATCAATGGTTTGAGCCTTCCATAGGAATGGTCTCCGTCCGTCCTTCCGTCTGTCCGTAACATTTTGTGTCCGCTCCGTATCTCCTAAACCCCTTGAAGGATTTCATGAAACTTGGGTCAAATGATCATCTCATCAAGACGATGTGCAGAACCCATGAGTCAGCCATTTTGGGTCAAGGTCAAGGTCACAACGCAAGGTCAAAGGTTGGAGCCTTCCATTTTGTGTCCGCTCTGTGTCTCCTAAACCCCTTGATGCATTTTCATGATACTTGAGTCAAATGATCACCTCATCAAGACAATTTGTAGAACTTGTGAGTTAGCCGTGACGACTTAAGGTCAAGGTCACAACGCAAGGTCAAAGGTTTGAGCCTTCCATTTCGTGTCCGCTCTGTATCTCCTAAACCCCTTGAAGGATTTTCTTCATACTCGAGTCAAACGATCACCTCATCAAGACGATGTTCAGAACTCATGAGTCAGCCGTGTTGACTCAAGGTCAAGGTCACAACTCAAAGTCAAAGGTTTGAACCTTCCATTTTGTGTCTGCTCTGTATCTCCTAAACACCATGAAGTATTTTCATAAAACTTGAGTCAAATGATCACCTCATCATGACGATATGCAGAACTCATGTGTCAGCTATGTTGATTTAAGGCCAAGGTCACAACTGAAGGTCAAATGTTTGAGCTCTTTATCTCCTAAACCCCTCGAAGAATTTTCATAAAACTTGGGTCAAATGATCACCTCATCAAGACGATGTGCGGAACTCATGAGTCAGACATGCTGGTTCAATGTCAAGGTCAAAACTCAAGGTCAAAGATTTGAGCCTTCCATTTTGAGTCTGCTCTGTATCTCCTAAACCCCTTGAAGTATTTTCAAATTCATTGATTTCCTCATACATGGACAATAAAATATACTTAACAAAGTCAATGCTTCCACCCAATACCATCAACCCTTTCACTATCTATAACAACGGCGGGGGATATAGCTGTCTTTCAGACTGCCTTGTCAATATACTTGTAAATGCTTTGTTGCGATCTCAAAGAAACTGACCAACTTCCGATGATCATTGCAGCTGTATATTCTAAATGTCAGCCACCACTAACTGCAATAAGAAATTATCGGAAAGGGAAAAATGTGAGAAGGATCAACATTACCGTACATGTTATTGTTTCCCCGCCAAATAGATGGGGCATGTAATTTTATCTCAGTATGCGGAATTAGACGGATAGATGTTTATCTATATAGATTGATTCTGTTCCGCTTCCGGTTTTGATGGCTGGCGAAAAAGTTTATTGAATAAGCTATTTCTGAGAAGAGGAGATTCTTTGTCCTATACATTTACAAAATAAATGGCTGGTTTTTGCAATGAAGTCCTCAAGAGTGTCCCTAACCATGTCTCACTCCAAAAAGACCCAGTCTTCAAGCGGAAAATTGACTCCAAGCGTAAGTCATGAGGTCCAACATGGCGGCAGGAAAAATGTTTCACATGTTCCAAACCTGATATTGAAGATGATTGGGCAATGTGCTGTCAGAAATGTAGTAAATGGTATCATACACAGTGCTTGAACATTACAGCTAATTAATTTAAGGTTTTTCAAAAGTATGACAATGTTATGTGGTTTTGTGACAATTGTAAAAAATCAGGTAGATGTTTTGCTCAATCAGATCTCTGAGAAACAAGAAAAGAACTGACGAAATGATTGGAAAGTTATCAGAAAAATGGATTTAATTCTTGAAAGGTTGATGAAAAATGTACTAGGACAGTTTTTAAAGAAATAGTTGAAGAGACACTTGATAAAATATTAGAAGATAAAATCAAAGAATTCTTTAAGGAAAAAGCAGGACGTTGAGGAAATAAAATGTAATCTCATGATGTTTCATGTCCAAAGAGTGATAGTCCTGAACTTTTAGATCGTATCGAACATGACAAAATTCTTGCTAACAGATCTCTCATTACTGTTTATGATGATTATGATATACCTTTGGAAAATGTTGCTCCCCGCCGAATGGGTAAGAAACATCTTGCGAATAACCTTGGAATCTCCTATGAGCTAGTGTCAAAATTTCTAAAAGGGCTAAGGAATTGAAGGAGATATGTAAACTAGATGAGAATTCACAATTCATCAAAGAGGTAATTATTACCCCTGATCTAACTCCCAATCAAAGAAATGCGCGTAAAGGGTTTGTTAGAAGTCTGAAAGAAAGAAAAGATAATGGTGAATCTGGGTTGAAAATTTTTGGCGGAAAGATCATCAAAGACCGAGATGGCTCCGGTGGACCCATATCTACCGGACCTTGCTCGGGATAAATGTAGTGAAGTAAGGACGTCTGAAAACTGTGTAAACAGAACTGTTCTGTTAAACGACGTTAGTTCAAGTTCAATTGTTTTTAAATTTAACTGTTGATTCGGATTTTAATGATAATTTCCAGGAAGGAAATTTATTTGATTGTAATAAATTGAAATGCTTATAAACCTATTAGTTTAACAAGTACCTCTTGTAATGTATTTGAATCTATTGTAAGAGATTCTTTAGTTACACATCTAAAGTCTGAAAATTTAATAAATGAGAATCAACATGGTTTTGTGAAAGGTAAATCTTGTCTGACTAACTTATTGCATGCACTTGACTAGATATCAGACACAGTTGATAGTGGTAGATGAATTGATGGCATTTATCTGGATTACAAGAAGGCATTTGACAGAGTACCTCATGCTAGACTTCTAACTGAAAAGTTATGGTATTACTGGTAAATTATTACTTTGGATGGAACATTTTCTCGTAGGAAGGTCTCAAAAAGTGTCAATTCGTGGACATCTTTCGGATCCTGCAGAAGTTTTTAGTGGAGTTCCTCAAGATTCAGTACTTGGACCCTTGTTATTCATTTTGTGTGTAAATGATATTCCTGATGTTGGTACCTCGACCTTCTTAATGTACATGCGAATGACTCAAAACTTCTAAATGATTGTGAAAATAGTGACACTATACAGAATGATTTGAATATACTCAGTAAATTGTCAGAAACTTGGTTTTTGAAATTTAATGAACAGAAATGCAAAACAATTCATTTTCGTTTTAATAACCCAAGGAAGTCGTTCTTTTTAAATAATGCTATAATATCTTCATCCAAAAAAGAATCTGATCTTGGGGTCAATCTGACTAAAGTACATCTCCTATTACGCTACGCATAGGATCTGACAACGAGCTATTGATGGCCTCGTTCTGATAACCCTTCCGCTAGCCAATCAAAAGCTACCTTACAGCATTCTGTAAGCTTTATAAAGATTTGGGTTTTGATATCAACAATTTCTATGTCGAAAGATTTCAGATAGCTGGTTAGCTCACTCGGTAGGGCAGTTGCTCTTTAAACGAGAGGCCCCAGGTTCGAGCCCTGGATTAACCACAATTTTTTCTTACACTTTGACATTCAAACAAGTTGTCTGATTGGTTCAAACAAAAATAGATTTGCGAAAATAAAAATAGCAATATTGGAAATCCAAAATATACAGAAGACGAATGTGAATGGGTCGTTCTCAGATCTTCGTTTAGAAGATCAAGTACTTTAGTCAGATTGATCTTGGGGTTATGATCACTGAAGACTGTAAGCTAAGTGAACAATGTGCAAAAGCTGCTAAGCAAGCATTAAAACGATTAGGTTTACTTACACGTACAGGCTTTCCAACATATTGATGTTAACAGTTTTTAGGTTATTTATCCAAAATAGGTTACACCATTAATAGAATATGCTGTACAATCATGAAATCCCTACTTTGTGAAAGATATTGAGTACAGAAATATGCAATAAGGCTAGTGCCTGAGTTAGATACAGACACAAAGATACAAAATTTTATTTATAGTCGGGTTTCAAACATAATAACATTAGCTATGAATAGCTATTGACCGACTTAGCAACAAATAACAGTCACATTACAATACAAACAAATAAGCACATAGAAAAGCACATGAATTATCAAGTATAAAAGCACATTATACATAATACAACTGCAGGACTTCAAATTATACAAAGTAAAAGCTGAGAGGTTTGTGCTAATCTTGACCAAAGTCTAAAAATAAATTAAGATCTAATCAGTAAAATTCTGAAAAATTAATATAAACACAAAAGTGCACCAGCTAAAAAAATGTCTTCAAAAATCAAATATCACCTTGAATCATATTCAAAGAGACCTGATTAGCACCTATCTCTCGGGTAGCATATTGAATAGTTTCTGTAAAATGCAAACTTTATCATATACAATTTAAACAGAAACATACAAACTAAGCAAAGAACAAAAGCAGTTACCGGTTGCAAAATACATAAGCATATAATTGGTATTTAGCATAGTTCTATAAGCTAGCAGCCCTGTAAACATGAAGTCATTGGGCCAACGACGAAAAACCGTCAAAGGATAATCGTTGTTGGGCCACTGTTGGCCCAACAATGATTAATAAGTATTGTAAATACAGCTGTTGGGCCAACGTTGAACCAACTTTAAATTTCAGTCACAGATATCTCTGCATTGGCCCGATATTGATTTTCAGGGAAAGACTTATACAGAGAAAACATCGTTGGCCCAACGTTGGGCCAACGTTGGTCCATTAGAAGTAATAATATAATAATTGTATATTTTACAGGTCACTGTTTTATCACAAGCCCCCACAGGTATACACAGGTTGTGTAGCTGTAACATGCAATATTTAATTAATTATTAAACACTTTTCTGCACCAATTCGTAATCAGTTAAATTTGGGCTAATTAAACTAAAAACTTATCTGCAGCCGTAATGATATTTTGAACTATTTCAAATCTACTATCTTGAAAAAATTGTGAAAAAAGTATTGAAAAACCCCTTACTAACTCTATAACAAATATCTAATTTTATACAATCATAAAATGTTTACAATAAATCTGTTGAATATTCCAGAACATGAACTCTCGTTAACCCAAGTTATGTAAGAAATCCCAGAAAATGTGGTTAATTTTACTCTCTAGGCCAGATTTATAGCTTTATAGACATGTGAAGTAAAGGAAACTATTATACATGTGATAGGTCTAGATTTAACAAAAACCCGGTCTTCCAACTACAAACTGTAAGTAGAAGTGCTTTTTTTTAAAATATTTTTTGTTAAAGTTATGGAATCTTATACAGAATTTCTTTTTATGTCCTGTATGCATGTTATATCCATATGACTTGAACATATGTTAAATACTAATATCTAAAGCTGGCGGATGGCACTTGTGTTGAGTATTAAATTCTGTAAATAAAATAACTCATTTTCTTGTTAATTCTAACATATTTGTCTCGGTTAAATACAGACAAAAATTAATTTCATACATTAGTTATTGTTATCAATTTGACGTAGATGGTTTAATCAACATTATGATTTTTGTTTTTTACAGGGTGCTGTTCAAGGGAGTAATAATGGAGTGCCTAGCACTGTGGTGCACAGGAAAAAATAAAAATATAAAAAGCTACAACTTCAGTGAGAAAAGAAAACAAACAAACAGAACTTGGATATATAATGAGTTAATATACAGACAGTAATTCACTTTAGTAGGATTTAATTAGTGACTGAAATAAGAAAAATATTTAGATTTATAAAAGACTGGAATCAATATTTTACATGTTGTAGTGATGAAATATTCTGTTATATTTCTTCAGGAAAATTGCAAACAAACTTTAAATAAATGTTAGATTTCTTTTTGTTAAATGTTAACAAAATCACAACTATTTGAAAATAAAACATCTTTTAAACAATGCTAGTTTTAGTCTTTTTTCAATTTCGTAATCGTTGGGATAGCGTTGGCATCCATCTTTGGCCAACAAAGAAACAGAGTTGGCCCAACGTTGGACCAACCGTGATAGACGAAAAAATGCTGTTGGCCCAATGGAGGACCAACGATGAGTGTAGGATATCAGTTGTTGGCCCAATGGAGGACCAACGATGAGTGTAGGATATCAGTTGTTGGCCCAATGGAGGGCCAACGATGAGTGTAGGATTCCAGTCGTTGGACCAACGGTGTACCAACCGTTGGGCCAACGTTGCGCCAATTAGCAAAATGGCGTTGGGCCAACGTCGGAAATCTTCGTTGGGCCAATGAAGAGTCTGCCGTTGGCCCAACGTTGGGCCAACGCATGTCTGCTATCTGGGAGAGCAAATAAAGTTGATGGATTTCAATTATGAATATGACAGTCTGAAAGAAAGGCATTTAAGAGGTAAACTGATTGTTCAAAACATACTAGTTTTTGTCTGGTAAATATAGCTTCATCCTGAAAAGTTTTTTTCAAGTTATCTGATATTTCTTCTATCAGAGGACATAAACTCAAGCTCTATAAACCTACACTTAAGAAGGGACTTCTTCTTCGGAAAAATGATCAAAATATTGGAATGAATTGTCTGAAAGCGTTGTAAGAGCAAATACAATTGAAACATTCAAAAAAGATCTGACCATCACTGGAATGCAGCTAAGAGACATATGAAACACAAGAGGCTTTGCCGAAATGATCAATCTTAAATTCCCATGAAAACTGTATATGTAAATGTGATGCCTGGCAAGCGTGAGGTGATTTTGGTCAACATGGACTATTGTGTAAAGAAAGAGACATCCAGAGAGGTGTGGAGACGATGTCGTTCTAGGGTTTGTCAGATTAGAGTATTAATCACGGTTCTTTTTCGGCAGAAATTAAAATCCGTCCTTTCGGCGTACAGACTTCGAATATATTCTCTTCTACCGTCAAAATTTTTCATTCGAGTAAGGCGTGAAATCAAACGTCTGGTGATGCAGACTTTTTGCCAATTTCGGTAAAAAATATAAAACAATACGAAAATGCCGGCTGAAATGTATAAAGTTGAACCGTTCTATGAACATTCCTCTAAAGTAGAACTCCCGAATGTTATGTACACAGTGAAAAGTTTTTACGAACCTTCTGCATCAGCCACGGTATGACCGGCTTTTTTAAGTTACTCAGTGTGTTGCACGTCATGCACGTGTTTCACTTTCAGTCTTTTTATGCCTAAAAAATGTTTGTTTCTGGTTTCCCGACCTACACTAAAAATTTGACTTGACATTAAACGTTTTTATGGCAGATTTTTTTTTGGGGCTATTTTTTTTTTAGCTTTTCTTCATTTTTTAAAAAATCTAAAAAAAAAAATAAAATTCCTACTGACAGGCACGTGCTCAGGTGGGGGGCCCCGGGCGCCCCCCAGCTGGCTGGCTAGTTACGATTTTTATTACTATGGGCCCCTCAATTAACAAATTTATACACCAGCGCAATTGGCTTGATTTGACAGCAATACACAGGCTAAAGAGCCATAAAACCGTGTCCGGGAGTGGAAATTAGCCCAAGGCATGTTACAGGTAAAAGTTTATCTGTACATGCTTCATTGATCGCTTGCTTTTCAAATGCGGTACTTGATTAGGTAGTGGAGAAACTACTGTATCGATTTTACTCTTTTTGGGTCCAATAACCTTACTTAAAAACTCTCATGGTTTTAAAAGTAGTGTTCAGTAAATTTTACAAAACGCCATACATGCCATATTTTCAGATGGTCAATAAGGGAGATTTGCCTCAGCAGGGCTTTTTTTAAGGGAGGTTTGGGTAAAAATAAGGGAGACTTTTATTCGCTCATTTTTTACGCGCTAAATAGCCGTTGTCATGAAAAAATCATTCAAGTTAATTGATGAGTGGAGCCAACAGTTGTGTACAGAATGCATGATTATTACTTATAGCACTTAACTTAATCCAAGGAAATTCAGAATTCCATGAAACATTGAACCAGGAACTTTGTTTTTGCTTTATGTGTTGATGCTTCTGCATCTGGAGAGAGTGGTTTTTGACATGTTTAAGCATACAATACTCAAAAGATTGCAGAGATATCATGTCAAAACAGTCTTTGAAGGGCAGTCATTTCTTTTCATAAATGAAGTTGTTAAAACAAAAATGAAAGTCGTTCTTTTGCTGGATTGTCCATATTTAGATTAAAACTACATGTATTTAACCTGGGAATTCTTCTCCCGTTAATTATTGCAACATGACAATATCACAAAGGAATGGCAGTCAATTATTCGGGCAGTATGAATTGCAATTTATTTCATAAAATCTGGAGCAATGATATAAATTTCTATCTTCTTCCCAGATAAAATTCACTTATCCGAAATCATGTTTGTCCGAAATTCTGTGTAGTCTGACATTAACTCGCCAATTTTGTTAAGTCATTGTTGATTTTTTGCATGTTGTGAAAGTATTTAAATTGAAAAACATAAACTCGATGTTAGCACTAACCTGTCTCATCCTCTGATGGCTCGATAAATATGGGAAAAGAGTGTTTCCCGATAAATATTGAGGTCAGCGAAAACGAAAGTACACTTTGACAGGTGGCGGTAAAATGACGTAATTTTAAGACTGGTTTACATATTGTTTTGAAAAACTACGGATCAGTGGCTTTGATGTTATTGAATCAGTCTAAAATCTCGCATGCACATGTTTACAATTGCCTAAGGGTAAGATTAAATGGTTAATTGTTTGCTGATGGTGACAGTAGGACAGGTGGTAAGATAATTAATGCCTCAGGCGTGTATCTCTTGATAAACAAGCTAGGGATTATAGACAACTATGAAAATTATGTTTGAAGAGTATTTCCGGGCTACTCAATATTGAATTTCAAGTATTTTCTAAAGGTCTACATGTGGTCCGAGATACGATTTTTCGACAGAGGACTTTTTTTCTGAATTTATTTTTTTACGGGAGGTTTTCATGTCCCGGCGGGAGACCGGGAGATATACTGAAAATACGGGAGAAAAAGTCTCCCGGCGGGAGATATGGCATGTATGCAAAACGCATCTAAAACTCGTTACTTATGAGGGGTTTTATACATAAAAATATGTGCTGTGATGTTATAGTTTGTACAGTTAAGAGTTGATTGTCATTTGAAATCTACGATGTAAATAGTAATTGTCATATAATACTTTGTTTTGTTGGAAATCTAAAAACATTTGGCCATTTTGCAAATAAATCAATCATCTTAAAACTTCAACAATTTTTTTTTAAATTGTATTTGCTTAGAACACAAGAAATGCAGAAAAAGTACAAAAAATATTTTTGTGTTTTTATTTATTTTATTATCAATATTTATTTGTGAACTTAGTAAATCATTTTTCTACAAATCATGTCATTTTGTATATCAATTTTGAGCAGTTTTTGGTAACTTTCTTTTTAGTGAAATTACACATATTATTTTTTTTAATTAGAAAAAAGTTTTTTATATTATGATTGGAAGAAAAAGGTAGAATGAATGAAATTTTATTCATTTGATTAAAATGTAGTATAATTATTGCTGACAATCATATAGTTTGTTTTATTATGATAAATAAAGTTGATTTTCAAACCATTAGCTTCTTTATTACTGGTAGCTGGTTATACATTGGATTGGTAGATATCAGAGCCAATACACTGAGATCTGGGTATCATACAGAAAAATGAAGTTCATACACTGTGACTGTACAATCATATATACATTGAAAAGGCTTGATGAAATGATTAAAAAATAGACTTTTTCTTAAATATATAATACATTCATGCATCCTTAAAGGTGTTTCAGGTAGCAGGAAAATGCATCTTTTCATGTGCCATATTAGAAAAATTTCAACATCCCCTCCCGAACCCACCCCAGGTTGGCCCCCCAGCAAAAAATCCTGGACACGGGCCTGTACTGATGTAATATTTATGGCATGTTACCAGAAACAAACAATATTTTTTAGGCCTTACAGACATTCTGTAAATATACAGACAAATTAAGCCATAAATTTAAAGATTTTTCAGTCTATAAATTTACAGACTTGGGAGACATGAAAGTTGATGAAACCTGTTAAAATTACAATTTAAATCAAAAACGCAGGTTTAAACTTAAAGTCTAAGTTAAAGACTTTAAGACTGCATGCTTAAATGAAAGTTATTTGTGATTTTCTGTCAATCAGATTTTGTACACCCAGTCTGTAGATCTACAGACTGAAAATTCTGTATTAAATTTGTGGACGGTCCATCAATTTACACCGATGAAATCCTAGACCTGTTAACCCTAGGCATAAATGTCGCACCAAGAATACAAAATAATATACAGTAACTGTTGAATATAGTTACCTCGATATTGGTTAGCTCGATACTCCGGTTAGCACGATGTGTTTTAGTCGGTCCAGATTTTCCCCTATATATTTTAATGTAATTATTTATCATTACCCCGATATGATTAGCTTGATATTTTGTTTACCAGTAGCTCGATGAAATTTTTCAGTCCTGTCAACTTACCTGTATTGCTGCCTGGTTTCGTAGATATTACAGCGTATCAAAAAATATCCATGTTATAAATTTTGTAAGGTGTGAAAATCAACCTATTGTTGTCCGGCGATGTATTAATCATAATCAAGTTAGTTTGTGTGTTTGTTTTGTTTGTTATTTAATCTTTAATCCAATTTAAATGTCAGGAAGTTTGCATTTAATTCCCAATAATAAATCTTATAAAACAGCGTGCAAGCGGGCAAGCTGTTTTCCAATATAACAACTAATTTGGATGAGATATTTTTTCTGTTTGACGGAGTAAAAATCTGCCATTTAGGATTGAGTAACAATATGCATATTTAACTGGCAAATTTTCATTAACGAAGCACAGTCAAAATGACTGCTCAACAGGAACATTACCACTGCATTAACTTTAGACTTGTTTAAGGAAGGAATAAAAATGCTTATGTTATATTTTGAAAAATTTAAAAGTTGTATGTATGTATGTACTGTTTATTTGTCAATGAAATTAAAATCGTTTTTACGTTTTTAGCTCACCTGTTACATAGTAACAAGGTGAGCTTTTGTGATCACCCTTCGTCCGTCGTCAGTCCGTCCGTGCGTGCGTCCATCCGTGCGTCAACAATTTCTTGTCTTCACATTAGTGGTTTCATTTATGATTTTATTTTAATCAAACTTGCACACAACTTGTATCACCATAAGATCACGATTCCTTTCTTGGACTGGCCAGATCCCATTATGGGTTCCAGAGTTACATTTGTATGGCCCCTGAAAGGGCCAAAATTAGGTATTTTGACCTTGTCTGCAGCTTCATTTATGATTTGATTCTAACCAAACTTGCACACTACTTGTATCGCCACAAGATCTTGCTTCTTTTCTTCAACTGGCCAGATTCCATCATGGGTTCCAGAGTTATGGCCCCTTAAAGGTCCAAAATTGGCTATTTTGGCTTTTGCAGCCATATAGAGACTTCATTTATGGTATTATTTGATACAAACTTCCAAAATATCTTCAACAACAATAAATCTTGGATTCCATGACAAATCAGATCCAATCGTAGGTTCCAGAGTTATTTTATATCTGATTTCCTCCCCTGATTGTAATCAAAATGGATTTATATCAGTAAGTATAGGACTTACTTGAAATTTCATTATTGTTATTAGTTGGACTGAGACAATCAGGGTAGATAACTATGGACTGATTTTATGTCAAATTACCTCCCTTTATTTCAAATTAAAATGGGTATATCTCCATAACTAATGAAGATACTGATTTGAAATTTCATTTATGTCAACAGATTTATTTGGCAGATCCTTCTTTTGTTCACTTACAATATTTTTTTTTAATTACTTCCCTTTTACATTACTATAAATAGCTTATTTTTAGTAACTTTTTTATTATTGGTGTAGGGAAAAACCGAGACCACTTTTCTGTGATACAACATGGATGGTACCTCCAATTTTTAGGTGTATTTTGACATATCTATACCTTGTAAGAATTTTTTTTTTTTTGGTACATTTCTTCACTTTGTTGTTCTTGTCTTTTAGACTTAGATATTTTTTCTGAGGACCATCTTGTCCTCAAGTGCAGTGATAACAGGTGAGCGATATAGGGCCATCATGGCCCTCTTGTATATTATTTCTTTCCCTTTTCAAACCCTCTGAAAAAAAGTATTTGATATAATGACAATATAGACGTCCGACACAAGTACAAAGTAGTCCCAGATAGTTGATATCGTTACGACGAACTTCGTATATGTTGATTCCATTTTTACAGTCCCTTGAATAATGAAGGTAACAATATTCGACTGTATGTCAGTTCAAGTGCTGAGAATTTGGATTAGTTACAAATGCAAGCAAGTGTTTTTTGGCCGTTTTTGGGACCGAAATTCGGCCCCATTCCCTGTCAAAAAAAGTATGTTTCTGAAAAAATTTCCCTTGCAAAAAAAAAAAATATTAGTTTTTACATACCTCAACCAACAAAACTAGATGTACATGGTTATGTAAACTGTACCATTGAAAACATGAGTCAATGTGCTTTTAAATCATTTTCTTTTTTAGTGTCAAACATGACATATTTATAAATGAAAAATATTGCTTTTATCAAGATGCAATTTTTCCCCTATTTTAGTGGTTACGGCACAATTTTCCCCTCCTTGTGGGCCCGCCACCATTCCCCCAAAAAAACACTTGATTCAAGTATTGCGAGCACCAGTAGTACACCTTTTATAATCAGGCTGGTCACATTGCCCGATCTGGCTTAGAAGCTCAATCAAGTTATTATTGCCCGATCACATGGCGCGATCAGGCTTAGAAGCTCAGTCAAGTTATTATTGCCTGATCACATTGCCCGATCAGGCTTAGAAGCTCAATCAAGTAATTATTGCCCGATCTGGTTTAGAAGCTAAATTGAGTTATTATTGCCCGATCACATTGCCCGATCAGGCCTAGAAGCTCAATCAAGCTATTACTGCCCAATCGGGCTTAGATTTATGAAAAGAAGTGTGAAATTATGGCTCTTTCACATACAATGACTTGATGAAAGTTTATATTACCAACTAGATTCAAATGTGGACTTTTGGTATTTTAAAAATGGGTACATTCTGACTTTCTTGTGTACATTTTGACCTAATCAAGAGGGTACATTTTGGTCTTTTTAAAAATTTTGGTACCTGTACATTTTAAATTTACCATGTGTCAGATTAAGTTTGGGTGGCACTGGCGGGGGAGCACTTTGAGTTGCCCTTATCCATCCATCTGTCCACCCATTCATCCATCCATCCATCTAAGATTGTTATTCAGCCCTTGACTTAGTCAAAAATATGCATAAAAAAGGCCTAAGTTTGTGTCACATTTATCTAAAAAAACATTTGACCTAGGATTATAAATCATTACAAGAATATTATTTAGCACATGAAGTTGTGCACCTGAGGTTTTGTTAGAAATACCACTCAGTCTGACCAGAGTTATGGCCCTTGACTTTAATAGTCAAAAATATGCATAAAAAAATATAAAAGATTGTGTTGCTCATATCTGAGAAAGTGTCATAAAACATCAAATATTTACTTTTATAGGAATATTATTCAGCATGTGGAGTTGTGCACCTGCGATTTTGTTCTGGATTTCTGTCTGTCAGACCAGAGTTATGGCCCTTGATTGTAAAAAAAAAGATGCATAGGGGATACAAGTTCGTGTCTCAAGTATCTTAAAAAGTATTTGACTTTGAGCCTTAAAAGGAGTGTGAAGTTGTGCACCTGGTGTTCTGTTTGATTTTTCACTCAACCAGGCCAGAGTTATGATCCTTGACTTAGTGAAAAATACACATAAAGTGCTTCAAGTTTGTGAACTGTATAAATCTTGAAGAATATAAATTATCATCTAGAGTCATGAAACCATGTAAGAATATTGTAGCATCTTTAGAAGGTCTTCTAATAAATTTCTTCAAATGGGGCACTTGGCTCCTTAAAGGGGCCACTAGAGCTAAAAATAGAAATACCTTTTAAAGACGTGTTCCCATGAACTGCTTGATGGATCTCTAAGAAACTTGGTCTGTAGCATCAGTATAAGGTCTTTTCTTAAAGATGGTCAATCAAAAATCAGATAGGCTAAAAATGCCAATTTACTGTCAGTGCAATAAAAAGTAAAGATTGCTTCCTTTCATTGGCAACAAAATTAAAATTTTTAATGAGCCACTATACTTGGAAAGATATGATCCTTCCATATAGACATTCTGCTACTGACTTGTCTAGCGGTATGTATCTAGGTCAGCATTAAATCTCCTGCATTGAGTGTACGCACACATTGAATGTACTCTATTAAACCTATGTTAAACACAACAAACCTTTAGTCAGTATATTGTACACTTAATACATGCGTACGTTCAATAGGGGCGATTTAATGTTGGCGTATGTATCTGTACATCTAAAATCAGATTCTATTACCCGTTGAGACTCATCCTGTGTTGAATCAGAGTATGGCCAAGATGGATTATTTCAGTCTCATCTGTTTCAGGAAATGAACACATCAAATCTAGACCAATTTAGTGCCTTAGAGTTAAGGCAGGATAAAATACTCACGAAACTTGCTGATCTGCGTCAAACCCTGGACCAGCTGACGGGTCGTTACCAGGTTACCCAGCCCTCCTCAGCCTCAGTAACCAAAACAGTGACAACGTCTCCAGTTAAACAGACTTCAGATGCCAAGATTAAGAGTCCATTGGTGGGTATAGTACTGTACTCCTCTTTTTGATTCTATTAAAGTGTAATACTGTTGAAATGCAGTGTTAAACCTATTCAAGTAAAAAATATAATAACTTTGTTTTTCACACTACGTCTTGACTAAGAAAAACCAATCCTGCAGACGTTGGAATAATCAGATTGGTATCATAGTTTGTTATGTGCACAAATTTCTAACTTGTTGAAATTCAAGTGAGAAAAGTACGTTCTACATGTTTGTAGTTAAAGGAATGTGACAAATGCTTTAAAGTAGTGGGCTTGTAATGGCACTGTAACTCGACTTTTGCAGTGTGGTTATATACTCTTGTCTTGTCATTTGGCATTCGTTGGAGGTAAATGTAGCTGAACGCGCACATGACGTCAGTAAAAACCAGAGATATTTGCTGATTAACATAACTAGTCCACTACCTTTATGAGAGTCCTCTTTTAATACCCCCCTACGAAGAAGGAGGGGTATATTGTTTGCAGATGTCTGTCTGTCGGTATGTAGACCAATCCATTTCTGGATGATAACTCAAGAACGCTTGGGCATAGGATCATGAAAGTTGATAGGGAGTTTGGTCATGACCAGCAGATGACACCTATTGATTTTAAGATCAGTAGATCAAAGGTCAAGGTCACAGTGACCCGGAACAGTTAAACGGTTTCCAGATGATCACTCAAGAAGGCTTGGGCCTAGGGTCATGAAAGTTGACAGGGAGGTTGGTCATGATCAGCAGATGACCCCTATTGATTTTGAGTCAGTAGGCCAAAGGTCAAGGTCACAGTGACCTGGAACAGTTAAGCGGTTTCTGAACGATAACTTGAGAACGCTTGGGCCTAGGACCACGAAATTTAATAGGGAGGTTGATCTTGACCAGGAGATGACCCCTATAGATTTTGAGGTCAATAGGTCAAAGGTCAAGGTCACATTGACCCAGAACAGTAGAACTTTTTGTGTACAGTGACCAAATCATTTCTGTTCTTTGTGCAATTACTGAATGCATCAAGGGGGGGCATTTCATGTTCTACTAGCTCTTGTTAAAGTATTTCATTTGGTTAAAACTAGTAGCTTTAAAGAATACAGATATTTTTAAGTACTTTGGACTATGTATGGCAAGAGCAACTTGAAAGTTCATAAAAATTTAATGTAAATTTAAACCTATTTTTTCTACATATTTCAGGGTTCAGGTATACATGACATTGTAATAAACGCAGACCCTTCTTGTCCGCCCCTTAGCTTGTTTGTGCTGTTTGAGATGTTGAAACAGAAGTATAAAGTCCTGGCTACATCATATATTCACTCCTCTGTGAAAGCCGACAAGAGTCTCTGTGATATCATCAAGAACGGTTGCCAGGTTACCAGAGGAGAGCATGACATAGCACTGTCGGTTGTGTGGAAAAAAGGTAAAGTGATTGTAAACACTTTTAAGCTCAACTATTTAAAGAATCATCCATGCGTCCACATCCTAAATTTTTGTATGAAAGCTGCATGGTATCTCAGTAACCACTTGTGGGAATGGATTTAAACTTCACACACTTATTCACTGTGATAAACTGACTTACATTTCACAGGTTCCATAACTCTGGGTTTTGTTTTACAAAATTATGCCCCTTTTTTGACTTCCCACTTTTTGGTTAAGTTTTTGTATGTAAGCTGGTATCTCAGTACTCACTAATGGAAATGGATTGAAACTTCACACACTTGTTGACCGTGATGATCTGACATTCAGTGCACAGGTTCCATAATTCAGCTTTGCATATTTACAAAATGTGCCCCTTTTTCAACTTTTCTATTAATTCATTTGTCAAGGCTGTTGAATAGTCGAGCGTTGCTGCCCTCCGACAGCTCTTGTTCTTATTGTAAACTTTTCTTTCCAAATGTATTTATTGGTTTACAACTCTTGTCTTCTGTAAAAAGTTTTGTTAAAAGCTTTCCTCTTTAATTGTAGCAATTAAGATCTTGTACCGATAGTCTAAAGATAAATTTCCCCATCTGCTTTTTAGCTCACCTGAGCCAAAGGCTCAAGGTGAGCTTTTGTGACCGCTCAATGTCCGTCGTGCGTCTGTCAACATTTTCCTAAAAAAATCTTCTTCTTGAAAACCACTGGGCAGAATTACACCAAACTTCACAGGAATGATCCTTGGGTGGTCCCCTTTCAAAATTGTTCAAAGAATTTAATTCCATGCAGAACTCTGGTTGCCATGGCAACCGAAAGGAAAAACTTAAAAAATCTTCTTGTCCAAAACCGCAAGAATAGAACCTTGATATTTGGCATGTAACATCATCTTATGGTCCTCTATCAAGATTGTTCAAATTGTGCCCCTGGGGTGAAAAGAGGCCCCGTCCCAGGGGTCACAAGTTTTACATAGACTTATATAGGAAAAAACTTTAAAAATCTTCTTGTCTAAAACCACAAGACCTAGACCTTTGATATTTGGTATGTAGCATTGTCTTGTGGTCCGCTACCAAAATTTTTCAAATTATTACCCTGGGGTGAAAAGAGGCCCCGCCCCGGGGGCCTCAAGTTTTACTTAGACTTATATAGGAAAAAACTTTAAAAATCTTCTTGTCTAAAACCACAATTCCTAGACCTTTGATATTTAGTATGTAGCATTGCCTTGTGGTCCTCTACCAAAATTATTCAAATTATTACCCTGGGGTTAAAAGAGGCCCCGCCCCAGGGGGCCTCAAGTTTTACATAGACTTATATAGGAAAAAACTTCAAAAATCTTCTTGTCTGAAACTACAAGACTAAGCCTTTGATATTTTGTATATAGCATTGCCTTGTTGTCCGCTATGAAAATTGTTCAAATTGTGCCCCTGGGGTGAAAAGAGGCCCTGCATAGGGGGTCCCAAGTTTTACATAGACTTATATAGGAGAAAACTTCTTGTCTGAAACTGCAAAGCCTAGGCTTTTGATATTTGGTGTGTTGCATTGCCTGGTGGTTCTCTACCAAAATTGTTCAAATTATTACCCTGGGGTGAAAAGAGGCCCTGCCTCGGTGGTCCCAAGTTTAACATAGACTTATATAGGGAAAAAATAAAATGTTTTTGTCTGAAAGTTCAAGGCCTAGGCCTTTGATATTTAGTATGTATCATTGCCTAGTGGACCTCTTACAGGATTGTTCAAATTATGTGCCTTGGGTGAAAAGAGGCCCCGCGCCCTGGTTGTCACTTGTTATATGTGTTATATAGGAAAAAATACTTCAAAAAATTATCAGATCATATTTCCTAGACTGTTTAATTATATTTACCTGATGTACCCAAGTGATTACGTGTCACCTTACTGTGACATTGACCTACTGACCTACTTTCTTGTTTTTTGAGATACAGCCTTGAAATTTGGATGACATGTACAGTTTTGCGTAACGATCTTAAAACTTTCAGTGAACATGAATGTGACCTACTGTACTGACCTACTTTTTTATATTTTAGCATCAGTTTGCCATTTGAAACATTGGCTCATATTACTCAGGTGAGCGATATAGGGCCATCATGGCCCTCTTGTTATGGAGAAGTTGTCAGTGAATTGCCTAGAAAATCCAGTTGACTGAATCAGTCAAGACTTTATTTTATTATCAAACTGTAGATTTCACACTTTTATCATATACTATTAGTAATTTACATGTAATTGCTTTTTCATTGTGCCACCCCATGAGTGGTGGGGGCATATAGATTTGGTCTTGTCTGTGCGTGCGTGCGTCCTTCCATCCGAAGTTCGTGACGTGCCTATCTCGAAAAGTATTTGATACAAATTGATGAAACCTTGAATGAATCTTTATCATGATATGAACTTGCGCCCCCTATTTTCAGAGTTAAGGCCCCTGAAATAGTCAAAAATGCACATTTTCACCTTGTGACATGCCTAGCTCAAAAGGTATTTGATATAGATTCATGAAACCTTGCATGAGTCTTAATCATGATATGAACTTGCACACCTCCTATTTTTCATTTGGGTCCGCCCCCTAATTTCAGAGTTATGGCCCCTGAAATAGTAAAAAATGCACATTTTCACCTTGTGACGTGCCTAGCTGATGAAGTATTTCATATAAATTGATTAAACCTTGCCTGTGTCATAATCATGATATGAACTTGCGCACCTCCTATTTTTTGTCTGGCTCTGCCCCCTACTTTCAGAGTTACGGCCCCTGAAATAGTAAAAAAATGCACATTTTCACCTTGTGACATGCTAGAGCGCAAAAAGTATTTGATTTAGATTCATGAAACCTTGCATGAGTCTTAATCATGATATGAACTTGTGCACCTCCTATTTTTCATTGGGCCTGTCCCCTATTTTCAGAGTTATGGCCCCTGAAATAGTCAAAAATGCACATTTTCACCTTGTGACGTACCTAGCTCAAAAAGTATTTAATATAAATGGTTGAAAACTTGCATAAGTCTTTATCATGATATAAACTTGCACACCTCTAATTTTTTGCTTGGCTCCACCCCCTATTTTTAAAGTTATGGCCCCTGAAATAGTAAAAAATGCACATTTTCACCTAATTATGTGCCTAGCTCAAAAAGTATTTGATGTAAATTCATGAAACCTTGCTTGAGTCTTTATCATGATGTGACCTTGCACACTCAGCTTTCTACTTGAGAATCTTAGTGCTTATTACAGAGTTATGGCCCTTGAAATAGCTAAAATAGTGGATTTGTTTGTGATGCTCATAGCTCAAAAAGTATATGGCCTAGAATAATGAATCCTTTTCATAAAATGTTTTTATTAAGGCTATACCCCAATAAGACTGCAAACATTTGAATTATTGCCCCTTATTTGTGACAAATGTACCAGTAGGGGGCACACCCTGTGCCCTACAGACACATTCTAGTTTAATTCTAAATATCCAATGCATTTTTATGCCATAACATGTTTATATGTGACCTAAAGGAATGTTCGGTCACTACAGAGAGACAAATGATACAGTCCTGACTGAAGTATTGCAATATCAGATATTTTTGTGTGATTAAAATTTCGAAGCATTCTGAGTGTCTGATCTTAATGTAGGCTATAAACTTTCCCATCAGAGTTAAGGCAGGATAAGATACTATCAGATTTGCTTGCAATTAGCAGAAACAGGCAAATTTATGAACAAGTTCAAATTCATATAAATGACTTTTTATCTGATACATTTCAGTGGAGAGAGGACCAGAGCTAATAGTATCTCCAGCTAAACAGTCTGTAATAACAGGGGAGGTAAATATAGCCAGGTATATCAACAGGCTTCTCTCCCCTTCATTTGATACAGAAGATATCGTCATGGCAACATACTGGGATGAATGGCTAGATGTCGCAGATATGTCCTTGATAAATGGCAATACAAAACAGAGAACATCAGCTGTAAAAAATTTGAATGCCAGATTTAAAAGAAATGATTGGATAGTAGGACCTGAATTCTCATTGGTTGATGCAGTCATGTGGTCAGCCCTCAGCCAATCGCCCCAGGCTGGTAGTGCTCCAGAAAATGTACAGAAATGGATGAAAAGATGTAGTGCTTTACCACTTTTTAAGAATGTACCATCCATTTGATGATAATTTTGTACCTAGACATTGCCAAATGATAATTTATTGACAGACATATAACTTTTTGTGTGGAAATTGCTTTGCCATGGTCTGTATGATATACTGAAAACACCAGATATGAATATTTTATGCACCAAATATAAACATTGATATTTCCTGTGTGAAAACAGCTTACAGATTAAAGAATTAATTTATGATTTTCTGTGTTATTTTAAAATAACTTCTGGATATATGATCATAGTAATAAGTTTCATCAGTTGAAAGTTCTTTTTATACCACTTATTGCAATTATTACTGTAAAAGCAGAAATTTTCGCGAGGGTTTAATTTTTCGCTATATTCGCGAGGTCCTGAATTTCACGAAAATTAATCCTTGCGTAAACATTCACAATTAGTATAATTCAAATTCAGGTAGGATACCATATTTACAATATCACGAATATTAAATCTCGCGAACATACTCAAAATTTAAAATTCGCAAAATATTGACCTAGCGAAAATTTGTGCTTTTACAGTATACCAGTCAAAGGCGGAGAGATATAGTTTTAGCATTTTGCATCTGTCTTGACGCATACAAAGGAGAGTAGTAAATTGGCTTTGAGAATAAAAGACGGCTATGATTAATAGTAAATTATATTCATTCAGTTGATTTTATGTGGTTAGATAAAGAACAGAAGGGTAGCCACATAACTACTCTCCTTTTAAGAAGTCCGTCCTTTTGTCCAAAGTTCTGTCTATTTTAACATGGTTTGGAGAATTTCAGTTAAATGTGAAATTCTATAGGGACATGCAGCTGTGCAAGTTTTAGGATGATTACGACGAGGAAAACGAGATTGATGGCCCAGCACAGTATTATATACATCATTGACATAATACCAGATCTTGAGTGTATTACTGCAGTTGAGATAGTCACCTTCTAGTAGGAGACTGTATTGCATGGCAGTACTCCATTCTTTTGTTGTGACCAGGAGTCATCAAACCTTACACGGTTGTTATTCAGCACAGGAAATTGTGCACCCATTGTTTTAATTGGGATCTCACATAGACCAAAGTTAGGTCCTTGACAATAAAAAATACGCATAAAAAGGGTCTTAAGTTTGTGTAGCATGTATCTCAAAAAGTGACCTAGGATTATGAAACATCACAGGAAAATTATTCAGCATGTGAAGTTGTACACCAGTGGTTTTATTAGAGATTTCACTCAGCCACTCCAGAGTTATGGCCCTTGATTTAGTCGAAAATATGCACAAACAGGCATATTTGTTTGTGTCACAAAGTATTTGACCTAGGGTCATGAAACATCATAGGAATATTATATAGGGTGTAAAGTTGTGCGCCTGGGATTTTGTTCCGGATTTCTATCAGTCTGTGAGTTATGGCACTTGATTTTCAAAAATATGCATAAGGGCATACAAATTGGTGTAGGACATATCTCAAAAAGTATTCGACTTGGTCATAAAACATTAGGGGCTAGTTATATAGCATGTGAAGTTGTTTACCTGGAGTTTGTTTGGGATTTCACTCAACCAAATCAGAGTTATAGTTCTTGACTTAGTGAAAAATAAAGTGCTTAAAAGTTTGTGCTGCATATATCGTAAAAATATTTTACCTAGAGTCATGAAACCATGTAGGAATATTATCCAGCATGTGAATTTGTGCACCCAAGTTTTTTTATTTCACTTTGTAAGGCCAGTGTTAGGACCCTAGACTTGGTCAAAAAATAAGTTTTTGTCCCCTCGAATCTCAAAAATTAATGTACTTGACCTCGAGTCATAAAACATTAGAAGATTGTCATATAGCATGTGAAGTTATGCACCTAGTGTTCTCTTTGGGACTTCATTCATTTAGGCCAGTTATGGTCCTTCACTTAGTGAAAAATACATTAAAGTGCTTAAAAGTTTGTGTTGCATACCTACTTTTTAGCTCACCTGAGCAATTCTCAGGTGAGTTATTGTGATCGCTGGATGTCCGGCGTCTGTCTGTCGTCTGTCAACATTTGGCTTTTGTATTCGATAGAGGCTGTATTTTTCAACTGATCTTCATGAAATTTTGTCAGAATGATTACCTTGATGAAATCTAGGCCAAGTTCGAAAATGGGTCATCTGGGGTCAAAAACTAGGTCACTAGGTCAAATAAAAAAAACACCTTGTGTATGCGATAGAGGCTGTATTTTTCAATTGATCTTCATGAATTTTGGTCAGAATGATAACCTTGATGAAATCAGCTTATCTGGAGCTCTGATTTGTCAATTGATCTTCATGAAATTAAGTCAGAATGATTGCCTTGATGAAATCTAGGTTGAGTTCGAATATGGGTCATCTTGGGTCAAAAAGTAGGTCTCTAGGTCAAATCAAAGAAAAACCTTGTGTATGCGATAGAGGCTGTATTTTTCAATTGATCTTTATGAATTTTGGTCAGAATGATAACCTTGATGAAATCTAGGTTCAGTTTGAATATGGGTCATCTGAGTTCAAAAACTAGGTCATAAGGTCAAATCAAAGAAAAACCTTGTGTATGTGATAGGAGCTCTTATTTTTCAACTGATCTTCATAAAATTTGGTCAGAATGATTGCCTTGATGAAATCTAGGTCCAGTTTGAATATGGGTCATCTGGGATCAAAAACTAGGTCACAAGGTTAAATCAAAGAAAAACCTTGTGTAGCATAAGCTGTATTTCATGATCTTGAATTAGCTGATGATTCCTTGATAAAATCTAGTGATTTGAATATGTCTTGGTCAAAAGTAGTCATAGTCAAATCAAAAAACTTGTGCATGTGCTGTATTTCAATGATGTCATTAAAATGTCAGATGATTGCCTTGATGAAATCTAGGTCGAGTTCGAATATGGGTCATCTGGGTTAAAAAGTAGGTCACTAGGTCAAATCAAAGAAAACCCTTGTGTTTGTGATGGAGGCTGTATTTGTCAATTGATCTTCATGTACTTTGGTCAGAATGATTGCCTTGATGAAATCTAGGCCATGTTTGAATATGGGTCATCTTGGGTCAAAAACTAGGTCACTAGGTCATGTCAAAGAAAATATTTGTTTAAACTCAAGAGACCACATTTTTGGTCCAATCCTAATAAAAATTTGCCAGAATATTTGTTTTCATGAAATCACTAGGTCAAACATGTTTACACTGTTATGGTGTGTTTCTCAGGTGAGCGACCTAGGGCCATCTTGGCCCTCTTGTTAGTACTATTGGTTAAATATGGCATGCAAGAAAAATACTCTTTTACAGGTTTTATGTGTGAATGGGAAAATTTCCCTCTCCAGTAACTGTATACACAGTGATACAGCTGGACCTCATTTCCGCTTGAACAATTGCCCTCAAGCTGGACATTTCCATCTGACACCTACAACCAGTGAATGAATCTTATATATTTATCAACCATGTCTTAATTTTAAAACTAACAACAAACTGCAAATTATTCTAAAGTTTTATTCAAAAACAAAATCACTCACGTGTATACAGATAACAATGTGTAAGTTAAAACAATAGAAAAAATGTGTATATTATAAAAGGTATTACAAAATGTATGTATAGTGCAAATCTTTGTAAACTTAAACAAGTACAAATTTATGTATATATAAACAATATAGAAAAACTGTGCATATCACAAAAGGAATTACTGCTGTGCCATGCAGAAAGATGTGATTTAATCATATTGTCCGCAAGTAGGGGTTAATTTACCTGAAACAAAAAGGATATGTGTCAGTTAAATGGGGAAAAAACTTGCCGGGACAACTAAAACTTGAGCGAAAATATGTCACTGATAATTAAGAGATAATATTTTAACTTTTTATTGCAATGATTTTAACCACTTTTTTGACAAGCCCATTTATTTTTTTTTTATTTTTACATAGAAGTATGCAAGGCAGCAATTCAAAATTCCATGTGGACTTTTTTGATGTAATGTATTGTGTTAAAATTCCCAATTATTGCACGTGTGAGCAGGTGTTGATACAGAACACAATTAAAAGGACGAAAATTCCAGTTGCTCACCCTGATATGAATCAGTCATCTATCATTTTCTTATTTGTTTGCTTTGTTGGACTTAACAAAAAAATCTTAACAGTAATTTTCATATATGACAGTCAGTTAAGCTAACAAGTGCACCTTGATTCACTACTGGTATTGACCTGTTCTCTGCATGTAACGGACAACTTCTGTACATAATTAAGGTGAAGAACAAATGACAATGGGATATCAGATGATGTTTCCTTGCATGTCCGATAAGACTTTCTGGTGTTTATGCTGGAGCTAGAAATAATCATCTTACACCCTGAGATTTAAGACGACTCTTGTGCTGTAATTTTGAATGAACAGGTAAACTGATATCATTATGCTATTATAATAAAATATAATAAAATAGAGATTGAAAGGAAAGCATATTTTTTTTGTGTCTTCTATTATTTGAGTAATACAGAATGCAAGAAAAAGTATCTGTCACTGGTGGTTGTAGGTATGTGGAACCATTGGGCTCTCGGGGTAAATAATTTTGTGGTAGCTTGCAGAATCTTGTAAACACCTAAACAATTACAAGTGAGCCAGATATTTCCATCGGCATCTTTAACCAGTGATAGATTCTTAGTCTGCCGATTTCTGTTGCACTTTTAGCCTAATAGTGTGGGAAGAGTTGGACACACAAGATTTTTTCTCTATTTTCCATATAGCAAAAACTTATCAAAGGGCCATAACTGATTCAGAAGTAAAAAGTCACATAAAAATTCCTTTCTTTATGGTCATCTACACATCAAGGTTGTTCATCTTTGCGAGTTTGAATCAAATCAGATGAATAGTGTGGGAGGAATTGGACACAAGATTTCAGGACGTATGTATGTATGGATAGCAACAGCGCTTAAATGTGTGGGGGCATAAAAGGTCATTATTATAACAGCAAATTAGGTATTCTTCAGACTTTGTACCAAACATGCAGCTGAAAGCTTTTACGTTTTTTCAATTAATTTCCAGTAAAATATAACAAAACCTCTATTAATATAACCACGCCCCTGGTCCTCTTAATTTCTAATTAGTAGTCTAATCCTATCAAAGCATTAAAAAAGGTAATACAGTGCATAAATAGACAAAAACTTCCGAATAAAATTCCCAAAGTATCAAACTTGCGTATAAAAAATAAAGAAAAATAATGAATTGCATACAGGCAGACAGACAAACTGGAGGATAACTATATCAAATGTGTAAGCCATTCGGTTAATATGAACCATACAGAAATATATAAAATATGAAAAAAAAGTGAATCACAGGAGTAGAGATCAACCGAGTTTCACTATGGAAAAAGAACATTGAGCATCTGTTTAAAAAAAATAAATTACAAAATTTAATATACGTCATGAAAGCAGACAAAAAATATGTTTTTAATCTGCAAAAGAACTGACCAGAAATTAAATGACATAACAATAAAACCATAGTAAACACCTGGGCCAGATTTCACCTCCACAACAAGTCTGAAATCCGAATGCTTTTCTGAAAATATGAAGATTTTGATGAAACTTGGCATGCATATAACTTCTATATAACCACAAACTGGTACACAAAATTTCAAGCAAAAATGTTGCTTATCGTAAATTAAATATTTTGCATGCTTGCCTCTGACTTTATTTCAGATTCAGAATGTTTATATGACCCCTGGTCTTGTGATTATTAAGTTGAGTTTGGAGACCAGTCTGTAAACTCTAACAGCTGATTGGTTAATTCTTAGCACAATCTCAAACTGCCCAATAGCAAGCTTGCATTCTCGGACTGGTTTCCAAACTCAAATTTTATGAGCACAGAACCAATTTAAGTACCAAGATAAAAATACACTCAGCAATGTTCGGGTGATCATTTATGTAAATAATACAACTCACAAATATTAGTAACAAAAGATATATCACAGACTTTAACAGTCCACCTCAGTATTAACAAAATAAAATGCCAACTTGGTACCTTAACTATATAAAATTAGACATACACGTTTCTTGCGGAGGTGAAGAATTGTGACTGTAGGTGTACACTGAATGAAAATAGATTTTTGTTCAACAAGAAAAACATTTAATATCCTGAGGAAACAATGTACAACAGTATCATACAAAATTATATAGAATATACACTGGATTACAGTAGCCCATTTTTTTCATGAAAAAAAAAAAAGACAGTCATGTTCTTACGGCCTACCTTTAAACTTGGCCTTTATTGTTAAAGTTAAGGTACCATGCTTGGGCTTACATGTGTGAGTTTTTATTCATTTTCGTTGCAAAAGCTGAACAATGGATATACATGTAAATACATGTACACAAAAATTAATAATGGATATATATACATGTTCACAAAAGTTAATAACGGTCTTGTAAATTTTGGGAGTTGGGACCTCATTTACCGATCCGTTAAGGTAGCTGACTTTGAATCATTTGCCCATCACCTCTGTGGGTTCAGAACTTCTCTGCGGGTGTAGAATTTCTTTCATGTGAGGAAGCCCATCCAGCTGGCTTGTGGAAACTCCGTGGTTCTATCCAAGTGCTGGCCTATGCCTGATATAATGCTCAGAGAGGAACTTGAGGTCTTCCGCCGTCATGTAAAGCTGAAAAGTTGTCATAAGACCTATAACTGAGTCGGCAACAAAACCAAAACCAAGAAACATTCAATTAATTTTTCAAAAAGAATACCTCCAGATGAACATCAAAATTTCAAAATATTTAAAAACAAAAAGTAACATCTCTTAAATATCAGAAATCATTATCAACACTTCATTACAAGCTGATAACTTTTTAGTATGAAACAAACTTCTATCCAGTACTTTACATCAAATTTACATTAAAGGTTGCAAAACTCTTTTTGAGTATTCTTCTGCATATTTTACAACCTTACTGTTTCAGATTAATGCCTCAAACTCACTAAGTCATTTGTTTAAAATTTACTATTACTGTACTAACTAATTAAAACAATTTCTATATTTCGCAAAAGAAATTATGAACCTGGAGACGTGGCCGTTTAAGTTTACATGAGAGAACAAGACCGGCTGCTAGATTCTTTATTGACCATTTGACCGCTAAAGGCCAAAACAACTGCTTGTGCCTGTGGGGTCAAGGTCACTGCTTTTGTATTTCCTGCCATCACATTGCGCAGTGCCTGGTTTGGTTTTAAAATGGCGACTTCTGAAATACCCTCTGGGACATATGCGACTGTTCCGATATTCGGAGACAGATCTACAGCATTAATCTGGCAATTTGTTGGGAATGTTGCAATCGACACGACTCTCTCAAAGTCCCATAACACTAGCTGTTTATCCCTTGAAACAGTTAGGATAAATTTTCCTGACACATCAAACTTTATGCTGTTAATAAAATCCATGTGCCTTGTCAGCTTGAACCTGAAATGAAGAAAGACTTTGTTTACTTTGCATACTTGTCTGAAATTAAGTATAAAAGTACGACATATACAATGTGCACTTATTAAAGTACGACATATACAATGTGCACTTATAAAAGTACGACATACACAATGTGCACTTATAAAAGTACGACATACTCAATGTGCACTTATAAATGTACGACATACACAATGTGCACTTATAAATGTACGACATACACAATGTGCACTTATAAATGTACGACATACACAATGTGCACTTATAAATGTACGACATACACAATGTGCACTTATAAAAGTACGACATACACAATGTGCACTTATAAATGTACGACATACACAATGTGCACTTATAAATGTACGACATACACAATGTGCACTTATAAAAGTACGACATATACAATGTGCACTTATTAAAGTACGACATATACAATGTGCACTTAGTGTTACAGTTGTGTAAGAAATGACAAACGAAAAACTTATTTTATTTCAAAGTGTCTAAGTTTGAAAGATGTTTGAATGATTCAGCAATAAACTTATAATTTTAACTTTTTTTTCTTTTTTTTATTATTATTATTAAAATCTCATAACAGCCAAACCACTGCTTTTCATAATGGCCTAAATTTTCAGGTTGCTTAACAATACATGATCAGAATTTATAATCGTAACTTACAGGCACGTGCAACAGCCTTTAACTCAAGGTATTTTAATTATAGTAACAGTCGCGGTGGTTATTTTTTCAAATAGAATCTATTAAAAAAAAATAAGGCAAATCGTGAACTCAATAATATTGGTGAATATTTTTCTGCATTATTTGTCCTAAAAAACACAATGAATGAGGTTGCTAACAGTAAAATTGCACTATTATACAATGTGCACTTATAAATGTACGACATATACAATGTGCACTTATAAATGTACGACATATACAATGTGCACTTATTAAAGTACGACATATACAATGTGCACTTATAAATGTACGACATATACAATGTGCACTTATAAATGTACGACATATACAATGTGCACTTATAAATGTACGACATATACAATGTGCACTTATAAAAGTACGACATATACAATGTGCACTTATTAAAGTACGACATATACAATGTGCACTTATTAAAGTACGACATATACAATGTGCACTTAGTGTTACAGTTGTGTAAGAAATGACAAACGAAAAACTTATTTTATTTCAAAGTGTCTAAGTTTGAAAGATGTTTGAATGATTCAGCAATAAACTTATAATTTTAACTTTTTTTTCTTTTTTTTATTATTATTATTAAAATCTCATAACAGCCAAACCACTGCTTTTCATAATGGCCTAAATTTTCAGGTTGCTTAACAATACATGATCAGAATTTATAATCGTAACTTACAGGCACGTGCAACAGCCTTTAACTCAAGGTATTTTAATTATAGTAACAGTCGCGGTGGTTATTTTTTCAAATAGAATCTATTAAAAAAAAAATAAGGCAAATCGTGAACTCAATAATATTGGTGAATATTTTTCTGCATTATTTGTCCTAAAAAACATAATGAATGAGGTTGCTAACAGTAAAATTGCTAGATAAAGCCTATGCAAAAATTTCCCAATCAACACTATGTGAATAAGAATGTCAAGGTTGATACAGGAAGATCAAGCAAATATAGATAAATTTCATTAAAGTTTAAATTTCAAGGCCTACAGCATGCTATTCATACAGAATATAATCAATAAACATCTTCATGAAAAATGTTAAAGGTCCGAACAGGAAAGTTTCATAAATATATAATGCAGTGGTAAATTGACCTTTTGGAATGAGGTCAAGGTCACTGTATACCAGTCTGAATGAATGAGGTTATGATTATATCTGAGCACCTACTTGCAGGAACCATCCGCCAAGGACCAGACATATATGGATCGGTAACCAGCCGATAAGACAGTTGTATTGTCTGGTGAAAAAGCCAGTGCGACAGCTGATGACTTTTGTTGAAGTCGAAAAACATAGTTTCCTTCCATGGTGATCACACGAACAGCTCCATCGTCTGAACCCATTGCTGCAAATTTATCGTTTGGGCTTATTTCGCAGCATGAAGCTCCACTCATCATTGTATCCATCTTGTCTGGCTCTACTGGAGGACTGTTTTCTTGGTCGACTAAGTCAACAACGAGGGGGAAATCAAACATACTTGAAACAATCTAAAACAAAAAAAAACACCAGAAATATCATAAATTCCGGAATTATTTCGTTACCATTATACAAAAATCAAATAACAAAGTATGTCTCAATTTCAAATTTGTTGACAAAATTTATATCTGTCTGATAAAAAATGTAATTCAATTTGTCAAAGCAAACTGATGCATTAACAGTTTTCATAAGAAAAGTAAAAATCGCAAGAGTTGTTTGTAAAAAACATACAGCACCATGATGGCCTGTAAAAAGGTAAATGGGTGTGTAGTTTTCAGTCTGAAGTATGCTGTGACCTTGACCTTTTTACATTTGACCCCCAAATTAATGCAGATCATCTACCAACCTGATACAATTATGCTAAGAAGTTTGATGGCTGTAGGTCATAGCAGTTTCTAGCTATAAATCCTTAACCATTTTTAATGCATCAAGGTCATTGTGATCTTAAAATACAGATCCCTAAAAGAAAAGGTGTCATCTACTGACCACAGGCTATCACCTAATGAAGTCTGACAGACCTAGGGCAAAATATTCTTCTGTTATTGTTCAGACCCAGTTTTCAGTCTCTGGGACACAATGACTTTGAAAGTTGACTTTCAAACCCCACAAATTGTGAGGTCTTTTTTTTCCATAGGCAAGAGTGGTATTATACTCAGCGTCACTGGAAAGTTACCACTCTATTGACCCTTATATTTTGAAAATCACACTGAACTGTGTTAAAAGCACAACACGACGACGTTTTTGACCCAAATGAGTAGTCACCGGTGTAAAAATTTGACAAATTTAATTTACTCCATTTGAGTCACGGCCTGCACATGCAAAATGACTTTCCCGAACAAAGTCAACATGTATGCAACTTTTATCGCAAATCATTCATATCACTTGAAAGTTAGTGAACAGACTAAGAGAAAAACGTTCAAAAACCAGAATGTCTTTGCGAAGAATGTCATATTTAAGGGACGCTTGGCATCATCAGACCATTGGCATGGTTAACGACGCACTTAAAGTTTGTGATATTGGACGTCGTGTAGGCTGTTCTAACCTGACTATCATGAAACTGGTAGGGAGACATAATCAGACAGGGTCTGTGAGTGATACACCGCGCACAGGCCATAAAAAGGTGACGTCAATAATGTATAAAAAATAATGAGGTATCTATAAGTGGTAACTTTTCAGTGACGCCTAGTATATATTTGATGCCCATGAAGCATTTTTCATTTATTGATCAAAAACCATTTTTAAACTTAAGGTCATTGTGACCTTGACCTATTAATCCTCCAAAAATTAGGAGTAATCGTCTGACCAATTGCAACCAGCTTAAGGAGTCTGACAGTGGTAGGTCAAACATTTTCCAGGTATAGACTGGAAATTGTTTTTAGTCTCAATATCACTTTTACCTTGACCTTTGACCTTCCGTCTCTAAAAATTAAGTGTCTCCTAGGAAATACAGGCAATTATCGGATTCATCCTGTGAAATATGACCTCTGTTAGCCAAAACCATTGTTAGTCAGAAGCTTTCTTTAGTTATTGATCCAATACCAAATTGTCTACTGACTGATGGAAAGACCAACCTACAGAGATCAGCTAAACAATATATCTCTTTTCTTCAGAGCAGGGCATAAAATATCACATTGCTTTCCATGGGACAGCAAAATTTGAACCTTCTGGCAAAGTTTAATAATGTCAACCAAAGTAGTGTTGAACAAGATGTGTCCATAGGACACAGGTGACCCCGTTTCCTGTCACTGTACACCGTTTCATGACTCTAGGTGAAATATTTTTTAAGATATATACCACACAAACTTTTAAGCACTTTTATGTTTATTTTAAGTCAAGGACCTTAACTTTAGTCTAGCTGAGTGAAATCCCAAACAGAACACCAGGTGCACAACTTCACATGCTATATAACAATCCCCTAAGATTTTATGACTCAAAGTCAAATACTTTTTGAGATACATATGAAACAAACTTGCATACCCTCTATGCATATTTTTTACTTAATAAAGGGCTATAATTTTGGTCTGACCGATAGAAATCCCAAACAAAACCCCAGGTACAAAACTTCACATGCTGAATCATATTCTGATATGTATGTTTCATAACCCTAGATTAAATAACTTAGTAAGATACATGCAACGCAAACTTTAATGCTTTTCTATGTATATCTTTGACAAAGTCAATGGACATAACTCTGGTCAGGTGGAATGAAATCCCTAACATAACTCCAGGTGCACAATTTCACATGCTGAATAATAATGTTTCATACTCCTGGGTCACATACGTTTTGAAATACATGCAACACAAACTTTTAGGCTTTCATGTACATTGTTACTAAGTCAAGGGCCCTAACTCTGGTCCGGCTGTGTGAGATCTCAATCAAAACATCTGGTGCATAACTTCACATGCTGAATAACAATCTTGTGACGTTTGATGACTCTGGGCCAAATACTTTTTGAGATATGCAGGACACAAATTTGGACAGACGATGTATGGACAGACGGACAGATTTGGTCCTGCCTATGTCCAAATGAAGGGATTTTGTCCTGCCTATGTCAAAATGAAAGGGGTTTTGTCCTGCATATGTTCAAAAGAAGGGTTTTTGTCCTGCCTATGTCCAAATGAAGGGGTTTTGTCCTGCCTATGTCCAAAAGAAGGGTTTTTGTCCTGCCTATGTCCAAATGAAGGGGTTTGTCCTTCATATGTCCAAAGGAAGGGTTTTTGTCCTGCCTATGTCCAAATGAAGGGTTTTTGTCCTACCCATGAACAACTGAAGGGATTTTGTCCTGCCTATGTCCAAAAGAAGGGATTTTGTCCTGCCTTTATCCAAATGAACGAATTTTGTCCTGCCTATGTCATGTCCAAATGAAGGGGTTTTGTCCTGCATATGTCCAAAAGAAGGGTTTTTGTCCTGCCTATGTCCAAATGAAGGGGTTTTGTCCTGCATATTTCCAAAAGAATGGTTTTTGTCCTGCCTATGTCCAACAGAAGGGTTTTTGGTCTTGTCTATGTCCAAATGAAGGGTTTATATCCTGCCTATGGACAGCTGAAGAGATTTTGTCCTGCCTATGTCCAAATGAAAGGTTTTAGTCCTGTCTATGTCCAAATGAAGGGTTTTTGTCCTGTGTATGAACAATTAAAGGGATTTTGTCCTAACCATGCCAAAAGAAGGGATTTTGTCCTGCCTATGTCCAAATGAAGGGTTTTTGTCCTGCCTATGTCTAAATGAAGGGTTTTTGTCCTACCCATGAACAACTGAAGGGATTTTGTCCTGACTATGTCAAAATGAAAGGATTTGTCCTACATATGTCATATGAAGGGATTTGTCCTGCCTACATGTAAATGATTTTGTCTTTCAATAATTACACTAACGGCTTCAAACATAGCTGAATGTCTTACCTGTGTTCCCTTGCTGTTTATAGCGACACAATAGAAGGAATACAACAGTTCAAAGTCTTTCATAACCTCCCCTATAAAATAATGAGAAAAGAGATAAATCCAATAAAAAAAATCACGCAGCATTTTCAAATCAGAGATATGTTGATGTTTGTTTTGACACATTGTATAAAAAAGTTACTGCATCTAAATTAAATATTCATACAATAAATTTAGTTTCAAGATTTCGGCTTAACCCCCTTTTTTCAACAGTATGTTATGGCGATAATGTCATCTAACCTGAGTTTTCCTTGGTTCTGTAATAGCACTTACTTGTTCTCTACAAGCTATTGATGACATTTTCACTACGTGTCAGAGGTGGTGGAAGAATGACTCCAAACAAACTGTCAAATCATCATAGAAAGCCGAAACATTTTACCTGGAGATTGAATTCACAGCCTTGTGCTTTGACAATTTAGTTAACCAGGTGGGCTGTTATTTTTTGAGGGGGTTTAAAAAAGACCCATCTATTTAAGCCTCAGTTATGAAATTTGACATATACACACTCATAGTGCATGTGAAGGATGCAAATATTAGCATAATTACAGAATTTTGATGTAAAATTTAAGTTAACAGCAGCACATTTCTTTTAATTTGATGGATGCTGCAATTTCAGAAAATAGCAAAAATCAACAAGAGGGTCATGATGACCATATATTGCTCACCTGGTAAACTTGGCCTTGGAATCATCAAGATAAACATTCTGACCAAGTTTCATGAAGATAGGGTCATAAATGTGGCCTCAAGAGTGTTAGCAAGATTTTCCTTTGATTTGAGTAGTGACCTAGTTTTTGACACCAAATGACCCAGTTTTGAACTTGGCATAGGAATCATCAAGATAAACATTCTTACCAAGTTTCATGAAGACCGGGTCATAAATATGGCATCTAGAGTGTTAACAAGCTTTTTCTTTGATTTGACCGGATGACCTAGTTTTCAATCCCATACGACCCAGTTTTGAATATTGCATAGGAATCTTCAAGATAAACATTCTGACCAAGTTTCATGAAGATAGGGCCATAAATGTGACCTCTAGGGTGCTAACAAGTTTTTCCTTTGATTTGACCTGGTGACCTAGTTCTTGACCACTCATGACCCAGTTTCGAACTTGGCCTAGTGATGATCAAGATAAACATCCTGTGTAAGTTTGTATCAAATCAAAGCATAAATGAAACCTTTATATGGCTGAAAGGGCCAAAATACAAAATTTTGCCCCTTTCAGGAGCAGTAACTCTAGAACCCATGATGGAATCTAGCCAGTTTTCGAAAGGAACCAAGATCTTATTGTGACTTAAGCTGTATGTAAGAGTGGTTAAAATTGAATGTAAAATGTCACTTCTATCGTGTTCACAAGGTAAAAATTAACAACTTTTGGCTCTTTCAGGGGTCAATCAGGGGCCATAACTCTGGGACCTATGATTGCATCTGATGGATTCATCATGGAATCCAAGATCTATTGTTGTTAAAGATATTTTGCAAGTTAGTATCAAATCAAACCATAAACTAAGTCTCTATATGGCTGCAAAAGCCAAAATAGCAAATTTTGGCTCTTTAAGGGGCCACAACTCTTGAACCCATGACGGGATCTGGCCAGTTTTCGAAAGGAACCAAGATATTATGCCAAAAAAAGTTGTGTGCAATTTTGATTAAAATGAATTGCAAAATGTGGTCTCTATCATGTTCACAAGCCAAAAAAGCAAATTTTGGCAATAACTCTGGAACCCATAATGGGATCTGGCCAGTTTTTGACAGGAACTGAGATATTATGCCAGTAAAAGTTGTGTGCAAGTTTGATTAAAATCGATTGCAAAATGTAGTCTCTATCCTGTTCACAAAAAATTGTGGACGGACGACAGACACTGCCGACAGACGAAGGGTGATCACAAAAGCTCACCTTGTCACTACATGACAGGTGAGCTAAAAACAAAACACTAATCATAAACATTTTTATCAAATAAAAATTTGAAATACCTGTTTCTATATTCCAAACACGTCCCTTTGCCTCCATACCCGCTGATCCTGCTACAAGTATATTATTATTCTCTGCCATACATGATATGTTCCCTCTCGCCTCTAAAACCAACTGATTTTGAGCTAAAAAGTTAATTTCAGTCCTAATTATATTCTAAGAAATTGGAAGCCAACATCATCAGTCTATACTAAGATGTGAAAATATGCTGTATCAAATATCTGCCCCAACTTTTAAATGCCGACAGGACAATATCCCAAAATGCATCTCCCTATACTGTAAAAGCAGAAATTTTCGCGAGGTTTTATTTTCGCTATATTTATATCTCGTATAGTGCAATTCCAATTAAAGTAGAATACATTTTAACAATTTCGCCAGTATTGAACCTTGCGAACATACTCAGATTTGTGAAATTTTGACCCAGTAAAAATATGTGCTTTTACAGAAATACATGCAGACATCCATATACTTCTTTTGTAACCAGATGTACATTTTCAACAGCAATTAAAATGATTCAATTTATGAATGTCAGAGCTGTATCATTCCACTAATTTAATTCTTTTTATACTTAATTTTGGCAATTCTGATGTAAAAAGTGGAACTGAATCATATTAATTTAGGAAATGTTTCAGCAGATATGATACTATATTATTATAAAGTCTGTGCTGACAAGAAAATAGTGTCTAAAATTAAGAATGTGACTTCCTGTGATACTAACACAACAGGTCCTCAACATGTATTTTCTTCTTCCTTCCGGCCACCAACATGTATCTACCATTTTTGGAGAGCTGTATCAAATAGACACAACCCACATCAAGATCTGTGGTAATCTTGAGCTCGGCTGTGTCGACATCGTACAGTTGTAGCTTGCCGTTATCAGTACCAACATACACGCTGTCTCCAAACCTATAATATTTGTTTTAATAGGGAATCGATCCTACCGATTTTCGTCGCGAAGCGACGAAAATCGGGATCGAATCCCACTACGGTAACATACGAGGGTATCCAAACAACACATACTATCCAAATAAAAAAATATGGAGTTCCGGTTTAGACCATGGGCGTGCGACGACCCCGATGAAATTCGGGATATCACGGTCTTCGTTAATGTTAATAAGCGTCCGTCAGATCAGTAGGCGAAACGCAATATCCGCACAATAAGATGTCTGCGACCCAAAAGAGTATTCAAAGTAAGCTGTTAATTTTGTTGCGTCAGAAGCTAATCAGCCGGTAACGTGACTTAACACTGATATAATTTGTGATACAAACATGCTTTATTCAATACTGAGTAGCATTTTTAAACGGCGACATTTTGAATATTTTTATATTTAGAGTGAGAGTGGATACAGTAGATCTACTGTTACACTGGCGCCGACATTTTGAAAATTCGAGAAAACAAAAACATTCTCCAACGAGTTCTTCAGCTCGGGGAATGAGAGAATAGATTCACCTTTGTGTCGCTTTTCAGATATTATTTTAATTCCTTTCCGGTACTTTAGTTTCTTTGAACTTCTCTGTTACTCACTAAGCAAACAGTATTGGATTTTTAAAATTAAGAAATCCGTGATTTTACTTGCAGGCATGACTGATAAATGGAATTATTTTACTTTTATATAGAATATGGATGGCACTCCAGTACAGCATGTGCATGGTTGTACCTGTTGACATTTTTAGAAACGTGAGTAACTAACTTTCCATTGTATAATAATAATGTAAACAAACACCCCACCCATAAAAAGCATAGAAATTCCTTATTGCTCAGCCTTAGAAATATAGGGAATCTGGTTGGCTTATAGAAAAAAATATAGATTTTAAACAGGCTGGTAACATTGCCCGATCGGGCTTTCGGCATAAAAACTAACATTTTTTGAAAAATAGTAAAGATATTTCTTTCAAACTTGGTTCATATGACACAAATAACTTGGTTGCCTTCAGTTTTGGTAGAATTATTTCCCCTTTTCAGATTTTTATGACGCATAATTTTTGAAGTCCAAAAAATTATGTGTTAATGCATTACATTATGCTATTTGCATTTGTTTCGTATATTCCACACTCATTTGACACCGTGCAAGTTGAGCTTATGATTCTGCCAATAAGCTGTGCTCAGCCTAAATGTATATAGGGAATCGGATTGGCTTATAGAAAAAAATATAGATTTTAAACAGGCTGGTAACATTGCCCGATCTGGCTTTCGACATAAAAACTAACATTTTTTGAAAAATAGTAAAGATATTTCTTTCAAACTTGGTTCATATGACACAAATTAAAATAAAAATAACTTGGTTGCCTTCAGTTTTGGTAGAATTATTTCCCCTTTTCAGATTTTTATGACGCATAATTTTTGAAGTCCAAAAAATAAATGTGTTAATGCATTACATTAATCATTTCATTATGCTATTGGCGTTTGTTTCGTATATACCACACTCATTTGACACCGTGCAAATTGTCAACAGTCGGTATAACGTTGATAAGCGCAACTTGGCGCAGACATGCAATTCAGCTCGATCTTTCTTTGGAATATGTAATACTGTTTACATGTCGTACTGATACAACCACATTTTAAAATAAATCCGTATTGATATGGCCACATTTTAAGATTAAGTCATATCTGATCCCTAACTAATTCATATTTACAAAAATACAGCTCTTATCTGGAGCTCTGAAGCATGCTCGATTAGTTGGTCAGAATTATGAAGGAATTGAATTCAAACTGTTCCATAAATGCAAGAGTTTAAGAGTTAGTCAGAACCATAATCATGCAGAAGATGTAATTATATACTTTCACAAATCACAGGGCTCAAATTTTGGACTCGCTAAATGCAAGTCAGTTTCATGGAATGCGAGTTAAGATAAAAATTTCACACAATTTATTTTGCAAATACAAATAATAGTCAAAATTGTTGCGGTTTTGGTTAATGTTTGTAGATTCGCTTTCATTTGAGGATAACAGAAAACACAACATCTTTTTTAGCCTGGCTCCCTGGCTGCATGGTTATTTTTATATAAATACTGGAAACATTTTATAAGAAACTTTTACGCCTCTAAAAAAGCACAATTTTATCTGATGGCTGAACCTATGTTCGGAGCCAGGGGCGATAAAAAACCTTAATGTAGAAACAATCTTCTGGAGTTACTTCCCTCTTAATGAAGAAAACTGATATATGTAAATAAGAACAAACATAGGGACGGGAGCCAGTCTACATCTTTTTTGGTTAGCCATTTTTTGTTGAATGGATTACTGATTATATTAAAAGAAATGTAGAGGTCTATCTTATAATTAAATCTAGAACGCAGGCTATCTTACTAATTCTTACATGTATACAGTTGAATCGGTATTTTTAATATTAAGTATGAAAATTTGCCTTGCCGTAGTTTCAGCCAGTAGTTAAGTTACGCCATCAATGATGCGTTCCGAATTACTTTGAGGGTCATTTTGAGTTATAACGCACAAAATTTATGCCAAGGAAAACCGTGCAAACAATATTGATGTTCTAGCATGATTTTTTAGGATATTCTAACATTTTTAATTGAAAGTCTAAATTTGCAAGTAGATTTCAGATTTAGCAACAAGAAAAAAAAGCTACGTGCTAAAATTTGCAGTATGTTGGTAAAAAAAGTTAAATTTGAGCTCTGCAAATGCAAACTGAAGCCGCTCACATTACTTGTTGTTCCGATGCATTCAATTCCTGTTCTTCTAAGAATCCCCAGTTGATCATGTCCCAAGCAATATGATGAAGTATTTTGAGGGTATGAGCTAGACCAGTTGTTTTATCATGTTTATGGTTCAAAATTCAGCTTTAAGTTCAGGCATGTGAAATAATAATTTGGTGTCAGGCTTGGAAAATTTTCTATCTGGTTGCCAGAATGGGTTAGTTGAAATCTGAATTTTGTACACTGCACACATACTCAAATATGTTTAAAGTTATATTTATACATTTATGAATCATGACCGTCACATACCAATAAACAATTGTAGCATTTTGTCGGCTCCTGTGTTCATACTAAACTGAGGAAGGCAGAACAGATTCTTCTAGCTGCTTTACAAGTCTGTTTTTGCCTTTTAAAGATATCGAGCAAAGTGAAGGTCATAGACCACCAAGTCAAAAAGGTACCTGGAATTCACTGAGTTAAAGTAATGTTTTGCTGTTCTGGCTGGTCAGTCGTGTAAACAAACCTATACTCATACAGTGACTTTTCTTTTTCAAAACTGAAATTTTTAACCGCATTTACTTTGTTTCATTGTACATTTTGACAAAATTTGCTACTGTTTTATTTTCATTAAAAAAGTTTTATTTCACAAATTTCTCCCGCCATGCCAATAATATAATTGGGGTCATTTTATTGGCATGAAAATTGAAAAACTGCAAAAAAGATGTTAGCCCTTAGACCTTTGAAATTTCAAAACTGCTGGTTGTCCATGTTTTCTTAATTTGCTCACTTTTTCACTATTTTCAGGCATCTTGGTCTATTATACAGAGTATTGTTGTACTGCTCCAAAGTGCTTGTTGACAGACTGAAACCACTTGCTTGCAGCTCATAAGGTATTTCTATCTTTCTGTTTCTTTATTATATAGTTGCAGCTGTGGGCAGCAGTTTCAATCATTCAAAAAGCATGATAATTACTGTATACAAATTAGTATTTGTGTGGACAGATTTTTGCGATTGAGTCAGTGCACAGAATCAAATACCAAGGAACATTAGGCGTAAAAAAATTGTCTGTTTCCTGTATCCTGACCTACCATAAATTTTTGGCCAGACCCTAAATGTTTTTATGGCCTTTGAGAACATTTTTTTTTCAATTTTTTGACAAAAAGTTTGTCAAAAAGTTGCAAAACTGCACTTTTTATGCTTTAAACATGGACAGTGATGTTATAAATCAACTTACTAATGCTCTAGAGGCATAACACCCCTATTTGTATTTATTTTTTGACACAAAAATAATTTCCAAAAAGTCTCCCTAAAAATAATTTTAAAAAATCCAAAGAAAAAGTTTTTCCGACCTACCTACCCTAATTTTTTTTAGCATGTTACCGGAAACAAAGAATTTTTTTTAGGCCTTAGATTTAGACTCCCATTTCATTTTCTTGATGAAAAAACATTTCTGGACAAAACCATAAAAATTAATACATGTATGCAAATTTAAACAATTATTAGCTCGATCACATGTCACAGGGTGACAACACGAGTTGATGTTCGTCATGTGTCAACAATTTGTAAAAAATCTTCTTCAGAACCCTTGGGCAGATTTACACCAAACTTCACAGAATGATCATGGGGTGGTCCTCTTTCAAAATTACCCAAAGAATTTAATTCCATATAGAACTCACCGAAAAGAAAAACTTTGAAAATGATTTCTTGTCAGAAATTGTTAGCTGGCAGGGCTTTTCATCCTTATATGACAGAGGCCTATATTCGGCCACTTCCCAGTCCAAAAATATTGCATTTTTTTCCCAGCATCCCAAAATGCAAGGTAACATTTCCCAAAAATTACATCAACAAATGGTTTAATTTTGTTTACAGCTTAGTATTACCGGAGGAAGCGGTTCTCAGATATTGATTTTTTAGTGAGCTTTTGTGATCGCGCTGCGTCCGTCGTCTGTGCGTGCGTCCGTAAACTTTTGCTTGTGACCACTGTAGCGGTCACATTTTTCATGGGATCTTTATGAAAGTTGGTTGGGGTCTCTTTTTATCAATTTACAATGTTTGATTTGTGTTTTACAGGTTTACTTCTTGAGAGCAGGCAGCTACAAAATGGAAGGTCAACAAATCCAGTATACTTGAAAAGCAAGAAAGAAACACCAGAAAATATGAAAAGACAGAAATACAAGGGAACTTGAAAAAAAAAACTTTTAAGGATAGGAATTCAGGATTTACTTGGAAACTAAATTTATTTTGAGAGCAGCAGTGATTGACTAAGCTCTGTTACTTTAAGAGATAATGTATTATCACATTGGTTTTGTTATTGACGAGCCCGCTTTCAGAAGTGAAGACATAGTTGTCCAAATGTCTGTTCGGTGTATGTGCGTGCGTGCGTCCGTCCGGATTTGTTTGTCCAGACCATAACTTGGACATGCATGGAGCAATCTTGTTTATATTTGGTATGAATGTTAACCTCAGTGAGACGGAGTGTCATGCACAAACCCCAGGTTCCTATCTCAAAGGCCAAGGTCACACTTACAGGTCAAAGGTCAAATTCAAAAATGACTTTGTCTGGAGCATTTCTTCTTCATGCATGGAGGGATTTTGATGTAACTTGGCACAATTGTTCACCATCATTAGATGGAGTGTGATGCGCAAGAACCAGGTCCCTAGGTCTAAGGTCAAGGTCACACTTAGAGGTCAAAGGATACAAGAATGACAACTTTGTCCGGAGTATTTCTTCTTCATGCATGGAGGGATTTTGATGTAACTTGGCACAAATGTTCATCACCATGAGACGGAGTGTCATGCGGAAGAACCAGTTCCCTAGGTCTAAGATCAAGGCCACACTTAAGAGGTCAAAAGTCAGATACAAGAATGACTTTGTCTGGAGCATTTCTTTTTGATGCATAGAGGGATTTTGATGTAACTTGGCACAATTGTTCATCATCATGCGACGGAGGGTCATGCATAAGATCCTAGAATTACTTCCCTTTGTTGTTACTATAAATAGCTTACATTTGTAACTTTTTTATTACTGGTCATAGGGAAAAATCAAGACCACTTTTCTGTAGTACAACATGCATGTTACATCCAATTTTCAGGTGTATTTTGACCTATCTCTGGTGGTGCGGATTTTTGTGTGGACTTAGAATTTTTTTATATTTTTTTTTTTTTTAAATTTTTTTTTAATTTTTTTTTTAAATTTACGTTCCTTTGTTGTTACTGTAAATAATTTATATTGTAACTTTTTGCAATCTCTTTTATTTGGCATAAATGTTTGCCTCAGTGAGACAAGGAGTGTCATGTACAACTCCCAGTCCTTTTGACAGCTGGCGGGCTCGACATATTGCCCATGGGCATCTAGTTCTCATAAAACATACTAAAGTTTCATTAATCTTATTTTAGATAATTGTTTTCTGGTTTATTTTGTAAAGAATGTCTACTACATTGTAATTAACATAGTTACAGTAAAGTAATATTTTTCTTGAGATTTTAAAGAGAATGTTCTGTTATACCCCCATGTAGTAAGCTTGTCTGTCTTTCAGTCAGTAGGTTTTCATGGCTTCCAGATGATAACTCATGAAAAGCTTGACCGATTTAAATATTTTTTGGTACATAGGTACAGGTCAAGACGACTTTGGGGTCAGTAGGTCAAAGGTCAAGATAACTTGCAAACGCTTTGGCCTGGGATCTTAGCTTTTGTAACACAGGTGTAACATGATAAAATACAGGTTGTTTGAATTTGAGGTCAATAGATCAAAGGTCAAGCTCACAGTGACCTTGAACAGTTGAACCGTTTCCGAGTGATAACTTGAGACCTTGAGCCTAGGATGATAAAGTTTGGTACACAGGTGTCACATCATGAAATACAGGTCAAGTTTTACTTTGAGGTCAGTAGGTCAAGGTCACAATAAGGCAAAACAGTGAAATGTTTTTCAGATTATAACTTGAGAATGCTTGAGCCTAAGATCATGAAAATTGTAAGGGAGGTTGATTATGACCAGCAGGTGACCCCTAATGATGTTGAGGTCAGTAGGTCACAGGTCAAGGTCACACTGACCTGGTTCTTTAAAATAATGCACGGAGGGGCACCTGGGGTCTTCCTCCACCATTAAAACTGGAAAGTCGCCATATGACCTACCTTGTGTCGGTGTGATGTTAAATTCAACAAAATAACGGTTCTTTAAAACAGTTTTTGGACAATAACTTCAGGATGCTTGGGATGAGAAACACAAAATTTAGTACAAGGTTGGTCTTGACCAGCAGATTACCTGTATTGATTTAGAGTTCCAAAGGTCAGGATGACGGGGAACATTTAAACCTTTTCCATACAACAAGGTGAGCTTTTGTGATCGCCCTGTGTCCGATGTCCGTTCAGTCCGTCATCAACAATTTGACTGTTGACACTCTAGAGATCACAATTTTGACCTTATCTTTATGAAACTTGGTCAGAATGTTAACCTTAATAAAATATTGGACACATTTGATATTGGGTCATCTGGGATCAAAAACTAGGTCACAAAGTCAAATCAAAGGAAAAACTGGTTAACACTGTAGAGGTCACAATTAAGACTATATCTTCATGAAACTTGGTCAGAATGTTTATCTTGATGATCTCAAGGTCCAGTCTGAATCTGGGTTATGTAGGGTCAAAAAATAGGTCACTAGGTCAAATCAAAGAAAAAACTAGTTGACACTCTAGAAGCCACATTTATGACCATATCTTAATGAAACTTGGTCAAAATGTTAATCTTAATGATCCATAGATCAGATTAAAATCTGGCTTAAGTGGGGTCAAAAACTAGGTCACCAGGTTAAATCAAGGGAAAAGCTTGTTAACACTCTAGAGGTCACAATTTTGGCCCAGTCTTAATGAAACTTGGTCAGAATGTTACTCTCAATAAAATATTGGACGAGTTTGAAATTGGGTCATCTAGGGTCAAAAACTAGGTCACCAGGCCAAATCAAAGGAAAAGCTTGTTAACACTGTAGTGGCCACATTTATGACCATATCTTAATGAAACTTGGTCAGAATTTTAATCTTGATGATCTATAGGCCAAGTTAAATCTGGGTCAGGTGGGATTAAAAACTAGGTCACTAGGTCAAATCAAAGGAAAAGCTTGTTAACACTCTAGAGGCCACATTTATGACTGCATCTTCATGAAACTTAAACAGAATGTTGATGATCTTTAAGTCAAGTTTGAATCTTGGTCATGTGGGGTCAAAAACTAGGTCATCAAGTCAAATCAAAGGAAAAGCTAGTTAACTCTTTAGAGGCTACATTTATGATCATATCTTAATGTAACTTGGTCAGAATGTTATCTTGATGATCCTTAGGTCAATATCACAGGTGAGCGATACAGGGCCATCATGGCCCTCTTGTTTATTTGTTCTTGTTGTAAGAGAAATTGTACATTTTAGAATACAGATTACAGCAAGTCACATTTTCTTTATTTTGACAATACTTATTTCAAAGCCTGACAAAAGTATCCAGTACTGTTATTAAAAGTTGTTATTCACAGTTCAGCTCTATTTCTTGTATGGATAAAACAAATTATGTGATCTGTGATCATTATAAATGTGTATACAGATAAACCTTAAACATGTGAACATTTTATTCAATAAATAAAGTGTAATGCAAGTCTTTGTAATGTGTATATAAAAGCAAAATTAGGATTTGTTTTACGAGTAATTTCAGAATTACACAACACAAATAGAAAAAAATCAAGCCTGCACAAGAAGGCTAATATGTCTCCCTAGACTGAGCTCTTAACCTGCTGTGGTGCAAATAGATTGTTGATGTGTGTCTGTCTGTTAAGTCTTGTTAACAGTGAGTTGCAATCTAGTAACTTTTCAGTTTGTATGATTTTTAGCTCACCTGAGCACAGTGTGAGCTGATGGGATCACCTTAAGTCTGTCATTGTGCTTCTCAACAATTTGCCTGTTAACACCCTAGTAGGCAGTTTTTTTTAAATGTTAAAGGGATGAGTTGAAGTCTGATCGATTCCCGATTGAGGCAGTGCCTTATTTCATATTAATATTTCTGGAGCGAATGGGAATACTCAATCATTTCACTATTACTATAACACTTGCTTGTTTGACTGGATGTTAACACCATTGTTTCAGTAATACTGCAGTTATTGTAGACTGGGTAATTTTTGCGTCAGTTTTAGTTAGCGATTTCATGGTTATCAGCCTCATTTGTGGTGAAAATAATTCTCGAAATGGGAGACTAGTCACTATTTGTGTTTTACGACATGGTGCACACTAATAATCAGGCCTCGTGTTCACAAAATGTTTTCAGTCTCAGCTGAGTTTGATAATGAAACTTTATTTGTCATCTATACCAAAATCGTACGTTTAAAACTTAATTATATAGGCTCAAAATTATTTTCAAGTGGCTATTCAGTATTGATGGTCTGTCTCAGATGGAATTTAACCTTGAAGTTTTAGTAATTTAAAAACTGATATTAAAATATTAAACTCAAACTCAGCTAAGATCGGAAAATGCTTAAAATGTGAACACGGGACCAGGAAAACGCCGAATCAACAACTGGCATTATTCTAAAATATTAGCCAAAATAAAACCATTGTGAGTATCTTCTGATCAATCTGACTGAAGTACTTGATCTTCTAAACGAAGATCTGACACATTCCGACATAACAATTGTAAATATCAAAAGTCAAGGATACAGGTAGATTTGCAAAATGTTGTAAGTTAAGCTCTGATTGGCTAGCGAAAGGGTCGTTAGAACGAGGCTATGAATAGGTCGTTCTCAGATCCTATGCTTAGTGTAATAGGAGATGTACTTTAGTCAGATTGATCTTCTGATCTATTTAAAGTAACAAATTTCTTTTTTAGCCTAAACAGTGCTCCTGGATTCCAAACCAGAACTGACTCAGAACTTTATTACATGTCTCACAGGTGAAGGACAAAGACTACAATTTTCCTGTGTTCTCCCACATTTGTATAATAGAGAATATCCACCACTACAAAGTATCAAACGCAAGACCTCTGGACTGGTAATTAAGAGAACCTGAAACTACAAACTTAGGCCCACTGAGTCAAGACTTAAGGTATCTGATCCACAAATAAGCAAGTTCTATATAACAGTGCTACTAAAATATATCAAATATTGTTGCCTGGTAAGCTCATATAATTTTGGTATTATTTGAAAGTGTATTTTCTACTGAAAAAGAAAATATATATTACATGACAAAAATATGTTATAGACTTTTTCTTTTTTTCCTTTATACCCAGTAGTCTTCAATGCTACTTCAACCGAAATCCAGTTATTATAGTGTAAGATTTATCATTTCGTAATAAAAAAAAACAAGCCTGTAATGATTCATGCATATTATTTATGGTCATCTTATTTACTTATTCTTGTTCAGCAGACACAACTCTTTCAAATAATACCAAAACAACATGGGGTCGAAATGTTACCTATTTGTGGATCAGATACCTTAAAAGTGAACATACTTAATCTAAAAAGTATCTAAACTTTGCAATAAAGTTTTAAAACAATTCAGGACATTCTGAGTTTTCCTTGGAAATTAATTGTGTTGTTTTAATGAAATCCATGAAATTTAGTCCTTTACATGTTAGTGTAACTGTTACACAGTCTATACAGTTTTCACAAAATTCACATACCTTGAAATTTGGCATGAAATTTTTTGGTTTTAGTCAAATTTCGCAGGAATACATATATTTTGAAGGTTAAATGAATGGGAATTAAACTTGTTTCATGAGATTTGATTTCGCGAATTGACCAAACAACAAAATTTATGAAAACAAGTCCCCAATAAATATTAACCTTTAGCCAAATAAATTTCTAAAATGGACTGTTCCATCAATCAATCTGGGCAGTACCATTAATCAATTGAAGGGGTGTTCACTGAAAATTTACTGACTGAATAGTGAACAGTGCAGGCTGATCTTGGTCTGCACTGGTCGCAAAGGCAGAATCATTTGCCACCAGCAGGCTAAAGGTTACAGGAAGTAATATTAAAGAAAATACCTGTTAAATGCGAGCCTTGTAGTCTCTAGTCTGGCCCCAGTATCTGCAGGTTTATAATGTGTCACTATATCTGAGAGGTTCAATGTTTGCTGTTCATCGCCAATATGGCTCTGACCATAGATAGGCGAGTTGTTCTTTGCCATCTGCAGCTCTATAGCAGACAACTCCGAGTGAAAATGTCCTAATATGGACTTTAAGTCCCACACCTGCAAAATTTAAAACACTTATTAAATAAAATATTAGTAAAACCCTTATACAAGAAGATATATATGAAACCCTTATAACAAGAAGACCCGTAAATATCAATATTTTTGTTGTAAGAAAATATTTTCCAGCTGTGCCGATTCAAAGTGTGACATGTCATGACATCAGGATATCAGAAGCTGATTACATGTACTACAAGTACCTACCAAAGTGTGGCATGTCATGAGATCTGGATATCAGATGCTGATTACATGTACTACAAGTACCTACCAAAGTGTGACATGTCATCACATCTGGATATCTGATGAAGATTACATGTACTACAAGTACCTACCAAAGTGTGACATGTCACCACATCTGGATATCTGATGAAGATTACATGTACTACAAGTACCTACCAAAGTGTGACATGTCATGACAGAGTACATGTATTTCAAGTACCTACCAAAGTGTGACAAGTTACATGTACTACATGTACATACCAAAGTGTGACATGTCATGACATCTGGATATCTGAAGCTGATAAGATGTGCTACAAGTACTTACCAAAGTGTGACATGTCATGACATTTAGATATCAGATTCAGATTATATGTACTACAAGTACCTACCAAAGTGTGACATGTCATGACATCTGGATATCTGAAGCTGATAAGATGTGCTACAAGTACTTACCAAAGTGTGACATGTCATGACATCTGGATATCAGAAGCTGATTACATGTACTACAAGTACCTACCAAAGTGTGACATGTCATGACATCTGGATATCAGAAGCTGATTACACGTACTACAAGTACCTACCAAAGTGTGACATGTCATCACATCTGGATATCTGATGAAGATTACATGTACTACAAGTACCTACCAAAGTGTGACATGTCATCACATCTGGATATCAGAAGCTGATTACACGTACTACAAGTACCTACCAAAGTGTGACATGTCATGACATCTGGATATCAGAAGCTGATTACACGTACTACAAGTACCTACCAAAGTGTGACATGTCATGACATCTGGATATCAGAAGCTGATTACACGTACTACAAGTACCTACCAAAGTGTGACATGTCATGACATCTGGATATCAGAAGCTGATTACACGTACTACAAGTACCTACCAAAGTGTGACATGTCATGACATCTAGATATCAGATGCAGATTACATGTACTACAAGTACCTACCAAAGTGTGACATGTCATGACATCTGGGTATCAGAAGCTGATTACACGTACTACAAGTACAGACATAATTTTGGTCATATTGCCATTCAGCTTCAGTAGTGCAGAAGAACCAGTGTCTCTCTTGACATTATTTCAGGTACAGTGGGGCAGAGGTACCTTGGTAGAATGGCCAACCTTTAGTAAGGCAGGAAGATGCTTGCCAACACTTAAGAATTTTACACTCCATGTGAGTTCCAATCCCACAGCAAAGACAGGAAAGAGATTTGAAATGTGAGTTCTTAAAATCTTGACCAAAATGCCCCCTAAGAGACCAGTTACAAGGCTGTTCACGTTATAACATGTTGACAAAACATTATTTTTTTCCTGCTTATACATCAACAGAACACTTTATACAATCATATCACAGGTTTTCATTTTTGTTGCAATGACATGTTTTGTCTAAAATGCAGACCACCAGCAAGATGAAGAAGCATTGGTGTAACCTTCAAAATCCTGTACCTTGATTGTATTATCCCACGAGACTGTAAGTAACATGTCCAAACTGGCGGGAACAACAAACTCTCTGACAGGCTGATTGTGACCAGTCAAAACATGTACTACAACAGCTTCATCTAGAGGGTTGCTCACTTGACCTAAAATATTTGTCATTTTAGAAATGAACACACAAGAAACTTTTGACATTAAGCAATCACATTTCTTTGAAAGGTACATATAGTTGTAACTCTAAATCTAAAATTCCAAGCTACCATGTATTTTATTTTGAGATAACCAAACTTCTGTCTAATACTTGATCATGCAGGTGTTTTTTGCTTAAAGTGTTGACATAGTCTCTTATACATAAATATATACAAGTTAACAAGAGAAACACATTTTGTGTATATTCTGAAAGTACATAGCAATTTGGAACACATTTCGTTCATAGTTCACATATTGTACTGGTACAGAATCCAGGAACACTGGTTAAGTTAACTGCCCCGCTGATATATAACTCAAATACTGTTGAAAAATGGTGTTAAACCCAAAACAAACAAAAAAGTATTTTTTGAGGAACTTATTCAACATGCTATATTATATCTTTCAAAAGGACAAAATAACCATTTAACAGCAATATTGAAAATAAATATACCTGCAAAAAGGACAGAAACTTCACTTCTATTCCAGTGGCAAATCGTGTAGTACAAACTGTCTGATCCAAAAACCTGTCCTCCAGAGTATGGCCCTTTGTACTCTTCTGGACATTTGCCGAACCTTTTACCGGAACTGATATTCACAAGCTCTGCATATTTATTCTCGATTCCATTCATAATTCCTAGGTCTTGATAGTATATAAACACAAACTCTTCTGACGAATGAAAATGCAACTTTTCTAACTTGTATGTTTCATTCACGACCACTTCCTGTATGACTTTCCCATCTGCTAGGTCATAGACAATTAAGGTCCCTTCATTTTTGTAACCCGACTTTCTTGTAACTAGATTTTTTCGACTGACCAAACTCCATCTATTTACATCTATCGTCTTAGCAATGTCATGTATTTTCTTCTTAGTTTTTACATCATACACATAAGTTGTAGTGTCTTTTTCTTCCCCAAAAAGAGTTTTCACCGTATCCGTGGTAACCAGAAGAGTTTCATCAGGGGAGATAATCAGGGCAGTCACATCATGCTCGTGTTCCTTAGCTTTGAAAAATGACTGAAGTCTGGAATGCTTATCTTTCTTGTACAGCATTACCTCATTTCCTGAAATGAAGCATTAAGTTGAAAATAATACAAATACAACTGTCTAAACAAGAAGGAAAAGGAAATAAAGAAGTTAGTTGTTAGAACAGCTATATATGATGCAAAAGACTTGTGCACGTAAGCCAGAGTTATGAAACTTGCCCTGTGAGGTCACCTGATGATGCCAAAGTTTTGTATGGAGTTGAGAAACATTCTATTCAGCAGTTTGTGACAAAACCGCTTACATGCAAAATATTCATAAAAAATACCTAATAAAGAGGGCATAATTTGAAGAAAATGTAAGCTAGGTTTCTGCAACTTGTCATGTGAGGTTATCTCATTATACTAAAGACACATGAAGTTTGAAAAGATTTGGTCCAATAGTTTCTAAGACTAAGAACTTTCATGCATGTATAATGTTCACCAAAATTTCTAAGTTTAAAAGTAACATCATTTTGACAAATGTAAGCTAGAATAATGCAACCTACCATGTGGTCATTTAAAGATGTAAAGACTTGTGCAAACTTTGAAAGCATCCAGTCCTGCAGTTTATGAGAAACCTATTTACATGCAAAACTTCTATGTTGAAAAGAGAAATGTTTTAGGTCAGGAGTTGTGCAAGTCTCCCATTTATGAGAGGCCATTGCACAAATGACCATTCTAATCAGACAGCTTAAATTCCATGCTATCACTAATTTTCGTGGACTTTGTGGTTCAGTCAATCCACAAAATTAAATCCAAATGAAGCACTAAAATTCAGCATGACTTGTGTTTGTGTGTTTGGGTTTAGCATATTTTTCAACAATTTTTCAGTCTTATAAATCACAGCATCTCCTTGTAGCAGTGAGCCCAATGCCCAATTTCATAGAGGTACATCACTGAAATATCATGCCATAGATACGTGACATGAAACCCCACCCAGTCACAATACACAGACATTGGGCTGACTAGTCCTAGCACTATCCCCTTAATGCTAAACCTAGCGAGAAAGCTACTACTACCATTTTTTACGTCTTTGGTATAATGCGGCCAGGGTGCCAACCCACTACCTCCTGCACTAAAGCAGAAGCTCTACCACTTGGCTATCAAGGCTGTTGCACTAAAGCTCACTTTCATTTTCAAATTTATATCCCCATGAAACCTTGAAATTTCTTCCCCATGAAATTAACCCTTACCCTGCTAAATTTCTATAATAGACTAGTCCATCATTCATTTTAAGCAATACCATTTATAATTAAAAAGGGGTGTTCACTGAAATTTTACTGACTGAATAGCAAACAGTGCAGACCATGATCAGCCTGCAAGTCCATGCAGGCTGATCTTAGTCTGCACTGGTCGCAAAAGCAGAAGCACTTGCCGCCAGCAGGCTAAAGATGAAATGATTTCACTGTATATGATACCTGTTGAACATGCAATAATCCTGCCAGTAGAAGAGACTACAATATGGTTTGGTTTCGGGTCAAAGGTAACAGGTGAGGAGGTTGAAGATTCGTACAATCTTTCTTCTGACTCTGGATCATACTCATCTTTTTTCGTGTAGACATCTAGCAGCATGTACCTGAGAAAAAAATATACATCAAACAAAATGTAAAACATTGTAGGTTCCAGTCTAAAATTTCATATAAAACAATGGAAGTCAAAATCTGTTAAAATTTCAAGTGTAAAAGAACTTATGTCAAAATTTAAAGTCTAAAACAACAGTAGTTGAAATTTAAGTCTTTAACAAAAGAAGTGGAAATTTCAAGTCTAACTCAAAGGAAATAGAAATTTCAAGACAATTTTTTTATGCAGAGATTCATATGAAATGTATACTAATATGTGACACTAAAAAGTAAACAAAATAAGTGAACACATAGAATACTAGAATACCTTTGCAAAACCCATGCTGAATGGTACTTTAGTCTTGCTGTTCAATAGCTCCACAAACTGATTGGTATTTTATGGATTTAAATTTACTTATGGACATAAATACAATCAAACTTGTTTGAGCAACCTAATCTAATAAAATAGCACCTTTTAATTCTTTTCTTTGTAAAATCATGTAGTATTAAGAGACCATTTGTGTTAACAGATATCTTCTTGCCCATCCCTTTAAGTGGTCCCTTTATGAAAATTGTAATGTGATAAAAACAAGAGCTGTATTTAAGACAGCGCACTCAACTATATGACAACTTCCAGGTTAAATAATGGCCATAACTTGGCAAGACCTACATAACTGAATCATTTCACTACAATTTATTACAAATTAAATTTTTTATTATGGCAATGTAAAAACTTCAACACAATTTTCAGCCTGCCTGGTTAGCTCAGTAAGGTGAGTGCAGATCTAAGGATTGTGATCCAAGGGTTAGATGCATATCTCACAGATGATTTGATAAAAGACATTGTGTCTGAAATCATTCGTCTTCCACCTCTGATTCACTTGGGGAGGTTGGCAGTTATTTACAGAGAACAGGTTTGTACTGACACAGAATCCTGGAACACTGGATAGGTTAACTACTTGCCATTACACATTAATTGAAATACTGTTGAAAAACGGCATTAAACGCAAAACAAATGATCAACAGAAATTTTCCAAGTCAAATAAGGGCCATACTTTGAATTATTTTCCATCAAGATTTCTCTCCCTTGGTTATAAAAGGATGAGAAGTTTCAATCCACTACTTGTACTTGTTACTGAAATACAGCTTGACAGCTGCATGCAAAACTTTAACTGCATTTTCTAGGTTGAAAAAAAAAACAAAACAAAAACACACGAAAAACCCCAAATAATATGGTCAAAATTTGTCAATATTTATATCAAAGGCATATATTTATTTAATTTTGTTGGGTTTAACGTCGCACCGACACAATTTTAGGTCATATGGCGACTTTCCAGCTTTAATGGTGGAGGAAGACCCCAGGTGTCCCTCCGTGCATACTTTCATCACGAGCGGGCACCTGGGTAGAACCACCGACCTTCTGTAAGCCAGCTGGATGGCTTCCTCACGTGAAGAATTCTACGCCCCAAATGAGGTTTCAAACCCACATCGATGAGGGGCAAATGATAATGGTTTGAAGTCAACGACTCTAATCGCTCGGCCACGGAGGCCCCGCCAAAGGCATATAAACCTCATTTCTATCAAAGGCATATAAACCTCATTTCTATCAAAGGCATATAAACCTCATTTCAGAATCTATCAAAGGCATATAAACCACATTTATATCAAAGGCATATAAACCTCATTTCTATCAAAGGCATATAAATCTCATTTATATCAAAGGCATATAAACCTCATTTCTATCAAAGGCATATAAACCTCATTTCTATCAAAGGCATATAAACCTCATTTCAGAATCTATCGAAGGCATATAAACCTCATTTATATCAAAGGCATATCAACCTCATTTCTATCAAAGGCATATAAACCTCATTTCAGAATCTATCAAAGGCATATAAACCTCATTTATATCAAAGGCATATAAACCTCATTTCAGAATCTATCAAAGGCATATAAACCTCATTTATATCAAAGGCATATAAACCTCATTTATATCAAAGGCATATAAACCTCATTTCTATCAAAGGCATATAAACCTCATTTCAGAATCTATCAAAGGCATATAAACCTCATTTATATCAAAGGCATATCAACCTCATTTCTATCAAAGGCATATAAACCTCATTTATATCAAAGGCATATAAACCTCATTTCTATCAAAGGCATATAAACCTCATTTCAGAATCTATCAAAGGCATATAAACCTCATTTATATCAAAGGCATATAAAACTCATTTCTATCAAAGGCATATAAACCTCATTGATATCAAAGGCATATAAACCTCATTTATATCAAAGGCATATAAGCCTCATTCATATTAAAGGCATATAAACAACATTCATATCAAAGGCATATAAACCTCATTTCTATCAAAGGCATATAAACCTCATTTCTATCAAAGGCATATAAACCTCATTTCTATCAAAGGCATATAAACCTCATTTCAGAATCTATCAAAGGCATATAAACCTCATTTATATCAAAGGTATATAAACCTCATTCATATCAAAGGCATATAAACCTCATTCATATCAAAGGCATATAAACCTCATTGATATCAAAGGCATATAAACCACATTTATATCAAAGGCATATAAACCTCATTTCTATCAAAGGCATATAAACCTCATTTATATCAAAGGCATATTAACCTCATTTCAGAATCTATCAAAGGCATATAAACCTCATTGATATCAAAGGCATATAAACCTCATTGATATCAAAGCCATGTAAACCTCATTTATATCAAAGGCATATAAACCTCATTTCTATCAAAGGCATATAAACCTCATTTCAGAATCTATCAAAGGCATATAAACCACATTTATATCAAAGGCATATAAACCTCATTTCTATCAAAGGCATATAAACCTCATTTATATCAAAGGCATATAAACCTAATTTATATCAAAGGCATATAAACCTCATTTCAGAATCTATCAAAGGCATATAAACCTCATTTATATCAAAGGCATATAAACCTCATTTATATGAAAGGCATATAAACCTAATTTCTATCAAAGGCATATAAACATCATTTCAGAATCTATCAAAGGCATATAAACCTCATTTATATCAAAGGCATATAAACCTCATTCATATCAAAGGCATATAAACCTCGTTTATATCAAAGACATATAAACCTCATTTATATCAAAGGCATATAAACCTATCAACACTATTATCTTGTCCTAGCAATAAGTTAAAACTTCATAAACATCTTGCCAAATTTAACAAGATATGATATTAACACTTTACCTGTTATCACCAACAAATTTAATGCTTCTAACATATACACCAACATCGTCTTTCGTAATACATGATCCATTGTCGTGTAAGTCCAGAATGCAAATCTGGTCGGGCCGAGCGCTCTGCTGTCGCACTGCGTACAACTGCATTGTGTCCTCGCGCAGGTAAGTCCCACAGTACTGCTTATCTCTCTTCTCTGTAAGGATTTAAATACTTTCTTCTATTGCTAACCACTTCTTATATTTTATGTCTATATCAAACTTGCTAACCACTTCTTATATCTATATCAAACTTGCTAACCACTTCTTATATTTTATATCTTTATCAAACTTGCTAACCACTTCTTATATTTTATATCTATATCAAACTTGCTACCACTTCTTATATTTTATATCTATATCAAACTGCTGTATTGTTTTTCATAAATCATTATCATGGAAAGATTGTAATTCTAACAAAACATTTGTCTGGAAAAGGAGCCAGTTTACCTCAAACTAAAGTATCATGTAACAAGTTCTTTGATGCATCATAATTTCCTGACACCATATTAAATTGAGTGAATTCAAAAATAAGTTCTTCAGTGATTTTGAGATTCCATGCTCAATTTCCATAGATTATGCTAATTTCCATTTTGCTTTTATTTCACCATTTGATCATAAACAACTAAATTCTTGTAATTACATATTCACACTGCATAGCCGATTATATTTTGAAAAGTAAATGAAGAGAATATCTACGTCTAATTTACCATAAAGTTTGCTAGTTGTACTGTTAGCAAGTAATAGGGAAATTAAAACAAAAATGAATATTTATAAGTCTATCGTATATTTTAGAATATAAAATACCTCCAGTTATAGCAACATCAACATTTATTGTGTAGAGCAGATTTCCTTCAGGCCTGGCCGTGCACTCCCTGGCTGGCACGAGTAAAGGGATATTGGAGTCCTTGCACCATTTTTCACATCGCTGCATGAGTTTCTCAATATAAACACTCCCTCTGTAGTCAGGTCCCAGCTGAGACAACAGCTGTAAATAAAATGTGTATGAGCCACGCCATGAGAAAACCAACATAATGGCTTTGCGACCAGCATGGATCCAGACCAGCCTGCGCATCCGCGCAGTCTGGTCAGGATCCATGCTGTTCGTTTTCAAAGCCTATTGCAATTAGGAAGACTGTTGGCGAACAGCATGGATCCTGACCTGACTGCGCAGATGCACAGGCTGGTCTGGATCCATGCTGGTTGCAAAGCCATTATGTTGGTTTTCTCATGACGTGGTTCATATGTAACTATTTCAATTATAACTGAATAAAATATAATAGAAAATTTCATGTTTTGTCTGTATTGTCTGTATATGAAGTATTCATGCTGTAACTTTCAAAAGTCAAGGTTAAAGAATATTTCAAATTCTACTCTTTGCAATGTATTAAACAGCTCAAAAATAATCAAACAAGCAAACTGGATATCTCAAGAAGTATTAATATAGCACAAATTGCATCAATGAAAAGGTGATGGTCCCAGGAATGAAACAGAAAAACTATATCAGTGACTATTAGACACAACAAATTCAGTATGTCATTTACCATAAGGGGCAAGTTGACTGGATCTTTTCTTGTGTTATCAGCAGCTAGTAGTACCATCCTGGTAACAAATTTTATCGCTTGGAATACCTCTTCATCAATCTTTAACTTTGCAGCATTAATGGGCTCCACTTTCTTCCCTTCTTTCTGTATTGCCAACAATTCTGCTCTTTTTTTGTCTAAATTTTCTACACATTTCCTTTCTGCTAGTCTCAAATCTTCCATGAGGGAGGTCAAGGTCATGGTATAACATTTGGCATACAGCCAATCAGGATTGCTGAAAAGGTCAGCCAGTGCTCTCTGCAACTGATCGCTGTGTATAAGCTGGTAAGGCAACTCACTGAGTTTACGAGTGTTGTATAAGTTCAGGCCAAATTTGATTGGCTGAGCTGGAACCTGTCTCATAGCAGCTGGGTAACTGCCCTTCTTTCCCTTCATCAGCTGCAGTGGTTTACAACTATCACTCCAAATACCCTGTAAATTAAAAGTAAATTACATCTCAATATTTAAGTAGCCTGCCCGCTTAGCTCAATAGGGAGAGAACAGATCTACAGATGTTACGGTCATGAGTTCGAGCCCTTGGCGAGGCATATGTTCTCTGTGACGATTTGATAAAAGACACTGTGTCTGAAATCATTCGTTCTCCACCTCCGATTCATGTGGAGTAGTTGGCAGTTACATGCGGAGAACAGGTTTGTACTGGTACAGAATCCAGGAACACTGATTGGGTTAACTGCCCGCCGTTACATGACTGAAATACTGTTGAAAAATGGTGTTAAACCCAAAACAAACAAACAAACAAATATCAGTATTTAAAACTGATCTTACCTTGTCCAATTACTTAGCTCAATCCTCTTATTCAAGGGGGCGGGGAAGTTAGCAGTTTACTTGCTGAGAACAGGTTAGCACTGGTACAGAATCAAGGAACACTGGTAAGGTTAACTTTACCAAGGTCCTTTTTTTTGGTCAAGTTTAATGTTACACCAGTACAAAAAAATGTCATTATGGTAATTTTCCTCAGCTTTTCATGGTGGAGGAGTTTCTAGGTGCTCTTCCAAGCATTATTTCATGCACAGATGGCCACCTGGATAGAATCACCAACCTTCAATTAGCCAGCTGGATGGCTTCCTCAAACAGAAAAAAAATTCTACAACCAAGTTAGGTTTCCAACCTACAACTGTGTGGCTAAAGTGATAAGCAATCAGCACCCTCGGCCACCGAGACCCCAAGGGACCAAGATGATCTCTGGTGTGCAAAAATTAGTTAAAACATAATCTCTTCAACTTTACTTTACTGTTACATTGAAGGGCAGTTTAACCAAGATTCTATGTCCTCAAGTTACATTTCCTCTTATGTTGTTAATAAAAAACCCTTTTCGTCTGTAAGAAATAGTGAAATGACTCTTTTAGAACATCTCTATCTTCTAAAAAAATTAAATAATATAGCTGAACCTGTATTTACCCTTATCATGCTGGACAGGATTGATTCTGCCTTTGCGACCAGCGTAGATTTTGATCAGGCTGCACATCTGTGCAGACTGATCATGATCTGCACAGTTCGCTATTCAGCCAGTATCTTTTTGGTAAGAACCCCCTTTTAACAGTAAATGGTACTGTCAAAATTGGAAGATTGACAAGTTCATTATAGAAATTTAGCAGGGTAAGGGTTAAACAGCCAGCCAAAGAAGCAAACCAATCTGGCTGCTTAAGACAAGCTGAATTTAGAATTTAAAGCCAATTTTGAAAGAAAGCTGACTGGCTGCTTTGGGCAAAGGGTTATTAAATAAAGGTGGCCCTCTATAGCAGATTCAACTGTATGCCCATATTAAGCTGTGTACCTGGAAGTATTCTGCAATCACTTGATGAAACTGTTTCCTCACACCTTCTGTTAAATATCTCTCGGAGGTTGCCTCATAAAATTGTCGATGATACCATGTGACCACCTTTTTTCCACCCGATTGACGCTCAACAACATACTCACTGATGTCGTACTCTACACGTTTCCATAGCAATGGTGGTAGACGGATGACTTCAGGATCAGGGGGTAAATGGTAGATGTATGTATCTTGCAGAACCTAGGGTGAGGAAAATGATATCTTTCTATTTATGTATAACTATGCAGTATGTTCTAAATATGACAAAAAAGTTATGAGGATATTGTTTAATTTGTAATTCCCAAGTCAGAAAAGCACTTTCTAAATTTCATAAACCTGGGGGTTGTCCTTTTAAAATGAAATAATTCCAACATCTACTAACTCAAGCAATTTGATTGGTTTAGGAAAGATGTTCACACATTGATGAACCCTCGTTCATAATCTTTGTATTCATGTGCGTATTTCAGCATTGTGTCCATACTGAGTCCAACAGCTATAATATACAAAAAAAGGAGATAAATTTCGTATTTCTAAATGAAACACGTCTGAGTACCCTTTTTTTAAGTCAGATAATTTCCTATCTAATGATCCAATTTTGATTAAAGATTTGCTAGAAAATTTTTGTGCAGTGCAAAATGATTGAAAACTTAGAAATACGTGTAGAAACATGTTTACTTGGAATTATAAGGACTATATAAGAAACACAACACCTCATCATCCAAGGAGAGAAGATCTTCCATTTCTGCCTCGGTCAATCCTTCCTTTGCTGCACACAGATAACCTAATATATACATAATATTAATTTTTATCAAAACAATCATATTACAATCACCTAAAACTTTTTCAAGTTAATATATTCTGCTACAACATGATATTAAAATCTGTTTGAGAAATAAAGTGAAACTTGCAACCAGTGATAGCTCAATAAGCCATGTTAAGGTAGTTCTGCAAAGTCTGATAAACTGGAAGTAGAGGCATAATGTCACTTATCTGGATAACGCAGAATAAAGCCTGGACTTGGTATATGAAAAATTAAAATAATTTCATGACTTAATGTCAACCTGTGATTTAAAAATGTTTGACACATTAAATAATTCCAAATAATGTCACATCAGCATGTAGTGTGCAGATCTCTTTTACCATTGCATATATCTCAAAAACAAGCATACAGACCTATACATTTCATTTCACCATATCAGAGATAACATGTTTATTTATGACTCTGAGAAGTTTAATTAAAACTTACATCATTATTAGAAACATTTCTATCTGCGAAAAAGTCACCAAAATTGTGATTTTCCCAAAGACACATATTATGAAATTTTGTGTGAGGTACAAATTTTTCAAGTCAGTTTAGCAAAAATCAAGCAATTATCTAATGATTTCACAGTATTTGTGTTTGTATGTAAGAATTTTCTGTTTGTACATGTTTACGTACATGTTAATACTTTTGAAATAAATGCTGCTTGATATTCAGAAGTGAAATCACAGGTGACTTTGTTCCCAGAAATATTACTCTGTCTGCAGTGTAATGATAAACAATAATACTTTACCGATGCTTTTTTTCACAATCTCTTCACCATGACTCTTTTCAAGGTTGTCAAACAGATGGTTAATTGCCTCCTTCACTGTAATACCAAGAGCACTTTCATCAACTTGCGTGTAGGATTTCCAGGAAAACGACATGTCTACCAACAATTTCAGGTACAGGGGCTGGCTATTCTTTGCAAAATGATCCAAAATAAGATTTTTCTGTTTCTTAGATAGGTGGCGCTGCATATTTTTACAGAGAACATTAATAATTTCTGTTGCTGCTTCATTTTCAAGCTGATCAATTTCCACATACTGTCCAGGATCCGAAAACAGCAGACGGGCATTATTGAGACAATCAAGTCTGTCGCTAACAACTGAAATCATCATGTGAACACCAGGTGGCAGCTTGTGAGGTAGCCAGTTAAACATGTGAGCATGGTCCGCTTGACTCAGTTGGTCTACAGAATCCAAAACGATCACAAGATTTTTTTCCCCGGTGTCGATTTTCCACAAAAGTGCGGCAAAGTATTGGACAAGAAACTGATAATCTGTTTCAATGTCTATCCCGGTTTGTTTCTGCATCTTGTACACTTCACTAACCTGTAAGCAAAGACTTACTAAAACCTCTCTTATTGTGGTTGACATAGTCGATGTTCCAAGAAAACGTATCATCAAAACTGAATTAGGAAACCAGGTTTTTGACATTTCGGCTGCTTTTGCCATAAGAGCTGTTTTTCCACAACCTGACTTTCCATACACTATCAAAGGCTTGGTGTATTCCATAATTTCCGGCAGCCTGGTCAACCTGTCCTGCAGGTTGAAATTTGGATCAGATTCCAAGTCGTTTAACTCATCACCAATAGTAAATGTTACACCAAGCTCCTTTAATACTGCTTGCATTTGTTTCCGTTCCTCAGATACAGCTGTCTGATTTTCTCTAATAACTTCCTCAGCGTCGGCATTATCTGCAATCTCTTCTATCTCCTTTTCATTTTTCCCATTATCGACTTTGTGTAAAGTTTTAAGTTTCATTTGAATTTCAGCCAGCATATTTTCTCTGCCACAAAAAGACTTGCATTTGGTCTGGCAGAAATGAAGATGATGTAGAACTTCTTCAAATAAGGGAGATCTGTAGCCAGATGAAGTTTCGTCACATGAAGCAGCTGTTATCATTTTCTCTATGCTTCTTATGAAGTCACTACCAAACTGCTTGATGTAGCTGAAAAAGCATAAATAGCAAGACAGCATCAATAAGTGGAACTATGACGGTGATTAAGGCTCAAAGACGCTGCTTCGATATAGGAAAAATAAAATGCTGCAATCGTGGCCAGTTGTCCCCAAATGTGACTTGACCTTGGACCTAGTGGCCTGCATCATGCATGATTCTCTTAAAATTATGAAGTTGGTCATTTTTGTGTAGTTATTAGAAAATCCCTTAAAGTTTGGAATAAAGCTATTTGAACTCGCTGGGCCTCTCAGTGTCCTTGACTTTTGACAGTGACCTTGTGGTCTATATGCAACATCTTGAAAAAGTTAACAATTGATGCTAGTCTTATGAAAATCCTTCTAAAGGTTTGGAAGACATGGAGCGGACACAAATATAAGCTGTTTGATCTTTCACTCTAGAGTGCTTCCATAGATTTAAAACTTCCTAAAACATGGAATCGCTTTAGGATTTAACCTTGAATCACTTTAAAGTAGCCACATAATGTGATTGCTATTGGAAGCATATTGTAAATTTCACAAAATCTGACATAAAATTTAATGAGCAGCTTTAAAATGTTTTCTAATTTTTTTTTTATTTTTAAATGTGTTATTGTTTTAGCATAAAACAACTTCTGTGAGGTCAAATTTTCTGGGGACATGAATGTATTTCTAATTTTAATGATGAAATAAAATGACATTTTAGTGGGTTTTTTTCACTGGGATTTTATTTCAACAATTAATACTAACATGAAATCCACAAAAATTAGCCCCCCCCCCCACCCCCAAAGAACAAGAGCCGTAAGACAGCCAATGTTTGGCTATTCAAATTGTTGTCCCAGAAGCAGGATATTACCCTAAATGTTAAAATATCTGAAGAGTTTCAATCCAGGATCTGCATTAGTTCTGGAGTAACTTACATGCAAAACTTTAACCAGAAGTTTTTAAGTTCAAAGGGGACATAATTTTGCAAAATACATGTCAGAGTTATGGGACTTGATGCTAAGACCTAGATATATTAACCTGAAGAAACGTGTTAAGTTTCAATTCAATATTTGCATTAGTTTTCGAGATAGTGACTTGCATGCAAAACTTTAACCAGGATTGTTTAAGTCCAAAGGGGGCATAATTTGGCCAAAATACATGTCAGAGTTATGGAACTTGACCCAGTGAGGTTGGTTATTGACCTACAAAAATAAAAAATAAATTTCAAAGCTATATGCCTTTAAATAATAGCTACATGCATATGTACTTGCACGCAAAACTTTAACCAGGATTTTCTAGGTCCAAAAGGGGGCATAATTTGGCCAAAATATATGCCAGTGTTATAGGACTTGACCCTGTGAGGTTGGTACTTGACCTAGAAAAAGAAAAAATAAGCTTCAAAGCTATTTGCGTTTGAATAATAGCTATATGTACTTGCACAACTTTAACCAGGATTTTCTAAGTCCTAAAGGGGGCATAATTTGGCCAAAATGCATGTCAGTTATGGGACTTGATGCTGTCACCTAGTTTTATAACCCCAAAGACACATGTGAAATTTCAATTCAATATCTGCATTAGTTTTGGATACAGTAACTTGCATGCAAAACTTTAACCAAGTCCAAAAGGGGGCATAATTTGGCCAAAATACATGTCAGAGTTATTGGACTTGACACAGCGGATACCAGGTTGAGTAGAATAGCTTTGAACAGTTGAGCTAAAAATAATGATTCCACAGAAAGTGAAAAATAGTGACAAATTCCTCAAGTTTGAAACAGTTCATAGATTATTATACCAATGGAATTTTAGTTTACAAATACATGTAGCTTGACCGAAAGAATACCTGATATGTTCTTGATTCTTGAAGATACTGACACCGATTTTATCCCACTGCAAGTTATATCTGAATAAACCAGCAGACGTCATTTTCGTGGGAATTTTCATCATGCGTAGATTTTCTCTTAACTTGTCTGCCTCTGTATCCCTGGCACCCTCTATCATGTCAGTGAACCTTCCTAATACAAATGAAAAACAAACACATATTTTTGTGTGTACCACATACAATGAAGTACAGTGAAACCCCTTCTAAAATGAACTGCTTCAAAGCAGAAACCTCTCTAAATGAACAGTTGTCTTTGTCCAGAATATGTCCCTTCTATCAAAATTATCAAACATAATTTATCATACTGACCCCACATATTTCCATGGAGGATTACTAACAAACCCTATCACTGATTTGTTTTATTGACAACTTATTTCTTGGCTTAGAATGACATGAAAATCTACTGACCCTCCACAGAAATACAGGGGGTCACCATGTGACCACCTTTTAACCAATGAAAATGCTAGAATCTAATGGGCAGTAAAACAATTGAGCCGCACCATGTTAAAACCAACATAGTGCATTTGCGACCAGCATGGATCCAGACCAGCCTGCACATCTGCACAGTCTGGTCAGGATCCATACTGTTCGCTTTCAAATCCTATTGCAATTAGAGAAACCGAGAGCTGGTCTGGATCCATGCTGGTCTATGTAGGTTTTCTCATGGTGCGGCTCAATTGGAGATGGGGACTTCACAAAGTCTGGAAGGTGAGGAAAACACTAGGTGCATCTGTGGAAAGAACATGTATTACAGTCACAGATAATCAAACGAGGTGAACCTTCAACCGTCTGCTGGCCAACTTCACGGAAGAATTTGAGAAAAGGGTTATGTAATTGAAATTAAAGTCATTAGTCTCTACCCTACCTGCCAGAGTGTCTTGTAAGTTGATGTCATTAAGTGTTCTTTCAAAACAAAGCACCCTGTCAGTAATGTTGTCTGCTGATAATATTCCAGCATACACCTCATTTTCTGTCACTGCAAAATAAATTGACAAAGACTTTATGTTTGGTTCCTGGATGATACTGTATGGCATAACAATTTATGATAACATCTTAAGTTTTCGGTGTAACATTCTTGTTGCTGTGAAATATATTGACAACTGAAGTGCGGGTGCTTCTTTTAATATTTATAATCACCAAGTGTGGCAGATACAATGGTTTGATCTAGATATCCAAGACGATATTTTCGACCTTCATAATCTCTTTCCATAATGCATATAATAATAGGCACCTCAAGAACATTATAATTTACATGCGCCCTCAAGCTAAAAATGCAGATGCAAGGAGTAACAGAAAGACAGAAGCAAAGGCAAAAACAATATGTCTCCAATGGAATGGGAAGACATGATAAAACTATACCCTTTGAACTGGAAAGAAATTTAATCAAGAATGTTCTGGAAAGAAATTTAATCCAGAAAGTTCTGGAAAAAAATTAATCCAGAAAGTTCTTTCCAGTAAAAATACAGTTTACATATCATAAGGAATCCAGAGAAGTTTAATTAAACAAAATTTATCATTTTAATCAGTAGTCCAAATAAAGGGACATTAAGAACAGTTGTAACTTTTTTAATGGCCTAATCCTTTAAGAGAAGGTGTAAAATATCAGACCATAAAATAAAACCACCCAAATAAATCAAATGAATAAAACTAGTCCACCACTATTTTATTCAGGACAGCCTACAAAAGACATTGTTTTGAATATTCTATCATCAGAGTTCTTGGATTCTTTCAATGGAATACAATGTTTTATTTACTTCACTGACACTTACCAGACTGAAAATATTTGTGTTTATCTTCTTCTGACATCTTACCCTCCTTACAGAGATGATCAGCTGATTCTCTCAGCAGCGTTGTTAATTTTTCCACTACACCCCACCACTCTCTCTGTGCCTTTAAAACAAAACATATATACACTGATCATTTATACATATTGTTGTGTTACATTGATAATACCACAGACAGTTTGTTGTACAAAGTTTAAATTTTAGCAAAAATGGTTTCCTATCAATAACAAGAATAATGGACAGATTGATTTTTGGGTTTGACATGCATACAGGTGTTTTCAATTGGAGAAAAATTAACTTTTTGTAAACACTATTTCAAGAATGAAACAAGAAAAAATGGCAATTCCAAAAAACTTGACCAAGCACTGTAGTTCTGTTTTCATTTCTATACTAATTTTCCTTTAAGTGGCAACAGCAATTTCATGGTAACCATTATGTTTATGAAAATAATATAACTGAATGTAGTTTATATTGCCTCTTATACTGATTTGTACAAATAACATTTATTAAGCAAGTGTTCGGCAAGCCAAACTTTTCTGTTTTTAGTATCACTGACCTTGACTCTCTACAGCCCCAAATACAATCCAAGTCTAGCTACATGTATCTGTGTAAGTCTGCTACACAAAATTGAAAACCTCATTAAAAATCAATCCAAAAATACCCCTTAAATGTCCGTCTTACCTTGACAACATTTTCCGAAAAATGCAAAAATGAAAGGATTTAGAAAAGTTCAAACATTTTAACTTTTAAAACCCCCTTTTATGATATGGAACACAATATTTATGGGGCAAAGGAATGATTCTGTGTGATTATGTGAACATAATATGAGCCGCACCATGAGAAAACCAACATAATGCATTTGCGACCAGCATGGATCCAGACCAGTCTGTGCGGATCCAGCCTGCGCATCAGCACACAGTCTGGTCAGGATCCATGCTGTTCACTAACAGTTTCTCTAACTGCAATTGGCTTTGAAAAGCAAACAGCATGGATCCTGACCAGACTGCGTGGATGTGCAGGCTGGTCTGGATCCACGCTGGTAGCAAATGCACAATGTTTGTTTTCTCATGGCGCAGCTCATATTACACAACAGTCAAACATTTACAAATTACTGAATTAATGTCTGTGTTATGATAGATATATAAATTAGAATCACAGCACCATTCAAGCACCACTAAAGGTTAAATTACCAGTAGGTCACAGTGTTTCTAAAAATTCTAACCTGAACTCACAACTGCTGTGGCTGAAATAATATAACACTAGATGCATGTTTTTCTATCAATTCGATTGCATTATCTTGAATTGAATTTCAAAATCAACAAATTTTATGTTTTAAGTAGAAGGTGAATGCCAAGAAGATGTTTCAAGAAGCAAAAAATCAAAATTGGAAAATCGCAAAAAAAAAAAACAACCTGCAAAATATAAGACTTTTACAGTACATGACTTAGCAAAACCTGAACCGAGGTGTGACACAAATGCAGATGCCCTGGTGAGTAGAATGGTTTTTACTGTTCAGTCAGTTCTTTGAATAGTCATGCTAACAAATTTGCCTATTAAAATTTAGTGTCATCTTCAAAAAGAAAAGTGGAATGTAACTATACTTGATAACTATTTTCAGGTTATATTGTATTTAGTCATGGTTAAAATTTTGCATGTATATCCAGTCTATTTATCTTTATATACTTTGCCGATAAAACCTGAAAAAGTAGGTTTATGCAAAATTTAATGTCTCTTAAATAACTAGAAAATGCTTTTGTAAAAAAGCGCATGTCTCCCCCAATGCAAAGTCCTATAGGCAAGAAGTCAATAGGGGTCAGGAGCGAAAGTCAAAGAGACACTGATGGTTGGCTGCAATAGGGATCATCTACTTGGCATATCCAGTCATCCCGCTAAATTTCAACACTCGTGGCCTAGTGGTTCTCAAGTCACTGTTCAGGCTCCTGTGACCCTGACCTTTGATCAAGTGACCTCAAAATAAATAGGGGTCATGTACTCTGCATGTCCAATCATCCTATTAAGTTTCAACATTGTAGGTCAGGTGGTTCTCAAGTTATTTCCAAAAAATGATTTTACATGAACAGGCCACTGTGACCTTGACCTTTAATAGACTGACCCCAAAATCAATAGGGGTCATCTACTCTGCATGTTCAATCATCCTATGAAGTTTCAACATTCTGGGTCAAGTGGTTCTCAAGTTATTGATCGGAACTAGTTATCAATGTTCAGGCCCGTGACCTTGACCTTTAACGGAGTGACCCCAAAAACAATAATGGTCATTTACTCTGCATGAACAATCATCCTATGAAATTTCAACATTCTGGGTCGAGAGGTTCTCAAGTTATTGACTGGAAATGGTTTTCCATGTTCAGGCCCCTGTGGCCTTGACCTTTGACAGAGTGACCCTAAAATCGTTAGGGTTCATCTACTCTGCATGACCAATCATCCTACGAAGTTTCATCATTCTGGGTCAAGTGGTTCTCAAGTTACTGACCGGAAATGGTTTTCAATGTGCGGGCCCCTGTGACCTTGACCTTTCACAGAGTGACCCCAAAATCGTTAGGGGTCATCTACTCTTTATGACCAATCATCCTATTAAGTTTCAACATTCTGGGTCAAGTGGTTCTCAAGTTACTGACCGGAAATGGTTTTCAATGTTCAGGCCCCTGTGACCTTGACCTTTAATGGAGTGACCCCAAAATCGATAGGGGTCATCTACTTTGCATGTACAATCATCCTATGAAGTTTCAACATTCTGGGTCAGGTGGTTCTCTAGTTATTGATTGGAAATGGTTTTCAATGTTCAGGCCCCTGTGACCTTGACCTTTGACAGAGTGACCCCAAAATCAATAGGGGTCATCTACTCTTCATGACCAATCATCCTATGAAGTTTCAACATTCTGGGTTAAGTGGTTCTCTAGTCATTGATCGGAAATGGTTTTCAATGTTCAGGCCCCTGTGACCTTGACCTTTGACAGAGTGACCCCAAAATCAATAGGGGTCATCTAGTCTTCATGACCAATCATCCTATGAAGTTTCAACATTCTGGGTCAAGTGGTTCTCTAGTTATTGATCGGAAATGGTTTTCAATGTTCAGGCCCCTGTGACCTTGACCTTTGATGGAGTGACCCCAAAAACAATAGGGGTCGTCTACTCCAGCAGCCCTACAACCCTATAAAGCTTAAAGGTTCTAGGTCAAATGGTTCTCCAGTTATTGCTCGGAAATGAAGTGTGACGTACGGACGGACAGACGGACGGACAGGGCAAAAACATAATAAACATTTGAAGGGAAAAGCCTACGTTATTTTTGAACAACCTTCTGAAATTTGAAACCCGAAATTTCAGCCCGTTAGTTGACAGAAATCTCTTCTTAAAAATTTTGTAATTTCATTACCTGCTGTCGGGAACTAGCATTTGCTGGTGTCATATCAAAATACTGTGGATACTGTGTGCTGATTGGCTGTAGAGTGTAAATGGTTGGTTCCCGATTATAATCACACAGGTACCAGGTAAGCAGCAGGGAAATATCATGACCCAGTTTTATGGCTGTATTTTTCAGCAGTTTAAACTCTGAAACTTCTATTTCTGATGGTATAGGTCTAAATCCATACTTGTCACCAAGAAATGCCTAAAAAATAAACAAATCAAAGACTGTCAAATCTAGTGTAAATGAGGATGCTTTCAGGTTATAATTTGCAGGTGGAAATGTCAAAAACATACTACTGTAGATTGGGTTATAATCACAAAGGTTTGATTTTTACTAATATTTGCAATTTGTCGACAAAACTCCTGTAAAATATTTACAAGTATTATCTCCCAAAGTAGAAACAACTTAACAAATTCTTAAAAATACAAATGTCTGGTCTATCAAATTATGCAATAAGAGAGATGCAAGCATTAAGAAATCCACAGTAAGAAAGGGCACGGTGAAATACACTTATTCAAAATGTTTGTAATTCAGCAAGTAGAGCACAGAGATCTATCCCCTGTGAGAGGTGAATATTCTCCCAAGACCATGGAAAACAATACATTGTATGTCTGAAGTCATTCCTCCTTCATTTTGTTGCACACTGCTGGGAATTGGGAACAAAAGTTAGGATGAATGACAGTTGATGAGATTGAAGTTTTGTTGACTGATGCAACCCAAAAAATCCATAAAAAATAATCTCAACAAATAATCATGATTTCACAGTAAGATTCATCTTCATGTCTAAAATAATCATGTGAAAGATTATAATAACATTCAGTAACAGCTGAAACACTTTTACAATATTCATTTACCACAAAGTTTGGTCCCCTGGATAGCTTCTGGCAATTCTTTATTTCGTGTAGACATAGTTCTGTTGTTCTGTGATCATCAGTTGCATCTTCACGCACACCCCAACGCATATCAGCTATCTGATAAATAAAACAAACTTAATCAAGCATAACAAAATTTAATATGGAAAACTTACAGATATACGGTGAAACTTTTATTAACAACACCTCTAAAGAGCAAACATATCTCTACAGAGGCAAATACTCGTTTTCTCCATTTGACAAAAACTTCTACACCCTCCCCAACCAGTAAACCCCTCCCCTCATCCTTTCCACCATTCCTCTAACTAACTAACATTTCATCTTGTTACTTGTCTTTTGAAAGATGTTTATTCTAGCAAGATTGCACTGTGATCTGTTATAAAGTCTTAGAAATATATGCTCAAAGAATTATACGATATCAAAGTAAATGTGCTCTGTAAAGTTTCTTTTTTCTCTGTTGACCATGCTATTTCTAGTCTTTTATTCACTCTGTAACAAGCTGCCTTCACCATTTTTATAAATTTGCTAATGAACATCCATTCACATCATGTATTTTTTTTGTACAGTCTGAACTGTTACTGTTACAAAATTGAATTCTGGAACACTGGATCAGAATTCTCCCAGTTCTGTTGTTTAGAATTTCCAATCAGGCGCACACAATGTAAGCATACTGAAAAGTCGTATTCTTACTTGAAAGTCAAGACCTCTCTGTTGGCAAAACTGTCTCAGTTGGGGAAAAGCATTCTTCATTAACCAGTTTCTCTCAGCCTGCATATCTAAAATACACAATTTACATATTTCCTTAGTTACATGATTAATGATAAAATATTGTATTAATTCTGGAGCAGAGCCAAAAGCATGTTTTGCCCTGTTTTTACTCTTCACAAGCAACTTATTAGGGTTCCAGTCAATGATGTCATCACAATTTGACATCTTGACATAGTGATGTCATATGCAAGTTTAGACAATTACTACGAATAACTCTACCAACCTCTACAAAATGTATGACTTCATAGATAACATGTGGATTGTTTGTCTTATTAATAAAACAACTTGGATATCAGAATTTATTGACCTGGGAAAAGTTGTATCAACCTTAGGCTTTAACACCCTCCCCTAATATCATTTTCCATAGGCTGATAAAATGAAGGGATTTATTTGTTTTGAGCAAATATGGAATTTATCTCAACAAGAACTGGGACAATTTTATAGTATTTTCACAAGCAAGTAGTGCAAGTGAAAATATGAAAACTGTCTCACTTCAAGGTGAGATATATTCCAAATTCACAAAAAGAACAACAAATTTCCTTTTTTATTTATGCTTATTTAGATTGAAAAATACACTTCGCAACAAATACTATTCTCATTATTCTTATTTCCCCTAATCAAAAATGACATCAGAGATCTTTTGATGTTACAAAGATGCAAACAACAAAAAAGTTCCATTTCATTTCATTATTTGCAGCGTAACATTATGTAATTCTATTTGTGTAGCATTATATGAATTGGGAAAAATGTATAAAGGTTGTCACAAGGTTTTCTGTGACAATATTTCTCTCAAAAGTTAAACACAGGAATTATTACTTGATTTTTGATTTTCTCAAAATTATCTTATTAGAATATGACTTTGTATTTTCAGAAAAATCAAATTTTGTTACAACTTATTATCTTTTACTGTATAATTTTATTGTGTTAAAAACATTGATAAATTATGCTCATTATAATGTTGATTGGTATAATGATTATATATGATTAACTGTTATACAAATTGAAATTTATCTTGACTAATTCTCACTGTAAGGGTCTATACTTGTTTAATACTTGTTTAGAAATGTTCTTTGGCATATGTTCCCTTGCCAACATAATATGCTATATAAAGCATGGTTTTGAATGAAGAAAAAAAAAGAGAAAATATTAGGACTCAAAAGTAAGAACTAAGACAATCTCTGCAGAGTTAGAATTTATGTCAGGAATACCTGTTGTTGTGTAAAAAGTAATCTTTTATGCGGAAAACCGTTCGGACATTTATAATTTTGAAGTCAAGATTTAATTGTCGAAGGAACTCGTTATTTATTTGTTATTTATATTTGTGTTGATTTCAATACAAGACATTTAAAACAGAGTTGGAGTTATTCATCAATTTTGCTGATTCCCCAACAGCACATCAACAACAGTCGCTGAGCATTAGCTCTATCACAAGATTAAAGCGCAACTATAACCTTCATTCTGTTTCATACAAAAATATTAGTCACAATGTACAAGAAGATCAGCAAGGCTGAAACTGACAAGGCTTACTATTATATCTCAATTATAATTCAGAGTACTGTAAAAGTCTTATATTTCACAGGTTGTTTTTTTCTCTCGCAATTTTCCAATTTTCGATTTTTTTTGCAAGTTTCTGAATTCGCGAGCTGCCATATCGAAATCGGGAATTTCCGGTATTTAAATATATAATACTTAATAATATTAAGACAGAAATTTTAGCGAAACAAATGAATTTGTGAGAAGGTTCATTTGCGAAATTTCACGAAAATAAACAACTCGTGAAAAAAAAGACTTTTACAGTATTTCACTGAAAAGCATAAAAAAATCCTATGACCAGCCTCAGTAAAAAGCAATAACATGAAACTGCATTTTTTTCAGCTTGCACATTTAGCAATGTACAAGTAAACATTTCCCTTTCAGTTTCATATTCAACACAGCATTACGCATCCAAATACTTTTGACCTCATGCAGTTAAATGTAATCAAAAGAAAGCAACAATAACAAAATTTTACTATTATTTCATATTTACCAGTAAATGTTGAGCTGAGAAATATTCGCACCACTGAAGATTCTTTATCTGGCAAGTTGCAAAAAGATCCGGACAGCACTGCCTCCATGGTATCACTTCCCACTGGTCTGTTAGAAACAAGATCGTCATTCTTCCGAGACATCATGTAGCTGTTATACTGCTATTTCTTTCGTTACATGCTATTTCAGCTCTTACACACTATTTCAGACATTACATAATATTTCACAGATTTTCATCATCATTCTGAAATTACAGCATTCTGAGAAAAATGTACAGCCTAACCAACCCTCAAATTGTAATATGAGACATGATAACAGATATTTGAGTACATATGCAAATGTTGAACCGGTACGAATGTGTAGTACAATTCGGGTGTGTATATAAAGCAGCATTGAAACTAATCTTACTGGGTTAGTGGACTTGCTGTGGAATTTGCATGCTCATTAAAATTTTGTACTGCTGGGAGCTTTGCCATACTAATGGTCTGGTACATGTATATTGTGGTGGTGATTAGTTCTCTCTACTTATATATAAATACATTCCCGTCAATATTATTTTGCAATCTGACAGACAAGACAATAGACATTTTCAGCACAGCAAAGAATTTACAATTTAAAGTTTGGAGATTATTAAAGTCTGCCTACTTTGCACACTGTTCTGTCTGTCAGTTTTAGCAAAAATAAACTTGTTGCAAATTTTACCCAATCTGCAATGCTTTACCAGTCTAGCTACTGGGCCTGGCACTAACATAAGTCTCCTGCAAAATGGGAAACTACTCTTGTACCGTGACAGGACCCTCTACTAAAATGAAATTTTTAAATTGGCACTTGGAAAAAAGAAACATTATATAAATATTGCATAACTTCTTGAACCATAAACAGACACTGTCATTCCACACAAAGGGTGGCAAATGAGTAAGAAAAAGGAAACAACAGACCAGGTATAAAACCTGCGGCCTCAAAATGTCACTTTGACGCTCTATACCGACTTAGTGCTCTATTAACTTCGAAACAAATTCAGAAACCTGGTTACTGCACTAGGACACCTAGATACTTCTGTGTATTCACTACACTGACATGGGTTCGATCTTTATCCTGTTACTTGCAGTATTTTTGACCCGATATCAGGGTGCCGTATATCTTTCTTGATATACCGTCAGTTGACACGTGACTAGTGATATACGGTCAGTTGATCATGTGACCTTATGATTGATATTGTTGTCATAAGAAAGTTTGATTGAAACCATCACCATTGTGTTGGAAATGTCCGAACTAAGAAAATGAGTGGTCAAATAATGAGTTTTTATTCAAAAACGAAGAAGTTATTGCGATTTTGTCGGTGATTACGTTATTATATAACTGACGTCATTACAAATATGACGTCATTAAAACGGTTGTCGCACACTTATTTTTGTAAAATAAATTGCTAAATATCGGAAAATGAAGTAATGACAAGATAAATAGAATATTAGGTTAGTACCTAAGATGGAGAAAGTTTATCTGGCTCGGCTCCGGATGTTATCAGGTTCGCCTTCGGCTCACCCGATAACCTCCTCCACTTCGCCACATAAACTTCCTTATCTACGGCACTAACCTATTGAAATTTTCATCGCTGCTGACGCTTTACATGCTATAGGTTTAAATGCCGATTATCTCACGTACTGGCCATAAATTCAAATAAAACTTACATGTATTGAAAAGGAATTCAATTTGAATCCTCATTAATTTATGTAAAAATTATCAAATATCCCAAATTACAAATTTTCTGGTGATTTAAACCTATGTAACTCACGATTAACATTTACCACGTGTCTACACGCCGATATGCCCAAGCGATAAAACCAATAACTTTACATGACTGTACTGTATTTTGGCCCTTCAAAGTTTTGAGGTTTAGATTGCCCATCACAAATATAAAACGGGTATGTCTAAATACCGAACATGAGTCATGTCCGCGGACATGACTGGTAAACACCGAACATGAGCGATAATTATTTTATTAAAGCAATTTATTATGTTTTTGTGATCTAAATTGATTATATATGCTGAAAAACTAGTGCATGCAAAAAATTAAAACATATTTATGCTTTTATTTTTATAAAAAAGAAAACTGCCGATCTGGCTCATGTCCGTGAACAGACTGGTAAATACCAAACATGAGCGATTATTTTTTTATCTAAGCAGTTTTTCATGTTTTCTTTATTTAGACTAATTATTAATGCTAAAATACTAATGCATACCAAAAATAATTGAAATTAAACCAGATATATGCTTTTATTTTTTATAAAAAAGAAAACTGCCGATCTGGCTCATGTCCGTGAACAGACTGGTAAATACCAAACATGGGCGATTATTTTTTTATTTAAGCAGTATTTCATGTTTTCTTTGTTTAGAGTAATTATTTATGCTAAAATACTAATGCAAACCAAAAATATTTAAAATCCAAACATAATTATGGTTTTAATTTATATAAAATAGAAAACTGAGAATCTGATTCATGTCTGTGAACAGATCGGTAAATACCAAACATGAGTGATATTTTTTTCTATTAAACTGACGATCTGACACATGTCCGTGTACAGACTTGTAAATTCCAAACATGAGATTATTATAAGAAATCAACAAAATAAAAAAACTAGAAAAGTAGCTTTCTAAGGTAAAGAAATCCAAAGTCGGTAGTCACCCCGATGGGGATGCGGCGCCTTGCGCACCGACTATCAACAGCCCGTGCGGATCACCACCTACAGTCAACAGCAACAGTCCGTGCGAATCACCACCTACAGTCAACAGCAATAGTCCGTGTGAACCATCAACTACAGTCAACAGCTACAGCCCGTGCGAATCATTACCTACAGTCGGTAGTCACTCCGATGGGGATGCGGCGCCTTGCGCACCGACTATCAACAGCCCATGCGGATCACCACCTACAGTCAACAGTAATATCCCGTGCGATTCGCCCTCTACAGAAGATACTCAAAACAACAATGAATTACCTGTGCCAGATTTTGAAGCCAACCTATCTACAGTATATGACTTCAGACAGCGAACCTCTGTCAAATCTGACGTATTTGACTGAGATAATGTCTGACACTGGACGCCACAATACAATTTACATATAACGTGACCTATAACATCAGTGTTATACGTTTTGACGAAGCATCCGCATGGTCGCAAGGAGGTACTTACTTGTGGTCAATTAATTAAAAGTAACAATGACAGAGATTCTAAAGAAAAAGTCAATTTTGCATGTTGCAACCGGCAATACTTCGAAAATAACACTTATATTTTTACAGTTGTTCACGTGCATTACGCCAGTACCGGCCAGTTTTACATTTTTTATAAAAGATAAGAAAGCATATAATTTATTTGTATCAATTTTTAATAATATTTTGGCATGCACTAGTTTTTGTCAAATATATTATAACAATTTAGGTCACAGGAATTTACATATCAAGCTTTTGACAAATAAGCATTGTCATGCTGCGATACACAGCATGTCGCGCGCAGACTCGTGTCGGAGTAGAATACGCTGAGGAGTACAAGGTATTACCCAATTACCGAGCATTAATAGTACGAGCTCTATTTATTGAAAAATGTATGTGTGCAGGACATAATGTTCTTATTCCGTTAATAATTCTCAGTATTTGTTAACTTTGGCCAACAGATCGCAAAACCCGGAAACAGTTCCATATGTATTCAAACGTACATCGGTGGTTATGTGCGGTTTTCCTGGCATACTATTAACCGTGAATTTCAACTTCATTAAAGATAGTTGTAATTGACACAGCAAGATAGCAGCATGCCTATTTTTCAATGGGCCAAACTGAAATATATGAAAAGATTGGGCAACAATAAGCAAAGTTTTAATGAAAAAATTATGGAAAATGAATTCAAAGAAACCATAGTGGACCATACTTTAGCTAAATTCCTTAATATTCTGATATCAATTGAAATGACAAAGAAAGAATTCCGAATTTTCATATCAACTAGTGGCTAAATCACTAGCTACATTAGTTAATATGAGGAAATGGTCAAGCATTTTCTTTTTTATAAAGTCAAAACATAATTGCGTTTTAATTTATGTTTTGCATCCGGTTAAATTGTAATATTTAGTCAAAAACAATCTGAACATTGAATTATTTTGACTACCAATCTGACAAGCTTAAAAATGCTTCAGGATTTACGCAGTAGAGCCAAAAAGGAAATATCAGCATGGTACTAGAAGCATCAGACTACAAAATATAAATATCAGTCCGATTTGTTTACCTTGGATTTTGATCACAAGCTACACACAAACGCTTGCTAGCATTAAAAGAAAGCGTCTACACGATCAAGATCATTTTGAGGGACGGGAATGAACAAATTACTACCATTTTTAGCCTTTTGAGTGGTCTTTATCTTCAATATTCCAGTACGTCAGCTCTAACATTTTTATTTAACATTCTTGTTTTTTTTTAAATTGCTATTGTGTGGCAGATTGCAGCGGAAAATAAAAATCATATGTTTTCGCGATGCAGGAAATTATGAGCTGGCACTGCTTTTGACTCCAAATAGCATAATTTGACTCTATTAGGTTAAAGGTCAGTAATTCAAATCCTTCTTTGTTTCATATAAAAAAACGACGACTTCATGTTGTCTTTACGTATCTTTAGAGAACATCACTTTTTCCTACACCAATTTTTCATGAAAGTTCTATCACAAATTAACGCAAAAATGAAAAGAAAATAGGGGGTTGAATAGTTCCTAGTGAAATGCCAGTCAGGTGTGGTCTGCTACCCTAAAAATGGCACATATTTGCTCTCCTCCACGCAATAAAGACCTACTTCCGGTTTCGATCTGCAAAACTTGCCATGTGGGTTGTATGAACATGAAAACCGCCTCATTTCATGCAGAATGTATTCTAGTAGCGAAAAAGTGTGATTAAAGCACTCGTTCTACACGAATTTGCGCAGAAAATGGGAAAATTAGGATCTATTTATTATGGACTTCTTTCGACTACACCAAGGAAGCACATTTTCGACCGAATTACTGACCTTATTCCTATAAGAAATGTTTCTTATCAAATTTCACACCATTTGCATATCTATTTCCAAGAAAGATGTAATACCAAACATATTGCCAAGTTTCATTGTGAAATTTCGAGGTTTTAGAGAAATATAGACATTTAATAGAAGCCACCCCCTACCATTTACAGGGCTAAATTTTGGCCCTATGGTCCTTTTATTGCATATTTTGGTAAAAGTTTCACTTTTTTTTGCATCATTTTTCACTGGGATTCTGAAATATCATTTATTCCATCATGAATAAGACCCAGAAGGATGCATTTTGTGCATTTTCTGACATTCTGGAGACAAAGTATTGGCTTTTTAATTCCAGAAATCGCTGCTGAAACAGGCGCATCTACATAAAATAAGGTCAAAATTCAAAATTTTTCAAATTTCATTATTATTTTGCATTGGAAACACTCTTTTATATCATATACAACCGATTTATGGCTATAAAGACTAATTGCGATGTGTTCCGAGAATAGTCTTATTTCAGCTATTATAGGTTAAAGGTCAGTAATTCAAATCCTTCTTTGTTTCATGTAAAAAAACGACGACTTCATGTCGTCTTTACGTATCTTTAGAGAACATCACTTTTTCTTACACCAATTTTTCATGAAAGTTCTATCACAAATTAACGCAAAAATGAAAAGAAAATAGGGGGTTGAATAGTTCCTAGTGAAATGCCAGTCAGTTGTGGTCTGCTGCCCTAAAAATGGCGCATATTTGCTCTCCTCCGCGCAATAAACACCTACTTCCGGTTTCGATCTGCAAAACTTGCCATGTGGGTTGTATGAACATGAAAACCGCCTCATTTCATGCAGAATGTATTCTAGTAGCGAAAAAGTGTGATTAAAGCACTCGTTCTACACGAATTTGCGCAGAAAATGGGAAAGTTAGGATCTATTTATTATGGACTTCTTTCGACTACACCACGGAAGCACATTTTCGACCGAATTACTGACCTTATTCCTATTACATATCCAGATATTGAAAAGTGATCATTTAAATGTGATTCTTCTAATAAAATCACATGCCAGTCACTAAAAAAATAAATTATTTAAGTTTTTATATTTTTTTCCAAAGTTTGTCAAACGTGACTATGTCTATGCACCCCTTTGTGGTAGGGTGACAATCAGGCCATTCAGAAAGTTGAACCCGGACCCAATTTTTGTTGATTTGCATTTAGAGACACAGGTCCCTCTGATAATTCTATTTTAAAGCCAGGATGTAAATATCCACAAGAATACGCTGCTTCCTACAGTATATATTCTGCATGACATTGTATATTCTCTCCAGATATCAACAAGAAGAGAGATTATTGTATATAGTCACAAGTTAAATTGTGGGATATTGTAAATAAATTGGCCATTATTGTAGCTTAATTAGCAGTGTTGTGAAAATTAATGATAAGTATATAACAACATCTTCTAAAAAATTACTCTTTTGTTTCCAAATAGATATATTGTTTCAGCGATATAGGTACAAAGTCAACAATAACCTGTAGATTTGACAAACTGCTTTTAACATAATCATCAACAAAATACACACAGTTTGCTCATCTGATAATAGGCACTTAAAGGTTGTTCAATAAAACTTGTTGCTTACTAATTATCAGCTGATACCGGTCTCTAAAAATGCAAGCCAACATTTGATGAGGGTAACAGAATGAGCATGTTTGAAAGTATGAATCGTCAGTGGCATTTAAATAGTCATCTTTGAACAAAAGAAAGGAAAGCTCATTGACCACATGGTAGGCATTATCTAAAGAATAATACTTAATATCTGCCATGAGATATGAAAGATTCTCAGATGCAATGTGAAAATAGTATGAAAAATGATGCCGGCAAGTGCACTTGGACGAATGCACTTTCGATGCCAAACTGCGCACTAAAAGGGCCCTTTTTCTGGGGAAGCACCATGCCCCTTTTAGAGTCTGCAGGAAACACTAGTTGAGGAGTCTCTGAATCTAATTGTTTTTGTTTTTTTTTGGGTCACATGTCACTGGTTACTTGACATGCTTGAGTGTCTCAGACTTGGTTGAGACAAGATATAAAGGTTACATTACGCTGATAGAGCCATACTTTAATAGTTCCAAACATTTTGTTATAGATATATAATAATTATCTTTTGCGGTCAGTTGTCTATTTAAAATCAAAAGCTAAGTAGCTTGAGGAAAATTATTATATCTGGTTTTGTAAAATTAGTTTGTATCAGCCTGTTGTCTCAGACTATGGTTGAGATTAATACATTCAAGACAATCACTGGTTTTAGAACAAATTGTTATTTAAGCAACATCTATTCAAGTTACTTAATTTTTGAACACTTAAATAGATTGCAGTACAATACCGCAGGGCAAAACGTTACATAAACTTGTAGATTGATTTATCTTCCAACCTAAGTAATACTTATGTTTTTGATTTTCTGTTTGATTGGTACATCCGTGTAGGCTGATCTTGGTCTGCACTGGTCGCAAAGGCAGAATCTTTTGCCGCCAGCAGAGTAAGGGTTAAATTTTTGATGTATTTTCACACAGTCTCTGTTATTATTAAATGGATTTGACTCGGACTGTTGTCCAACATCATCATCCACATCAGGGATATTAATCATTTCAAGGATATCTCTAGTTTCCTAAGATGTGCCCTATTTCTACATTTTATGACTCAAATTGTTGCACCTTTTGTACTGGTTTATGTGGGTTTTTTTTTTACTTTTTCATGTGACAGTGCTTTTAAATAGTCGACTTGTGTTTCTGTCCTCTGACAGCTGTTGTTAATATTAAAAAGAAAAAGAAGAATAGGAACACTTTGCTGCAAATTTCACAACAATGACATGATTATATTTATTTTCAGGGTACTTAGATTCATTGACATTGGACTTTGCATGTCTGTGGAACAGGTAAAGTTCTGAAAATGTTATTTTTAATACTTATTTAACACAGTAAACTGTTGGCAAAGTTTCGTTTCAACTTTATAATTATTATCACAGTAATATCACTTGTTGCAGTGCTGGTACACTTCAGTTAAAATCTGATTGTATCATGTGGCATGATGCCATTTATTTACTTTGATTTGAAAGACAAGAAATCAAGTTCATGAATGAGTTTGTTCGATTGGGAAAAAATGAAACAAAAAGTGGTAGAAACAAAGAAATCATATCAAGGATAGCGTGTTAAATGACCATTTTAAGTTGAACTTAGACTTAAGATTTGCTATTTGTGATGTTCTATATTCTAATGCAGGGGTGTTAACATGTGGAAGTGTCTATTTGCATCCAGTAGCCAGTGTAGTAGATGCCACACTTATAATAGATTCCATTTAAACATTGTACACATGAGTGTAAATAATTTTATAATTCGCTTACTTGTTCAAGACGTGTTTCGGGGACTGTAGGTCTGTCATTTGCCAATCTGTCTCGTTCTTGTCCAGTCCGTAACTCTGCCATCCGTCAAGAGATTTTGGTATTAGCTGGTACAAATGTTCCTCATAATGGGACAGTATGTAGCGTACAATACCCAGACTTGTAGATCAAAGGTCAGGGTCACACAAACGTTAATAGGACCTTTTTCGTGTTTGGTCAGTGACCCCTCTATTCATTTAGGGATTTTGATTTTAATTGACACGTGTTTCCCCAGAAATCAAATTAAAAAATTGAAGTCAGAGAAGACTTCTTTAACAGGTTTTAGTTTAACCTTTAGCCTGCTGGCAGCATGTGATCCTGGCAGACCAAGATCAGCCTGCACATCTGTGTAGTCTGATCATCATGTTCTGCACTGTTTGCTTTTCGGTCAGTAAATTTTCAGTAAACACCCCTTCAAATAATAAATGGTACTGTCCAAACTAAATGACAGACTAGTCCATTATAGAAATTTAGCAGGGTAAAGGTTAATGCCAGTTTGAAATTTTTCCAAGAGTAGAGCTTTTGTTGTCATCCTTTTGTCAGTACAGGTATTATTGTCAGTATAGGTATTATTGTCTCAAAGATTTGCTTGCAAGCAGGCTTCTCAAAAACCTATGAGACCACATGCTTTCAAACTTCACACATACCGTCAGTGTCATTAGCTGACCTCCCCTAATGCATGGATCCGATCTGTCAATCAAACCAATAATATTGGCCAATAAGATAAAGCGTTATCCGTCGATCCGTAGACTTTGTTGGTAAGGCTCCTTTGTGTCTCACAAGCTTACCGTAACTAAGTACCTACAGACTGTAAAGTTCTAAATAAAAACAGCATTCATTTACGTTCTCGATGCGGCCATGTGTGAAAAAAGAGATGCTTTACATATAAAATGTAAATATGACATCTAGAAATAAGAAAAGAAGTGACCACATGTAATAAATAATTGCGAAAACCCATGTAGCATGTTCATTTATCAAGTGTATCATTTCAAAAAATGACAGCTATTTTTGAATTGGTTCTCAGACAGGTGTTACAGGATTTTCATTCGATGTTTCACTTGAGAAAACGAAATTCTTTAAGGCAAATAAAACATACATGTGAACGGTGATGTCCAAATTTCGGCCACGCTCTACACATTTTGTATAAGAATTTTAATGCTAAATATTCGTGAACTGATTTTTTGCTTCTCTCCTAATGTCAGAAGTAATGTCGAATGCATTATCATTATTAGTTTCAGCCACACTCAACAGATTTTGTGTAAGAATTTAAATGCTAGATATTCTGTGAATGGATTTTTTGTTTTTCTCTTATCCGCCATTTTGGAGAAAGCTTGTGAGACATAGCAACAATATCCAAGGGGGGCGTTCCTTATCAGAAAAATCGGATTTAGCAATTATGAAGCCTGTAGAGAAACTTCAACATACTTCTGAATTCATTTTGGCTGTAAGATTATTACCCCATAACGTAAAACAGCTTTTAGTCAAATACATATATAAGCACTGTCTAGTCAAACAAGTGATAGTGTGTAAATAATGAGAGATTACACAACAGGAAAAAAAATTCATAAGATGTCATCACTGTGCCTAGTTATGAAGCTGGTAATTACCTCCCTTTACTAAAATAACAATGATTAAGGATGATGGATATCACCGGAAAGAAATTTTGTATTCTTGTTTTGTATCTCTACTTTTCTGTTTATTACTGAACCAAATCCAATTTCAGAGTGAGTCTTTAAAACATCATTCTGTTTCCAGGCACACAATTGGCTTTAAATGTAGCATACGGTTCGCATGTATTATACACACTCAAACTTGTCTCTGGATTTTAAGACAGCATGAGAGCATTCCCATAACCAATAGAACCTTTGCATTGCCTGATAGTACTTCCTTTACTTGTTGTTCTAATTAAAGCTCAGGTAAAATTGTTTTCAGAGACAACAAATCCTGCAGAACTTAACCCTTAAATTACTATGCTGGACACAATTGGTTCTGCCTTTGCGACCAGTGTAGATCATGATCAGCCTGCACATCCATGCAGTCTGATCATGATCTGCACTGTTCGTTATTTAGCCAGTATCTTTTTGGTATGCACCGCTTTTAACAGTTAATGGTACTGTCCAAATTGGAAGGTGGACAAGTTCATCGTAGAAATTTAGCAGGGTAAAGGTTCACTTGTCTGGCAGTTTTCGGATGTCCAACATGTTTTTTGTAGACAACACAATTGCACCATGATGAAAGCGATGTCTGTTTTACTTCATATGTATCATAGCAACACACTGGCACCTGTTTTGGACTGGTGATAAACTTAAGACATTATGGCAGCTTTTTTTGATTATTTCAGTCAGGATGGTTTAATTATGTCTCCCACCACACAGTGGTGTGGGAGACATATTGATTTACTCCAGTCTGTGTTTGTGTCTGTCACAAAGCTTGTCTGCACTCTAAGTCGAACATTTCTCATCCGATTTTCACCAAACTTGAACAAAATGTGTTTGATCATAAGACCTCGCCCAAGTTCAATAACTAGCCAAATCGGTCCATGCATCTTGGAGTTATGGCCCTTGAATTGCCAAAAATCGGTCTTTTTACTCTTGTCCGCACTCTAATTCGAATATTTCTCATCCAATCTTCACCAAACTTGAACAAAATGTGTTTGACCATGAGACCTCGGCCAGGTTCGATAACTAGCCAAATCGGTCCAGGCATTTTGGAGTTACGGCCCTTGAATTATCGAAAAATCGGCCTTTTTACTCTTGTCCGCACTCTAAGTCGAACATTTCTCATCCAATCTTCACCAAACTTGAACAAAATGTGTTTGACCATGAGACCTTGGCCAAGTTTGATAACTAGCCAAATCGGTCCCGGCATTTTAGAGTTACGGCCCTTGAATTACCGAAAAAAATCCGTCTGTTTACTCTTGTCCGCTCTCTAAGTCGAACATTTCTCATCCGATCTTCACCAAACTTGAACAAAATTTGTTTGGCCGTAAGACCTTACCCAAGTTCGATAACTAGCCAAAGGCCCAGGCACTTTTGATTTATGGCTCTTGAATTACTGATTGGATCCACTCATCCAGACCATCTAATTGGATCCACTCGTCTAAAACATCTAGAGAAACTAACATTTTTCATAGGGGCAGTTGTGGGAGACATGCGCTTTTCTCAAAAGCATCTCTAGTTAATTTGTATTTTCATTGCATTACTGATTTCTACCAGGAAAAAATGCACTCAATGTGCAGGAAACCTAACAGAAAATTCCACTCGACCTAAGGCTGTATGAGTGGATGGGTGGAATTTTTGTCACCTGTACAGATGTCATTATTCTAATTGTCCACCGTCTTTTTCAAAGAAAAAAAAAGGGGGACATAGAAGTGCTGGCTGTGTCCTTCCGTCGTGCGTCCAACACACTTTGTGTCTGGTCCATAACTCTGCTATCCAAGAAGGGATTCTGAAATAACTTAGCTAAATGTTCCCTATAATGAGACAATGTGTCATGCGCAAGACCCAGGCCCCTAGCTCCAAGGTCAAAGTCACCTTGGAGATCAAATGTTAACATGGTCTGTTTCTTGTCCGGTCCATAACTCTGCCATTATCAAGGGATTTTAAGATGACTTGGCACAAATGTTTCCCATAATGAGTTGATCATGATGTATCTTGAGGAAGACCCAGAACCCTAGCTCAAAGATCAAGGTCACCTTTGGAGATTTTTTGGTATTTTTATACGCCCGTTTGAAAAATAGAACGTATTATGGGAATGCCCCTGGTGGGCGGGCAGCCAGATGGGTGGGCGGGCGGCTTCCACAGACTTTGTCTGGAGAATATCTTCTTCATGCATGGAGGGATTTTAATGAAACTTGGCACATTTGTTCACCATCATGCAACGGAGTGTCATGCACAAGAACCAGATCCCTAGGTCTAAGGACAAGGTCACACTTAGAGGTCAAAGGATACAAGAATGAAAACTTTGTCACACTTAGAGGTCAAAGGTCAAATTCAAGAATGACTTTGTCCAGAGCATAATTATCTTCTTCATGCATGAAGAGATTTTGATGTAACTTGGCACAAATGTTCTCCACCACGAGACAGTGTCGTGTGCAAGAACCAGGTTCCTAGGTCTAAGGTCAAGGTCACACTTAGAGGCCAAAGGTCAGAAACAAGAATGACTTTGTCCGGAGCATTTCTTCTTAATGCATGGAGGGTTTTTAGCTCGACTATTCGAAGAATAGTCTAGCTATTCTACTCACCCTGGCGTCGGCGTCGGCGTCGGCGTCGGCGTCACACCTTGGTTAAGTTTTTGCATGCAAGTACATACAGCTATCATTTAAAGGCATATAGCTTTGAAACTTATTTATTCTTTTTCTAGGTCAATTACCAACCTCACTGGGTCAAGTTCCATAACTCTAACATGTATTTTGAGCAAATTATGCCCCCTTTTGGACTTAGAAAATTCTGGTTAAAGTTTTACATGCAAGTTACTGTCTCCAAAACTAATGCAGATATTGAATTGAAACTTCACATGTGTCTTCGGGGTTATAAAACTAGTTGATAGCACCAAGTCCCATAACTCTGACCTTCATTTTGGCCAAATTATGCCCCCTTTTGGACTTAGAAAATTCTGGTTAAAGTTTTGCGTGCAAGTACATACAGCTATTACTAAAAGGCATATAGATTTGAAACTTATTTTTTCTTTTTCTAGATCAATTACCTACCTCACTGGGTCAAGTCCCATAACTCTGGCATGTATTTTGGCCAAATTATGCCCCTTTTGGACTTAGAAAATTCTGGTTAAAGTTTTGCGTGCAAGTACATACAGCTATTACTAAAAGGCATATAGATTTGAAACTTATTTTTTCTTTTTCTAGATCAATTACCTACCTCACTGGGTCAAGTCCCATAACTCTGGCATGTATTTTGGCCAAATTATGCCCCCTTTTGGACTTAGAAAATTCTGGTTAAAGTTTTGCGTGCAAGTACATACAGCTATTACTAAAAGGCATATAGATTTGGAACTTATTTATTCTTTTTCTAGATCAATTACCTACCTCACTGGGTCAAGTTCCATAACTCTTAACATGTATTTTGAGCAAATTATGCCCCCTTTTGGACTTAGAAAATTCTGGTTAAAGTTTTACATGCAAGTTACTATCCCCAAAACTAATGCAGATATTGAATTGAAACTTTACATGTTTCTTCGGGGTTATAAAACTAGTTGATAGCATCAAGTCCCATAACTCTGATATGTCCCCTTTTGAACTTAAAACTCTTTTGATATTTAACATTTTGGGTAATAATTTCCAGCTTCTGTGACAATATTTCGAATAGTCGAGCTTGGCTGTCTTATGGACAGCTCTTGTTGATGTAACTTGGCACAATTGTACACCATCATGAGATGGAGTGTCATGCACAAGAACCAGGTCCCTAGGTCTAAGGCCAAGGTCACACTTAGAGGTCAAAGGATACAAGAATGAAAAGTTTGTCCGCAGCATTTCTTCTTCATGCATGGAGGGATTTTGATATAACTTGGCACAAATGTTCACCACCACAAGACAGAGTGTCGTGTGCAAGAACCAGGTCCCAAGGTCTAAGGTCAAGGTCACAAATTTGTTGTTACTATAAATAACTAACATTGGAACTTTTTTATAATTGACCGTAGGGAAAAACCAAGACCGCTTTTCTGTGGTACAACATAGATGCTACTTCAAAATTTTAGGTGTATTTTAAGGTATCTCTACCTGGTAAGGAGTCTTTTGTGGACTAAGAAAACAAAAGAACTACAATAATTTCTAAAAAAAAACATTGTAAACAACCACAAAATTAAAATTCCATTTGCAAATACAGGTGCGAGTGTAAAGAAATTTGCTGTGACGGGCGTATATTGTGACATTCTGGCACTCTTGTTTTGTTTATACATGAAATTACCTCCCTTTTATATGATAAAGTACAATACATGTGTTTTTTTTTTATCAGTTTTCCCACTAACTTAAAAATGAAATTATGTTTTAAGTAAGATGATTCGTATTTATAGATATAAAAAGCTATTAACAGTTGTAGACTTGTAGAAATTGCAAACAAAGACACAAGTTATAACTTTAAGGCTTTAAATTTTATGTTAAAAACAGATGATATGCAGAATTATATGGTTAGAAAAGCGCTGTGTTCAATATGCACATGAACTTTTACAGTTAGAGTCATAAAGGGAGGTAATAAAAATGATAGTTTTAATTAAACAATAAAAAAATATGACCGCATCAGGAATCGAACCCCGGACCGCCGCGGCAATAAAGACATTTTCCAGTCATCGTAACTAATAGCGCTATAGCGGAAGTAGTGAATAATGACTTCAAACTACAGATATTTATAATCGAGACAGTTTACCAGGAATAAAAGCGTGACAAACGCTTTTCGATTTTCTTCGTAAAAAGTAGTAAAAACAGCAAATTCTCATATGTTTACGTAACATAAAGTTTGTCAGTAATTAAGTTTTAAAGCTTTCTTAAGAAATATTGCATTTATGTCAAGATATCTAAAAAAAATATTTTGTTGTCAAACGATCTGGAGGCATGCTGCTTTAACACAAAATTGATATATTTTATGTTTATAACAGAAAAAGTGTCAGCCACATTTTAAAGGTGGTTAATCAAACTTGGGTCAACCAGTGGATTTGTTCAAAACTTAAACAACTGATCATTTACACTTACTGATCATTTACATATTCACCAAATTCTTACTGGAAGTATCTTAAAAATGTTATTTTCCTATCCTGGTTGCCCAACCAAGATAGTAGTATTTTAGCATTAGTATAAATTAAATAAACATACTTAGTAGTATTTTAGCATTAGTATAAATTAAATAAACATACTTAGGAATAATATGACTATAAGCACAATATTAAAGTTGTCAAAGATTTGCATGGAGAAGAATATATTTTGCCAGAATTAATTAGAAATGCAAATTTATAAAATTATTATTACTTCCCTTTGTCTATCTCGGTTGCGCAGCCAAGATAGATTTAAAATAGATGAATTCCAAAGCTACACCTGTTTTAAAACTTGCCTTTTGTTTCAGGTAGATGAAATATCCCAATATTTATCAAATGGAAATGTAAAACTGGAAATAAAAAAAGAATAGTCCACTTTTTAAATACTTTTTATATTAAAGGGAGGTAATTACAAAATTTCATAGAAAGTAATAAACTACATTTCTATCTGGGATCTAACTCTATTTAATGGGCTTTTTTTATTCCTTAAATAAGTCTCTAGCAAACTGTATGAAACCTGGAAAGTGTCGTAAAATGTTGCTCAAATAAGACTGACCACCTTTAAACAAAGGCATTATGAGCCTTTAATGGTATATATAGGTAAATGCAGCAATACTATGGTTGTGATAAATTAGGTTGATATGTAGTGCAGCTCTCCATCGACTAACAGTAGAATTGACCTTTTCATGTGTGTAATTGAAAAACATGTTTTTTCATGCCATATGAGTGTCATGCATTTCATTTGTTTATGAATTACCTCCCTTTAATATGATAAAATTATTTTATTGCATTTATATTTATATTTCCTTACCAGTTTAAAGATATAATAAAATTGAATCTTTAAAATGCAGATAATAGCATTTGAATGTATTCACCAGTTATAGATTTCCAGACATTTTCAAACTTCATAATGTCTTCATGGTTTGTATGATATGTAGTTATGATTTATGTAGTTATGGTTTATGTAGTTATGATTTATGTAGTTATGATTTATATACATTGTTAGTACTTTGCCCTATTACTTAGAAGATGTTGTATTGGCATGCAGTGTTTTGTGAAAAATGTCCTTAGGCAGGGGAAGTTGGTAACTCTTACAAATTCTTGTAATAAGGTGGTATATCCCAGTGATTACTGTGAAATCATCAATATTTGTGGTGGACTACTTTTCGTGGATTTCGTGGTTGAGTCAGTCCACGAAATTTAATCCCAACGAACAAGTAAAATTCCCATTCAATAAAGGATCAAAAGTTGAAATCCACGAATTCATGTCCCCATGAAATTGCCATTTTCACCATAACCATGAAATTTCATGCCCACGAAATTAAATGATTTTACAGTATTCTAATTATAGATATGTAAAAACTCTGTAATTGCAGTTTTAGAGCTCTGGGACCAGAACATTAAGTATAGGTACTTTGAATTTTAAGTACTTAGTTAAATAGTGTTGTTATGGTCTGAAAATTGGTACTTACATTTTACTTTGTCTGTTGGACTGTCTTCCTGGAAATATTTTACCATTTCTATACTGTTCTCAATAATCTATCACATAAATGCTGATATACTATATAATTAAAATGCTACATAAATGAATGCATGTATATAATTCACCTATTTTATATTAAAATTTTTATTACAGATTCTGTTTCGGAATTTGTTCCACTTCTGTAGGTATATGGAACACCTTCTGCATAAAATATATAATTCTCAAATTTCATTTCTGATATACTTTTAAAGTTTTTACTATATAATTTGTTTAACTTTTTCAGGTACATGATTGTATGTGCAATGTCAAAAGCAGTTGTGTGACTCTAATTTAGTTACTAAAGTCTGCAGTTTTTCAAGATTTAAGAATTTTGAGTCAATCTATAGCAATGAGCTGATGAATTGTTTAGACAGACTGTCCAATAAGATTTTAAGTATAGCTTTTCAGTTATAAAGTATGCTGACAGTTTGAAAAAATTTATTCTTTGAAATAATTGATTAGCAAGTAAAAATACCAAATCTTTTGTTCTACTGAGCCCGCTTTAAAGCCCTGCAAAATGTTTAATTCAGTGTAAATCGGGGAAGAAAATAATAGCCAATTTCTGCAAGCTCGCTTATTTCAGTTATTTATATTAAATAAAAACAGAAGAAATTGATTTTTCTTGCGAATATATTTGTACCCCCCGACAACAAAGTTGTAAGGGGGGGTGGTATACTGGTTTCAGGTTGTCTGTCCGTCTGTCCGTAGACGCAATCTTGTGCGCACCATCTCTCCTTATCCCCTTGATAGAATTTAATGAAACTTCACACAAGTGATCAGTACCAACAGTAGTTGTGCATGGGGCATGTAAGGTTCTTTTAGAAAAAAAAATTTGCAGAGTTATGGGACTTTGTTTTTTTGTTACTATACTATATACATAGACACAATCTTTTTCGCACCATCTCTCCTCATCCCCTTGACACACTTTAATGAAACTTCACACAAATGATCAGTACCAACAGTAGTTGTGCATGGGGCATGTTATGTTCTTTTAGAAAAAAAATTTGCAGAGTTATGGGACTTCGTTTTTTTGTTACTATACTATATACATAGACACAATCTTTTTCGCACCATCTCTCCTCATCCCCTTGACACAGTTTAATGAAACTTCAAAACAAGTGATCAGTAACAACAGTATAGTTGTGCATGGGCATGTTAGTTTTATTCAGAAAAAAAAATTGCAGAGTTATGGGACTTTGTTTTTTTGTTATATACTTTACAATAGACACAATCTTGTGCGGCACCATCACTCCTCATCCCCTTGACACAATTTAATGGAAACTTCACAATAGTGATCAGTAACAACAGTAGTTGTGCATGGGGCATGTTAGGTTCTTTCAGCGACAAAAATTGCAGAGTTATGGGACTTTGTTTCTTGTAAACATACTATGTACATACAGTCTGCATATGCAATCTTGTGCGTGCCTAATCTACCAAACCCTTACACACAATTTAATGAAACTTCACACAAGTGATCAGTACCAACCCTAATGGTGCATAGTGCATGTTACATTCTTTTAGATAAATATTCTGCATAGTTATGGGACTTTGTTTTTTGTTACTGTACTGTATACATACAGTCTACATACAGTCCACATAATTATGCAATCTTGTGTGCGTCCAATTGCAATGTACTGTGTCAGTGCATGCGGGGGGTACATTCATCACCTTTAGTAATAGCTCTAGTTAGTAATTCATTTCTGTGTAATAGATTTTTATGAAAAGTACAACTCTAGATAAAAAAAAAAGATATTGGACACAAGTTGATTTTTCATTAATGTGTATTTTTAGTCTCTTTTTATCTATGGACATTTGGGGAAAAAAGATTTTGACTGCTCCAGTTAATGTTTACAGATATTTTTTTATGAACAGGAGAAGGGTAAGGTAACATTATGATGCTCACCAATGGTCACTTTCTCAAGAAAAAAAAATCAGCATAAAGTGGTGCAAAACTCAGGACCAGAACACTTGTCATTATTTTTAACCACAACAAGTGTATAGAGGGTTTATATATATATAAGCCAGATTTATTAGATTTCTCACATTCAATTACCTTTGCCTTAGACTTTCTTTTGACGTAGTAGATAACATTGGAGTGGTGTCTTTTACTAATTATTAGAAACAGAATTTTTTACAGTTATACGTTATTTGTATGATATGCATGCGATTGAGCTTGATCTTCACGACGAAACTTTTTGTTAAGTTTGTGGAAGATGGTACATAATTGAAAGAGAAGTAAAATATTGCTTCAGTATTCTTTACAGAAATGATATGTTATCAAACATGATATAATTATAACTTAGAAAACTATATACAGTTATATATTGATTGCGATTTAATGTCAGTTTCAATAATTTCCAACTGAGGCTGGTAAACTTTTGCTACTTTAATGTTTAGTAAAAAATGGTTTAAATATGCGAAATCTCTCATAAGGGAATATAGAATTTGCTTCAGTAAATTTCCATTACAGAATTTGTTAAATTTGGTATTGAATCAAACATTAGAACATAAATGCATAAAATATAGGTACAGATTCGAATACAGTTAATTGATCTTGCCTGATAAGGATTTCCCAAAGGTTTTCAGGCAGTAATCTTTCGAACTTGAGCTTTGATTGTTATACTTAGTACTTATTTTGTTTCAGTATAAAAAAAAAATTGGGATTTTTTGAAATATGCCGGGAATTCTGCGTCTTTAAGCTTTTTATTTCAGTGTAAGTTTTGTCTGTAGACTATTATCAGAGTAAAGGGCGAGAGGTATGTAAGCTTCTAGATCATTTGCAGGGCTTTGGTCTCAGTATTTCACTATTGCTCGTATAATGTATTAGTATGCTTTGCTGTATTGTGCTTCATAAAAATTGCTTTCTCTAGGTGTAAGAACAGTAACATGGATCCCAGGGGAGGAGAAAGTCCATATTACAGTGAATGGTATCGGTATAGGTCACAAGGTTACAGTGATAGCCGATACGGCCATGACTATCCTCCTGACATTGAAGATGATGCACAAGGTTATCGTGTTTATGGGGAGGAGTTACACAGGCAAGGTCCTGATCATCACAGATATTATTATGATGATATTGATGATCCTGGTTATAGAAGATATTACCTTGAGGAGGTCGAACGCTACGGTGAAAGAGAATACCACCGTGACAGTGTTGAAGGTCCTAGTTACAGGAGAGATTCCCATGAGGAGGTCGGACCTTATGGTGAGAGGGAATACCACCGTGACAGTGTTGAAGATCCTGGTTACAGAAGATATTACCTTGAAGAGAGGGAGAGGGAGTACTACCGTGACAGTATTGAAGGTCCTAGTTACAGGAGATATTCCCATGAGGAGGTCAGACCTTATGGTGAGAGGGAATACCACCGTGACAGTGTTGAAGATCCTGGTTTTAGTAGATATTACCATGAGGCGATCAAACGTTATGGTGAGAGGGAGTACCACGATGACAGTGTTGAATATCCTGGTTACGGTAGATATTACCACGAAGATGTCAGAAGTTCCAGTTATAGCAGGTACCCCCATGACTATGTTGAAGATCCTATTTACAGCACACACCATCGTGAAAAAGATCCTGGTTATAGAACATACCACCATGACAATGTAAAAGACAATACAAAAGAATCTGGTGACAACATCCGCAATGATAATGTAGAGGATTCTGGTGACAGCAGATGTCACCATGATAATTTTGAAAGGCAAAGACTCCAGAAGACTCAGAAAAGTCCTGTGCCAGTGATAGAACATACTCCGTCAAACACATGCACAGGACAAAAGATTCATAATAATGTTAAAAATAGCACAGAAAATGCTAAACCAATTCCAACAATTCATGGCAAAGGTTACAACAGATCACCAAAGAAATGGAATGAACAACGGGGGACTCCTCAGAGTGTTAACACCATTATTAATAGCAAACCTGCAACACCTGGAAAGCAGGTTATTAGACCTTTTGTGCCAGCAAGTCAGCAACAAGGTTCATATGACAAGAGAGTTGCTGTGTCCAAAGCTACTGTGAATTCTGGATTTAAACCTCAAGAGAACCAAGTTAGTAATCCTAAGCCTCATAGTCCATCTTTAGCATCATTAAAAGGAAATCAGTCTCTTAAATTGAGTACTACAATGAGCCAGCAGTCGAAAATTGGGACTGAAATCTCTCTGCAATCTGTGACTGATATAGATCAACAGTCAAATATTGAAACAACAAAATTTGGGCAGGTTGGTGTACTGCAGCACGAAAATAGCTCATTCAAACTGAAATCTACACTTCTTCAGCAGTCTGAAGGCACCAAAGTTAACTTCCCTAGAACCAGCCTAGATAACCAGACTTTTCTTCCTGTAACTTTGACTGATTTGCAGACTAGTTCTAGAACGCAGTCATCAAATCCTTCATCTGCTTTAACAAGCTCACAGCTAACGTCATCCAGCTTAAGATTTAGTTCAGGTCTTCCTGGAAGTATAAGCCAGGTTAAGGCAATGTCAGTTGACAAACCTGTTGTAAAAGAAAGGAATGTTAGAAAAACATCAGATTCATTTCTAAACAAGACTGAAGAAAAACATTGTAGACCAAAAGTTTTAGTAGAGATTGAATTAGTTAAAAAGTTAGAAGGTATTGAACTTGGTACACAAAACAAGGAAAGAGAGAAAATTAAAGACTTACCCGTGAAAGTGACTGATTCTGGAATAACTCTTCGTAAAGATATACATGAAGATGAATGTATATCAGCAATAGAGAAAGACAAAAAGAATGAAGACAGTGGCAGTGTAGCCAAGGTTGTTGTTTCAACCATAGGACATTTTTCTAACACAGTGAAAATTGGGGAGGATGCTTCATGTCTTGTAAGACATGAGAGGGAAGAGCATAAAGAAACGCAAGGCTTGGAGGAAGAAACAAATAGAAAAAGTGAAAAAGACATCATTTACAATACACAGAATGAAGGGGCTAAAACAGAAAAAGAAATTGTTGTAGACAAAGATATGTTGCAAAATAGGTTTAATGATGAAACTGAAACTTGCATCACTGATAAGCAAGGGGTTATCCTTGAAGCAAACTCAAGCAGTACCAAGGATATTATAACTTCAGTTATAGCTGCTAAACCAAAACCTGAATTTGATGCAACTGAATATAAGCTGACTGTAGGAGTAAATGAAACAGAACCAAATTACTCTGAAGAAAAAGAAGATACCAGCAGTTTAATAGAAGGAGAACATGATATGACAATAAAACCTTGTGATGAATATAATAAAGATGAAAAAGAGATTGAAAATGGAGAAACTGCTAGGAACAGTTTAACTACAGAGGGAAAGGAAAAGGGAGAAATAGTTTGCCCTGTTAGTGATCTTCATAAAAGAGTCTTGGAAAAATTAAGCCGTAAAACTTCACTGGTCAGAAAGGTCAATGACCATTCATTGAAACTACTAGAAAATTCAAAAACTTCAAATAGTAGTGGAAGTTTGGTAGAACTTGCAATGGATGATAACCTAATGGAAGTTGATGACAGTTTTGATGCTTGTTCAGACACTGATAGTTTTGACTTGAAGGCAAACAATAATACTGAAACCAAAAACAAGATATATGCTGAAAATGATTATAGAGCTGAAAATGAAATAGATGAATTAAATGTTGATCAATCATTAACTAGTGTAACTGAGACAGACATGGAAGATACAAGTTTTGAATGCAGATTGGACACTTCAAAGAGTCCTGAAGTAACAGAACAGAATTCAGCAGGTGAACAGAGTACAAACCTGATGAGTGAGTATAATGACTGTTCAACTAACATGCTTGGTGGAGAATCTGAAACATATTTTGGGGTTGTTGATAATTCAGATGCTAGCATGCATATATCTGACACTGTTGATATTGGTGTTAAGAATGTTAATAACAGAGTTCATGTTTTTGAATTAGAACATAGAGATTCACTTAACATAGGTGATGCAAAAGTAGAAAAAATAGATGCACTAGGTATGTTTGCTGTTGATGAATTTGGAAGCAAAGACACTAATAACATTGATGATGCTCATTATTTGGAAAATAGGGATACACCTCATGTTGATGTTATATTGGAAAGTATGGACACTGATAGTAAAGTCAGTGAAGCTAAATTGGGATGTGTGGATTCTCATAACAGTGATGCTGCTATTAGATTAGAAAGTAAGGACACTTCAAGTATGGTCTATGCGAATACAGTGGGTAACATGGATACTTATGATACTGGAAATAAAGACAAACATGATATGATTGATGACAATGGCCATTGTGAGGTTACTGATGCATTTCAAAATGAGGGTTTAGATGGTAAGACATTTAATGTGGCACAAACAAACCAGATGACCTTCTTCTCCTGGCACTAACACTGTTGCTGTGTGTTCTACATAGTGTTTACCATAATTTCTTGTGGATAACTCTCACCTTTTTATTATACACATTTGCCTTTTATATTGCTTTTATTTGAAAAATGTAAAAAAGATTTTTCTTATAAACCAGAACCAGATAATCCATGGGTTATTTGAGAATAATACATTGTGGCAGTAAATATTAATTGTACTCTTACTTGGGTGAAAGCTTATCACAGCTTTGCAGCATTATCACATATGTATAGAGACCGTACAAAGAGTTCTTTGCGTACTTTGATTTTGGTATTGGACTGATCTATATGAATCCCGCACGATAACTCAAACGATAACATGTTTGATAATTATGATCTTTCTTCATTAAATTGTTTCAATACAGAAAATATTTTTGTATAACATTACAGTATGCTCTTAACTTTTATCATTGACAACCTTTTTGAGTTCAACGATGCATGAAAACCATAACAATCAAACGATAATATAAATGTGTATGCTGTCGTTAAAATTATCGTGCGGGAGTAGTACTTGCACTGGTAACAAGTAAATATAGACAGTGGACTTCATTATTAAGGAACGAATATATTACATTCAATCTTAGTCATCATATTATTACTGATTGACAGCAAAACTTTTAAATTAATGCTAATTAATTTGCATGATGCACGGAAGTATTTAATTTGTAAATATAATATCCTAACAATTGAAAATCTGAACAGATACCTATGTTTTTAAGACGTAGGGGGTATCTGCAAGAAATTATGGTAACTAAATTTGCTAGAAGCTTCTCTTTTTCTTGTTTATAATAATATATTCTTTGCATAAGCTATATTCTTTAGGGAATGTATGATTGTTTGGGATTTTGCAGTGAACTTGCATTGCATGTCATGTCATTTGATTACTGGTTATGATTGTTTAAAGCTCTGAGATACTTCTTATTATCAATAAACTGTTGATTCATGGTACCAGAATCATATCCATCGACTATTTTTATCACAAATTTAGAACCTCAAGGTGTATGTAGAATTATAGTTAATTCTACTTTGCCAAAGATTTTAATTTTGGTGATTTGGAACAAAATGGGTTTGTACAGTATACAAACTTTAGAAAACTTACTTTGTGGAGTGTAGATATCTTATCAATAGTTAACTATGCAATGTATTAGTAACTTGTTTAAATTACATGTATAAAAATTCCCAATCCATCCCATGTTGCCCAAGGAATCAATCCCAAGTAATGCCATATGAAATAAATTCTTGTACTAACAGTACTAAACACAGTTCAAGGGCTGAACAGAAAACTGTTGTATCTCCTCTTATATTTAATATGGGTCACAACAGTTTTCTGTTCAACTCTTGAATTGTATAAACTGTATCAAATTTAAAACTCCTGACCAAAATGGAATAGTTAAGTTGCTCATTATGATGGTCAAGTTTGTTAGTTTTCAGCTTGATTTTTAGCTCACCTGAGCACAAAGTGCTCAAAGGTGAGATTTTGTGATCGCCCTGTGTCCGTCGTCCGTCGTCAACAATTTGACTGTTAAGTCACTCTAGAGGTCACAATTTTGGCCCAATCTTAATGAAACTTGATCAGAATGTTACCCTCAATAAAATCTTGGACGAGTTCAATATTGGGTCATCTGGGGTCAAAAACTAGGTCACCAGGTCAAATCAAAGGAAAACCTTGTTAACACTCTAGAAGTCACAATTTTGGCCCAATCTTAATGAAACTTGGTCAGAATGTTACCCTCAATAAAATCTTGGACATGTTCAATATTGGGTCATCTGGGGTCAAAAACTAGGTCACAGGTCAAATCAAAGGAAAAGCTTGTAAACACTCTAGAGGTCACAATTTTGGCCCAATCTTAATGAAACTTGGTGAGAATGTTACCCTCAATAAAATCTTGGACGAGTTCAATATTGGGTCATCTGGGGTCAAAAACTAGGTCACCAGGTCAAATCAAAGGAAAAGCTTGTTAACACTCGAGAGGTCACAATTTTGGCCCAATCTTAATGAAACTTTGTCAGAATGTTACTCTCAATAAAATCTTGGACGAGTTCGATATTGGGTCATCTGGGTTCATAAACTAGGTCACCAGGTCAAATCAAAAGAAAAGCCTGTTAACACTCTAGAGATCACAATTTTGGCCCAATTTTAATGAAGCTTGGTCAGATGTTATTCTCAAAAATATCTTGGACGAGTTAAATATTGGGTTATCTGGGGTCAAAAACTAGTTCACCAGGTCAAATCAAAGGTAAAGCTTTTTAACACTGTAGAGGCCACATTTATGAATGTATCTTCAAGAATCTTGGTCAGAATGTTACTCTCAATAAAATCTTGGACGAGTTCAATATTGGGTCATCTGTGTTCATAAACTAGGTCACCAGGTCAAATCAAAGGAAAAGCTTGTTAACACTCTAGAGGTCACAATTTTGGCCCAATCTTAAAGAAACTTTGGCAGAATGTTATTTTCAAAAATATCTTGGACGAGTTAAATATTGGGTTATCTGGGGTCAAAAACTAGGTCACCATGTCAAATCAAAGGAAAAGCTTTTTAACACTGTAGAGGCCACATTTATCACTGTATCTTCAAGAATTTTGGTCAGAATGTTAATCTTGATGGTCTCAAAGTCCAGTTTGAATCTGGGTCATGTAGAATCAAAAACTAGGTCACCAGGTCAAATCAAAGGAAAAGCTAGTTAACACTTTAGAGGCCAAATTTATGACCATATCCTAATAAAACTTGGTCAGAATGTTGATCTTGATGATCTATAGGTCAGATTCAAATCTGGGTCAGGTGGGGTCAAAAACTAGGTCATGAGGTCAAATCAAAGAAAAAGCTTGTTGACACTCTAGAGGCCACATTTATGACTGTATCTTCAGGAAACTTGGTCAGAATGTTAATCTTGATGATCTTTAGGTCAAGTTTGAATCTGGATCATGTGGGGTCAAAAACTAGGGCACCGGCCGGGTCAAATCAAAGGAAAAGCTTGTTAACACTTTAGAGATCACATTTATGACCATATCTTTATGAAACTTGGTCAGAATGTTAATCTTGATGATCTTTAGGTCAATAGGTCAGGTGAGCGATACAGGGCCTTCATGGCCCTGTTGTTCAGGAATCATATTTTATTAATTTTAATTGAAGGCTTCTATTCATGACTCATTAGTATGTATTTTGGACTAACAGTTTTGAAACCTGCTAATAGCACATCAAGGAAATAATTGAAGACTCACGGTATGTTGAGGCTCTGTAGTGACCAATCATCAAGAGATTATTTAAGGCCAAAATCAAAAAAGAAAACCATTGGTAAGGGGATCTGCTATTGGTCAATTTAGAAAATACTTAGTCTGACCATTAATACAGAGATCTTTAGTTGGTCCATTAGAAGAGGTCTGGGTAAATATTTAGTCTGACCATTAATACAGAGATCTTTAGTTGGTCCATTAGAAGAGGTCTGGGTAAATATTTAGTCTGACCATTAATACAGAGGTCTTTAGTTGGTCCATTAGAAGAGGTCTGGGTAAATATTTAGTCTGACCATTAATACAGAGATCTTTAGTTGGTCCATTAGAAGAGGTCTGGGTAAATATTTAGTCTGACCATTAATACAGAGGTCTTTAGTTGGTCCATTATTAATGGGGTCTGCTATATGTCATTTAGGGGCTATTTAGATTGACCATTAATGCAGCTTTAGGTCTTTAGTCAGTCTATTAGCAAAGAGCTCTGCTGTTAGTCAACCAAGCAAAGGTTTAGCCTCCCCATTAATAAGGAGATATTTGATTATCAGGCATTAAGGAGATGATTGCTATTGGCCAAATCAGGTAAATATCAAATCTCCCCATCAGTTAGATCATTTACTGCTGCTATTGACAGACCAAGGAATTATTTAATATCACCATTAATGTAGAGATCTTTAATTGGTTCCTTTAAACAAGGAGATTCCTTTTGGTCAATTGGTAAGGGTGTCTGTGACTCAGGCTAGCTCATATTGAGTGAGGGGGCGACCCTTAAGGGGCCATTTTGGTTGATCAGCAGATTATTGGGGGCCATTGTTGACCCTTGTTGGCACCTTAAAAAATGGCTCTTTGGCTGTTGGCCTACTAACGGAAAGTAGTGGACCATCAGTCTGTACGAGGTTAACCAAATGGGACTGTTTCGTCTAGCGTCAATACCACTTACTAGAACGACTTGATACTAATGCAGATGTAACCTGTGACCATTCTTCATCTTCAGACATCACCTGACCTCAGTTTGACTTTGACCTCATTTTGGACTTTGGTTGCTTTATATGGGTCATCTCTTAATTAACCAAATGGGACCATTTTGTCTAGCATCAATACCCCTTACAAGAATGAATTGATACTAATACAGATGTAAACTGTGACCATTCCTCATCTTCAAACATCACCTGACCTCAGTTTGACCTTGACCTTGACCTCATTTTGGACTTAGGTGCAAAATCTCTCGACAAGGATGCCACTGGGGGCATCAAGCGTTTATTGAACGCAGCTCCTTGTTTATTACTATACTTTATACATAGAGTCTGCATGTGCAATCTTGTGTGCTCCTGAACCCATGCAAACAATTTAATGAAACTTAATACGTTCAAGTGAACAGTAGTAACCCAGTTTTGCATGTTAGGGTCTTTCAGAAAACAATATACAGAGTTATAGGACTTTGTTTTTTACTACTATGCTATATATATAGTCTGCATATGCAATCTTGTGTGCGCTTAATCTCTCGAACCTTTGCACACAATTAAATGAAACTTAACACAAGTGATCAGTACCAACCCTAGTTGTGCATGGTGGATGTTATGTTCTTTTAGATAAATATTCTGCAGAGTTAAGGGACTTAGTTTTTTGTTACTATGCTATATACATAGAGTCTGCATTATGCAATCTTGAACTTGCCTAAATCTCCAGAACCCTTGCACACAATTTAATGAAACTTCACACAAGTGATCAGTACCAACCTTAGTTGTGCATGCACAGTGCATGTTATATTCTTTCAGAAAAAAAATCTGCAGAGTTATGGGACTTCATTTTTGTTACTTTACTATATACATACAGTCCACATAATAATGCAATCTTGTATATGCATCAAATTGCAATGTACTATTTCAGTGTGTGCGGAAAGTACATTTATCACCTTGAACACAGTGTTAGCTGTACTTTTTTCAGCTTTGCGTTAATTTATGCATTTTTTTCACCTATTTTCTCTTATGATACTTGTAGCATCTTTTGAAAATGCAGTCAAGACAGAGTGGTTCGTATCATTTCACGCTGTTGTTTCGATGCACAGCTGCTTAGTTATATATCTATTAGTTGATCATCACTTGAGTACTTTATTATTAAACAAGGAATATATGAATATTGTGGTTATTAATACCTGAATATGTCATTAGGTTAGCATTGCTCAGTTCTGCATGGCCATAATCTTTTGTTCTTACAACATTTCTCATGTTTTAAACTTTAACTTGTCAATATTTTAAACTTTAACTTGTAAGACAAGCATGATTTTACGCCATAGAAAGGTTGCAGTTTCACACGTATATGTACATATTAGTTTTCCTTTTTTATTTCAGTAAGCACCAGAGATGTCAAAATCAAAATTTTTTAACATAACGTTTCTCACAAATTCAGGCGTACACATCTAAACTGTACTTGATTTGAACTTGCAATACCTAAATCTGATCTCTTTAAGTAAGAGAAACTCAGTTCAATTTTTCTGACATGTTTTAGCAGATATTTATTAGTTTTTAAAGAATTCTATGACACATGTGTATGTACACTTACATTTGAGCCACACCATGAGAAAACCAACATAGTGCATTTGCGACCAGCATGGATACAGACCAGCCTGCACATCAATGCAGTCTGGTCAGGATCCATACAGTTCGCTTTCAAAGCCTATTGCAATTAGAGAAACCGTTAGTGAACAGCATGGATCCTGACCAGACTGCGCAAATGCGCAGACAGGTCTGGATCCATGCAGGTAGCAAATGCATTATGTTGGTTTTCTCATGGCGTGGCTCATTTATTGAAATTGCTACCTGTCTAATTTGTTACTACTGCTGTGCATGAATAGATTCTTGTTACTCAAGACAGTTTTAACTAACATGAGTTTGCATGACTGAATTATTTTAAAACTAATACTAAAATAATGACTGATAATGTTTTGTTAACGAAAATGATTCATTGTTTGTAAACTTAAGTAAATTTTTACCTGAAGCCGTCACTTTTCACAGACAGTTGAATGGCGTCCTGTTTTCTAGGGGAACTTTATGAGAACGGTCAAGGTCACAGTCACCTTGAGACTGAAAATGATCTAGAGTAAAAGCTAGAGAAATTTGTTACTTTATTTCAATGTGACAAAAAAAAACCCCAACATGATCAGACCACAAAAAAGAACTGTTTTTTGTTTGTCTAAAAAATTTATGTGCTTAAGATCTTTGAAAAAAAGGAAATGAATCTGTTGAATATGAATTTATATTTAGTCACTCCAATATTACTGCCAGTAATTTTTTGTATGGCAAAACTTAACCAAGTTGTAATTGTATTCTCCCCATATGAGCCGCCCCATGAGAAAACCAACATAGTGCGTTTGCAAACAGCATGGATCCAGATCAACTGCGCATCTGCGCAGTCTGGCGAGGATCCATGCTGTTTGCTTCCAAAGCCTATTGCAATTAGTGAAACTGTTAGCAACCAGCATGGATCCTGACCAAATATAAGCACAGATGTGCAGGGCAGGCTGGTTGGGATCCATGCTGGTAGCAAATGCACTATGTTGGTTTTCTTATGGTGCGGTTCATATAAATTATGGTAGGGACATAATTGGTTCCCCCTCCTTTCCGTTATTCACCCTGTCAAAAATAACAACAACTGATACTGCAGAATACAGTCTTGTCAGCAAATTCTTACATTCCTATAATTTATACAAAGTTTTTCAAATTTTTTAAAGTGAAAAACAACATGATAATTGGAATGATAAATGCAGTTAGATTTATCAAATCCACTCTTATTTTGGAATGAATCATGGCCTAAAGGCAGTTTATAGTGAGACCAAAGGTGTAATTGCATATAAGGCAACTGTGGCCAAGGTCACAGGTGCTAAAAATAGAAAGAAAAAAACAGTGTCGCCTGAGTAACCCAAATTTGGCTTAAAGGAATCAAATGCAACATGTGCTTTAGGAAGTTCATATCAGTACCAAGGTTGAGTTTGCATCTGTATTGGGTTTGTGGGTTCAAGGTTAGCCTCTACAGACAAGCTTGGACCCAGGCTAATTCAAGTAAATTTTAAAGAAATTTTCCAGTGGGTTAAATGTCATCATTTTGTTGTGGGGGAATTCTGCATTATCACCTTAATTTTCCTACAACCTTTCCTCTACCTGATTGTAAATCAACATTTAAGGTAGTTCTCATGTTGGATCGAAATTTTTTTCTACATTGTAGAATTTGATTAAACTCTTATTTTTCAAAACTTCAGAATATACCTAGAAAATTCAGCAAATAAAAAAGATAGGGTTGTGTGCTAGATTTTTTGCTAGACTGCTTTGAAAAATTTGGACCTAATGCAATATTTCATTATGTGTCTATGGGAAAATCTTAACTTTCATAACATTTTCGCGAATAGAATTTTTTCTAAAATGTAGATTTTGACGAAACTTCCCATGGTTGTTAATAAACATATTGACTATAATTTGGTGAAATAAAATGTATAGGTCCGTTTGGTTATTTTAGAGATATTTGACCATGATTAAAGTGAACCAGACATTTCACGCTAATTTTAACACATTATTTTGAATTTTTTAAGCTCGACTATCAAGAATAATGAGCAATCCTAGCAACAGGCCTGTCATTCGCGACGGTTTCAATTTATAATGGTTTCATTTCTACCAAATCCACATTTAAAAGTTTTAGATAAAGCGAATCACTTCCATCAACGTGTTGAATACCTTAAGATTATAAGACCAAAGCACAAAGATCCATCATGATTTTAGCTGAATTGTTTCATTAGAAAGTCATTGTTATGTTTTTGTTATATTTTTTTTTTAAAAGTCTTAGTAGAATAACTATCCTTTGAATTTCTTTTAACATCTTGTTTTATCTAGTTTATTAATTGTCCATTATATTAAGTAAGTCAAATATCTCCATCAAGTTTCGATATTATTCCTTTTCACTTAAACTCTGTTTATTTACGTACCAGATTCTAATTCAAGCTGACAAAGTATTTGCAGATAAAGCTTTGCAATCTCGAAAATAGATATACCATGACGCAGATGTACTTAGTAGTATAGCAAAGGACATACAGATCCATTGAGGTATATTTACTGACAATGGCTTTTTGCGATGTAGAAATCAAGGTTAATGTCAGATACCAGATTCACAAATAATTATGACAACTATTTTGAGCAAATACAATGATAACTCAGCATCACTTGATAGATCACAAAGAGCAGGTAAGAAAAAGGAACAGTCAAACTGACAATAAGTGATCTTCCTGTAAATGACCCTCATTGACATGTGAAGATCTGGGTTAATATTTCGTACCATTCCATATTGACAAAGTCTTTTGAGTAAAGCTTGAAACTTTCAACATCTGTTTAACCATCACCATGTCCAGTTATAGGCAAGAGTACATAACTCCATCAAGGATTTTGGCTGAATTATGGCCCTTTTTGACTGAGAAATCTTGGTTAAGTTTTTCGTACCAGTTCATATTTTTTGTAAAGTGTTTGACATATGGCTTTGAAACTTTTATCACTTGTTAAGTATAATAGTCTCTATCTGTAGGAAAGAGAACATAACTCTGTCATCTATTTTGGCTGAATTATGGCCCATTTTGGACTTTGAAATTGGTTCTGTTTCCATACAAGTCCATGTTTTGTCAAAACTATTTGACATATGGCTTTTAAACTTTGAACACTTGTTTATCATTATGATTTCCATCTGTAGGCAAGAGTACATAACTATTTTGACTGAATTATGGCCCTTTTTGGACTTTGAAATTGGCTCATATATTGCCATTTATTGCAAGACTTATCGAAATCAAAGTAATACAGGAACATTGTTTGTCTAATCTATTTATTTCTTTTGTCTGAATATCCGTGGAAATATTTTGACACCATTCTTCAATCAATTCTTCGAATAGTCGAGCGCGCTGTCATCAGACAGCTCTTGTTTAACATGCCGTTTGTTTTACTATCATATTTTGACTTAAGAAATATAGCAACAGTGCCATTGTAACAAATTTATGCACAGGTTTCAATTAATTCATAAATTGGTTTTCATTTCCATAGGCCAAATCCAGGCTTAGAATTACAGATAAATAACGCAATCACTTCCAGTTTTTCAAACGTGTTGAACTACCTTAAGAATAAAAGAACCCAAACTAACAAAGATCATCCTTATTTAATAGACTGTAGATTGTATATCATAAGAAAGTATTTAGTTGATGTATGTATGGTGTATATATATTCTTTTTTTAAGTTTTAAGTAGCATTATATTTTTTCTATCCCATTTTCTAGATATTTTCTTTTTTTATTTTGGATTTTATTTTATGTTTTTATTAATTTCTTTATATATTAAGTAAGTTCAAATATCTCACAGACTTCAGTTAGATTATTATTCTCTTCATTAAACTTGTTTGTTTTACCTACACAGATTTGCTAGATTCAGAGCTGAGGAAGAAGTATAATATCAGAGAAGCCTTTGTCAGTCTTGGCAAGATAGATAATCAGCCAATTGAGACAGATGATGAGCTTTGTGACGTAGATAATCAGCAAAGTGAGATACAGGATCAACAGTTTGAGGTAGATGAACAGACAAGTGAGTTAGATGACCAGGGAAGTGAAGTAGGAGATATGCAAAGTAAGTTAAATGATCAGGGAAGTGAGGCAGAATATCAGCAGAGTAAGGTTAATGACAGACTATATGAGCCAATTCCAAATGATAATCAGGCATGTCAGTTAGAAGATCAGCAAAAAGAGGCAGAGGGTAAGAAAGAGGATACAGTCAAAACTGACAATTGTGAGCATCCTGTGAATGACTCACCATTAGACAAAACATGTGAAGAGCCTGGGGATAGTATTGCTAGTGATATGCATTCCCCAATGAAAGGTTTTGAAGAAGGTAAAAGTAATCAAGAAAAACTTGGTTTAACACCCAATGAAGGTAAGAGGACGACTGTTCCACTGAGTGAACGTTTTGGTCAGCTTGCTTATAGACCAGAAGAGACTGAAACTCAGGAGTGTGCTAATGAAACTGTGTATAAAGCTGAATTTGAAAATATTATAAATAGACTTAAGAAAAATGAATCAAATGATCAGACTGAATCTAAAACAGAACATGAAAATATGGATACGGGTGATGGCAAAGGTGATGATGTAGCAAATGAGTCAAAAAAGGCAAGTGAAAAAGACAAGGAAATGGGTGACAAAAATGACAAGGGGAATACTGCAAATCAGAGTGGCTCAAGAACAAAGACAGAGCTGTCAGGTGTGAAACCATACACAACCAGTCCTGGTAAGCTTTTTTAAGAGACTCTACCAGTTATATGTTTACCTCTGCCTAAATTAAATTATGATTAGACATGTTTTGTGCTCCTTATAGGCTTTTGTGCTTAGAGATCATCTTATGTTTCCAGTATGTCCTGTTTAATCACAGCATGACAAATCGTGAGCTTATATGATAATTGCATGGAAAATGAATTTTCTTGAGACAGATTTGTGTCAGTTGAAAATTGTTGGGTACTGTGTTCAAAATTACCGAAATTACTGGAGTTGTCCAGGGTTATCCCCATGAATTTGTTATAGCCGAGCTCTCTGGAATTACAGCCGAGTACAATTTTTAGCGGTTTATTGCAATTATGCATAATATTATTCATTTATGTAAATTGAGATGATAAAGTATAACATTATATATGAAACAGCTTGTGAAAATGTAAATGATACATATTTAACTAGGGTAGCTAGTAATATATCAATAAGAAATCAATGCAAGAATCTCTATTCAATATTTCCTATGTATGAATGAGATATATGAGACTTTTTTGCCTGAGTGTTTGAAATATACGTGTACTATAAGCATACCATGATGAGTAGGTTTCATGATGATTTTCAAGGATTTTATTTCCAGTGTCGTTCTTGGACTACAGTGATGAGTCAGATGATGAACTTCTGGTCACGCCATCCGCCTTTTTGCGATCTATCGAAGAAATCAAGTGAGTTTAAAACTTTATTTTCTCTTTTTAGCTCACCTGAGCACGAAATGCTCATGGTGAGCTATTGTGATCAAGTTGTGTCCATCGTCTGTCGTGCATGTGTCCGGTCATCCATCTGTCGACAACAGTTTCTTTAAACATCTCCTCTTCTTGGGTTGATTGCCTGTGGTCAGTAGGTGACTCCTTTTGTTCTGGAGTCAGTAGGTCAGTAGTCATGGTGGCAATGACCTTGAGACTTAAAACTGTTTTCACTCAATAATTAAAGAATACTTTGGCCTATAGTCATAATGCTAAAGTTTATTAGGATGATTGTGTGTAGTAAGTCTATTACCATTATTGATTTTTGGTGGATCAGAAGGTCAGAGGTCAAGGTTTCAAGGTTACAGTGATCTTGAGACTGAAAATGGTTGCTGGTCAACAACTGAAGAACTCTTTGACCTACAGTCATCAAACTTCATGGTTGCTGGTGGTCAATGGATGGCCCCAATTGATTTTTGGTTGCGGGTTTATCCCGCTACCAAAGTTACAAGTGTATATCTGACAATCATATAGTTTCTTTATTTGATTCCAAATCACATCCAAAGATGTTCATGTGCTACACAAAGTAGTCCCATTCATGAATAATACGGATGAATTATCAATGATCAAGCAGTTCTTATTCATCCTCTATCCATTCACACTGACCGTTTAGATTATACAAGATCTAACAATGATAATGTATTCCAGCCCATCATGGCATGGTTACATCACTAACTTCCAGCTGGCAATTTAGATAAGTTCATGTAAGGTCAGGCAGAGTTAATCTTTGATATAAGACGCATTTGTATTTGTTTCTTATACATTTATATTTATAGATTGGCATACAGAAAATAAATCTAGCAAAACCCGCAACCACCAGACATCTCAAGGCTTTGATTGACTTATAGGTCAAAAACTAGAGGTCATGGTGTCCTAGAGACTTAAATTTGTTTCTGCTGAGAAACTTATGAACACTTCAACCTGCAATTGCCAGCCTCCATAGTTACGATGGTTGCCTGTAATATAACCTGCAATATTTTTGGGATCAGTAGGTCAAAGGTTAAGGACTCTGTGCCCTGTAGACTGAATGCAATTTCTGCTTAATAATTTAAAAATGTTTTGGCTTTCAGTTTTCATAGAATGTTGCATGTAGTCAGTAGCTGACTCATATTTTTGATTTCATTTGATCAGAGTGCAAGGTCTCCACATACACATTAAACTACCCACTTGCCTTGGCCAGGCTATCCTTTGGGGGTATTATTTGTTTTACAAACAGCTTTTGTTTTATAAATGGCTGCTGAAATAATATAATATTCCGCTTTTTAGCTCACCAGAGCACAAAGTGCTCAAGGTGAGCTATTGTGACCGGTCATTGTCCGGCATCCGTCGGCATGCGTTGTCCATCGTGCTTTGTCCATCAACATTTGCCTTGTGAACACTCTAGAGGCCACATTTGTGACCCAATCTTTATGAAACTTGGTCAGAATGTTAATCTTTATAATCTCTAGGTCAAGTTCGAAACTGGGTCATGTGGGGTCAAAAACTAGGTCAGTAGGTCAGATCAAAGGAAAAGCTTGTGAACACTGTAGAGACGCTTTTGTGACCCAATCTTTATGAAACTTCGTCAGAATGTCAGTCTTGATGATCTCTAGGTCCAGTTTGAATCTGGGTCATGTTGGGTCAAAAACTAGGTCAGTAGGTCAGATCAATGGAAAAGCTTGTGAACACTCTAGAGACCACATTTTTGACCCAATCTTTATGAAACTTAGTCAGAATGTTATGCATGATGATCTCTAGATCAGGTTTGAAACTGGGTCATGTTGGATCAAAAACTAGGTCACCCAGTCAGATCAAAGGAAAAGCTTGTGAACCCTCTAGAGGCGACAGTTATGACCCAATATTTATGAAACTTAGTCAGAAAGTTTGTCTTGATGATTTCAAGGTCAAGTTTGAATCTTGGTCATGTGGGGTCAAAAACTAGTAGGTCACCTGGTCAAGTCAAAGGATAAGCTTGTGAAATTTTAGCGGCCACAGTTGTAAGTCGATCTTTATGAAACTGGGTCAGAATGTTTGTCTTAATCATTTCTAGGTCAAGTTTGAATATGGATCATGTGGGGTCAAAAAAACTAGGTCACTAGGCCAGATCAAAGGAAAATCTTTTCAACACTCTAGAGACCACGATTTAAGTTTGAAACTCATGAGAACTAGTCAGATTGTTTGTTTTGATAATCTATAGGTCAAGTTAGAATCTGGGTCATGTGGGGTCAAAAACTAGGTCACCTGGTCACATCAAAGGAAAAACTTGTGAACACTCTAGACATGCTAGAAGGCACAGATATAACCAAATCTTTATGAAATTTAGTCAGAATGTTTGTCTTGATGATCTTTAGGTCAAGTTTGACTCTTGGTCATGTGGGGTCAAAAACTAGGTCAGTAGGCCAGATCAACAGGCCAGATCAACATTGGTGAGCGATATATAGGGCCATCATGGCCCTCTTGTTTTAAGTTATATGGAAAAAAACACCACTGTTGTGATTGTTTTCAGATTTTGTTGCTTTGATAATATAAATTTTTTCTTGCATTGCAGTGGCCGCCCTGTAGTTATCACACCTACAAAAGTTATGGACTCGAGTCAGAACAGCACTGCTACTACTAGTAGTAGTGATGTAAGTATACTAATGATTCCAAACTGAACAAAATTGATTTAAGCACCGAGTATAATTTGTAGGTAGTTTATACAAGTCAAAGCGATTACTTTCTCAAAAAATAACATTTATAATAATCACGATAAGAAATAATGTGCCAGAAATTATCTAATTGTGATATTAACCTTGTTTGTGGATTAAATCTGGAAAAATATGATCTGAATTCTGTAAGAAAAAAAACAATACGTTTATCTTTATGATGCTCTTTTTTCAGTTATCTCCCCTTAAACCAGTTGCACAAAGACCAGGATTGAAAAATAAGTTCACTCTGGATGGACTGTTACTAGACCATGAAGAAAAGGTTTATTTTTACTATTCTTATTGTCTCAATATTAAGCTGTTGTTACTATATATTAGTAAAGAAACTGATGCTGCAATAGTTCTTGTGTCTCAGCCTTAATTACTTGGGAGTTGGGGCACTTAGATTTGCCTTTGTCCAACCATCAGGATGTCTGTGCAAATGTCTGAATTATTGTTGTGCATATCTTAAAAAGTATTGACAAAGAGTCGTCAAAGATGTTGTATGTACAGTGCTCTCTCTCTACAGCGGTCCTCTTAACAACTATTCCCTTCTGGCAACAACACTTGCTACTGACTCCAAAATATTCTTATTGTTCTTTATTTTACCTCTCTACAACAACTCCCTCCGAACGACAACCAAATTTTCCGTCTCCCAAAGGGTGTTGTTGTTGAGAGGGAGCACTGTATCTCTCCCTCACTTGCCCCTTCCTCCACCCCTAACTCACACACATAAAAATTATATAGATTTTCTTGTTTGTAGTATCATTAGCCCCTGCCCACACTGCTGGACTAGCACCCCTTTCCCAAGAGTTATTATGAAAGTTTTAGAGCCGTGCCATGAGAAAACCAGTCTGGCCAGGATCCATGCTGTTCGCTTTCAAAGCCTATAGCAATTAGAAAAACCGTTAACGAACAGCATAGATCCTGACCAGACTGCGCAGATGTGCAGGCTGGTCTGGATCCATGCTGGTCGCAAACCCACTATGTTGGTTTTCTCATGGCACGGCTCAATTATAGTTTTACATTGTCAACAAGAATCATATGACCATACAGTGATGGTAAGTAGGTGCACTTGTCCAGTTTGCTGACGGGGTTGGCTGCTGATCCCACAGTCGAGCTTGCCTTATTTCAGAAATCTGTTGTTGCAGTTATAGGCTTTATTCTTAATTTATCTTGACTGATTTTAACGCATATGCCGCAAAACCATTGATTTTCATGAAGGACTAGTTTTCCTTCATTTTCACATAATTTCATGCTCACAGTGCATTGTGTTAGGATGTGATGGACTTCATTTAATCATAGTTGATTAACTTTCATCAGAAAACTTTTAGTGTGAAGTCAGCCAGTTTAAATTCAGCAAATTTATTTTTGGAAGGGCCATTTCCTTTTGAAATTACTCGCTCTCTATTCTATCTCTCTAAATAAAGTCTGCGCAAAAGTTACCTGGTCAACATTATTTTTACAATAAGTTTGAAGCAATTTCTCTATGACTGATGTGAAATAACTAAATTTGAACTTTGGTGTATGATATTTTCAGGCTGACTTGGTGAAAGAAATGGATGAGATAGATCAACAGCTTCAGGTAAGTTACTTAAGGTGATGCATACATAATTACGTTTTATCAGTATGCAATTTTAGCTTTGATTTCATGGTTGGTACAGGAAGCCATGTGCTCATGATAAATAATTATGTTCTACATTAATGGCTAAAGAAAACCATATAACATACAAGGATTATGTAATAGCACACATGGTGCACACAGACCTTGAAAAGGTTCTGAATATGTTGATAGTCCTTGAAAATGACAAAACCCAAAACACAATAAAGTCAGCAACTCAAAAACTGAAAGAGTTGATAATGTTGTTCTTTGCACCTAGTACTGCATAACCTGTTGAATGTAAAAAGCTACATCTTTTTGGAAATGATGAGTATAGCTTCTTTCAAATAGTTGACTTATATTTATTGGACTAAAATTTCTAGACATAATTTTGAGGAAAATGGCCCTTGAAAAAGGGAAAGCAGTCCTTGAATGGGCCTTGAATAGTACTTGAATTTATTGTAGATATTCTGTATGAAACATGGTACAAAAAATTGCCATTTGCCATTTATTTGCCAGCTGCCTGATATCGCTTTAACATCTGGTCCTGTCACCCCAGCAGTGAGAGTGCAAAAATAATAATAAAGAGGTCGTATGTCAGATCACTGGCAAGTTTTCCATGTGAGCATTTGACAGAAGACTATTTAAAACTTTTTTGTTTAAAGATGACATCAGGCAGTTCAAATTTCTTAACATTTCTTCCAAGATTTTCAGTTGTGTGTGGCCTTATATTTCAGGATGAAATCAGACAAGGTGGATTTGTAAATATTTTGAATAGAGAAGATGCGGCTGCTGCAGGTATGTGCATGAGAGATTTTGTGCAGATCATATCTCATGAGTCGCCCACTTTTCCTTTTATAACCAGTTCAAAATGGGACAGGAAGGAGGGGATTTAATTGGCATTATATATCTGCCTTAAAGGAAGAACTGGAGTATATTAGCCACAAGATGGGGCAGAGGCAGGCTTTTCTATAATTTTATGTATGCTTAACATCAGGAACCTCTTTTAAAAAAATAAATAACAACAGTAGAAATAAATTTCCTGAAAACTAGCATATTTGTACATTTTGACTTTTTACAACAGCTTTAATGAAGCCGCATGAATGGGATTATAAATGCAGCAATGTGCTACCTGTGACCCAAACCACTAATTAATTGAACAGAATGTACATGTAGAATACAGTATTTACATTCTTATTTGATTAAAATGTAATATGCAAGTTTAACTCCGCACAATCTAACAGTTATAATAAAGCAGTACAGTGTAACTTTCAAAAACCGAACAACTTAGGGACCAGCCTATATGTTCGGCAGGGCTCCGGAAATTTTGATAACTCAATCGGTCCGAAACGAAAATCCTGACATCGGCGCTACCCCACCCACCGCATTCCCAATATTACATATTTTGTAAAACGTGATAGGGTAAAGAAATAAGCATGCCATGCATTAAAACTGAGTTACCAGTCACCGCGCGTTACCATACAATGAAGACAGTTATTCAGTGTTATGTGTGATCGTTACTTTGTTTAAATTTCGATGTTTTTCCGAGATAATACGAGGCATTGACACCGTGTGCGTAACTAGTCTAAAAGCCAACGCACGTGACTTCGATACCGTATACACGGCAGATACTTTGTGATGTTTCCTCATTCTTTGACGGAATTCTATAAAATACAATGCGTCAAAGTGAGTTACACGACACATATTCTCTGCTAAACAGCCTCAGTATTTAAAGAATACTCTGTACGTTATTTGAACGCTGAGATCGAATTTCCCGCATGTATAGTACCAAAACGTCACGCGGGTTGGCCACGGATATTTCATTTCACTTACGTTGTACTTCAATAAGCAACTACATTTTATAAAGTTATATGTTCTCTTCTGATGTAAACAAAATTTCATTTTGAAACGTTTTTAAAAGACCGATTTGATAAACAGTGCCACTCCGGTTTTCTTTATCATTCGTGGTTGCTCGTCCATTTGTTTCTTTTTTGTACAGTCGGGTTGCAAAGACGATTTTCTGCATTTGTTTCAACTGGAGCCCCAACAAATGAATCATGTAATTTTTTCAAATCAAGTGATTATAAAAATTATTATTATCGGTTTTCCGTGTGATGTCTCATTAAATCAAAGACCTATAATGTACAATTTATTAAATGCAGCGGCCATTTGTTTGTTACCGTGATCAAACATAGCCTTTTGAAATAAACCATCCGTCGGATTCTAAATAAAAGAAGTGGATCCCCGTCGAAATGATTTGGATCCAGTCAGAAACGTTAGGAAACCAGTCAAAAATGTTTAATACACCGCAGTCGGCTGTCTGCAAACATTAAAGGATGTTCCGCGCGAGCACTGACTGCGTCACGCGCTTATTACGGACCGATTATCAAAGTGACAATCAGACCGATCGACACGTTTATTGAATGATTATCTGAAGGTGCGACCAACAATTTCCTACTTGGCAGGTGATCGTGTATTGAGATATCAGACCGAAATTTATACTTTTCTCCATTTTTACAGGACCGATTTTTTTCGTTTTTTCAGTTCACAAATCGGTCTGAAAAGTCAAAAATCGATCCAAAACCGACAAACCGGCAAATTTCCGAAGCCCTGATGTTCGGTATTTGGAAGTTTCCGGAATTCAGAAGTTTGAAAGTTTGTAGGCAAAGAGGATGTGTGCACAAAAGTTATGTTTATTTACATGTAGGATGAAGGAGATTATCCTTAATATTCTACAAGTTTATATAAAGTAATTAATTAACTGACTGATTAAAAAAGTACAAACAATACATGATTAACAAATATAAAAAAGCGTATCTTTAATAATACCACATAAAACATTTTCCATTTAAATTATATCATCTTTAGAGCCCTTAACTGGTCAATATTTAATTAACGTTGAAAATGCATAGTTAAATCAATGTAATTTAACCAATGAAAATACGATCTTTCTTTCATTCAAACATTAAGAAAGTTTTTCACACGTAAGATATTTAATTCATCACGTTTTCATAAACTGAATACAAATGAAGGTAATCACCGATTACTTCCTTACTTTTGCATCAAATGATCATTTTGATTATAAAACTTGTCAAAATAAATGCACGCCACTAATAGATAAATAAAAGAACATGTTGACAACTTGCCATGGGCGTTTTTGGATTAACAGGTGACAATTTTAATCCGGCAAATATTTTGCTGTTCGGTTTTCAGAAGTCAATTTTAGTGTTAAAATATAAACAGTCCTTCAAAAATCGTCCGATTTTCAGAATTCGGAAGTTCTGGTTTTCAGAAGTTAAAACTATATAGAAATAAGAACAGAAAAAAACTGGACCTTGAGTTTCGTGCAGTTTTCAAAGGATTTCCAGTATTCAGAAGGTCCGGTTTTCGGAAGTTCCACTGTAGTAACATTCTTGAAAATAATTAAAAATATAACAAGACATGTGACACATTAATCAACACCTGGCTTTGTTAAAACGTGTAATAAACAATAATCAGCACGGGTAGAATAAGGTGCGAAAATATCAGAAAGCTGTTGTTTACAGACTCGTCAGTAGTGATACAGTATCAGATAGGCGCAAAGAAGTGGATTATTTCATAATTTTTGTGTTGTTTTTTTTTTTGTTGCTTATGTTGTTTTGTTGTTGTTTTTTTTAATCGGGAGATTGAGACTTCCGATCGGGGTGATCGGGTTTTACAACCAGAATCGGGAGAAACCCGATCGGATCGGGAGAGTTGGGATGTCTGTTGCGCACCTCCTATTTTTTGTCAGCCTCCACCTCCCATTTTTAAAGTTATTGCCCTTGAAATAGCCAAAATAGTGTAATTTTTGTTTTGTGATGCGCATAACTAAAAAAGTATATGACCTAGAATAATGAATCCTTTTTATAAAATGTTTGTTGAGGCTGTACCCACTTAAGAGTTTGCAAACATTTGAATTATTATCCCTTATTTGTGAGAAATGTACCAGTGGGGGCACACTCTGTATCATACGAACACATTCTAGCTTTTTCATTTTTAATATTCCATCAAAATTTATAATCAACATGTGAAGTTTTGTACCCTCACCGAGTCAGCCCCCTTCTTCCCCCCCCCCCCCCCCCCCCCCAAAAAAAAAAGAAAAAAATCATTCCTTTGTTTTTTAGCTCACCTGTCACAAAGTGACAAGGTGAGCTTTTGTAACCGCTTGATGTCTGTCGTGCGTCAACAATTTCTAAAAAAAACTTCTTCTTGAAAGCCACTGGGCAGAATTACACCAAACTTCACAGGAATGATCCTTGGGTGGCCCCCTTTCAAAATTATTCAAAGAATTGAATTCCATGCAGAACTCTGGTTGCCATGGCAACCGAAAGGAAAAACTTTAAAAATCTTCTCAAAAACCAGAAGCCCTAGAGCTAAGATGTTTGGTGTGAAGCATTGCCTAGTGGACCTCTACCAAATTTGTTCAAATCATGACCCTGGGGTCAATTTTGCCCCAGGGGTCACTTGATTTTACATAGGAAAATCTTAAAAAATCTTCTTCTCAAAAACCAGAAGCCCTAGAGCTTAGATATTTGACATGTAGCATTGCCTAGTGGACCTCTACTAAAGTTGTTCAAATCATGACCCCGTGGTCAAAATTGACCCCGCCCCAGGGGTCACTTGATTTTACATAGGAAAATCTTCCAAAATTTTTAAAAAATAAACCAGATGGCCTAGATCTTAGATATTTGACATGTAGCATTGCCTAGTAGACTTCTACAAAATTTGTTCAAATCATGACCCCCCGGGGTTACTTGATTGTACATAGAAAAATCTTCAAAATTTTCTAAAAATAAACCAGAAGGCCTAGAGCTTAGATATTTGACATGAAGCATTGCCTAGTGGACCTCTACATAATTCGTTCAAATCTTGACCCCCCCCCCCCCCTAGTCAAATTGCCCTAGCCCCAGGGGTTACTTGATTGTACATAGGGAAATCTTCATAAATTCGCTAAAATAAACCAGAAGACCTAGATCTTAGATATTTGGTATGTAACATTGCCTAGTAGACTTCTAAAAACTTTGTTCAAATCATGACCCCCGGGGTAAAATTGGCCCCACCCCAGGGGTTACTTGATTGTACATCGGAAAATCTTCCAAAAAATTTCTAAAAATCATCAGTTTGATATTTGAAACACGTAGCTCATATTACTCAGGTGAGCGATCCAGGGTCATCATGACCCTCTTGTTTTAGATGTTCAAACCTTCAACATCCACATCCACTCCACCGCCAGCCATGTTCAAGATATCTTGCATGATTGTGCTTTCTTAAGGACATCTGTCTTTTAACATGTTAAATAGCAACACTTGGTGCCAAACTACTCAAAGGCAGTCTTTCGTTCTAGTTACATTACAAGCTCACATTTCAAATAACTCATTTTATTCTAAATGCTAAGCTTATTACAGTAAACATATTCCATTCAAAATAATTTCATTATTCAGGATCAACATAACATACATTTATTATGTACACTTTAATAAAATATTCATTTTCTTTTAAATTGATTTTGACTAATGAAATTATTTGCTTCTTAGTAACACCCTTAACTTAACTTTTTGCCGGATAAATTTTTTTTGCTATGCCTCATATCAAACCCTTTCAGTGGGGGATACCAATTCATCGAATTTGCTTATTGTCCAAAGTTTGTAAGGGTAGATTTGTTCTATTATTCAGACTCACAGATTACTGAGGAACAGAAAGAAATGCTGAAACAGTTTGAGGTGGAGGAGTCCCGTATTTGCGAAGATCGCCCCGGTGTGCTAGTGTTTGATCCTCAACATTATCAGTGTCTATTTACCAGCATGCTCCGCCCCACAGACTGCGGTTTTACAGTCGGAAGTAATGGATTGTTGCTTGAAAAACATTTAGAATCTCTGACCCCAGGTAAGTTCGGATCATCACATCTTGTTTTAGGGCTTTACTTGCTGTATGATAAAAGCCAATATTTGGCTTCATCAGTTATTGAACGGCTACTTCACAGTCGACAAAAAATAACCACTTTTGATTATTCCATTCCTGATTCTGCCTGATGGGTTTTATCCTCTGTAGCCATCTTCATGCAGATCTTAACTTATGTTTAAGAATTAAAATTTATTCAAAAATATTGTTTAAAGAAAGACACAGTTTGCAAGATAAAAAAAACAAAAAAACAGCCTTGAAACATAAAAGATTACTTCATTGCATCTGGATGAATCCAATAGCATAGAAAACTTCTAGGCAGAATAATTAAGTTTTGCTTAATCTGTAGTATAAAAATCAAATCAAGTCAGTGTTCACTTTTTATCTCACTATTTTATTTAGGGAAAATAATTATAACACTTCACGATTTTAAAAGGAATTACACTTGTTTTTTGCAAGAACAAAAGTCTAGGGCCACTTCATAGTTTGGGGAAAAAAGCCCTCCTTTGATATAAATGATATGACAGTACACTGAAGAATTGAGGGGGCCTCCGTGGCCGAGTGGTTAAGGTCACTGACTTCAAATCACATGCCCCACATCGATGTGGGTTCAAGCCTCACTCAATTCTTCATGTGAGGAAGCCATCCAGCTGGCTTATGGAAAGTCTGTTGTTCTACCCAGGTGCCAACTCGTGATGAAATAATGCACGGAAGGGCACCTGGGTCTTCCTCCATCATTAAAGCTGGAAAGTCACCATATGACCTATCATGTGTTGGTGCGACATTAAATCCAACAAAAAAAAAAAACAAAAAAAAAAGAATTGAGACAGTGGTAAAAAATCATGGCCATGATTATTTTCAGGTATTTATTCTAAAAAACCAGTTTCTTTGAAATTAAAATGAGCTGTTATTTTGATTTATACAAAGTCATACAGGTACATATCATTATACGTTATTTTTCAGCTCAGTGCAAGCGGGTGATTACATCAGGAATTATCTCCCAGTGTTTCACGAAGATATCCTGTCAAGCACCTCTCATGAGATGGCTGTTTTTTATCAGTAAGTTGTCTTACCTACTGTATCATTTTCCTGTCCTCATCAGTAAGTTTTCCTGCCTTTATCAGTAAGTTGTCCTGCCTTTGTCAGTAAGTTGTCCTGCCTTTGTAAGTAAGATTTCCTGCCTTTATCAGTAAGTCATCCTGCCTCTATCAGTAAGCTGTCCTGCCTATATATATCAGTAAGTTGTCCTGCCTTTATCAGTAAGATGTCCTGCTTTTATCAGTAAGTTGTCCTGCCTTTGTCAGTAAGTTGTCCTGCCTTACTCCGTAAGTTGTGTTGCCTTTATCAGTAAGTTGACTTGCCTTTATCTGTAAGTAAGTTGTCCTGCCTTTGTCAGTAAGATTTCCTGCCTTTATCAGTAAGTTGTCCTACCTTTATCAGTAAGTTGTCCTGCCTTTATCAGTAATTTGTCCTACATTTATCAGTAAGCTGTCCTGCCTTTGTCAGTAAGACTTCATGCCTTTATCAGTACGTTGTCCTACCTTTATCTGTAAGTTGTCCTGCCTTTGTCAGTAAGAAATTCTGCCTTTGTCAGTAAGATTTCCTGCCTTTATCAGTAAGTTGTCCTACCTTTGTCAGTAAGTTGTCTTATCTTTATCAGTAAGTTGTCCTTTCTTTGTCAGTTAGTTGTCCTGCCTTTGTCAGTAAGTTGTCCTGCCTTTGTCAGTAAGTTGTCCTGTCTTTATCAGTAAGTTGTCCTACCTTTATCAGTAAGTTGTCCTGCCTTTGTCAGTAAGATTTCCTGCCTTTGTCAGTAAGTTTTCCTGCCTTTATCAGTAAGTTGACCTGCCTTTATCAGTAAGTTTTCCTGCCTTTATCAATAAGTTGTCCTGCCTTTATCAGTAAATTGTCCTGCATTTGTCAGTAAGTTGTCCTGCCTTTGTCAGTAAGATTTCCTACCTTTATAAGTAAGTTGTCCTGCTTTTATCAGTAGGATTTCCTGCATTTATCAGTAAGTTGTCCTGCCTTTATCAGTAAATTGTCCTACCTTTATAAGTAAGTTGTCCTGCCTTTGTCAGTAAGATTTCCAGCCTTTGTCAGTAAGATTTCCTGTTTTTATTGTCCTACCTTTATCGGTAAGTTGTCTTGCCTTTATCAGTAAGTTGTCCTTCCTTTATTGGTAAGTTGTCCTGCCTTTTTAGCTCACCTGTCACAAAGTGACAAGGTGAGCTTTTGTGATCGCGCGGTGTCCGTCGTCCGTCGTCCGTGCGTCCGTGCGTCCGTCCGTAAACTTTTGCTTGTGACCACTCTAGAGGTCACATTTTTCATGGGATCTTTATGAAAGTTGGTCAGAATGTTCATCTTGATGATATCTAGGTCAAGTTCGAAACTGGGTCACGTGCCATCAAAAACTAGGTCAGTAGGTCTAAAAATAGAAAAACCTTGTGACCTCTCTAGAGGCCATATATTTCACAAGATCTTCCTGAAAATTGGTCAGAATGTTTACCTTGATGATATCTAGGTCAAGTTCGAAACTGGGTCACGTGCCATCAAAAACTAGGTCAGTAGGTCTAAAAATAGAAAAACCTTGTGACCTCTCTAGAGGCCATATATTTTACAAGATCTTCATGAAAATTGGTCAGAATGTTCACCTTGATGATATCTAGGTCAAGTTCGAAACTGGGTCACGTGCCTTCAAAAACTAGGTCAGTAGGTCAAATAATAGAAAAACCTGTGACCATCTCTAAAGGCCATATTTTTCATGGGATCTGTATGAAAGTTGGTCTGAATGTTCATCTTGATGATATCTAGGTCAAGTTCGAAACTGGGTCACGTGCGGTCAAAAACTAGGTCAGTAGGTCTAAAAATAGAAAAACCTTGTGACCTCTCTAGAGGCCATATTTTTCATGGGATCTGTATGAAAGTTGGTCTGAATGTTCATCTTGATGATATCTAGGTCAAGTTCGAAAATGGGTCACGTGCCATCAAAAACTAGGTCAGTAGGTCAAATAATAGAAAAACCTTGTGACCTCTCTAAAGGCCATATTTTTCATGGGATCTGTATGAAAGTTGGTCTGAATGTTCATCTTGATGATATCTAGGTCAAGTTCGAAACAGGGTCATGTGCGGTCAAAAACTAGGTCAGTAGGTCTAAAAATAGAAAAACCTTGTGACCTCTCTAGAGGCCATACTTGTGAATGGATCTCCATAAAAGTTGGTCAGAATGTTCACCTTGATGATATCTAGGTCAAGTTTGAAACTGGGTCACGTGCCATAAAAAACTAGGTCAGTAGGTCAAATAATAAAAAAACCTTGTGACCTCTCTAGAGGCCATACTTTTCATGGGATCTGTATGAAAGTTGGTCTGAATGTTCATCTTGATGATATCTAGGTCAAGTTCGAAACTGGGTCAACTGTGGTCAAAAACTAGGTCAGTAGGTCTAAAATTATTAAAATCTTTTGACCTCTCTAGAGGCCATATTTTTCAATGGATCTTCATGAAAATTGATCTGAATGTTCACCTTGATGATATCTAGTTCAATTTCGAAACTGGGTCACGTGCGGTCAAAAACTAGGCCAGTAGGTATAAAAATAGAAAAACCTTGTGACCTCTCTAGAGGCCATATTTTTCATGAGATCTTCATGAAAGTTAGTGAGAATGTTCACCTTGATGATATCTAGGTAAAGTTCAAAACAGGGTCACGTACCTTCGAAAACTAGGTCAATAGGTCAAATAATAGAAAAACCTTGTGACCTCTCTAGAGACCATATTTTTCAATGGATCTTCATGAAAATTGGTCAGAATTTTTATCTTGATAATATCTAGGTCAAGTTCAAAACTGGGTCACATGAGCTCAAAAACTAGGTCACTATGTCAAATAATAGAAAAAACGACGTCATACTCAAAACTGGGTCATGTGGGAAGAGGTGAGCGATTCAGGACCATCATGGTCCTCTTGTTCAGTAAGTTGTCCTGCCCTTGTCAGTAAGTTGTCCTTCCTTTATCAGTAAGTTGTCCTTCCTTTGTCAGTATGTTATCCTACCTTTATCAGTAAGTTGTCTTGCCTTTATGATTGTGCTATCCTACTTTTATCATTTTTCTGCCTTTATCAGTATGTTGTTCTATGAATTGTTCTACCTGTATCGGTATGTTGTCTGGCCTGTATCAGTAAGTACCTTTATACCTGTTAAGAAATATAATGACTCACTTACAGATTGAATTTTTCTTTTGTAATGTCATCAAATAATTAGTTTGAAGTGAAATTTACAGGGGCCACTTAGTAAGTTAAAGCAGCTTCTTTCAACGTTTAGTTGTGTTGAAGAAATCTGGAAGTCTTTTCACAGTTCCTTCATAATGTTTGCATTTGACTCCAATTAAAACAATTCCACATTCTCTGACTCAAGTTATTATATATGCAGTATTAGATAAATCAAAGCTTAGAATATGTAATGGCAATTTATGTTTTAAGGTAGTAGGCCTGCAGTAACACTCGGCATTTTCCACTATGTTACATACTCCCTGCTTGTGATTTTGGCATTCTCTGTTTGTTATTAAAATGCAGATTAAAAAGGTTTTCTGTTGTGGTCTAAAGATGCAGAAATTGCATGTGATAGAATACATACTCGCACAGACATTGTTGAGTGTCATAACTTAAATTGACTGACCTAAATGTACTAAATATCTTTCCTATTTACCTTTACAATAATAAGTAGTGTGCCGTCATTAAACTCTAATAAGGTCATGGCAAGCGAGTCTCATTCAGTGTCGCTGTGACATTTATGAAAAATATAAGTCATTTAACCAGGAAAAAAATTCAGGCATACAGATATTAAAGTTAGAAACTATAAATGGCTCAATACATTAATTAATTCATCACAGGGTGTGGTGTATTGAAACTTATATGGCTCAGGTTAGCTGTTTTTTAGCTCGACTATTCGAAGAATAGGGGAGCTATCCTACTCGCCCCGGCGTCGGCGTGAGGGTTAGCGTGAGCGTCACACAAATGTTAAAGTTTGCGTACCACCCCAAATATTTTCAAAGTCCATTGAGATATTGCTTTGATATTTTGCATACTTGTTTACCATCATGACCCTAGTCTGTAAAAAGGGGGAAGCAACTCTTATCAAGCATTTTGACTAAATTATGGCCCCTTTTCGACTTAGAATAAATGTTAAAGTTTGCGTACCACCCCAAATATTTTCAAAGTCCATTGAGATATTGCTTTGATATTTTGCATACTTGTTTACCATCATGAACCCAGTTTGTAAAAAGGAGGAGGCAACTTTATCAAGCATTTTGACTGAATTATGGCCCCTTTTTGACTTAGAATATGCTTATTGTAATGTTATAGTTTTACTCATAGCTTATATTATACTATCAAGCACTGAGAATAGTCGAGCGCGCTGTCCACTGACAGCTCTTGTTTATTAGAAATTATATATCATAATATACAGTATAAGCATAGCACGGTTGAATTAAACCTAATACCGGTTGTTTTAATCATGGTGAAATATGACATTTTTTATAAATGTGTGGGCCTTTAATATAATTCACATTTATATCCTTATTTTTATGAAATCAGAATGGTCATATTAGGTGTCATTATACCTTGATAATACCCGGTTTCATTTTCCATATAAACATATAAAACTAAATTACTTTTAGTAATATTCTTTGAAAGATATTAATTTTTTTATTTTATTTTTTATTTTTTATCTTTTTTTATAAACCGCCTCAGTAGCCTAGTGGTAGAGCGTCCGCTTCGAGGGCGGGAGGTCGTGGGTTCAATCCCCGGCCGCGTCATACCAAAGACGTAAAAAATGGTATAAGCAGCTTCCTTGCTTGGCGCTCAGCATTAAGGGGATAGTGCTAGGACTGGTCAGCCCGGTGTCAGTATAATGTGACTGGGTGGGGTATCATGCCACGTGTCTATGGCGTGATATTCCAGTGAGGCAGCACTATAAAGTTGGGCATTGTGCTCACTGCTACAAGTAAATGTAGACACCGTCGTTTATATGACTGAAGATATGTTGAAAAAGACGTTAAACCCGAACACACACACAATTTTTTTTATAAAATTATCAAATATATCATACCAAACATCGGTAAGAAATTAATACGGAATGGAATATTTTTGATACATCTACTGGAATTTCAATAGATATTTTTTATAATTAAGACTATAGAATTTTCAGCATGATTTTGAGGACAGATAAGTTAGAATACAATATGTTAGAAGGAAAAAGTAATTTATTTACAATTTACTTTTAAATCATTAAATTTCGCATGCATTAATTGAACTTTGTGGTTTTGACGAAATTGTCCTGTCAACAGCTTTTTTTTGTGAAGTTTGATGAGGCCATTATACAGGAATATAAATACATTTCCCCACAAGTTGCGTCACTATTTTGTTGGTAAAATAATTGCTCCAAATACTGTCCCAAATTATAGGAAAGAAAAATATCTGAGAAATTTTGTGTCCCAAATGTTAGGTACGAGAAAAATAATTATTTTTGCAAATTTTGAAGGTGTCCCAATTTTAAGGGTGTCCCAACACTTGGGGGAAAATACGGTAGTATCCTGTATTCAGTCATGATTCATCAGCACTGTGTTTAATCCGCATATCTCTAGTAATGGTTCGTTAGGGACCTAGATTCACGATTACCAAATTTCAAAAATAATAAGGGAATTTTATAATATACCGCTAAATTCACAAAGATTAGCCCCATATAGGTAATACTGATTAAGCAATTTATTATGTCAATGTTAATGAAAAATTTACATGCTGTGTGAAATTATTTAATTTGTAGACATGAAATTTATGAGTTTAATCTTTTGAAGATAGATTAGTTGAAATTTATTTATTCCTGTGTTTGGATTTAATTTTGTAGGTTGATGCAACCACTAAGTCCAAAAAAATTAGTACTTTATGATATTAATGATCATACTGTTATTAAGAAGTCTTTTTGATTATTTTTAGTTTCGGTACATGATGATTATCAAGTGCAGCAGGGATGTAAGAAAATATTGCTGGAAATACTTCACTTCCAACACATCTATGGACCACAGAAGTGGGCACCAAGATTGGTTGATGTCCTCTCTGTGCTTGTGAATTTTGGTAAAATGATTTTTTAAAACATAATATTTTATCTCTGGTGGTATAAAATGAGATAAATCATTGATTCATTATAGATCCAACTGAATTTAGATTTACTCAACTTTGTTTTGACATTTTGCCTGATTCTTATTTATTGGGGGGTGAGTGGTTAAGGTTGCTGACTTTAAATCACTCGTCCTTCACCGATGTGGGTTTGAGTTCCACTTGGGGTGTTGAATTCTTCAAGTGAGGAAGCCATACAGCTGGCTCAAGGAAGGTTGGTGTTTCTACCCAGCTTCCCGCACAATGATGAATTAATGCACATAGGGACACATGGGGTCTTCCTCCACCACCAAAAGCTGGAAAGTAGCCATATGACCTATAATTGTGTCGGTATGATGTTAAACCCAACAAAAACAAAAGAAACAAAAAACTTAAATTTATTAGAGAAAGAAAATTGATAATAAGGTATTAACTACAGTAAAACACTGATACTCCAAATTGAAAGGGGAGGGGCAAACTGCTCAATCTAGCATTTTGAGTGATCCAAACAACAAGAATATAAGAAAAATGGCTTAGGATCACATGAACCGCTTGGGTCAGCCCTGTTGCTTGAACACTGATGCTCAAGCGATTGTTGCTGTAGAAGAAATAAATGATAAATAATTCAATTTTACCCATTCATTACCTTACTACCACGATTTATTTTATTTTTGTTTAGTTAAATTCTCACAAAGATGATAAATTAATAAAAATTCCATTGTAATTCTGTTCAGCTTTAATTTATGTATAATGTTGGTGAAATATGTTCTAATGAAAGCATTGGCCTTTTTTAAAGCAAGGGAATAGCATTGAAAAAGCTAACTCAAGTTTTAGGCTAATACATGCAGCTTTGTTGCAAAGTGTTGAATCGTGAAAAGTTGTGCTATTGGTAACGTATTAAATTTTGTTTGTCTGTAGGTGCTGCCTTGGAGTCTCTTATACCTTGCGGCTCCAGTACACTGGAAATAATCAGGTATAGCTGCTCACATTCCTTCTTAATTCCTTCATTATTTCAGCCGGTTAAAGGTGCATGCCTCATAGTTAATGTCACATTTTGTTTAGGCCTAAAAAAAAAAATGTTTGTTTCCTGTAACATGCTGAAAAAAATGGGGGTCGGTAGGTAGGGAATTTTTTTTTTTTTTTTTTTTAAATTTTTTAGCTCACCTGTCACATAGTGACAAGGTGAGCTTTTGTGATCACGCAGCGTCCGTCGTCCGTCGGTGCATCCGTCCGTAAACTTTTGCTTGTGACCACTCTAGAGGTCACATTTTTTGCGGGATCTTTATGAAAGTTGGTCAGAATGTTCATCTTGATGATATCTAGGTCACTTTCGAAACTGGGTCACGTGCGGTCAAAAAGTAGGTCAGTAGGTCTAAAAATAGAAAAACCTTGTGACCTCTCTAGAGGCCATATATTTCAAGAGATCTTCATGAAAATTGGTCAGAATGTTCACCTTGATGATATCTAGGTCAGGTTCGAAACTGGGTCACATGCCTTCAAAAACTAGGTCAGTAGATCTAAAAATAGAAAAACCTTGTGACCTCTCTAGAGGCCATATATTTCACAAGATCTTCATGAAAATTGGTCATAACGTTCACCTTGATGATATCTAGGTCAAGTTCGAAACTGGGTCCCATGCCATCAAAAACTAGGTCAGTAGGTCAAATAATAGAAAAACCTTATGACCTCTCTAAAGGCCATATTTTTTTATGGGATCTGTATGAAAGTTGGTCTGAATGTTCATCTTGATGATATCTAGGTCAGGTTTGAAACTGGGTCACGTGCGGTCAAAAACTAGGTCAGTAGGTCTAAAAATAGAAAAAGTTTGTGACCTCTCTAGAGGCCATATATTTCAAGAGATCTTCATCAAAATTGGATCTGAATGTTCATCTTCATGATATCTAGGTCAAATTCGAAACTGGGTCATGTGCGGGCAAAAACTAGGTCAGTAGGATTAAAAATAGAAAAACCTTGTGACATCTCTAGAGGCCATATTTGTGAATGGATCTTCATGAAAATTGGTCAGAATGTTCATCTTGATGATATCTAGGTCAAGTTCGAAAGTGGGTCACATGCCTTCAAAAAGTAGGTCAGTAGGTCAAATAATGAAAAAACGTTGTGACCTCTCTAGAGACCATATTTTTCATGGGATCTGTATGAAAGTTGGTCTGAATGTTTATCAACTGGGTCATGTGGGAATAGGTGAGCGATTCAGGACCATCATGGTCCTCTTGTTTTTAGTAGGTGTCAGAACATTTCAGTGTTTAGTAACCTTATTATCGCCAATTAACTGCCTAATCAGGCCTCAACCTTAACTTTTTTCAGCAGTTGCCAGCTGGTTCACCAACTGCTAAAATCTAGTAGACCTGCTCAGACTTTAGTGGACCTCCAATTCTATCTCATAAATTGTGATGCTGTAGACGTCATAACTTCATATGACTCAAAGAAACAGGACTTATTTCTAAATAATTAAAAATGGAAGACTGTAGCAATCTGTTATCCTGAAAAATAATTATTTTGAAAAGTGTCCCAAAATATGGACACAATCAGCACCAGTGTTGAAAGTGAAAAAACAAGAGCTGTCTCCATAGGATGACACATGCCCCCGATGGCACTTTGAATGAATAGTTATGGCCGATGTTAGAGTTTAGGACCTTTGACCTACGGACCTGGGTCTTGCGCAAGACACATCGTCTTACTGTTTGACACATTCATGCATAGTTATTTTAAAATCCATGAATGAATTACAAAGATATGGACTGGACATGCCCATCAATGCACTATAATGAAAAATGATCTTTAATGTCTAAGTGTGACCTTGACCTTTGAGCTAAGGACCTGGGTCTTGCGTGTGACAGGTCATCTTACTGTGGTACACATTCATGCCAAGTTATTTGAAAATCCATCCATCGATGACAAAGATATGGACTGGACACGCCCATCAATGCACTATCCTTTAACGTCTAAGTGTGACCTTGACCTTTGAGCTACGGACCTGGGTCTTGCGCACTGCACGTCGTCATACTGTAGTACACATTTATGCCAAGTTATTTGAAAATCCATCCATCGATGACAAAGATATGGACGGGACACGCCCATCAATGCACTATCCTTTAACGTGTAAGTGTGACCTTGACCTTTGAGCTACGGACCTGGGTCTTGCGCACTGCACGTCGTCTTACTGTGGTACACATTCATGCCAAGTTATTTGAAAATCCATCCATCGATGACAAGATATGGACCGGACACGCCCATCAATGCACTATCCTTTAACATCTAAGTGTGACCTTGACCTTTGAGCTATGGACCTGGGTCTTGCGCACTGCACGTTGTCTTACTGTGGTACACATTCATGCCAAGTTATTTGAAAATCCATCCATCGATGACAAAGATATGGACCAGACACGAAAATTGCGGACAGACCGACAGACAGACAGACGGTTAAAAAACTATATGCCTCCCTTCGGGGGCATAAAAACAAAACATCAACAATTATCAGTAATCATTCTGATGATAAAGTAAGTAATTGGCCTCGTTTTCATCATCAATTAACACCCCCTCAAAGAGCTAAAAGAAGTGTGTCGGTTATTGTGGCATCTGCAGTGGAGATCAAAGCGGTATAGTTTCCACGAGATTGTCATTGCATTACGTCATGTTTTCGCGCCATGTGACACATCACTGTCTGATCGTACTTTCTCGATTCCTTTAATTGTTGAGAAGAAATCAGTAAAAAAATTTTTTCTTTAATTTTTTAAAAGCGAATGTGCAATATCCCGAGTAAACTGACATGTAAATGTGTCAGACCATGAACGATGCTGACCTATTTGCCCTCAAGAAATTTACATTATTGTTTGAGAAGAATATCTAACAAAGTGTTGTGTCAAAAAATATATGTACGAAGACTCATTTAAAACTTATTAAAAATCGCAACGACATCATACTGCCTCATTTTAAAACCACATTTCTATTTACGTTCATGAGGTCACGTAACCTATTCTGCCGTGCTAACAGAAATCTGTTTGCCAAAAAATCGTTTTACTCTATGTATTTAAATTGCTGCCGCTTTTTCATTATTTAAGAATTTTTAATTGTGTTTTTTGTATTTTCTGGTCAAAAGTCTGAATTTTATTACCATAGTATGTACCGTTTATTTACTTTAAAAAGGAAATAAATAATCAAGATCGCGCTGTTTGAAATTTTACAAAACATTATATGAAAATTTGATCGTTTTAAAAGAATTTTGCCTACATTCCTGTCGATATCTTATTAAAATTGTTATAGAATTCAAACTGTATTAGTTCTCAAGCGGTGTTGAATATCTGAAGCGATTATATTTAAAAATGAATGCACTACGCGCGTTTTTTGTGTCAAAAGTAACTGCGATGTAAATTAAGTATTACGATAGGGCGCACGTGCTTGTGGAATGGAAAATTACCAGCATGACGTTTTGATATTTTTACGATTCGCGGGTAAATTCCAGTCAATCCAGGTAATTTTGCCTGATGTAATTACTCAATTTGGTAAAGTTACCACGTAAAAACCACTCACCCGATCGGTGGAGTAGTCCATTCGTGCTATCCTGACTTTAACTCGCCAAAGCTTATAACTGAAGAGTGCCGTACTAAGGCAAAATCAACTTTCGTTTTGTGAATTCGCCGATATGGATACGATCCCCCACCCCCACCACCCCTATTTTTTCACTTTTAAGGGTTTTATTTTATTTGCAGACCGTGACTGAAAATTGGTTGACCGTCAGTCTACCCAACTTTTGATAGTGGACCTGCCAATATTTTTGGTTGCGTCGGTCCAACGGTCCACCGCTAAGATCGAGGCATGTTTAAATTACTAATCAAATAAAATTGTTGAAAATTTGCTCCCGCCTTTCAATAACAGATGTTGTTCATACAAGTTTTTTTTCTACACTGATTCCTTTTGTTCAGTAAACATTGTGTAACAGGCAAAGTTCATAGTTTTGCAGACAGACATAGCTTCGGGCCATTTTTGCCAATTAGAGATTTTCGGGTCCACAATTAATCTTTTGTCGCAAATGGCTCAAGTGCAACCAACAGCGTGACCCCTGAACAAGTGGTACAAACATGATAATAGACTGCTCTTCTACGAATTGTTTATCAATTAACGTTTACACCTTGATCAATAAACACCTTTCATAATGAAGTACTAAATACAAACCGCGAGATAACCACGTGTCAGTCGGCGCGTGGCATGATTGACATCTGTCAGTAGCTGATTAGTATATGACGCTCCGCCTACTGCCATACTTCCGATTGTGGCGGCGAAAAGTATTGAAATTCACCGAGATTTTGATTGACAAGGGGCAGAACTTTTGAACTCGATATGCATCAAAGAAAACTTCTCGATTTTCGCGGGTGAAAACCCGGAACCTCGAGTCTACCAACAAACAGGCTTTTCGCCATGTTGTTTCATGTCGACAGAACCAGGAACATTCGTGACTATGCGCGACGAGGTCGGGTACAACTAAATTATCCCTATAATCAATAAAGATATGATCAGAATCTCAAATTTCAGCCCATGAAAAATTTGCGGTCGGCGGTAAACACTTACGGTCGGTCGGGTTACAGGAAACAAACATATTTTTTTTTTAGGCCTTATTACTAAAGAATACTTACTGTAAATCAAAAATTAAAATCAAATTGACTCATTGATTTCTATGCACTTCTTTTGCCTAGGGAGTAGGATTGGTTTGAGATGACCTGCGGTAATGAAAGTTGTTCCCTCTCTAACTTGAGCAGTTTTCATTTTGTGTTCACTAAACTTGGTCAGAATGTTTATGGTATAATATGTGATGTAAGCCGAGTTTGATAGCCAGCTGAATCATCCATGTGGCTTTGGAGTTTTTGCTCTTGAATGAGTGTCCACTTAATAACTTCAGCAATTCATATCTATTGTTCACAAAACTTTGTGAGAATGTATATGGGCATAATATCTAGGCCAAGTTCAGTAACTAACCAGATAGTCTCTATGACCTTAAAGTAATGTCCCTTGAATTACTTTAAATTGATAAAATATATATCAACCTTTCTTTTTCAAAGAAGATCTGTAATGTATAAAGCACCACCCAGCTGGCTTCAGTAAGGTGGGTGGTTCTGTTCAGGTATCCAGCCCATCCATACTTAATATAATGTCTGGAGGGGCACCTGTAGCCTAGGGGCCTCCGTGGCCGAGTGGTTAAGATTCAAATCACTTTCCCCTCATCGATGTGGGTTCGAGCTTCACTCGGGGCGTTGAACTCTTCATGTGAGGAAGCCATCCAGCTGGCTTACTGAAGGACGGTGGTTCTACCCGGGTGCCCGCTCGTGATGAAATCATGCACAGAGGGGCACCTTGGGTCTTCCTCCACCATTAAAGCTGGAAAGTCGCCATATGACCTATCATGTGTCGGTGCGACGTTAAATCCAACAGGCACCTGTAGCCTTCCTCCACTGGTAGAAGCTGGAAGGACGTCATACGAATTGAGTTATGTAGGTGTACATTGAAACCCAACAGAAAAAAACAACAAATAAATAAAGGAAACTAGAAAATTTTGCATTTTTTTAAATGACTGATCTAGAAAATGTGTAAATGTAGCAAAAAATGTCCTGTTTTTTTTAGTTACTTAAGTGCTACAAGTTAAATTATGCCATGTAATTTTCAGTGGTAAACTTACACATGAGCCTGACCACATACATCAACCAGTGCCGCAGAATGCAGGGATGAACACAGAGAACTTGATACTGATGTTGCAGATACTTGCTCAATGTCTACATGGACCAAGGTATAGAGGATATTAAATTGCTGTAAAGTCAGTGTAAGATTGAATTATTTACTTAAAGGAAAAACAAAATAGATGAAAAAAATAAACATTGTTTTAATACACATTCACATGAAGTTTTCCCTACTGAAACTGTGGTGTGTACGCTTGTTAGACACGTATGGTAGATGATTTTGTTTTTTGGAAAAAGGAAATTACAGTACTATAAGTAGTAGTCAGATTGTACAGTACAGAATTTTGTAACCCACTCTTGAAATCCAAAGAGTGCACCATAATTGGGCATGGGTTTGATGCATCGTGTTTAATTATATAATTAATAACATTAAACAGGATTGTCATACCTTAATTGGTGATAAGCACTCCTCGCTTTAATGCATGTAAAAAGCAAACAGCATATGAGCCACGCCATGAGAAAACCAACATAGTGGCTTTGCGACCAGCATGGATCCAGACCAGCCTGCGTCTGGATCCATGCTGGTCGCAAAGCCACTGTGTTGGTTTTCTCATGGTGCGACTCAAATAGAGACAAACCTTTAATAAGCAGCGTGCCAAGAGAGCAACACAATCCGGCTGCTTAAGGCATGTTGAAATTAGAACAAAAATTCATTCTTTGGAAGTTAGCAGTTGAACTGTATTAAAGTTAAATGATATTGAAAAACCAACTGTTTTAAGAACATTTCCATTACTTGCCATTAGATCTGTTGACAGGGAATTGATCATCGTTAAGAAAAGTGAATAGGCTGCTGGCAAAGTAGCTGTGTATATATGAAAAAAAATTAATAAGCTACTTGCTAAAAGGCATACCTCAGCAGGATACAGACAAAATTCCCCTGGACAAAGTCCCTGTTTTCATTTTTAGCTCATCTGATTTTTGGAAAAAAAATGATGAGTTATTGTCATCACTTGAGCGGTTGTCGGCGTCGGCGTCTGCGTCGGCGTTGCCTGGTTAAGTTTTATGTTTAGGTCAGCTTTTCTCCTAAACTATCAAAGCTATTGCTTTGAAACTTGGAATACTTGTTCACCATCATAAGCTGACCCTGTATAGCAAGAAACATAACTCCCTCTTGCTTTTTGCAAGATTTATGGCCCCTTTTGTACTTAGAAAATATCAGATTTCTTGGTTAAGTTTTATGTTTAGGTCAACTTTTCTCCTAAACTATCAAAGCTGTTGCTTTGAAACTTGGAATACTTGTTCACCATCATAAGCAGACCCTGTACATCAAGAAACATAACTCCATCTTGCTTTTTGCAAGAATTATTGCCCCTTTTGGACTTAGAAAATCAGTTTTCTTGGTTAAGTTTTATGTTTAAGTCAGCTTTTATCCTAAACTATCAAAGCTATTGCTTTAAAACTTGCAACACTTGTTCACCATCATAAGCTGACCCTGTACAGCAAGAAACATAACTCCATCCTGCTTTTTGCAAGATTTATGGCCCCTTTTGGACTTAGAAAATATCAGATTTCTTGGTTAAGTTTTATGTTTAGGTCAACTTTTTCTTTTAAACTATCAAAGCTATTGCTTTAAAACTTGCAACTCTTGTTCACCACCATAAGCTGACCCTGTACAGCAAGCAACATAACTCCATCCTGCTTTTTGCAATAATTATTGCCCCTTTTGGACTTAGAAAAATCATTTTCTTGGTTGAATATTATGTTTAAGTCAACTTTTCTCATAAACTATCAAAGCTATTGCTTTAAAACTTGCAACAGTTTTTCACCATCATAAGTGGACACTGTACATCATGAAACATAACTCTATCCTGCTTTTTGCAAGAATAATGGCCCTTTTTAGACTTAGAAAATCATGGGTAGGACAATATTTCTATTATACAAAAAAAATCAGATGAGCGTCAGCACCCGCAAGGTGGTGCTCTTGTTATGCCCCTGGCATCTACTGATGCTGGAGGCATATAGTGATTGTCCTGTCCGTCCATCCGTACGAGGTTAACCAAATGGGACCGTTTCGTCTAGCATCAATACCCCTTACTAGAATGACTTGATACTAATGCAGATGTAACCTGTGACCATTCCTCATCTTCAGACATCACCTGACCTCAGTTTGATCTTGAACTTGACCCTGTTTTGGACTTAGGTTGCTTTGTATCGACAAGGATGCCACTGGGGGCATCAAGCGTTTATTGAACGCAGCTCCTTGTTTCCAATTATGTATAAAATGTTCACTTCATTCCATTTAGAATCGAGAATTATCATCTGAGAGATTGTATTGTTCTTATTTCTGTTCATCTTTGTTTATCAATTTTAAAGTTTTTATTAACAAAATCAAAGTGGAATTTTGTCTGCCTTGGTAAAAATGAGTGGGAGGGATTTTTTTTTTAGGGAAGGTGTGGGGGGCAGGGGGGTGAGGATTTGTCCTATATTCACCCCAGCTGTATATTGACCTTATATCATTATCATTGCAGTGGAAGATACAGCCCAAATGATCTAAGTCTGTTATGTGTGGCACTGTGTGAAGCATCTCTGGACACATCCTTAAAAAAGTAAGTACGAAAAATCTTGCTACAATTATAGTGCTATTATAATCTTCTTTCTTATAGAGTTATTAAATCATCAGATGATTATGTTTGTACTTTCTTAGGAATAATGCTGTTTTCCAACATCATTGTCTTTGTTGCCAAGTGGTTAAAGTCACAAACTTCAAATCACTTGCCCCTCATTGCTGCAGGTTCAAAACCCTTGTTTGGGGTGTAGAAATCTTTATATGAGGAAACTTCCCACTGGATAATGGAAAGTCCCAGGTTCTTAACCTAAATGACAGTTTATGCCTAAACAATTCCCGGAGGGGCACCTTCAAAAGCTAGAAAGTCAACATATAAACTGTGTGTCAAAACCAGCATTGTGTCAGTTTTATACAGCAGTCAGCTTTTACATACCTAGTGGTGGTTGAATCTTTATTTAATAGTAAATGCAAATTATGACATTACTTCAACCTACTTGTAGTGACAAAGAAATATTGGGCCAAAATTAAAAATATGTTTGTTTACTGTCTCCCTACCTACCTGCTTAAAATGCTGCACCCCAAAAGTTTTTATTGGACAGTGCTGGTAAAAAATTTTAAAGTTGTGATATGACAAGTACCGCATATATTTCAAGTAAGCAAAATAATAAGTAAGAAAGTTTAAATTGTATTATATAATTTGATCCTTTTATACAATATATACAGATTTGTCTTCTTTTTACAGAAGAAATATTCTGTAAGAAATGATCATATATCTACTGGTAATATAAAATCACCCACCAAAAATAAGAAAGAAAAAAAGAATTGCCTACCTACCCAACTTTAAAAAGTAGGGTCGGGAGACAGCAAACAAAGACTTTTTTAAATGTGGCCATGTTTACCATATTTTATGTACTGTTTTATATTTAGTTAAGAAACAGCTTTTAAAGATAGAGCTTTTTTGTTTCGTTTCAAGAGAATGATGTTTTTATCTGTTTTATGACCTTTTTTGATGAAATACTGATATCATTTCAGTTTTTGTGCAAAGGGAGCATTCCAGAATTGTATTACTATGGTGATAAGGCAGTACTTAGAAGCTGATTGGCTGAAAGAGGTAAGACTGTATACTAGCCAGTGTTTCCTATTTTGCTTTCAGGGAACTTCTTGTATTCTCTTTGATATGTCATATACCAGTACCTCCATTACATTTTCAGTTTGATTATTTTAAGTTTTTTTGAAATACTTGAGATTTTATTGTCACTCTTTCATCAGTGTCTACATCACAAATTTATTATGTAAAGGATTACTTGACCAAATGATTTCTAACTTCACATATGTTTTTAGCATGATGAATTGACCTCACAATACAAGTTACATAACTATAGCTTACAATTTGTTAAAGTTACACTCCTTTTCAACTTAGAAATTTTGGTAATAGTAAACAGGTTTTTACTGGGATAAACACTTTCAAACTATACACAAGTTTCGGACATCATAAGTTGACCTCTTGGGATGAATTTCATGTTTCTGACTTATATTTTGTCAAACTTATGTCCCTTTCTATACATTTTGGACACACTTTATGATAACTAGTATTATATGGAAAGATCACAAACAGTTGACTTCACTGTCATTGAACAGTGCATTTCTTTTAACCTATACTGTGTTGGTGCGCCGTAAAACCCAAATAAAATAAATAAATAAATAAATTTAATCTGCTCAGATAGCTCACTATCAGAGCATAAGGCAAGAGGTTGTAGCTTCTAATCCTAGAAGTGGCCTGTTTTTTTTGGTGATTGATTGAAGACAATATATGTTTATATTGTTTCATCTGATACCTTTGATTGATAAACCACCTTGGAAGCCTAATGTTAGAGGGCCAGTTTTGGGTGCTGGAGGTTGTGGGTTTTACTCCTTGGTTGTGTTATACCAAAAACATGTGAAGTGGTACTAGTAGCTTCCTTGCTTGGCGCTCAGTATTTATAGGATAGCTCTAGGACTAGTCAGCTCAGAGTCAGTATAATATGACTGGGTAGGGTATTCTGTCACATGCCTGCAGTATGATATTTCAGTAAGGCGGCTCTGTAAAGCTAGACATTGTGCTCACTGCTACAAGTAGACACTGTCATTTATATGACTGAAAAAATTGTTGAAAAACACAAACACACACCTTTGATTCATACTTTTTATGCAGGAAACAATAAAATGAGCCGCACCATGAGAAAACTAACATAGTGCATATGCGACCAGCATGGATCTGGACCAGCCTGCGCGCAGGAAACAATAAAATGAGCCGCACCATGAGAAAACCAACATAGTGCATATGCGACCAGCATGGATCTGGACCAGCCTGCACATTCGCAAAGTCTGGTCAGGATCTATGCTGTTCGCTAAAAGTTTCTCTAATTGCAATAAGCTTTGAAAGCGAACAGCATGAATCCTGACCAGACTGCGCGGATGCGCATGCTAGTCTGGATCCATGCTGGTCGCAAACGCTTTATGTTGGTTTTCTCATTGTGCAGCTCAAATAATAGTACTGAATCAAGAAACACAAGTTTGTTGAACTGACTGCCTTGTATAACTGAACTACCTTGGAGAAATTAATTGCCCTGAAAAAAAAGATTGACACCCAGTAAAATGTTTTATTTTAATTAATATGAAGGCTGTCTGGATCTTGCAGTGAGACTTTCTTTAATAATGTATTTAATGCACTTAATGTATTGCAGTAGTAATCATATCAGCTGAACTCAGTGCTCTGTCTGGAGAATCTGTCTTTTCAAATTTTTTGTTTCCAGACAAAAAAAGCTTCTGTTTTCAGGAAAAGTTCAACAAAGTTTGTTTAATTGTTCAAGTATGGCTTGGAATTTTCCAAATAATAGAATTACAAAAGAAACAGTTTGATTTATGCCAGTGACATTTCGTAACATACAGAATAACCTGTATTAAAGGCTAATAATGCAGTTGTTTAAAATATGGCCTCCACATATTTGGTTATGAACATAAAATATATCTCTTTCTTATTAAATCGTCCGCCAGCTTAGCTCAGTAGGTAGAGCGTTGGTCTGTGGATCGCGGGGTAGTGAGTTCGATCCTCGGGCGGGGCACATGTTCTCCGTGACTATTTGATAAACAACATTGTGTCTGAAATCATTAGTCCTCCACCTCTGATTCATGTAGGGAAGTTGGCAGTTACTTGCGGAGAACAGGTTTGTACTGGTACAGAATCCAGGAACACTGGTTAGGTTAACTGCCCGCCGTTACATGACTGAAATACTGTAGAAAAATGGCATTAAACCCAAAACAGACAAAACTTATTAAATCCTATTTCCGATAATTGTTTTCTCTGATATTTGTTGAATTTTTGGTTGCGGGTTTATCCCGCTACCAAAGTTAAGTGTATTTCTGACAAACATGTAGCATTTTTATTTGATTCCAAATCACGTCCAAAGGATGTTCATGTGCTACACAAAATAGTCCCATTCATGAACAATGCGGATGAATTATCAGTGATCAAGCAGTTCTTATTCATCCTCTATCCATTCACACTGGCCATTTAGATTACATAAGATCTGTCAATGATAAGGTATTCCAGCCTATAGTTACATCACTGACTTCCAGCTGTCAATTAAGTTAAGCTCATGTAAGGTCAGGCAGAGTTTATCTTAGATATGAGGCACATTAGTATTTGTTTCTGATACATGTATATTTATAGACTGGCATTTGAAATGAAAATTAATCTAGCAAAACCCGCAACCACCAGACATCTCAAGGCTTTGATTTAATATTGTAGAAAGTTTTATTAAAGCTATTGTTTTTATTACCTCCCTTTATGACACTAGCTGTTAGCATTCTTGTGCAGTATTAAAAGTATTTGTTAATTTTTTTCAGAGGTTAAAATTGACGAGAATGTTGGTTAGTGTCACAGATCATCATCATAACAGTGCACATATAGCAGAGTTATTTCCCCCTGGGGTGAGGGGCATGTATCTTCAGAGAAGATTTTGTTACCTTGTACTCAGTGAGATCTTGCTGGATAAAACCAATGTATCTGATGATGTCCTGATGTCCATACAGGTAAGTTAAGTCACTCTATTCTATACCTGTTCTTTCTCTTCAAATCGACGTTTTACATTTTTACCAAGTGAAAGGCCAATATTTTGAGGTAATTTAAAAATGATGAGTATGATTCTGAATTCTGATGGACAAGGCAAATGCCGAGTTCATATAATTGACAATCAGACACGACAACAAACATTTATTATGGATGTTTTGTTAAGTTCAGATATTCAACATAAACTCCTAGTGTCAAAAAAAAAGAAAGAAAAAATTAAAACAACTTTCGTCAGATTTTTAACAAAAACCATGATTATCGGATTGGAAATGTTCTAACAAAAAATTAGAGTGCCCAAACTTATATGTTTCGTTCAAAAATAAGAAAGTTATCACAGCTTTTTAAAAAAAAAATGCAGGTAAAGCGCTATATACAAGGGGAGTAACTCCAAATGATTTTCTCAGAAGAAGAGTTGGCCCATCTAATATGAAAATTATGAATTTTTTGAACTCGAGTCAAATACAAAGAAATATGGAGATTTTGGACTTTAAATTTTGGATGTTGCTATATGAGGAGTGTTCGATATGAATTGCTTATTGTCCTCTAGCTCGATATCCACTTGGGGCACGATAAAAACCAATACCTACCTGTATAGGGTTATTCAATACCTACACAACGGTGTATAAATGTACATGTTAGACTAAGTGTAAGACATAAAATTTGCCATTTGAATACACGCAATCATTGACCACTGTAGTAAAAATGGTTGGTAGAAGCGTCGACAAGAAAGATGAAATACGGGCTTACATCAAAGCTCGCTCAAAACTTGGTTGTTCTTTGAAGCAGCTGATGACTGAACTTTCTACCGCTTATGGACCTTCTTGTGTGTCTTATGACACAGTTCGGTGGTGGAAAAAGAAATTTGAGTCTGGTGTAGAGTCCATCAAAAATGCACCGAAATCAGGTAGGCCAAAATCTGCATCTTGTAAAGAAATTGTTTCCAAAATAAAGGAAATCATTGAAGGAGATGCCAGATTTACAGTTCATGATATTGCACGAAAGGTAGGCATATCACTATCAACGGTTCACCTTATTTTGAAGAAGCATTTGAAAGTCAGAAAGATTTCTGCTAGATGGGTGCCACATCTGTTGACTGATGAGCAAAAGAGGCAACGGGTTAAAATGGCCAAAAAGCTGCTTCAAATGTTTCCAAAATATGACAAAAAGCAGTTTGCCAGTGTCGTCACAGGTGATGAAACCTGGGTCCATTATTTTGAGCCCGTCAGAAAGGTTAGCAAAAAGTCTGGCCACTAAACACAGCAAACGCCCAATAATTGCCAAACGTTCTTTGAGTGCAAAGAAGGTTTTGTATGCAATTTCTTCTCTGGTGAAGGATGTCGCAATAAAAGTGCCGGTGAAAAAGGGCAAAAGCATCACCGGAAGGTACTACAAAGACGTAGTACTGAAGAAACTGAAAAAGTATTATCAGAAACGACGCCCTGCCACTGGTTTTAAAACTGTCCGTCTTTTACATGACAATGCCCCTGCTCATACCTCCGCAGTAGTTACGGCGTTTTTGAAGAAAGAAAAAGTAACTGTTTTACTCACCCCCGTATTCCCCAGACCTTGCCCATGTGATTTCTTTTTGTTTCCGAAATGAATCATTCCTTGACTGGAGCTGGGTGAGGCAGTTCCGAAGAGCATTGGATCTGCCATTCATCAGTCTATCTTCTGCAAATTATGATGTGTACCGTGCCTTCAGTAAGTTAGTCACTCTGTTCGATACATTTCTTTTTAAACGACGTTAATTTTTACAGGACATGGAATATTTGAGTAATTGGTAAAATGAGATAATTCTGATGTGACAAGGCAATATGCGAGTTCATATATGACAATCAACACGCAACAACATTTAATGGATTTTTGTTAAGTTAGATTTTCACATAATCCTTGTGTCAAAAAAAAAAAATGAAAAATTTTAAAAAACTTTCGTAGTTTTAAAAAACATGAAATTATCGGATTGGAAATGTCTAACAAAAAATTAGGTGCGAAACTTTAGTTTCTTCAAAAATAAAAGTTTCAAGCTTTTAAAAAATGTTAAAAGCATTGACGATAAGCTTATACAAGGGAGTAACTCCAAATGTTTTTTCAGAAGAGTTGGCCCATAATATAAAGATATGAATTTTACACTCGGTCGAAATACAGGAAATATGGGATTTGCCTGTTAAGTTTTTGTATTCTCACATTGGCAAGTCTTTTGAATGTATAATGCTTCTACGATTCCACTTGGCTTAAAACCAATAGCTACTTAAGGTATTCAACCTACACAACGTTTAATGTACAGTTAGATAATGTAAATTAATTGCATTTGAATACTACGGCAATCATTGACCACTGTAGTAAATGGTTAGAAAGTGCATGAAGATAAATTACGTCTTACATCAAAGCTCCTCAAAACTTGTTGTCTTTGAACACTAGTTAACTTTCTACCGTTATGGACTTCTTGTGTTCTATGACACATTCACTTGGTTAAAACGAAATTTAGTCTGGTGTAGGTCATCAAATGCACGAATAGGTAGCCAATCTGTTTGTAAGAATGTTTCCAAAAAGGAAATCATGAAGGAGATCCAGATTTACGCATGATTTGCACGAAGTAGGATATCACTATCAACGGTTCCCTTATTTGAGAAGCATTTGAGTCAAAGATTTCTGCTAGATTGGGTCAATTGTTTCTGATGAGCAAGAGCAACGGTTTGAAAATGGCTAAAAAGCTTTAATGTTCCAAAATGACAAAGCATTGCGTGTCGTCCAGGTGATGAAACTGGCCTATTTTGAGCCCGTCAGAAAGGTTAGCAATAAGATCGGCACTAAACCCAAGCCAATAATTGCCAAGTTCTTTGAGTGAAAAGGCCCTTTGCAATCTTTTCTTGGTGAAGGTGCAATAAAAGTTTGCGCTGAAAAGGGCAAAAGCATTCACGGAAGTACTTAAAGAAACGTAGTATGAAAATTGAAAAGTATTACAACACAGCCTACCAGTTTAAACATGGTTTTTACATAACAATCCCGGTCTTCGATACCTCCGCGGTTACGCTTTTTGATTAGAAAAATAGTAATTTTTACCATTCACTACTCCAATTCTTCAGATAAGCTTGCACTTTCAATCTGTTTACCTTATTCCAATGAAATCATTCTTGTGGCGGAAATACCTCCGACATCATGGATTTGCCATTATCAGTACCTTTTACTATGCCCAAATCAGTTAGTTTGCCTTCATTAAGTGTATCAAATGTGTTTAGCCACGGGGATTTCACTTCTTTGGCATAAATGACCTTTTGGGTAACTGAAATTTGATCTCTATGAAATAAGCAATTCATTACTTCCTTTATGACTTTAAAAATTGATCATTATAATACGCTGTCAGTACTGTCTTATGTATAGTTATTCAAAAGACAGACTTTGGTTTAAATGTCATAAAATTATTTAGTCTGAATAAAAGTGGTAAATTGGTACATTGATTCCTTAATGAAACATTTAAGTTATGATGTTAAAAGCCATCGAAGTCTTTTATATGTAAATGGAATTTGTTTAGCCATTTCCTAAATGACAATGTGAGCTTTTGGATCACACAGCGTCCATGTCCGTGGTGCGTACGTGTGTCCGTGCGTGCGTAAACTTTTGCTTGTGACCACTCTAGAGGCCACATTTTTCATGGGATCTTTATGAAAGTTGGTCAGAATGTTTATCTTGATGATATCTAGGTCAAGTTCGAAACTGGGTTAACTACGATCAAAAACTAGGTCAGTAGGTCTAAAAATAGAAAAACCTTGTGACCTCTCTAGAGGCCATACTTTTGAATTGATATTCATGAAAATTGGTCAGAATGTTCACCTTGATGATATCTAGGTCAATTTCGAAACTGGGTCACGTGCCTTCAATAACTAGGTCAGTAGGTCAAATAATAAAAAATCTTGTGACCTCTCTAGAGGCCATATTTTTCAGTGGATCTTCAAGAAAATTGGTTAGAATTTTTATCTTGATGATATCTAGGTCAGATTCAACACTTGGTCACATGAGCTCAAAAACTAGGTCACAATGTCAAATAATAGAAAAAAACGACATCATACTCGGTTTAAAACTGGGTCATGTGGGGACAGGTGAGCGATTCAGGACCATCATGGTCCTCTTGTTTCATACCCACTTGGGTCAGAACTGCATTACTTCTTATACGACACCAATACTGGATTTTCACATGCAATGGCCTTTGGAATAGTTCAAGAATGATAAGCTTCAAGCTTTATTCAAAATCAAGCTAACAGATGAGGAGATGTGGTTTTCACCTTAACAGGAGTATGAAGGCCCGGGCCTCTTGATTAATTTGACAACATTTATCCACTCTTACCAACCTCACCCCTATATATATTTGCTTTTGTATACTGTCTTAATTTGTACCATGGTCAGACACCCACAACAGATTCGTTTCCTTACTCTCTATTCATCGCAGTTGACAGATGAGTGAAAGAAAAGTAGGCAGTTTGAGTATCCGACCATGAATTTGTATTTGAGCTGAAAATTTTTTTCTCCATTCAGTTCAGGTTGATTTTAATTTTTTGCCACTTGCTATAAGAAAAGGAGCAGATCTATGGAAAACAGAGTTGTGAGTTGGATCCTCAGTCAAAGCATAATTTATGTTCTCGGTGACAATTTGATAAAAGACATTGTATCTGCAGTCATTTGTCCTCAACCTCTGATTTATGTGGGGAAGTTAGCAGTTACTTGCAGAAAACAGGTAAGTATGGGGATAGAATCAAGTGACATAGGTTAGGTTAACTGCCTGCAGTTGCATAACTGAAATACTGTTGAAAAACAGTACTTAAACAGACAAAGCCATAAACTTAAACAAATTATTATCAACACATTGCCTTTAAGGCTGTACAAGCATTTTTTTTTTTCAGGTTAGCCGCCATTTTGAAAAACGTTTCTTCAAGTATTTCTTTCTAACAAAATTTATGCCAAAAACTAATGCTAAATAATTAAAATATGGGTACTAATTTACCATTTAACAGATTCTACTTGTTATGAAAAAAAAAAATAGTCACCCTTATTTTTTTGCCGGAATTTGCCTAAAATTGATGTAAGATGAACAATGGGGTACTGGGGGATGGTAAATTTCAAACAACTTTTAAAGTAGATAAGGTTTGGTTCTGATAATTTTCTGACTGATATATAGAATGATAAGCTACAAATGAAATAAAAGTTTTCAACATAACATTTTGTATTATCTAGGAAGTATGAATTAGAACAAAAAGAACAAAAAATATCAAAATTCACCAATTTTTAAAGTTTTTTCTTATATTTCTAATACCCCCTCCCCCAAATGCACCCCCCCCCCCCCCCCCGGGTATTAGATGGTCTGTCCGTGCGGACGTCTGTCCGTTGCGAAGTTTGTGACACGCCTAACTCAAAAAGTATTTGATATAAATTGATGAAACCTTGCATGAGTCTTTATCATGATATGAACTTGAGCACCTTCAATTTTTCGTCTTGTTTTGCCCCCTATTTCCAGAGTTATGGTTCCTGAAAAAAATGCACATTTTCACCTTGTGATACACCTAGTTCAAGAAGTATTTGATATAGATTCATGAAACCTTACATGAGTCTTAATGATGATATGAACTTGTGCACCTATTTTTTATTTGGCTCCACCTCCTATTTCTAGAGTTATGGCCCCTGAAATAGTCAAAAATATACATTTTCACCTTGTGACGCACCCAGCTCAATAAGTATTTAATATGAACTGATAAAACCTTTCATGAGTCTTTATCATGATATTTACTTGTGCACCTTCTACTTTTTGTCTGCCTCAGCCCCCTATTTTTAGAGTTATTGCCCCTGAAATAGTTAAAAATGCACATTTTCACCTTGTGATGCACCTAGCTCAAAAAGTATATGATATAAATGAATGAAAACTTGCATGAGTCTATGTCATGATATAAACTTGCGCACCTCCTATTTTTTGGCTGGCTCCACCCCCTATTTTAAAAGTTATGGCGCGTGAAATAGTCAAAAATGCATGTTTTCACCTCATAATGTGCCCAGCTCAAAAAATATTAGATGTAAATTCATGAAACCTTGCTTGAGTCTTTATGATATCATGATGTGACCTTGCATACTTGGCATTCTTCTTGAGAATTTTAGGGCTTATTACAGAGTTACGGCCCTTGAAATAGCCAAAATAGTGGATTTTTTGTTTGTGATGCTCATAGCTCAAAAAGTATATGGCCTAGAATAATGAATCCTTTTCATAAAATGTTTGTTGAGGCTATACACCCTTAAGACTGAAAACATTTGAATTATTGCCCCTTATTTGTGACAAATGTACCAGTGGAGGCACACCCTGTGTCCTACAGGCACATTCTAGTTTCCTATTTTGAAGCATTTTTATGTGCCATTAAAGCTGCAAAATATTTTTAAAACCATAACGGCAGAATTTTTCTGGTAGATTTAAATATGTTTTTTTTTTTCCATTGAAAAGGGTAGGTGGGGTAATTATGCCAACATGTAAACATGAAAGAGATTTGTAAGTGACATTTATTTTTATATAATACTGACATCACCTTGTATTCACAGTAACCTGTAAGACCTGAAATCCCTGTAACATTAAGTGGGATATTATGTTTTATAAAGTACCCCCATTTGTTCTATTTTACTTAATTTCAGAAATGGTTAAACAATGGGTGAAGAAAACTTTTGCCTTATAAAATAAAAATGAGTGCGGTGACCTGTGCTTTTTCTGCCCTTATTTGTCTTAGAAACTAATATTCTCCAAGTATGAAACAAATCTTAACAGTAGAAAAAATTTAATCCTATATCCTTAATAGAGGACAATAAAACATATTGTGTTTGTACATTACAGATCAAGGACTTGGAGAAGTTTATTCCAAAAATAAAAGAATTGTTAGAGAACGACTCGTACAAGCTGTCAAGTGTTGTCACATTAATAGATCTTTGTGTTGGAGTTCATGTTACATTAAACTCGGAACAAAGGGTAAGCTTACAATTTGAGTTAGCTTTTATGCTGTAAAATTAATTATCATTGTGTTGACATACCGGAATGCAAAGACAATGTGTATGAGAGCCAGAAAATGGCCTTTAGTTGTACTAGGTTGTCTTTAAATAAAGGTTAAAATACACTAAGTACATTAATAAATGAAAGTAAAGTTAAACTTGTCATAGGGGCCACCTGTATTAAGCAGCTACTTGCTTTCAGAGCCGCATCCTGAGAAAACCAGCATAGTGGCCATGCGACCAGCATGGATCCAGACCAGCCTGCGCATCCGCGCAGTCTGGTCAGGATCTATGCTGTTCGCTAACGGTTTCTCTAATTGCAATAGGCTTTGAAAGCGAACAGCATGGATTCTGACCAGATTGCGCAGATGCGCAGGCTGGTCTGCATCCATGCTGGTCGCAAAGCCACTATGTTGGTTTTCTCATGGTGCAGCTCAATTATTTTGTTCTAATTTCAACTTGATTTAAGAGGACACATTCCCTAAACAGCCACATTGTGTTGCTTTCTTGGCTGACTGCTTAATACAGGTTGACTACACTGGTTTTTAGAGCCAGATGATATCTGTTAACAGGTTTTTAGCATAGGTCTGTGGTTACACATTGGCCAATTGGTAAAGGTCGCCGACTTTTGATCACTTGCACTTCAATGCTGTTGGTTTAAAACCTTTGTAAAATTGTAGAATTTTTTAATCAAAGAAGCCATTCTGCTGGCATTTGGAAGTTAAGTTGTTTTATGCAGGTGCCCACCTGGGCTTGAAATAATGCCTGGAGGGGAACCTAGGGTAGTCCTCCATCATCAGAAGCTTGAATTTCACTGTTTTACAACATTTTTTAGCTCATTTTTTCAAAGAATAGTCCAGTTATTGTACTCGCCGTGGCATCGGCATCGGTGTCACACCTTGGTTAAAGTTTTGCATGCATGTACGTATAGCTATCATTTAAAGGCATATAGCTTTGAAACTTATTTTTGTCTTTTTCTAGGTCAACTACTTACCTCACTGGGTCAAGTCCCATAAATCTGACATGTACTTTGGGCAAATTATGCCCCCTTTAGGACTTAGAAGTTTTGCATGCATGCTGCTGTCTCAGAAACTAATCGAATATAGAATTGAAACTTCACATGTTTCTTCTGGTTTATAAAACTTGGTTATAGCATCAAGTACCATAACTCGAACATGTATTTTGAACTTAAAAATTTCTGGTTAAAATTTTGCATGCAAGTTACTATCTTCAAAACTAATGCAGATACTGGATTGAAACTCTATAGATATTTTAACATTTAGGGTAATATTCCTGTTTCTGGGACAAAATTTGAATAGAAAGGGGGACTTACCTGAAGAATTGCTTTTGTTAGAACCTTGTCCGCCAGCTAAGCTGAGAAGGGAGAGTGCAGATCTACGGAGTTTGTTCCCCAGAGGAGGTATATGTTCTCCATGATGATTGATAATAAACATTGTGTCTGAAATCATTCATCCTCCACCTCTGGTTCTTGTAGGGAAGTTGGCAGTTACTTGTGGAGGACAGGTTAGTACTGATGCAGAATCCAGGAAAACTGGTTAGGTGAACTATCTACCATTACATAACTGAAATACTGTTGAAAATTGACGCTGAACCCAAAGCAGACTGAGTAAACATCCTTGCAAAAGTAATAGTAGTCCATAGAAAAGAAGGATTTATGTGAATTTGCTTTTCTGTTTTTATATATTGTAAGGCTTAATTATTTTTATGCCCCCGAAGGGAGGCATATAGTTTTTGAACCGTCTGTCGGTCTGTCGGTCTGTCCGCAATTTTCGTGTCCGGTCCATATCTTTGTCATCGATGGATAGATTTTCAAATAACTTGGCATGAATGTGTACCACAGTAAGACGACGTGCAGTGCGCAAGACCCAGGTCTGTAGCTCAAAGGTCAAGGTCACACTTAGACGTTAAAGGATAGTGCATTGATGGGCGTGTCCGGTCCATATCTTTGTCATCGATGGATGGATTTTCAAATAACTTGGCATGAATGTGTACCACAGTAAGACGACGTGCAGTGCGCAAGACCCAGGTCCGTAGCTCAAAGGTCAAGGTCACACTTAGATGTTAAAGGATAGTGCATTGATGGGCGTGTCCGGTCCATATCTTTGTCATCGATGGATGGATTTTCAAATAACTTGGCATGAATGTGTACCACAGTAAGATGACGTGCAGTGCGCAAGACCCAGGTCCGTAGCTCAAAGGTCAAGGTCACACTTAGACGTTAAAGGATAGTGCATTGATGGGCGTGTCTGGTCCATATCTTTGTCATCGATGGATGGATTTTCAAATAACTTGGCATGAATGTGTACCACAATAAGACGACGTGTCACACGCAAGACCCAGGTCCGTAGCTCAAAGGTCAAGGTCACACTTAGACGTTCAAGATCATTTTTCATGATAGTGCATTGATGGGTAGTCCGGTCCATATCTTTGTCATTCATGCATGGATTTTAAAATAACTATGCATGAATGTGTGACACAGTAAGACGATGTGTCGCGCGCAAGACCCAGGTCCGTAGGTCAAAGGTCCTTAACTCTAACATCGGCCATAACTATTCATTCAAAGTGCCATTGGGGGCATGTGTCATCCTACGGAGACAGCTCTTGTTTTCTGTATTCTTTTATCATCAGTAGCCATTTCTTTAGTGCATGTGTAAAAAAATAAGCACATTTATTACAGGAGCAGCTGAAAGACTTGTTGGAACAAGTGAGACGTGTACGGGTCCGAGATAATGTCAGCATGCTTGACAGGACAAGGGTAAGTTTTTCAGCTTGCCTGAGATGAAGTGTGTGCTTTCAGGACCATTGGATATTATCTGTCTTCCTTCTGTAGTTGTCCACAGTTTCTTTAAAGAACATCTCCCCAAAGCTTAACCCCAAAGCCAGTTTTGACCAAACTTCACAGGAATATTCCTAAGGTGGTTCCCTTTCAGATTCCTTCAGATCTAGGTCATCTGTGCAGAAGTTTGTTGCCATGGCAACCAATAAGAAGAATTTTTAAATTCTTTTTTGTTTCTAAAATAATTTCACAGAAATTTTCCATTGATTGATTGATAATATATGTTGTGTCAGCAAAATTCCTTCAGATCATTCTGTTTTGTTAAAAAACATGGCCAACATTAGGCAGGGTTAGTTTTCCCTAAAATCTTCAAGGTAAATTTTGAAAATTTTCTCAAAAATTGCCCAATTTTAAAAATAATTGCACAGCAATGTTTCTTATGTGACACTTTGGCTACCCTCAACAAAACTGTTCAAGCCATGTTGATTTGTTAAAAACATGTCTACTCCAAAACTGAATTCAAAAAATTATTTCACACAAAAGTTCCTAGGCTGAGCCTATACCAATTTCCTTCAAGTTTCTGCCCACATTACTCCTCTAACCCTCTCTCCATCCACAAAGATTCCTTTTAACTGTTAATTTCTTTTGTTTCTTGATACTGTCTATTAGTATCACATTATCATTCAAGACTGTCCACATTACCAGTATCTCACCCCCATCCCCTGCCCCAAAAATTAATTCTAGACATTAATATATGTAATTTTGTGACATTAAAAATAGGTTTAAGTCGAGATTAATAAAATTATATAACAAAATTACTCAAGGTTATTGAAATTTCACTAAGTTGTTGTTAACATATTGTTCAAAACAGTTGAGAAATTGCATAAATATACTATATGTAATTTGAAAGTTAGTTTCGTGACCGAGTGGTTAAGGTCGCTGACTTCAAATCACTTGCCCCTCATCGATGTGGGTTTGAGCCTCACTCGGGGCGTTGAATTTTTCATGTGAGGAAGCCATCCAGCTGGCTTACGGAAGGTCGGTGGCTCTACCCAGGTGCCCACTCGTGATGAAATATTGCACGGAGGGGCACCTGGGGTCTTCCTCCACCATCAAAGCTGGAAAGTCGCCATATGACCTAAAATGTGTCAGTGCGACGTTAAACCAAACCAAAAAAAAAAGAAAAAAGATTCCAGAAGATTAGAGACCATTAGAAGTTTCAATTAGTGTATCTTGAATAAATTCCCAGCACAAGCTTTTATTTACATCAAAAGTCATAGTTGTAGCTTAAAGGTCAAGGTCACACTTGTAATTGCTATGTATAACAAGTGATAACTGTAAAACGATAATATAGTCCACCTGTATTAAACAGCTAGCCAAGGGAGCAACACAGTCTGTCTGCTTAAGGCAGGTAGCCGCTTAAGACAAGCTGAAATTTTAACAAAAATATCAGTTCGAGAATTAAGTTCACTGACTGCTTAAAACAAATGAGCCACACCATGAAATCAAAGCCTTGAAATGTCTGATGGTTGCGGGTTTTTTGTAGATTTATTTTCTGTTTAAATGCTAGTGTATGGATATGATTGAGAAACAAATACAAATTTAATGTGCCTCATATCTAAGATGAACTCTGCCTGACCTAGCTTGTGATGTAACCATGGGCAGGAATACCTTATCATTGACAGATTTTATATAATCAAATGGTCAGTGTAAGTGGATACAAGTTGAATAAGAACTGCTTGTTCATTGATAATTCATCTGCATTGTTCATGAATCAAACTGTTTTGTGTAGCACATGAAAATCATTTGGATGTGATTCGGAATAAAATAAAGATGCTATGATTGTCAGAAATACACTTTAACTTTGGTAGCGGGATAAACCCACAACCAAAAACCAACATAGTTTGTTTGCAACCAGCATGGATCCAGACCAGCCTGCTCATCCGCGCAGCCTGGTCAGAATCCATGCTGTTTGCTAACGGTTCCTCTAATTGCAATAGGCTTCGAAAGCGAACAGCATGGATCCTGACCAGACTGCGTGGATGCGCAGGCTGGTCTGGATCCATGCTGGTCGCAAACACACTATGTTGGACCGCTAAGATAAGTTTAACTGTAAGTCGCAAGCAGGTGTTCTTATCTACCCTTCCACCTGCTCTGTGTTCTAAAGATGATTGCAATATCGTATTACCTTGAAGTATTGTCAAAGGCGTTTTCCTAATATAATTTTATTTTGGAAACTTGAGCCCTTTTAAATGATTAATAATCATTCCAGCAATTTTGTAGTCATTCAAGTTAAAGTACATAACATCCTTGAATAGCATGTCCTGTACAGAAAAGAAGTAGGATTTTTCAGTAATAATGTTTTGAAGCAGCTGCAGACATGTTTTAATATTTCTGGGAAGCAGATGTTTTAGTAAATGTCAGAATAATAGAATTTAATAGTGTTTTTTTTGTTAAAGGGAAGGGCAGTGTTTTTCTATGTTTGATTCTGTCAGCTAGGTTTTCTTAAATCATTTAAAGAATTGAAAGAATTTTCAAAATTGGCTTATAAATGAGACAGTTATGAGCATTTAAATATTTGATCAAAATGGTGGCCATTTTGTTTCCATTGCAACAAAAAAAAATGGCGGATTTATTAAATTTCTAGATCCATATTTGAACTGTAATTGCTTATTTCTGTAACATAATTTCTCTGCTTTTTCCAGCTATAATGAAAGAAACTACCATGTTTTACATCTTACATTCAAGAAACATATGAAATTAATCTATTTAAAAGGTTATTTGCTAAATAAAGAATTCAGCAGTGTGCAAATGACGTCATAAACACACTAAAATGGTTGCCATGATCAGCTATTTTCTTAAATTTCAAACTGTTATATCATCCTCAATAGTGATCTGATTTTAAAAATTCTTTCAGCATTTTTAAAGGCTTGAGGACGGCTTTAATATGAAATTAACTTATTGTCAGGCATTCCTTGCCCTTAAATGCTTTTTTTTTGTATGAATAAAGTACAAAACTTTGCAGTCTTTTTAGCTCACCAGAGCCAAAGGCTCAGGGTTGAGCTATTACGATCACTCACCGTCCGGCGTCCGTAAACTTTTACTTTAAACGACATCTCCTCATAAACCACTTGGCCAATTTCATCCAAACTTCATAGGAATATTCCTTGGGTGAAGCTCTACAAAAATTGTTCAAAGAATTGAATTCCATGCAGAACTCTGGTTGCCATGGCAACCGAAAGGAAAAACTTCAAAAATCTTCTTCTCAAAAACCAGAAGCCCTAGAGCTTAGATATTTGGTGTGAAGCATTGCCTAGTGGACCTCTACCAAATTTGTTCAAATCATGACCCCGGGATCAAAATTGACCCCGCCCCAGGGGTCACTTGATTTTACATAGGAAAATCTTAAAAAATCTCCTTCTCAAAAGCCAGAAGCCCTAGAGCTTAGATATCTGACATGTAGCATTGCCTAGTGGACCTCTACTATAGTTGTTCAAATCATGACCCCGGGGTCAAAATTGACCCCGCCCCAGGGGTCACTTGATTTTACATAGGAAAATCTTCAAAAAATTTCTAAAAATAAACCAGAAGGCCTAGATCTTAGATATTTGACATGTAGCCTGACTAGTGGACCTTTACAAAATTTGTTCAAATCATGATCCCCGGGGTCAAAATTGACCCCGCCCCAGGGGTCACTTGATTTTACATAGGAAAATCTTCCAAAAGTTTCTAAAAATAAACCAGAAGGCCTAGAGCATAGATTTTTCACATGTAGCATTGCCTAGTGGACCTCTAAAAAATTTGTTCAAATCTTGACCCCCAGGGTCAAAATTGACCCCGCCCGAGGGGTCACTTGATTTTACATAGGAAAATCTTCAAAAATTTTCTAAAAATAAACCAAAACCTAGGTCTTAGATATTTGACATGTAGCATTGCCTAGTAGACTTCTACAAAATTTGTTCAAATCATGACCCCCGGGGTCAAATAACCCCCCCCCCCCCCCCCCCGATAGGGTTACATGATTGTACATAGAAAAATCTTCAACATTTTCTAAAAATAAATCAGAAGGCCTAGAGCTTAGATATTTGACATGTAGCATTGCCTAGTGGACCTCTACAAAATTTGTTCAAATCTTGACCCCCAGGGTCAAATTGACCCAGCCCCAGGGGTTACTTGATTGTACATAGGGAAATCTTCATAAATTTGCTTAAAATAAACCAGAAGGCCTATATCTTAGATATTTGATATGTAACATTTCTTAGTAGACTTCTACAAACTTTATTCAAATCATGACCCCCTGGGTAAAATTGGCCCCGCCCCAGGGGTTACTTGATTGTACATCGGAAAATCTTCCAAAAAATTTCTAAAAATCATCAGTTTGACATTTGAAACATGTAGCTCATATTACTCTGGTGAGCAATCCAGGGTCATCATGACCCTCTTGTTTAATGAAATAAGTCATTTAGATAAATAGTAAGCTTTTACATGGCTTTATATAATGCATATCAGAGTAATTTAATTTATGAAATTCTCTGAAAACATTCACAATTATTGCAAAGAATAATGGTTTTTGTTGTGCCAAACTAAAAAAAATAGTTTCAGATAAGCGAAAAATCATTCACTTACATCTCAGATAATAAAATGAAATCCATGAATTATGAATTTTCCTGGAAAATAACTCTTGGTCCAAAGTATTTTATGTCCAGGAAATGGAAGTATTTCGCAGTATATTGTCAGACTTGGTCATCAGTTAGAAATCATCACCTTTAGAGGAAAGGCAATATTGTTATATTGTTAATCCTGTCAGCTAGGACTTCCGTTGAATTATATATTATATGTACTATATTCAAGTATATTATTTAATAAATGGCAGCCATTTTGTTTCCATAGCAACATATTAAATAAATTGGTAGATTTATTATATTTCTAGATAATTACTTGACCTTAATTACCTTTAACTTTTGTGATATAATTTCTCAACCTTTCCCTACTGTAATGGGAGAGATTACCTTGTTTTATATCTTAAATTCGAGAAAAAGTTAGAAATTAATGTGTTTTACAGGTTCTTTGCGAAATAAAAAACTCAGCAATATGTCAGTGATGTCATCAATAAACTAAAACAGCTGCCTTCATTATCAGCCATTTTCTTAAATTTCCAACTGCTGTAACTTTTAAGAGGTCTAAATTTGAAAATTATTTCTACATTATGAATGGCTTGAGGATGCCGGGCTTTCATGTTAAATCAACTTATTGTTAGGCATTCCTTGTCCTTTTAATAAATATATCTTCAACAAGGCTTTGGCTAAGTTTTTAAAATAAGGTACATGTCTTGATTAAGGTACAGATTTTTGTTGTACCTCTTTGTACATGTTTTTCGTATTTTCATTTTACAGGTAAAAGATATGATTGTGAGAATGACAAGCAAATGGGCACTAGATATACAAACTATGAAAGGCAAACAGGTAGGTTCTATTTAGATTTAGTTTGAAAGGAGATAAAGGTCCTTAATATACAGATGCTGAACTGTATATGCTGAGGGTTGAATCTGAACTTTTTCCTCCTGTTGAAGTTATCCCACTGGCTTTCAGAAATTCACTGGTTCTACTTAATGCTCCCTTTGCCTATCAATTAAAAAAAATTAAAAGGTGCTATAATTCTGCAGGTATGACTTGTGACCTAACAAACAAGCAAATGCAGTGCAATGGAGCACAACCTTGGACAACAATAATCGGAAAACTCCGGACATCTAACCTGAACTTAGATTAAATTATCACATTTCAGATGAGTATACAATTTTCATAAAATAGATGGAGAAACTGGTATTAAACTATTATACAGCCATTGAAAATATAACCAAAAGACAGGTATTGGAGTATGCAAGACTTATAAAAAACCAGTTCTTGTATTGCACTCCATAAAAATGTATTTGATTCTTTTCAGACAAAAATATTTGAATATGCCAGTCCAGTGAAAATGCATATAGAAGCAGTTCACGCACTGCAGTCCAGTGGGGAGGAGGAGGAAGATCATTCAGACAGTGACAGTGACCTTCCATGTAAAATACAGAAGTTGTCGCCGGACTTAAATACCTGAACGTCCTGTAATACATAAAAATCGTCTCCAGACTTAAGCACCATGGTGTGTTCCTGTTGTTACATGTGTATACAAGGTTAATTGCAGGAAAATGTGTCAAGTTTATTTTTAGATTTCTGGAAAATGTAACTGTATAAATTACCGCAGTGTGTGTACTTGCATATGAAATTTACATCGGGTTTATATCTGTGTAATTAGTTTCTTTAAAAGAAACAAAGCAATGTTACAAACTGATTATAACTTCCCTTTGAACTTACGTTGGAAGGGTTCAAAACAGAAGTTATAGCTAAAAAAGATAGCTGCTGTTTTATTTTCAAGCATTAGAAAAGTGTTAAGGTGGGATTAGTTTTGAGTATATCAGTATTAAAGTGATGGATTGGTTCTGAGTATATTGGTACTAAAATGGAGGAATGGTTTTGGGTGTATCGGTATTGAAATGGTAGGCTAAACAGGTGGAATAGTCTGAAAACATCAGTTCACCTGCTAAGGTGAATAGGGAGAAAGCAGATCTATGGATCTCGGGGGTGATGAGAGATGCAGTTGTATAAAGTTTCTTTAGCAAATGAAGCATTTATTTTTGTTAAGCAATTTTATTTGGTTACTTTCTATATCGCATCATTATGCTTACTTTGTATATGTTTAATGTGACTCTTAAGGTGGCATATTACACTTTAAGAATCATTATTTCTTAAACTCTTCACAGGTTTTTGTCCTTTTTACTATTTTTCAAAAGCATATAAATCTAAACATTTTTGAAAAGGTCTTTCTAATCTGTGAACAGATAAAACAAAACAGGTCATAGAGATATAACTAAAAATGATACAGGTCACCAAAGGGAATAAAAGGTTTTACCCATTATATGTTTGTAATTGTTATATCTGTAGGTTTGTTTTTATCTGTTTAGAGATTTTAAAAAATTGCAGGTTCATATAGCAAATGAAATTTATTAAAGTCTTATACGCCACCTTAGATTGAAATCCATTTGCTGTATATTTGCAAAGTTTTGTCATTATTTTTGTTTCAAGGGCTTAATACTGGATCTTGACTTTTATTTGCAATTTTGAGAAAGAAGGATTCGAGTCTTGAAAGAAGTGGGAAAATCTGCAACATTTAGCGAAAAACTGTTTGTAGACAGTTTGGATTTTATTTTCTTAATTATTCCTGTCAATAAGTTCATCTGTGTTCAAGTAAACTCTGTAGGACTGAACCATTTGTGTTTTTCACAGGTAGAATTCTAGGTTATCTAAGTAGCTACAGATGTAACAGACAAGCAGAACTACCTTGAAACCTGTGTTTTATTTTACAGAAAGCATGTTGTAAAGCTAGACTGACACTCTACTGTTGTCCAGTTTAAAAGAAATCTCCTAAAATTAGATATGTCCAATTTCTTTCAGCTTGCTGCATTAACATAAATTGAGAAAATTAACTGAAACAGAAACAGTTTTTTCCAGTTGACAGTTTCTAAAATTAGAATCAAACATTGAGATCTCCTTTTGATTGATAAAATTAATGACCAAGCTTTAAATTAAATGGCTTGCATTATGTATATATGTATATTTTTTTATGTAATTACATCTAAGATATAAAAGATAAAACATAATTCCTGTCATATTTTGTCACATAAATCTACATTTACATGATGAAATGACTAATATACTATCCATTTGCATTTAATTATGTTCAATATCACAGATTTCTTGTGGTGAAACTGTATTACACAGATAAGTTTGGGAATTGTATAGAAGCAAAATGACTTACAGTGAACTGTGAATGTGCAGGGAAAAATATTTAGAAATATTGAATGTTAGTAATATAAAAACTATATTAAGCATAGAGTTTTAAAGCCTAGCTATTAATATTAAAATGCATGCATTTGGGAAGGGTGATAGATAAAAAATCTGTTAATAGAGATACCTCACCAAAATGGATTTGTTCTAGGTGTCTGCAAAATGACCAGTCTGAATGTTATAAAACTAAGTTTGAAGATCAGTCACAAAACAAAACAATCTGGTTGGTTGTTCCTGAGCACAGATAAAAAATTGACCAATGAGAAATGTGCATTTGGAGACTTGACCTAAAATTCATTTTTATAACCCTTGAGCTTGAATTTATTGCCGCAAGGAAGTGGGTGAGTTGGTCCAGTACTGTCATACTACAAAACCAGGGATCATGAGCTCAGTCCCCACAGTTCTAAAACTAAAACAGTCTAAAATACAGATTAGTCATATGTTTGGGGGTTTTACACCTGGCATGTTAAAGAACCAGGGAAGCGTCCGAAATTGGAGCATCTTCTGTATCACGCACTATCCTCCCACTGATATAGCTTACAGTATTGTCCATATGTGTTACTAGTGGCTGCTGTTGTACACACACAAGCATGCAGTCACACACATCATTTGATGAAATAACCAAATGGGTAAGCTGCACTTTTAAGGTAGTTGTGCATGATTTTAATCAACAGGAAGTCATTGCAAAAACATATTTTTATTCAGTTAATCTAGATCATGTAAACCACAGGTGCGCGTCCAGTCTTGGTGCCCATACAGGTGCTGCCCCCTCAAAAAAAAAAAAGTTAAAAAACACTGTTTTAATCATAAAACGAAAAACAAAAAATGAAAAAAAAAAATTCCTATATATACTCTTACATTGAAAAGGTGCTTATGTTGCCGTAACGCTATGGAGGTTTACTAGGACACGCTGTGGAACAACTGAAAATTTCAGTACCAATGCAAGCTGCCTTGTTGCTGTTTATACATCGGACATTTAGAAAACATTAAACAATCCTATTCTACCTAGTATACAACCTTGAATAACTTACATTTAAATTCTAAGACGCCAAGAACGGAATAGGTTTTCTACTTTCGTTTTGCCGATCGTCACGGTTATTTTGCAAGTGTCTGGACAATTTGGCTTGTTTGAATTTAAATGTAAGTTATTTAAGGCTGTTTACTAGGCAAAACAAGATTGTTTACCATTTTATAAATGCATGATGTGTAAATGGCAGCAAGGTAGCCTCTACTGTTACTGAACTTGACATTTTTATTGTTCCACAGCGTGTCCTAGTAAACCTCCATAGCGTTACGGCAACACAAGCACCTTTTCCATGTAAGAGTATATAGGGAATTTTTTTTTCAAAAAAACCTTTTTTTCATTTTAGGATTAAAACAGTGGTTTTTAACTTTTTTTTTTGAGGGGGTGGCACCCATATGGGCACCAAGACTGGACGGGCACCTGTGTGTAAGACACGCAACAAATAATGATAACCCATGTATTATCTATAATAAAAATGCAACTGTCTTTATAAATGGTAATAATTCAAACTTTAAGATAGAAATGTGAACATATTTCATATGCAATAAATATTTAATATTAGAACTATTTCTGTTGTAGTCTGTTAGAAGAATGGTATGTAGATCAGCAGGACATTTAGGTTAACAAGGAGATAAAGCTTTTTGCAACTTGACCAATGTGGTAAATGCGCAGACACATTAATTCCAATAAGATATAATATAAAAGATTATGGTAAAATATAAGTATTTATGTAGTACAAAATGGATTAAGAGACGACCCAAAGTATTGGCAATAAAAAAGTCTCTTTAACAACACAAAAAAAAAGAACTGAAAAGATGGTCTCTTAACCCTTATCATGCCAGACACGATTTATTCTGTCTTTGTGACCAGTTTAGATCATGATCAGATTGCAAATCAGTGCAGTCTGATCATGGTCTGCTCTGTTCGCTATTCAGTGAGTATCTTTTTGGTAAGCACCCCTTTTAACAGTTAATGGTACTGTCCAAATTGAAATATGGACAAGTTCATTATAGTAATTTAGCTGGGTAATGATTAAAGTGGTCTCTGAATAGAGGTGGTCTCTTGAGTTTGACTGTGTGTTTGTGTTTATGTTACTTCTTTGTTTCATATACATGTATTGTTAACTTTTTCTTCTAAAGTCTAAATAGAACTGTGCATTCATGTTAACTTAAAAGTGACGTCAGTTGATGTTAAATTTTTTGTTTTCAAATTGATTTCTTTTAAACTAAAAAGGTACAAAAGATTTCTTGTTTTTTGTTTGTTCAGAAATATTTTGCTGAATACAGATAATGCCTAATTTACCTTAAGTTTGAAGACTATAACTAGAATACACACTTACAAGTTATCATAAAAGCACAGTACTTTGTTTCTCTATTGTACAAAATACTTTTTTATGGAAAATTATTTTGTAATATTGTGCAATAAAATTTGTTACAAATGATTCATGTTCAGTTATATCATTTTTTTATTTCACAGTAGATGAATTATCATAAATATTCGTTGGAGACTAATTTTTAGCTCACCAGAGCACAAAGTGCTCAAGGTGAGCTATTGTGACTGGTCATTGTCCGGCGTTCGTCAACATTTGTGAACACTCTAGAGGCCACATTTGTGACCCAATCTTTATGAAACTTGGTCAGAATGTTAGCCTTGATGATCTCTAGGTCAAGTTCGAAACTCTGTCATGTGGGGTCAAAAACTAGGTCAGTAGGTCAGATCAAAGGAAAAGCTTGTGAACACTCTAGAGACCACATTTGTGATACAATCTTTATGAAACTTGGTCAGAATGTTAGCCTTGATGATCTCTAGGTCAAGTTCGAAACTCTGTCATGTGGGGTCAAAAACTAGGTCAGTGGGTCAGATCAAAGGAAAAGCTTGTGAACACACTAGAGACCACATTTTTTACCCAATCTTTATGAAACTTAGTCAGAATGTAAGTCTTAATGATCTCTAGGTCAAATTGGAAACTGGGTCATGTGGGGTCAAAAACTAAATCAGTAGATCAGATCAAAGGAAAAGCTTGTGAACACTCTAGAGGCCACATATGTGACCCAATCTTTATGACACTTGGTCAGGATGTTAGTCTTGATGATTTCTAGGTCAGGTTTGAAACTGGGTCATGTGGGGTTAAAAACTAGGTCAGTAAATCAGATCAAAAGAATAGCTTGTGAACACTCTAGAGACCACATTTGTGCCCCAATCTTTATGAAACTTGGTCGGAATGTTAGTTTTGATGATCTCGAGGTCAAATTTGAATCTGGGTTTATGTTGGATCAAAAACTAGGTCAGTACGTCAGGTCAATGGAAAACCTTGTGAAAGCTCTAGAGACCACATTTGTAACCCAATCTTTATGAAACTTGGTCAGAATGTTAGTCTTGATGATCTCTAGGTCAAGTTCGAAACTGGGTCATGTTGGATCAAAAAAATAGGTCACCTTGTCAAATCAAAGGAAAAGCTTGTGAACACTCTAGAGGCCGCAGTTGTGTCCAAATATTTATGAAACTTAGAAAGTTTGGCTTGATGATTTCTAGGTCAAGTTTGAACCTAGGTCATGTGTGGTCAAAAACTAGGTCACCTGGTCAAATCAAAGGAAAGGCTTGTGAACACTTTAGAGGCCACAGTTGTAACTCAATCTTTATGAAACTGGGTCAGAATGTTTGTCTTAATCATTTCTAGGTCAAGTTTGAATCTGGGTCATGTGGGGTCAAAAACTAGGTCACTAAGAAAATCTTTTGAACACTCCAGAGACCACAATTTAAGTTTGAAACTCACGAGAATTAGTCAGAATGTTTGTTTTGATAATCTGTAGGTCAAGTTGGAATCTGGGTCATGTGGGGTCAAAAACTAGGTCACCCGGTCAAATCAAAGGAAAAGCTTGTGAAATCTCTAGAGGCCACATTTGTAACCAAATCTTAATGAAATTTAAACAGAATGTTTGTCTTTATGATCTTTATGTCAAGTTCAGCTCTTGGTCATGTGTGGTCGAAAACTAGGTCAGTAGGCCAGATCAACTCTGGTGAGTGATATATAGGGCCATCATGGCCCGCTTGTTGTTATTTTTATTGTTTCCTCATTCTACATAATTCTCTAAAAAAACAGTGAAACACGTGGCCGAGTGGCAATACAGAAGTCCACTACCAATGAAAAAACAATTTTACTTTACCTTCAATAGTGACTTTGACCGACAACCATGGGTCATGTGCGCAACTCATAGTCTAATCATGGGGAACATTTCTGTGCAGTAAGAAAGAAATTCTTCAATGCAATTAAAAGTTATAGAGCAGGAATAAATTTTTACTCGACCTTTAACAGTGACCTTGACCTTTAACCGGTAAGTATAGATCATGCATTGACATATTGTCTCATCATTTGTGTTTAGCACTAAGATAATCCATCAATGCATGTAAAAGTTATGGAGCAGAAACAATTATTACTTGACCTTCAATAGTGACCTTGACCTTTAACCGGTAAGTATAGATCATGCATTGATATATTGTCTCATCATTTGTGTTTAGCACTAAGATAATCCATCAATGCATGTAAAAGTTATGGAGCAGAAACAATTATTACTTGACCGTCAATAGTGACCTTGACCTTTGACCTACAAGCATAAGTCATGTACCTGCTTAATTTACATATTGCCCTCCTTTCACATACCATGTTTTATGAATCTAGCTTGAATACCTTTTATACGCCCATCTCTGAAAGCGTGGGAGGTATTATATGAACACCCGTGGTGGGCGGTCAGCGTCCAAAAGCATGTCTGCTCTCTTAGTGGAACAGTTTTCATCAGATCTTCACTGAACTTGCTAACAATGTTTGTTGGCATAATATCTCGGACAGGTTCAATAACCACCCAAATCGCCCGATGCACTCTTGGATTATGGCCCTTGAATTACTCGAAAAAACTGTCAATTTAGCCTTGTCCGCTCTCTAAGTCAAACAGTGTTCATCCGATCTTCACCAAACTTGCTGACACTGTTTGTGGGCATAATATCTCAGTCATGTTCGATAACCAACCAAATAGCCCTAGGCACTCTTGGATTATGGCCCTTGAATTTACGTATGAGAATATTTGGACGGGCTTATTTTGTGACAGTCTTGCACTCTTGTTGAGTTATCGCAGGATCCAAATATGGGGGCAGACGGAGGTCATTCCTATAGTCCTCTCTGGTGTTCCACCGGTAGGGGACTAAAAACACGCATTCTTGTACAAAAGTTTAGATCCTTGCGTTTATATTCCTACAAAGTAGCAGCACTGGTCAAAGCAACATTTGGGAAGGGGTAACCCTCTAAATGTTAAAACTTGTTGCCCGACTCTTATGCTTAATAATTTGTATATCGATTCGTTTTTGAAATTATTCAATTAAATTTGCCATTTACATGCATGTTTTTTTTCTTTTAAATTATATGGGGAAAAAGTAATAAGATATGATTAAACTTACACCATAAAATTTCATGGCCATGTTATTAAATGGTTACATAGGACAATAATATATTTGATTTAGAAAAGATGACAGGTTTCTTAATTACAAGCTCCGCGGCCGTGTCAGTGGTTCGTATGTTGTTGTTCCTGGCTCCTTGGCCTTGTTAGTAGCTTATATATCGCAGTTCCTTGCTCCACGGCCATGTCTGAATGGCCAATAATGTTGTTTTTCCTGGCTCCATGGACATGTCTGAATGGCTCAATTTTATTTTTCCTGGCTCCATGGCCATGTCTGAATGGCTCATTTGTTGCTCTTCCTGACTACATGGCCATGTGAATGGCGTAAAATGTTGTTCCTGACTCCGTGGCCATGTCAATGGCTCGTAGGTGATGTCAATGGCTCATAGTTTGTTGTTCTGGCTCCACGGCCATTTAAATGTCTCATAATGTTGTTGTTCCTAACCACATGGTCATGTCAATGGCTCATAGTTTGTTTTTCCTGGCTCCACGGCCATGTAAATGTCTCATAATGTTGTTGTTCCTAACCACATGGTCATGTCAATGGCTCAGATGTTTCATGTTCCGGGCAAAAGTGCACTGAATTATCAGGAGGATTAATCACATTAAGGGGACGCATATTGCTACATTCACAGTTCATACAGCAATGCGGAAGGAGTGCATATTCAAGAAATCGATGGTGGGAAAATAAAAAACATATTCCTAAACTGATATAATACTGATGGACACCTGTAATATTCAGTATTTTGTGAATAAGGATGTGGTACTATGAATGTAATAGGAAAACAGAGGTGTTTGTGAAAGTACATTCAACACAAAATATTAAGCTTTTGTATAAGGAAAAAACAGGTTTTTTACAATAACAGTGTTCCAAATAATGTTGAAGGGATGAGATTTTCTTTCTAACACACCAGGTTTGCTTAAACATGTAAAAATTTAACGCCACGTCAGTTCATCTCGGGATGGACGCCATATTTCTCATTGATAAAAAATGTAAACAAAAAAAATCAGAGTGGAATTAGCATTGCAAGGACATAACATGACATTCTACACAATGAATACCTTAGAACAGATATCTAAGATGCTACACAGGTCAGGCGGGTTAAATGCATAATGTCGATCACTTGAAATTCATCTTGAAAAGGTGGTTAATTTTAGTTTGTTTACATGGTTTTTAATTTTCCCACGACTTCTCGGCGATTCACTGCAAATGTATTACTGCGCCGGACGAAAGGTAACTCTAATAAACAACGGGAGACAACTTAGGTGTCAGCACGTGTACGATTTTTAAATAAACATGTCGATGATTATAATTTCTTATCAAATAATGAATCCTATTCAGATATTCGTCTTTAATATTAGAAAATTATTAATTTCTGTGGACATTTGTCAAAAAATATTACTTACAGTGGACTACTTTGCGCATCAAACTGGTTTCCGCTTCAGCTGTGAGGCACTTCCGTTATACTTTTGACAACAATAACAAAACACAAAATGAATCAATAAAGTCACTTATAAACCGACTGCTACTTAAATCAGTGTAAGTAAAGTTGTTATTACAACATTATACATGTTCGTTACGTTATGAGATGAAGTTTATCTTGAACTGCATAATCCATTAACTACGTTTACATGATATTGCATTAACAATTTATTTGACCTCATTTTTTTACGTGAATGACAGCATTCTCGTGCAACTCGTGCAAACAGAGTTATGAAAAGTATGGTGGAGAATTCAAGGACAAATTATAAATGACATTAAAGTGAGGATAACTGTATATTCGTCCAGTTTTGATCATTCATTGACATTCCTGCTGTGTATTAGTAACTTTTGTGAACAAGATTAGAATGTTACTTTTGCACATATACACATTGATTGGACCTCTCAACCAAATTTCATACCTTATTTTAGGGATTTTTAAGACAGTAGATTTTCAAAAGTTTGTTGAATGTGTTTTGATATTTAAGTGCATTGCAGTTCATGAATACCAAGTTAAAAATTAATAATGGCAACATTTCTAGGCCTTTATTGTAAGCCACTAGACTTCTGTAATGATAAATGTTTAATGTATTAAGGGGAATATACTCTTTTAGTTTTGTAATGTGGCATTCCTTGACCACCGTATCTTTTCTTATGCACTACTTTGTAAACAAACTAAATAATGTGTTTTAGCTCACATATGCCAAATTAAAAGCAAGACAGTGAACTTATTTCACATTCTTTCTTTAAATTAGAATCTGTAGGACATTGATAAATGTTTGGACAAAGTGAAGCACTATTATTTTCGCACCAAAAAGTCTTAATTGTTGACTTTGAATGTACACAAGAAGTCTTATGTAATTCAACAATAACTTTCTTGTTTCAGTTTTTCTCATTTTTATTTTAGTGAGCAATCCTTTGTGTACTTATAACAGTTGAAACAGTATTCATTTCATTTACCAAAACCGTGTACTTTTTTGCAGGTAAATTTTATAATACCCCACCCACTTTTTTCTAATTTCAAAGTATGCGTCCCCTTAAGATGAATGATGTATTACGCAAAACAGACATAAACAGCAGTGTAATCCAGTGACACAGTGGCTACCAGGTTGGGCTGCTATAACAATGATACAGGTTCGATTCCCAGTTGTGGCTGATAATCTCGACTAGTGTTCAGTTCTTGGATACTTTAATACTTAAACTGGTACTGTTGTAATTGGTATAGTTGAAACCCTTTTAAACATTCTCACTACTATGTTGATCTGATATTTGAAGACCAGAATCCTATCATGGATGCATCACTAACCAACACTATTTATTATAATAAGAAGAGATCCAACACCTAGGCACCTGATTCAAGCCATTTCTTCAATAACACGCCAGAGTTATGACCCTGGAGTTAATAAAAATGTCATAATTATATCACATTTTCAGCACAAAAGGTCACATTTCTCCAGCAATTATGAAACTAAAATTGAATGTTTATGGCTAGTACACGACCTTGAACAGTTGAGTTAGGCCCTTGCATTTATTAACACATTTTGCCTGATTAATTTTGAAATGTGGTCGGTGTTTATCTTATGGAGTCTAGGACAAAATAAAAATTGGGTCATAAGGAGTAAAACCTATGTCACTGATGAGTCATAGAAAATCGTTGTTAGCTATACATCACTTACATTTCTATCTGATCTACATGAAACTTCATAATAGATTTATGAAATATAGATCAGTTTTAAAACCGGGTCATCTAAAATCAAAGCCAATGCCACCAGGTTTAAACTTGGTTACACTAGAATCTGTATTATCTATTTGATTCATTAAATCGTCCAAAAATGTCTATATGCAATGTAGGTCAAGTACATTGTCTTCTTTCCTTATATGCACAACCCGACTACCGATTCAAGATAATTTCATACAAATGCTCATTTGGTGCCCTCAACCAAATTCCCTCAAGCTTCCACCCTCATTACCCTATTGCTGTCAGATTCGGCTATGTGATGCATCGACGAAATACGCATATAAAATCATATAAAAATGACAAAAAAAAAATGAGTTCATCAAAGTATGAGTAGTCGGCTTAACCAGTTAAATAAATACCGGAATCATGACAGTCTATCGCCATTTCTGGCACATTTTTACAACCGCTGTCAATTTAAAGCATTTTTTGTGACAGTTGCCACAAATTGGTGCTACGACAGATTCCATAATAGATTCCGCTAACATGCGAATCCAAAGAAAAGTCAACATCTAATTGCTATAATAGGTCTTAACGATGTCCAAGAAATAATTTATCACTAAGTAGTTTCCTGAGCATATCGATAATGATCACCAACTTCCGGTTTTATACAGTAATCCTGTTTTGTAAATAATGATATCAGCGGTGAAACCTTTCTTGTGCTGCAATGTTCATAGGTGATTGTTAGATTAACATATGTTCTTACTTCATTTTTAGAATGATTTTAGCTCTACGGAATGACACAACCGTATGCCATTTTACGTTTGACATATTTCCGAGATGTGTAAGGGGGACCGTTTTGAAATCTGCAGATATATTATGTCATTTATTTCATTTTAAGGCTAGCGTTTGCTGACTATTGTCAAAAAGGAAAGCTTAAATTTTGTTGTATCAGAATTGACTTTATTAATAATTACAAATTCTTTTGTTATTTCTATGCCAAAAATTATGAAAGTGTAAGGACCTTACAAATAGAAAAGAACGTAATCTTTTATTAAGCATATCAGCTTTCAACATGAGTCCAAAACTGTTTTGAAATTTCGGCAAAATGTTTAGTGATAGACTTCTCAGGTTATTCTAAATAACATCTCTTTGAAATTGTTGTAGCTTCAAATTTCAACAGATGTAATGCTTCAAAATGGTTTAAGTCGTGAGAGGCTACAGTCGGCTTTTTCTGAATTTGGTTCACTTTTATTCATTTTATTCTCAATATCAAACTGTTTATCCATAATATCTGGATACAATTTTTACATGTCTAACGTTAGTTCACATGACAAAATATGTACCCCGAATATGAAAATTTTGTTCGCGTAATATTTGCGTAACTGCAAATATACGAGAAGATTATAAACGGATTTTAGCATCATAAACAATTCCTAAAACTGTCTACAAACTTTCTTTCGGATATGCACATCATACATCTTATTCAAACATGGCATTGGTCATTTTATCACCTCTTTGAACAGATTTGATCAACCTGACTTGCTACTTCGCCATCTATCCTTCCGAAAACTAGACTAACCCTCACACCAGCAGTGTTTAATAGATTTTAAATAGATTTTCGTTTTGGTTTCCAGATCGTTCGATAACAAAAAAATAAATATTTTTTTTAGATATCTTGAAATAAATGCTATATTTCTTAAGAAGGCTTTAAAACAACTGATACGGGGACTGGAATGCGGCACTTATCTTATCTTATGCTGTCGTCCAGTCGAAGCGTATGCCGTAGGTTATTCATTGAAGCCGCCCCAGGAGGCGGCTTCCAGTATGTACGCTTAAAAATTTGTCCTGTGGAGATTACGTAATCAATTTAGGATCAGTTGTTGCATTACCTGTTATGTATAGATTGTAAAAATTGTACATAACACGAAATGATTTAATAAAATTTGAAGGTATAAAATCAAATAGATTTTTTTAAATCATTCAATTTCTTTTTGATGCAGGTATATAATCATAATTATAACATTAAATTGTCAGCAATAATCGTAAAAGAACGTTTCCCCATTTTTTTAGACTTGTCAAGGGTCCTCTTCTTAAATACTTTCTTTGATTTATTTGATAGTTATTTCTGTGAATTTCGCATATTTTTACATCATAAACTAACTTTAGTGAAAAATGTAAATATATTCATAAGGTAATAGAATATTTGAAATGATCTTTTTCGCGCAAAATTAGCGATTGAAATTCTTTCTCTCTAACAAAAATACCTACAGGTAGGAATGCAAGTCTATACGAACTGGTTTTCGAATTTATCTGCTCCAGTACGTTTCGAAGATTTATTACCGGGAACCATAACATTTAGTTAACAGGTGGTCAGCGCGTCTTCATGAGTTGAGTGAGATTCAGTTTTCTTTAACTAATCTCACTAGTTTAAATCATCATAAAGGTCTGAATTGCCCTTAATCTTCAATTACAATTAGGTAAAATCTATGATACCTAAATGAAAACATATTAGTCTTCTTATTGGTTAGATTAATGAATGTGTATAAACAATTTAGAGGTGCATTATGTTATCAGTAAATCTTATCTAATAGCACAGTGCATAATAAGATAAAAAGTCAATTACCGTTCATTTTTATCCATGTGTAAGAACATAATCAGTAAATATATTCAACAATGTATCATCAGCAGATTTAAGTATTACAAGTATTGCACAAAATATTTGTTTTTATATAAAAGAATGATATTTAAGAATAATATTAAACAGATATTGAATGGTGTTGAGTTAAAGTTGGACATTGTTATATATGTGATATTCACATCTATATTTTTTACATGTACATTTTGTATATTTTCTAGACTTTTGGGTGGTCTCAAACTTCAAAGAGTTAAGGAAGGCCAAAGTGATTGACATTTGTCATTAGAACCTTGTTACCAAATCTCTCTTTATAATTAGTCCTTCAAAGTCTCTTATTTTCCATGTTGATTGACATGTATCATTAACACCTTACTGTAAAATCTTTTGATTCAATATGTTTGTTTCTTTGATATGTCATTGAATGCTGCCTTTGTAATTGCTTAAACAATTATATTTCTGTACCTCTGTATTTCTGTATCAGTTTGCTAGAATCTTTAGACCTGACAACATCTTAAATTTTATTCTGGATATATTATTTTAATAAACATCAAAGCCCATAAACTGACTTTTTGCTATTCCCCAACAACAAAACAACGTATCTATTACATGGTGGAGAATCTAACATTTGGAATTATATTCTAAAATTTGGACTTAGAATCTTTGCTTTTGGATCTAAGAGGTAGACTTAAAACATTAAAAAAAATTGGACTTACGAGGGAGCTTCATTTAATAAGTTCCAGTCGTGTACAACCATGGACCATCAGAAGATATCAGTGCCAAAATTTTCTGGACTTTCCCATGAAAATGGACAACGATTTCTGTCGGATTTTAATGCATACACGACGCTTATGAAAATTGGCAGGAACGACAGGATGCAACTCGCTGCCTTTCAATTACACCTGCACGGTCCAGCAAAAATTTGGTTCGACAACCTCGAAACCAATGACGGGGACGATATTCAAGAACAATTTAAAACCAAATACTGTGATGTCAATGCCAGTGCACTTATATTTGAAACTGAAAGATTTCAGTCATTGCAGTTACAAGCCAATCAGTCACTTGAAGAATATTTCGGACTTATTCGCGAATGTGGTAAAAAACTGTCTAAAAGCGACGCAGAAATGATGTTGGTCTTTATAAACGGATTACCAGAGAAACTTGCATTTTTCACTCGTGCAGGATCACCACGAAATCTCGACTCCGCTTTGGAAGTAGCCAAAATGGGAGAAGCCTATGGGTACAGACAATCATTATTATCTACACAACCAACAGTAGCAGCAGCTAATTTTTCAAGTATTGAAAGCAAAATTGAAGAGCTAACGAGAAGATTAGACTCTCTTACGAATATCAACACGAACAAACCAAGAAATAATTCCAAATTATGCAACACATGTGGTGGTGCAGGACACATTGCGAAATATTGCAACTGTGCTCGGGGTACATCAGATCCAGATTCGCGATGTCAGTAATGTCGCCAGTTTGGCCATGAGGCCCGTCAGTAAGCAACCAGTTATCCATATGACGGATCAAGCCGAAACCAGGAACAGGGAAACTTCATACGCCTAAGGGAAGGAGACTGCGATCGCTCCTGAGGTCATTTGGTAAAACGCGGCAACGCAGTAAATCACCAATAAAACGATACAGTCATTCAGAAGATTTGAAACATGAACATGGTGAAATGTGTGATTCTTGTGATTTGGATTACTTGACTAATTCTAATCCACATAATGATAATAACTTCCTTTATTTACAAGTTCAGTTTCATCACAGGGAAATATCAGCATTATTGGATACAGGAAGTTCCATAAACTTGATGTCACGGAAATTGTTTGAATCCTTACCAGTGCACAATTAAAGCAGTTTGTCACGGGTGGATAGTAGTAACATTGTGCTAGCAAACAACCAGTAAGTTAATATTGATGGAATATCTTCCATATCATGTTTCGTTCAAGGACACCGAAAGGAATTTGATGTTTATGTGCTCAAAGACACTTCTCACCCATTGATTCTAGGGACACATTTTATAAAATCAAACAAATTGATTTTAGATTTAAGTGATGGATATCATTTTTCTGATTAAAATTTTTGTGCTCAGAAACGTATTTATTTACCTCCAAATTCAGAATCTATTGTTTATGGTAAATTACCAAAACGCTTTACTGAGGGTTTAAATGGTCTTTGCTCTAATGTAAAATATGGAAATAGGAAGAAATTATTAGTTGCCCGCTCAGTGGTTACTATACCACAGAATCGTATGGTACCTATGAAAATTCTTAACCCCACTGATAAAGCTGTTGTTATTCACAGAAATAAGTCATTAGGGTATTTTCAGGACATTGATGATAAGACAAGTATACAGGGCTGTCTGACAGACAATTCATTTGTTACGCCTCATTATTGTAACCATGTTCAGGTGAATTCAGGTCAGGGTATGGGTCAGAACAAGGGTGATAATTGTAATTTTAAGTTAGAAACAGAAAAGAAAGCCAGATTTATGACTTATTTTCAATTTGACAAAGGTTCTCTCTCTGACGATGAAAAGTTTAAACTTGAAAATTGTTGTTTGAAAACAAAGATGTATTTGTTACTGACGAAAATCCATCGTTAGGACTGACCAATCTTGTTGAACATCACATTCATTAAAGGCCTGATGCAAAGTCTAAACATCAGAGACCATATAAGTTAACACCAGAAAAACGGGAAGTTTTGCGTCATCAACTTGACGAATTATTGAAACAAGGAGTTATTACCCCAGTGTCTGAGAAAGAGGATATACCCATAACAAGCCCAGTTGTGTTAGTGGCTAAACGTAATAAGCCCAGTTCAAGTACAAAACACGGAACAAAGCAAGACTGTTTGTCAATGTACCGCTTTTGTATTGACTTCAGATATTTGAACACGCAGACGCAGGACTTTCGATATGCCATTCCAGATGTGCAGGAGTTAACAGAATCATTCGCAAATATGTCCGCAAATTATATATCTTCAATTGACCTAAGCTCGGGATTCTTTCAAATGATACTTGCACCAGAATCAGCCAAGTATACAGCGTTTAACACTTGTTTTTGGAACGTATAAATTTCAGAGGACCCCACAAGGTATGAAAACAAGTCCCCATAGTTTTCAGCTGTTAATGGACAAGGTGCTTAAAGGCCTTTCATTTAAGACTACACTTTGTTACATGGACGACGTCGTCATAGTATCTCCAACATTCTCGCGTCATATAGATGATCTTAATGATGTATTTTCAAGGCTACGAGCTGCAGGATTGAAGTTATCACCTAACAAATGTAAATTTGCACAGAATAAATGTATATTTCTGGGTCATGAAATTTCACGGGAAGGAATTCGGCCACCGTCTGAACGGCTGAAAGCTATTAGAAATTATCCTACACCAAAAAGTGCGAAAGGGTTACATCGGTTTCTCGGACTAATGAACTGGTTTAGAAAATTCATTCCTAATTGTAGTGCGAAATCGGCGTGTTTATACACATTACTCAAAAAAAATGTAAAATTTAAATGGTTACAGGAACACCAAAGTGCGTTTGAAGAGTTGAAAAATTCACTGCTAAATTCTGAAGCATTAGCTTTCCTAAGATTCGACTTACCATTTTATTTATCAGTTGACACTTCCAGTAAGGGAATTGGATACATGCTTTATCAAAAACATCAAACAAATGACAACACAGGTGAAACTATACGTGTCGTCAGATTTGGACCCAAGTCATTGAACAGTTATCAGCAATCATATGGACCTACCAAACTCGAACTTCTAGGAATGGTGACAAGTGTTTTAGATTGTGCATCTTACGTACTGGGTAGACATTTCTTTGTTGAATGTGACCATCAAAGCTTAAAACCACTTTTTCAAAAACAAATGAAAGGTGCAATATATGAATGATGGCTTGCAATTTTACAAGAATTTGACTGTGAAATAATATACAAACAAGCAAGTGAAATGACAGTGCCAGATGTTTTATCCAGGTGTTTCCCAAACAAACATTCTGAACAACTGGAATTTAGTCCTGATGAAAATGACCCCTGTTTCCCTTACATACCAGAAAAACAAATAAAGGTTGCCAGATGGGAAAACATTGACTGACTTGTTATGCAATTCTAATCAAGACATTAACTCTCTGATTGTTAATCATGCCGAGGTTAAAAACTCATTAGAGACAATACGAGAAGAAGATGGCAATTACGATGCGGATAGTGAGGATTATGCCACAGATCATTTTAAAAAATCGGGCTATTCAAAACCAAGACAGGAGAAACTTTGTAACACTGACAGTTTAACTGTCCATACTGATTCATCGTCAACAGTCACTGAGATTACAAGTGAATATGAAACTAGTGAATTACCTTCTTTTTCTGAACAGAATAACACGGATATTAGCTTTGAAATATTTCAAAAGTTTGACTTTAGTGTTGAGAAAGTGAAGGAATTACAGAAATATGACCCTGAACTATCCTCTCTCATTAAATACTTAGGTAACAATGAATTACCGAAAGGACAGAAAAAAGCCCGTAGAATTCTTCTAGAGTCAATGGATGATTTGCTTATTGATTGATTATTAATGCAGTTACGTCAGTCAAAATCAAACCGGACAAAATTAATCGACAGTTATCAGTAAGTTGTTCCTGCTGTTATGATCAAAGAAGTTGTACAATTATACCATGACTCGCCAATGAGTGGACATTCGGGAATACATGACACTTTAGATAGATTGCGTGAAAAGTATTTTTTCAAACGTATGGGACCTATAGTTACGGATTATGTACGATCGTGTGGTTACTGTCAAAAGCGCAAAGTTACCAAACAACCAACAAAGGCACGTGTTACAGCCTACCCGACACCAACTGAGTCGTTCAAGTTTGGCAAGTAGATCTATATGGGCCTTTACCAATAACACGCCAAGGATATTCATATGTTTTGACAGCTGTACACATGTTTATTAAATACTTAGTGACCATCCCTATTGCAAATAAAGATACACTTTCCGTTTCTTCTGTTCTTGTTCAAATATTCACCAAATATAGAGTATGTGATACATTAATTTCTGATTTAGGAACAGAGTTCACTTCTAAATGTCTGCAGGAAATTTGCAAACATTTGCATATTGCACAGGAATTCACACCAAGTTTCAGTCACCATTGTCTTGGAGCATGTGAACGCACACACAGAACTATCGCAGAACGTCTCACACCATACCTACAACACAATGGAAATAGTTGGAATGAAGTGCTCAGTTCGGTTACATTTTCTATTAACCAGTCAGTTCATTCAGGTATGGGATATTCACCACATGAAATAGTATTCGGACACAGACCAAAATTTCCTCTCAGTGCACCAGTACCATCGGATTTTAATACGGTACCATCTGATATGCAGGCATACGTTCGTAAACAAATTGACAAACTGAATATAATTCGGACTGAAGTGAAACACAATATTACATCATATCAACAGAAAACGACAGAAAGAGAAAATCTAACAGAAAATGTCCTTCACCTTTCACCGGGAGATTATGTTTATCTTTTAACTGAAACAAAGGGAACAGGACGAAAGCTTCAGAACAGATATTGTAACCGAATCTACTTCTCACTGATTCAGCTAACAGCTGGCAGAAACTTTCCTGCCTTATAAATCAAGTTGCTATCCTGGTTAGCTTTGGCAAAATAATGTCTGTACTGCTGCCACTAGCCAAGTTAGCATAATAAAAACAAAAGTGAATTTACTAATACTAATTTATTCTTTCACTCTGAATAAACACAGTCATACATAATCCAGAAATCGCGACATATAACTTTCATATAGAATTTTAGTTCTTCAAAAGTCAAGTATTTACTTTTAATACAAAACACAAGAGATGCTTTCAACGGGATACACTAGAGCTTAACTTAATTCGTCTTAACTTAGTTCATCAAAATTCCCCCTTTTAGATATTCGGACCTTTATGTACTGGAGCACCTGAAAATCACAGATAGACCCGAAGACCCAGCTATCTCGGGTAGACCCAAAGACCCCAATGTTTCAGGTTACTTAAGGTGAACTACAGTACAAAAAAAAAGAACAAAGGATTTAAGTCTTACTTTTCCAGAAATGATGGGTTAACCTGTAAACGTCATAAATTAATGTAATTACAGACCCAATATGTCAAATTAACACCAGGCCTACTTATTCCAGTTACAAGGCAGAAATATAAGATTTACAACAGTATCTGAAACTTTCAGGTTAACCTGAAAATCAATGGTTACATTACATAATAAACTGGCTGGAAATCCCAGGTTCTTACTGACCAATACTTAACACCCAATTAAGCAATTAACAGTTTCATTATACTCTACCAATTATAACTATTAGCGATAATTATGACAAAAGTATCAAAATTAATATTCATATCGCTTAAGAGAAAGGTTTGCATGATTGTATTGTTGATATTTTATATTTTCATATGTATGTATCTTGCAAATTGAAACTTTAATAAAAATGATATCTTTCTGTTAATACAAAGAAAAATGTGTTGCATTTAAGAAATTACAACAATATTCAGGACCTTTTGTTGTTGTTAATCTTCCCAGTTCACACCTTGTCAATCTGAAAAATCTTGAAAATGGTCAGTTATTAAAAAATGCTGTTCACATTAATAGACTGAAAATGGCCTATGTCAGAAAGCCAACTCCATCGTCATATTTCATGCCTAGTGTTGAATGCTGTGAGGCCAGTAAACAATATGAACAAATAATCGAACAAAGTAAACAACTAACAGACCATAAAGAGGAAGAAATCTCGCCCCCTATCCGAAAATCATCCCGTCAGAGGAAATCGCCAGATAGGCTGGGATTGACTGTGAATTTGAGTGAAGTGATGAGTAGTGATGATGTAATGGATAATGGATATCACAAAATCAAAAAAGTTCTGGGACAGACGTATGCACATAATGAAAGACAGTATCTTGTTCAGTTTAGAGGGGAACCAACTGAAAATGCTGTTTGGGTTCCTTTGACAGCCATGAGCAAATTAGCATTAAAACAGGTCAGAGACAAACCGCCCCCTGTCATTGTTGACATTGAATAATTAATGTACATAGGTTTGTGATGGCATTTTGTATAAGTGCGAAGGCTTCTCAGTTCAAAAGGGTATTTTATTAGAAAATGTCTGTTTACAAATGGGTTAACAGACTCCTTCTAATCATGTTCCTTTCAATGGGCATTGAATAATTACATTTTGATACCAAGTCGGGGTATTCTAAGACTTGTTATGTTCAATTACACTAGGATCCTGATAGATTTTTCATTTAGTGTGATTATTACAAGAATTTATGGCAGGCTCTGCTTATATTGTGATGTATTATAACCTGGACATCTAGTTTGTACGTCAAATATACATTGATCATGTAATAAGCATTAATTTTGCACTATGGTATTATAGAGCACCTCGGGTTTCTGTAAATGGTTTGTGTAGTTTCAGCTACATATTAAATTTACATCATATACAAGTTGATTTGGTGAGATTTTTTGTATGTTCATTGCTTGTACATTTATTTTTCCATTATTTTGCATATATAAATAAGCTAAAAAAATAATAATAATAAAATGCAATGTTGATTTCTTAATGATTAATTGTTTTCTTTTCGAGGGCGGATGTTATATATTATGTGATATTCACATCTACATTTTTTACATGTACATTTTGTATATTTTCTAGAATTTTGGGTGGTCTCAAACTTCAAAGAGTTAAGGAAGGCCAAAGCGATTGACATTTGTCATTAGAACCTTGTTACCAAATCTCTCCATTCAGTTTATAATTAGTTCTTCAAAGTCTCTTATTTTCCATGTTGATTGACATGTATCATTAACACCTTACTGTAAAATCTTTTGATTCAATATGTTTGTTTCTGTGATATGTAATTGAATGCTGCCTTTGTAATTGCTTAAACAATTATATTTCTGTACCTCTGTATTTCTGTATCAGTTTGCTAGAATCTTTAGACCTGACAACATCTTAAATTTTATTCTGGATATATTATTTTAATAAACATCAAAACCCATAAACTGACTTTTTGCTATTCCCCAACAACAAAACAACGTATCTATTACAACATAGGCAGAATGAATATTTTAACAATGGATTCAGATTTAGAAAAGGGATAAATGTTTTACAATATATAGACTGTTAAGACGTAATTAAGGCATAATTAAAAGGAAATGATGTTCTTCTTTTTTCCTTCTTTTTTTTATATATATTTTTTAAGACAGTTTAGAAACGAAAACTCATTTTCTAACGTTCACAATAAGACCAAGCCGAAATCTGTAGATCTTTACTTTGCAAAACTTGGATTCAAACTTTGATTTAAATGAAGAATAATTTTCTTTGTGTTGGAGTGAAAGGAGTATGTGTGTGACTAGACTTACAAAGTCTGTTGAGATCAAGTTATCTGTAATCCGGAACAACTAATACGTATTAGACCTTCCTGCTGTAATAAAGTTTATTCTTTCTTCATACTGATGCTAATATTTTCAAGAAAACCATTCTCTCTCTAGGCTCAGTCAGAGGTTAGAGATATTGTAAATTTCTTCAGAAAGTGCTATCAAAGAGGATTGGTTTTATGGCCAAGAGCTTTACTTTTAATGACTCTAACGACTGATGCCAGTCTAATGTGTGACTTGCAAAATAGGCACCAATTTATCAGATTTTTTAATGGCAATTTGTAACTCTGCGTGTATGACAGATTATAGAGATGTAAAGCTCTAATATTTCATTGAAGATAATCTCCTGAATGACCGCCCTAAAGCTTTTGGTCGAAATTATCAGAAGTTGGTTTTAATGATTCAAAGCCTTAAATCGAGAAGATTTTCTTTTCGACTTGTGTAAAAATTATAATCAAGTTATATTTCACATTCCAAGACGTCTGCTAACTGAATAAAAACTCTTTTTACATAACAGTTATAATAGTTACTGTTTCTTTTCAGTGATGCAGTGGTATAAATTTACATTTTGGTACATGATGTTTTTTTTTTTGTTGCTAGTAGCTGCTGTGCAGGTGTGCACATGGGTTCAAAACATAACTCTGTTTAACATATCTTTAAGACAGAAAGAGTTAAATGGAACTAAATTTCTTTACAGAGACCCCTACCTCAAAGTCATACTTAGTAGTCAAAGGTCAAACTTGGTGCTGTTAGTCCTTTTGGCACCTGTCGAGCTTGACATCTTGTAAAACAATTCCTAAGATATTGTATGGCATGCAGAAGGATAATTGTCTGATATTTCACCTGTCCTAAATAAATGACGTATAAATCTGAAGTATTGATGATACGGAATCTTAACATCACCGTGCACCAATCATAATTTTACGTGGTACGATTTTATAATCATTTATTCTACTAAACATTTTACTTCATAGACAACTTCCATATTTCTATGCCTAAAGCCCTCAACAGACGGTAGGTTTTTGTTGTATAACACCAATTCAATTTAAGATGTACAGCCAAATATTATCGTGTGTACGATGCTATTCCTTGATTTCGTAAATCTTCAGTCTTGACTTACAGATTAGGACATGTTTTATTTCGTAAGTTTTGCCTTACGTACCACCCACGTTGACAAGCAACAAATTGGTAAATAATTAGTTGATAAGAGGCAAGTGAATGAAATTCCAGAACAATTGCCCCAATAATTAAACACAAATCTGAATATTAAAACGGCTTCCAATGCATAATGGAAAAAGGATGACATTGACAAGTTAAATGATTTGAGCCGCGCCATGTGAAAACCAACATAGTGCGTTTCCGACCAGCATCCGCGCAGTCTGGTCCATGTTGTTCGCTTACGGTTTCTCTAATTGCAATAGGCTTTGAAAGCAAACATCATTGATCCTGACCAGACTGCGCGGATGCACCGGCTGGTCTGGATCCATGGGACTCATGGGACATATAAAGGTGAATATCATGTTTTATTATTGATGGCTACATTCTTTTCAGTACCTGATGCACTATGTTTACTAGGTAAATCTCTGTCAGATTTATATGGTAGTGGAATACTGTCTGAATGTGAAAGATGTACAATTTTAAAATTGTACATCTTTGAGATAATTGGTGTTGTACAACTAGAACCTACCGTCTGTTGAGGCCTTAAGACATTTTAAGGAACAAAGAAATTGCAGCTTCTTTGATGCCAGGCATCAAAAATTCGTCTTATCTATTACTCACACACCTACGCCTTACAGTTTAACTCGTCCTTTCAGTGAAAATCTGGGAAAGCATTTGTTGATTTTTTTTTGTTGAAAACAAAAGTTCTGCCATGAAATTATTGCCTGCATCTGTTCTTAAATGGAAAATATCTACATTAATGTTACTTTTAGCCCTGTGAAAATGGCTAAATCTAGGCTTGTCTTATCCAGAGAGAAAGATCTCGTTTTTACATGATGTTTGCCTTGTTGATTCAGAGTATTTAGAACAATACAATTAGGACATATTTTAATGAAAATAGCAAGTCGAAACTGTAAACTGCTGCCTGAAAATATTTGTTTATGACATTGCTTTGTTCTTCACCATTTAAATGCGTGTTAAACCTAGATGATTTTCTGCAGTTTTATCTAAAAGATCGGAATACTAAATGTAACTTCGTTGTCGGCCTTTTTTTTTAAAATTTCATTGTTATTTTAATTTAAATACATTGTATTTTTCACACATCAGTTTTAAGATTAAATTAATTAAACTATTTTTTGGAGTTTAAACAACAATTTCGTTTGAAACATTCTCTGCGTTCAAGAAGAATGTTTGTTTCTGTATGTAGAAATCTGACATTATAAACAATAATTATAATTATGGCTCTACAAGATTAAGAAAAGTGTCAGCTTTCTGTTGTTTTTTTTTTTCATTTTATTTATTCAAATCCAACAAAAATCGGTCTTTTGTTAAAGGTTTGAAGTTACATGGTAAAATATTTATTCATGGAAGTGAGCTCGAGTTAATTCATAATAATTAAGCATATCACCACATGCAGTCGCATGCTGTTTTTCCTTCAGAATCCCTTTAGATCAATCTCTGATCATCTAATTATCGCCACTTAACATGTGACTGGATAGTACAGATAAATGTATTGATTTATACGGAGTGTCTACTCACCGTATTAGACCTTCCTGATTACTGACACATTTTATGTTACGGAAACACATGAGAATTTGCTGTTTTTACTACTTTTTACGATAAAAATCGAAATGCGTTTGTCACGCTTTTACTCCTGGTAAACTCTCTCGATTATAAATATCTATATTTTGAAGTCATTATTCACTACTTCAGCTATAACGCTATTGGTTACGACGATGAGAAAATGTCTTTATTGCCTCGGCGGTCCGGGGTTCGATTCCCGACGCGGTCATCTTTTTTTCTTGATTTGGAATTTTTAAAATATCTTAGAAACAAAAATTCATATTCTAATGTTCATAATATGACCAAAACTTCAATTTGAAAGAAAGATTTTTTAGCCAAACCTGGAAGCATGCTGCTATTTTAATTAGGGAAATATTCAATTGGAAATACACAAACATAGCAACAAGAAAATTGCGCAAGACCTAAGTTGAATATTCACCTCAGTCTTCAGAATATCAATAATAGCAAACAAAGAATGTATAATAACATTCGTTTCCCGACAAACAGTCAGAAAGCGTATATAAATTTTTAACCAGACCTCCTGGTTTGAATGAGCGCAGACTTGGGTGTACAGGTATAGACCAGATTTTTATTTTGTTGTCTAAGAAAACCTCCACCACATCAGGTAATTTTTGATAGAAGACATATCCTTCCGTTGAGTATTCAGAAAATCCATGTCAATGCTGATTACTTTATTCTTTTTTTTTCTTACTAACAAGTCTTCTTCAACACCGCCAGACTCTAGATTTCTGTTAATAGAGTTTCTGTACTTGACTTGCAGTCCTTAAGGAAGGCAGAGACCCAGTTAGATAACTGACTGCAGTACAATTATCTTTAACGTGTTTTCACTCTAACATTACATTTAAACATTTTCGACACTACGTATGATTTTACCTCATGTTACCGCATTACTTGCTCTAAAAGTGTTGTCACTGCTTGCATTATGCCTATAATCAAACAACTTAGAAAACACTGATATATAAATTTCAGTTGTTTTAACTTTCTTTTACATTGGAACGGATCCATTTTGTACTTTATCGCAGATCACGGCCATATTGCAATGTGAACTCAGTGATGTGCGCCGATTTACCCCGTTCTCTGTTTGGCATGTCGCCACGGAGTGAATGAATCAAGTGGATTAAAAATTACCCAGTACACTTTTTGTACCAGACTCATAAGATTAATTATATATTTATGTCTTAATTGGTGTATTTTTTTACTTTAGTCCAGCCGACATTCACTGTTACTGTTAATTGCAGGCTCCTTTTATACTACTGATTTATTAACAAAACATAAAATGATAGGCCTATAGTATAACTTTTCCCGTTAATTTATTAACAAGGAAAACATTTATATTTTGCAACTGTTACAGCAAAATTAGTCATTTTAAACTTCAACATTTCATAATGTAGAATTTTCAAAAACACGCAGTCTTATGCAGTCGGCCAAATAAATAAAAATATAACGAACAAAAGGTTTATTTCTATTTTTTAAACCATAGAAAACCAAGATGTCACTCTTGAACTACGTTTGCTCAAATCACTTGCCCTTCACCGATGTGGGTTCGTGCCTTACTCGGGGCGTCGAATTCTTCATAGCTATACAGCTGGCTTACGGAAGGTCGGTGGTTCTACGCAAGTGCCCGCCCATGATGAAATAATGCACGGAGGGGCACCTGGGGTCTTTCTACACTGACAAAGCTGGAAAGTCACCCTGTGATCCATAGTTGTGCCGGTGCGACGTTAAAGCCAACACAAACTACTTTTACAAATAAACTATGCATATTTTTATCCTGCCATCACTTTATAATATTGTTTTAGGTATGGGAAGCCTGTATCTATGATGCCGTCCTTAATGTTAATAGTAGAGACAAAACATCGGGTAGAGTAGTACTATCTAACACTTAATCAGGTCTAAGTCTGCAAAATGTTATAGCCTGAATCTCTAATCTCTAATAGACTTTGTTTGTATTGGTATACGTCTTCAACATCAAGATGGACTTTCATATCTGACTGAGCTCTTTTCTTAGTTATGCTTTTGGTTTGGACTTGATAATGATATTCTATCAGACAGTCGCAAGGGACATGTGACATTCAATATTGAAATCGCTCTTTGTTTTGAATACAAACAATAAAAATGTGTAGATATTTGTTACGACGTGTAAATGAGACTTATAACCTACAATTAATACTCACTTTAGCTCTTAAATTTCGTCTTTTCTTTTCTTTGGTCCTCTTTTTCATTATTGGTATTTCCACATAACTGTGAACGTTGTCCGATTAAGGTCAAGATTCAGTTCTACGTATTTGATTAGAATAAAATTATTTGAAGAAAAGGTTGTTTTACATGAAAATTGTACACCAAATAAAATATGTTTATGTCGTACTAAGTAATAAAGAACAGCTATTTCAGGAAGGGATCAATGCATATAAAAGTTATGGAGCAGAAACAATTTTTACTTGACCTTCAATAGTGACCTTGACCTTTGACCTACAAGCATAAGTTATGTACGTGCTTAATTTACATATTGCCCTCTATTCACATACCCAGTTTTACGAACCTAACTTGAATACTTTTTGAGATATCGCAGAATCAAGATTCCAGATTTGCGGGCGGATAGGGGTCATTACAACAGTCCCCTCTGGCGTTCCACTGGTAGGGGACTAAAACACACATTCATGTAAAAAAAAGTTCTTCAGTTAAATTTGCCATTTACATGCATGTTTTTATAAAATTGTATTGCCATGGGGGGAAAAAGCAGTAGAATATGATTGAACTAACATCACCAAGTTTCAAGGAATGATATTAAATGGTTACATAGGATAATAATGTATTTTATTTGGAAAAGTGTAAGATGACACGTTCCTTAAAACAAGCTCCGCGGCCAGGTCAGTGGTTCATATGTTGTTGTTCCTGGCTCCATGGCCATGTCAATAGCTTATTTGTTGCTGTTCTTGGCTCAATTACCATGTCAGTGGTTCATGTTATTGTTCATGGCTCCATGGCATGGTCATGTCCGGCTTATATGTTATTATTCCTGGCTCCATGGTCATGTCAATGGCTCATAATGTTGTTGTTCCTGACTCCACGGACGGGTCAATAGCTCGTAAGTTGTTGTTCTAGACTCTACGGCCATGTCAGTGGCTCACAATGTTATTGATCCTGACTCCATGGCCATGTTAATTGCTCATAGGTGATGTCAATGGCTCATATGTTGTTGTTCATGGCTCCGTGGCCATGTCAATGGCTTATAATGTTGTTTTTCCTGGTCCCATGGCCATGTAAATAACTCATTTGTTGCTCTACATTTTTACACAAAAGGCCACATTTCTCCAGCAATTATTATGAAACTAAAATCGAATATTTATGGCTGGTACAAGACCCAATCTGACTGAAGTACATCTCCAATTACGCTACGCTTAGGATCTGAAGACGTGCTATTGATAGCCTCGTTCTGACAACCCTTCTGCTAGCCAATCAGAGCCTTGCTTACAACATTTTGTATGTGAAAGTAGAAGTTTAAAAATCTATATTTAGCCTGGGTTTTTCATATTTACAATTCTTATGACGACAACATCGCGACTACACCCTCGTGTTTTGAGAGAAATCATATGTCACGGTATGGACTTGGTCTCGTAAGGTGTCAGTTAGCTAAGTCGGTTGGGCACTCGCCCTGTAAGCGAGGGGTCCCGGGTTCGAGCCCCGGACTGACCGCACATTTTTCTCACCATTGGACATTCGACGCTATTTTGATGGTTCAGCCTAATGTTTGTTGAAACGAATCGTCTGATTGGTTCAAATAAAAATAGATTTGCGAAAATAAAAATAGCAATTTCGGAAATCCAAATATACAGAAAGGTGAATGTGAATGGGTCATCCTCAGTTCTTCGTTTAGAAGATCAAGTACTTTAGTCAGATTGGTACAAGACCTTAAATAGTTAAGTTAGTGGGCTGGATTTCTCTGGTAACAGCTGAGTTAGGCCCTTTGATTTATTAATGCCATAATTTACCTGATTAATTTGAAACCTTGTCAGTGTGTTTGTCTTATGAAGTCTAGGGCTAGATAAAAATTGGGTCATCAGGAGTAAAAACTAGGTCACTGTTAAATCATAGAAAATACACCATTTACTTTTCTACCTGATCTACACGAAACTTCGTAAGATCCATGAAATACAAATCAGTTTTAAAACCGACCACCAGGTTAAAACATAAAGACTTCTTGTTAACATTAGATGCGTTATTATCTACTTCATTCATTAAATCGTTGAAGAATGTCTATTTGAAATGTAAGTCAAGAGTGTCATCTTTCCTTATATGCACAACCCGACTACCGATTCAAGATAATTCCATACAAATGATCATTTGGTGCCCTCAACCAAACTCCATCAAACTTCCACCTTCATTACCCTATTGCTGTCTGAATCAGCTAAGATGCATCGATGAAATACGCATATAAAATTATACAAAATGATAAAAATGGAGTTCATCAAAGTATTAGTAGTCCGCTAAACCAATTAATAAATATTAGAATTATAACAGCCTATTGCCATTTCTTGCATAGTTTTACAACTTCTGTCAATCTGTAGCATTTTTGTGACAGTTGCCGCAAACCGATGGAATGACAGCGTCAATAAAGATTCCACTAGTATGCGAATCCAAAGAAAAGTCGACAACTAGTTGCTATAATCGGTCTTAACGATGTCCAAAAAATAATTAATCGCAAATTAATCGCTAAATAGTTTCCTGGGCTTATCGATAATGACCACCAACTTCCGGTCTTGTAGATAATGATATAAAGCCAACGGTCAGAAACCTTTCTTGTACTGCAAACAATTATCATAGGTGATTGTTTGTTATCATATATACTTACTTTATTTATTTAGAATAATTTCTTAATTCTGCGGAATGACCCAACCGTATGTCATTTTACGTTTTACATATTTCCGCGATGTGTAAAGGGAACGTTTTGAAGTCTATATTTTGTTGTCCTTTATCATTCATTTTATGACTCACGTTTGCTGACTAATGTCAAATACGAATGTTCAAATATTTTGTTGTATCAAAAAATTCCTTTGTTATTTCTATGCCAAACATGTAAAAGTTTAAGAAATTGCAGATCAGAAGTGTTTCACAGAAAATAAATAGACTTTACAAATGGAAAAGAACGTCAGATGTTTTAGATTGCATATTGAACAATCTGTATGAAAGCAACTGCTGATAAGGTTTTAATTGCCCTTAGTATTGTCCAATTTATTTGACCTGTCAAAAATTGGACCCGGCTTTCATTATATTCTGTTCGAGCCTATATAAGATTAACATGAAAGCCGGGAACATGTTTTGACAGGTCAATTAAATAGTACAATATAAACATATTTTATTGAATGTTTTCGCAATGCCTCCAAAGCGTGTAAGTCATGAGAGGCTACAGTCGGCTTTTTTTCTGAATTGGTGCACTTTTATTCATTTTATTCTCAATATCTCTTTGTTGATTTATAATATCTGGATACAAATTAATATTTCTAACGTTTGTTCACATGGCGAAATATGTACCCCGAATCTGAAATTTTCGTTCGCGTAATATTTGCGTAACTGCAAATATATGAGAAGATTAAAAACGGATTTTAGCATCATAAACAATTCCTTAAACTATCCGGATATGCACATCATACATCTTGTTCAAACATGACATTGCTAATTTTATCAACTCTGTGAACAGATTTGATAAACCTGACTTGCTTCTTTGCCATCTGTCCTTCCGAAAACTAGATTAAACTTCACACCAGCAGTGTTTAATGCAGTAATAAGCAGCCAGCAAAATAATTTTAAACAAGAGAAAGATCCAATAGTGATAGCCAAAACTATTATAAAACAACATGCAAAAACTCCATGTCTCATTATTCCAGGAAAAGCCATTTACGCAAACGCAATAACCAAACAAGAAATGTCCTTTCGACGAATAAGACAGGATGGTACTATTAAAACCTCATTACAAACAGTGTTAAAACAACGTTTAAATAGATTTTCGTTTTGGTTTCTTAAGAACTTTTAATTAGGGAAATATTCAATTGGAAAAACAGAAACAAAACAACAAGAAAATTGCGCATGACCTAAGTTGAAACGTTCACATTTTCAGAATATCAACAAATGCAAACAAGGAATGGTTACCCGAAAAAAAAATGTTTTTGGCATATACATCTTTAACCAGACTTCCACTAGAATATGTCTGTGCTGCACGGTCTGACCCATCATATACAAACAGGAGATTTTCCTTCCTGAAGCAATAGTAGGCAAAACAATTTCTCTAGGTAGACCTGGGTAAAGAGGGTATAGACCAGATTTTATCTTGTTGCCACCATATCACTTTTAATGTATCAAGATTAATAGAAGACACATCCGTCCGTTGAGTATGCAGAAAATCCCAATTAGATAACTGACTGCAGTACAATTTTTACTCTAACCTTAAATTTTAACATTTTTGACACTCCATATGATTTTACCTCATTCCACTTTTGCTGGATTGACTTGCTCTAAGTTATATAACTTTTGTCACTGCTTGCCTCATGCCTATAATCAAACAACATACTAAAACACTGATATCTAAAGTTCAGTTGTTTTAAATATTTTTTATTGGGACGCATCCGTTTGTACTTTGTACAAAGCGCAGATCACGACCATATTGCAGCGTGAACTCGATGGTGTGCGCCGATTTACCACGCTTGACTGTCCCGACTCTGATTGGTATGTCGACACGGAATAAATGAATCGAGTGGGTTACAATATACTTTTTGTACCAGAGTCATAAGACGTTACAATTTTATATTAACGTCTTAAATTTGTGGGTTTTTTTACAGGAGGATTTTCAAAAACAAGATTTGGTGAATGCAGGGGCGGTAGTGCGGGGTTGTGGCGGTCACAAATGATCAAAAAACACACACAATTTTGAGCAGTCGATCAAATAAATAAAAATAAAACGCATAACAGGGTTATTTTTTATTTTTTTAATTTTATTTTTTTTTTGTAAACCATAGAAAACAAATATTTCACTCTTAAACTACGTTTGTTCATATCACTTGCCGCTCTCCGATGTAGGTTCGAGCTTTACTCGGGGCGTTGAATTCTTCATGTTAGGAAGCTATCCAGCTGGCTTACGGAAGGTTGGAGGTTCTACCCAGGTGCCCGCCCATGATGAAATAATGCCCGGAGGGGCACACGGGGTCTTCCTACACTGTCAAAGCTGAAAAGTCGCCAAAAGACCCATGGTAGTGTCGGGGCGACGTTAAAGCCAACAAAAAATTTAACTACTTTAACAAATGAACTATATATGTTTTGTATTCCACCACCTCATTATAAATATTGTTTTCGGTATATGTATGATACCGTTCTAAATGTTAATAGTAGAGACAAAACATCGGGTAGAGCAGTACTAGCTAACACCTAATCAGGCCTAAGCCAGCAAACTGTTATGGCCTGAAGTTTCAACAATCGATAGTTTGATTCTTTTTATCAATTTGATTGTCCGACTTGATTGAAACATGACGAGAATTTCACATCCGCTTTTTCACTATGCGGTCATTCTGCTATCATTTTGCTTGGTTGTGTTCTATGCTTCTAAAGGTTCTTCTGATTGATTGTATTATATATATCTTCAACATCAAGTGAATATATCGCTGGGAGTTTCATATCTGACTGTTCTCTTTTTCGGCGAACGCCGTCTAAATTCGTTTTAGTTACCTATGCCACGTGACTTCAGTTTGCAAATCAAACTACTTGATAGCGCATTATAGATAATTTATCAAAATAGAATATTTATGCAACACTCTGCCTGATTGGACGAGAGTGTCAATTTCTTTCACTCTGTTGATTGTGCTACGCTGAGTGAAATGTAGACAAAGTGTTTATCCTAAACGACGCTGTTCACAGTTTTAAAGTAAACTTTGGCTCAGTATATTCAGCAAGAATATTGATATATCTCAAAATGATAAGTAAGTTTAATAAATATGATAAAAACCTGTTCAAATACCAACATATATCAAATTAAAGAAAGAGCTGAATACGGTCTGCGTATGAATAAGGGTGTGATAAGAGTCTTTTATGTAGAGAAGTGCTTTTTAAAAGATTTTCCTTGTTACAATTGTCGTCTGTATATGAAAAGGTTTCTTGCTTTTGTGACTTATTCAGATTGCATATTAAAATGAGTACCTGTTTGCTTTGATATATTTGTTATAAATTATTCAAGTGATTTATTACATATGAATATTTTTCTTTAGTATAGTATGCAAATATTGAACTCAGTTGAAATCTGTTTTATTATATATATGCTATATAATGACTGAATCTCATTACACTAAAATGAAGGTACGCAGCATACAGTTTATCTATGTGATATGACTACGGTCAAACTTTGCTTATGAAACAGAAATATTGAAATAATTACAATTGTATGTTTTGCTTGACTTTCACTTTTTTATAGGTGTGACGTCATTGTCCAAAGATTCATGAATAGCGAATATGCATTTGTTAAAGCTGGATCAGTTGGCCTATTTTAGAAATAAATAAAAATAATAAATAAAAAAATCCTTTAACTGATTTTTTCTCATGTATTCTAATCAAACTTGATTTGTAGCATCTTTATTAGGCCCGCAGCCAACTTTGTTCTGCTGGGACATTTGACTCCTCTTAGGGGCTGCTAGAGTTAAAACTAGAAATGCCTTTATACAGCGCCTCATGAACAGCTTGGTGGATCTTTGTCATACTTGGTCTGGAGCATCATTACAAGGTCCTCTTCCAAATTTATTTATATAGGAACTTGGGCCCTATTAGGGACCACTATAGCTAAAAGTAGATATGCCTTTCTTCGCATTAACCACTAAAATGTAATGGATTTTTATCAAACTCGATGTGTAACAATATCGTAAGGTCTCCTGCTATTTTGTTACAAATGGGGATAGCGACCAATTTAGCTAAAAATATAAACACGTTTAATGGCCTCTTCTCATGAACCGCTTCATGAATCTTCATCAAACTACTGCTGTAATTATTCGTCTAAGGATAAACAAAACAAAATTGCAACCCTACGAAACCTTTGCGAAAAATTAAAAGAGAACCATTTAAATTGTTAAAGTGCGGTGTTTTGCAATTTGAAAAATGTTAGATGAAAGATGAATGTTAGATGAAAAATTCATAAACTTCTTTTCTTATTACTATTCGCCGACCATCATTTTTAAAGATATTTCTTGTCTTAGTTGTGTTTTTGGTTTAAACTTAGTAATAGTAGTTTATCAGGCATTCGCAGGCTACATGTGTCATTCAATATTGAAATTACTCTTTGTTTCGAATAAAAACAGTGAAATCTTGCAGATACTTGTCACATGAGACTTATAACCAACGCCGTTTTTCAGCGGTGTTTAAGTTATGTAACGGCGGGCAATTAACCTAACCAGTGTTTCTTGATTCTGTACAAGTACAAACCTGTTCTCAGCAAGTATCTGCCAACTTCCCACATGAATCAGGGGGGAGGGGGGGTAGAATGATTTCAGACAGCATGTCTTTTATCAAATCGGCACGGAGAACATACGACTCGCCCGGGGATCGAACTCCCGACCCAGCGATCCGTAGATCGGTGCTCTCCTTATTGAGCTAAGCGGGCGGGTTATAAAAGAAAGGGTTGTTTTACATAAAAATTGTACAGCAAATAAAATATGTTTATGTTGTATAAAGTTATAAAGAACACTCATTTAAGGAATCGGTCACATTTTTGGATAAGCTAAAGTTTTTACACAATACTCTAGTCATATAATTGTACAGTATATTTTTATGTATCGGCGATAATGTTCGAGTCCTAAAATTGAAAAAGGATCAGGAATTTCTTATTTAAAGTTGCACAGCCATTATTATGTCATATGTAAGGAAGTAATAATAAACAATATTTGAGCCGCGCCATGACAAAATCAACATAGTGGCTTTGCGACCAGCATGGATCCAGACCAGCCTGCGCATCCGCGCAGTCTGGTCAGATGCTATTCGCTTTTAAAGCCTACTGCAATTAGAGAAACTGTTAGCGAACAGCATGGATCCTGACCAGACTGCGCGGATGCGCAGGCTGGTCTGGATCCATGCTGATCGCAAACCCACTATGTTGGTTTTCTCATTGCGCGGCTCATTTAATAGATGTTAAACCTAGTTATGTAAACTTTTATCACTGGGACAATATTTCAAATGCACCAGAACAGAGGTACGTAACTACGAAAGCCCGGTGGTGACTTCCGACTTCCGACTTCTGACTTCCGACTTCACACTTCAGACTTTTCATACTATAAGAATACGGAAGTCGGAAGTCAGAAGTCAGAAGTCAGAAGTCGGATGTCGGAACTCGGAAGTCAGAAGTCGGAAGTAGGAAGTCAGAAATCAGAAGTCGGAAGTCGGAAGTCAGAAGTCGGAAGTATACTTTCTATGATTGTGTACAGTAAGAATACTATCTTCGAAACTGATGCAGATATTGAATTGAAAGTTCACATGTGTTTCCGGGGTTGTAAAACTAGATGATAGCATCAAGTACCATAACTCTGACTTGCACTTTTGCCAAATTATGCCCCCTTTTGACTTAGAAAATACTGGTTAAAGTTTTGCGTATAAGTACATATATTATAGCTATTTCTTAAAGGCATATTGCTTTGAAAATTACTTTTAAGGTCGACTATTCAAAGAATAGTCTAGCTATTCTACTCCCCCTGGCGTCGGCGCTTCTGGGACAACAATTCGAATAGTCGAGCATTGGCTGTCTTATGGACATCTTTTCTTATAACTCAAATGCATTTTCCAAAGGTTTATTACATATGCTTATAGTATGAAAAGTCTGAAGAACGAAGTCGGAAGTCAGAACTCGGAACTCGGAAGTAGGAAGTCAGAAGTCCGAAGTCGGAAGTCAAGTCGGAAGTCAGAAGTCGGAAGTCAGAAGTCAGAGGTCAGAAGTCGGAAGTCAGAAGTCGGAACTTGGAAGTCAGAAGTCAGAAGTCGGAAGTCACCACCGGTCTTTCGTGCGTAACAGTTATTGAAAACAGCGGGATTTGAAAGGCGTAAAACTGTCCAGAAGTGTGTTCTTCTCAGGAACTCCAGGCATATATCAGGAAATTGACAATCGTTTTGAACATTCATGTTTTATATGGCATACGAACAAAAATTGTTACCGGACACCCCACCTCCTGCTCAATTTTATTAAGTTAGACAAATTCCCTCCTTGGATTTTTCCCAATTTATTCAAATTTGGTTCTCAAAAGTAGTGAAAACAAACAAAAAATGCTGACCTTACATTACAAAAATGGTGTGATTTCCCGGAATATGCCGTGATGTTTCAATTGGGAAATCTCTTTTAAAAATTGACTTCTTCCCACAGAGGTCATAATCTATTGACAGTTTATTAAATTAGATGATCAAAAACGAAGAAAAGCTATACAATTAAATTCTTGAAGTCATTAAATGAAAGGTTGATAAACTTACCATTTTCCCAAGGAGCATATTACCCTGAAAAAGTTATTTGATGGATATTTAAGTAATTGGGTTATTAAATTTCAAATTTGGCGATAATGATTTATTCATACTGTAAGTATTAGTCAAGAGTAAAACCTATTTATTCGTCTCAAACATTGAAACAAAACAAATGAGATCAAAAAGAAAACCCAACAATTAAAAAGCTACCAAGCACATATGTTTCTCACGACCATAATGGCTATGTCTAAATGAAGTGAGTGAAAAAAATGAAAATGATGAAGAAAATAAAAACATGTCTGTTAAGAAACGTTGTTTTTTTTACATGTTTCAATCTTTTAAAGAACCTAAAAATTGCTTGATGCTTTCGTCTGGGCCAAAAATACTTTATTTCGCCAGTGAGTTCCTAGTTGGAAATAATCTTATTATCGGATGTACTGGTAAGTCGAACGTAATACAGAGACCGTACTTATCCGATTAAATCTAAATATACTGAAGCCGACGTAAAAGCAACTGTCAAACAGACCGCTTTCAGGCTAAAATCATGTTAAACATTTTTCAAAACTTTGTTTTAATTATCATATTATCGTATTTTAATACTTTTTACATAACTTATTTGAGAATAAAGGCCTGAGTGATATATTGTTTCGTATAAGAACGAAAAATTAGGGTTATTCTACGATAAATCACACTTGCCATTGGGAACTTGTTATTTCGATTCTAACACGACATACTAATATCAACAGTGTTAGAAAAACATAGTAACTACTTTTAACGACCGTGCTACTCACCTGGATCGGATGACGTCATTGCACGCGAGTGGTTTATTGCAGAATAAATCGAGATAGATTTTGCTCTACATGTATGTAGGTTATTCGCTGGTCGTGTTAGAATTATACTTAAACTGTGTTTTGTACGATTTTCTGAGATCCTGCCAGAAGTTTAGGTACAAAGTATGCAAAAATATATTCTAAGAAAGTTCACCGCTAGTTGTTTGATTAAAATCGTTAGTGCAAATATATGTTGAATTTGCTATTAACATTAAAAAATTGTCGTACAAAGTATGAATGAAATATTTAAATATCCATGTTAGAAAGAAGATTGATCTGACAATGAGCAATAAGTTCAAACAACAAGACAGATGAAAATTACATATGAGCCGCGCCATAAGAAAACCAACATAGTGGGTTTGCGACCAGCATGGATCCAGACCAGCCTGCGCATCCGCGCAGTCTGGTCAGGATCCATGCTGTTCGCTCACAGTTTCTCTAATTCCAATAGGCTTTGAAAGCGAACAGTATGGATCCTGACCAGACTGCGCGGATGCGCAGGCTGGTCTGGATCCATGCTGGTCGCAAACCCACTATGTTGGTTTTCCCATGGCACGGCTCATATATGCTATGATCTATGTAGCATGTTGGTTATTGCACGTGTCTCAGTTGTTGACTACTCATTTTTACTTTACATCTGTCCTATACGCAATCGTAAGGACTGAAGAAAATTACTAAGTTATTTTAGGAGACTATTTGAATATGCCGCTTCCCAGTACATGGGAAATATCATGATATGGCAAGTACAGTTGTGTTAACTTGTTAATGTACCCCTTAAATATTTCGAATGAATTGCACATAACAGCCATTTTTCTTGGAGTGATAACTTCATATCGAGAAATATCTAAAATTATAATTTGATTATTTCTACAAAGCGATACAATATAAAAGTATTTATTATATTTCTAAAAATATCTACTGAATTTTGATAAAGCATTAAGACAAGTCAAAATTTTGGGTTTTGAGGACCTTAAATGAAACGAATATTTAACTCTACGTCCTTGGCAGGAGAAGGGAAGTTGTAAATGTATGACAGAAGATGCTATACCGTTATGTCTTAACCCATATCATGCTGGACACGATTGATTCTGCCTTTGCGACCAGTGTAGGTCACGATCAGCCTGCACATCCGTGCAGTTTGATCAAGATCTGCACTGTTCGCCATTCAGTCATCATCATTTTGGTAAGCACCCCTTTTAACAATAAATTGAAAGATGGACAAGTTCATTGTACAAAAGCAGAGTATGGGTTAGAAATTGTTAATTAATGTGAAGTATAAGTACTGGTATAGCTTCGGCCAAATATAAATTCACGGCTTCGTGCCCTACCGGCCTTGTCATCAAAAGGTGCAGTTTTAATTATTGTTAAACCCATTCTTTCTATCTTATAAGGTACCAGATTTCTCTTGAATAATCTGAATTCTGTCTATCTCATTCTCAGGTAACAAACGGACATAACCCCAACGCAAATGAGAATAGTAGGAAAAAGCATCATCTGGCATGTAATTTATCTTACTATAACTGACTGAAATAGAGGAAGACACAGGCGGAATGGCAGTTTTTAACTGGCAATTGAAACAATAAACAACCTTATGAAAACTACTTAAGGTCGTGAAGTCCTTGTGAATTCTGTAACATAAGTACTTTATGATTTCTGTCTAATAAAGTGTACATTAACTAGAGTAGTAAATATAACTGGAAATGTTTTGCTCTTTGTTTGCAGATGGGGCTTAGAAATCGTACTCTAAGACAGAGTACAGTTTCGTACTTTAAGCTAGAGTACAATTTAAAATTGCGTTGTAGAATAAGATAAATATTGTTTTTCTATTTTAATGAAGTCGCAATACAACACTTATTTGTAACAATGACGTAACTTAGATGTCCGCACATTGTAAGATATCTTTATTGTTAAATATCTAGTATACAAGCTCAAAAGATAAGATGAATATTATCTCATAACTGCTTTCATCAAGATACTATAACTCACAAACCCTTTCCTATATCCATACTGACCAGTTTTTTACGTGATAATTAACGCAATCTTTGAACGAAATTTGCGCCAAGGAATTGTAACTACGGAAGTTTATTAGGGCCTCCACTTATCTAAAAGTTTCGCGTCAAGTCAACTTGTGTCTTTTCGTTTTGAATAAAAACATCTGATGGAGGCGTGATAATTAATACTTTATACGTAAATGTTTTTTATCATTACGCATACTTTTTTATCGAATTGCGTGAAATATTTGTCAATGCGATTAACTTCTACACGTCTAACTAGATCTTTCAGCGAAGTCGTCAAGAAACATAACAAGAAGATAAATGTATTTGGTATTTCAAAATAATTTACTCGACTTGTTACACCTTTTTCTCGAGAACGTTTACCTTAAGGCGATATAATTATGCATGTCACGTGGTATTTAAACACGTCAGGTTCAAAATTGCCTATATTGGTTTTGTCTGCACAGTGATGGTTTCATTATGTCTACCCAAGAAATATTCTAGGGAGACATATTGTTTTTCCCCGAGTTGTCTGTCTGTCCGTCTGTCTGTCCCGACGTGCCCACATTTGGGGTTAGCGTTTCTGTTGAATTTGACATTCTGAGGTTGTGGTCATTCTGGAGTTAAATTGGTATTGTGGGGTTAAAAAATAGTATTGTGGGGTTAAAAAATAGTATTGTGGGGTTAAAAGGATCAAATGAAGATAATAGGTAATATAAGGGATTACCCCACAAATCCTGTAAGTTCGTCCGTCTGTCCTTCACAAAAGGGATTTTCAAATTACTTGGCACAAATAGTCACTGTAACAAATCATGGAGGCTTGGGGAGACATGTGTTTTTGTTACAAAAACCCTTCTTGTTTGTGAGTTGATTTTAACTTAACTTGCACGTAACTTTTACCACCAAAAGATCTGGGTTCCTTTCTTGAACCAGGCATATCCCATGACTGACTCCAGAGTTATATCCCCTAAAAGGGCAAAACTTGTCTAATTTGTGGTCTTGTCTGCACAGAATTATTGTTTCATTTATGATTTAATTTTTCAGCTATATTTCAATATGAACGTGTGAAATTCCATAATAACACAACAACACTTCCCCCTATTCCACCCCACCCCCACATCACAACCCCTCCCCACACTGAGGTGACCCCCCCCCCCCCCCCCCTTAAAAATCTATTGTTCAGCTATATTTTCAATATAAACATGTGAAAATGTGAAATTTCAAAACAACAGTTCCCCGCATCCCGACACCCTGCACCCCCTCCACCAGGGTGACATCCCTCCCTCAGTTATTTTTTTTATTTTCCAGCCCTATTTCAGTATGAACATGTGAAATTTCAAAAGAGCACTTCCACACGCCCCCGCCCCCTCCCCAACTCCCTCCCATTCAGTTATATATGATTGTCCTTTTAAACTCGACTAAATATATCAAACACTATCAAAGCTTTGATAATAGCTAGATCAATGTAATTTTGTATGTGAATAGATGGTAATATTGAAATTATGCACAACACTTTGTTAAAATTCATGTCGCTATGGCAACAGAAATAGTCAAAATATAGTTTTCCCATATGGATCCTTTGATAACAAAAAATTATAGTGGCTAGATTAATGTAATTTGGTATGTGAATACATGGAAATATGGAGATTACTATAGGTTTAACCTCCATCTGTCTGTCTGTCCATCCGTCCGTGAGTCAGTTCTTCCGCATCTCCTCTGAAACTACTGAATGAATTTTAATGAAACTTTGCCACAACGATCTCCCAGTGCCTTAGTTGGCCCTAACTGAGAATGAGGTCACTAGGTCAAATGTCATGGTCACGGTGACCTTCAACTTAAATTTTTCTCACAATGTTTTTCTCGAAAATCACGATGTATATTTTTTTCAATTAGATATTTGTCGAAAATAGAAAAACATCTAGCATATTGAGAAAAGTTAAGTCGAAAAGTGAAAAACATCGAGCATATCGAGAAAAGTTAAGTTGAAAAGTGAAAAACATCGAGCATATCGAGAAAAGTTAAGTTGAAAAGTGAAAAACATAGAGCATATCGAGAAAGGTTAAGTTGCATTACCTCTATACTTTTAATCTTTGTCAATGAATTTTATTGACATGAGTAAAACATCTTATCTAGGCGAGTAAAGACAAGTCGACTTAGCACAAAACATCTCACCAACTGTAGGCCCTAATAAGCTTCCGTATGTAACTGATCTGATAAAATGTTTGGCGTTGTTGGAGCGATATAAAGCCATGTCATATTTTTGGTATACGTGACACAAGACAAATATTAACGGTTTGACATTTTTATCGTTTTTCGTATAGAAGACTTTAGTCAAATTGACATGGTTTGTTAAAGTTAAAGAAAGAAGTAATTTCAATGTTTCATCAGGTAAAAATTATAATTATATTACATTTCTGTATTTCCACAGGATTTTATTAGGCTATACTCGTTGAATAACAATAATAAACGACTGAGCTTCGCATTTCATTCAACTTGTTTCATAATTTTTTAAGAAGAATCATGAAATTAAGACGAGAACATTTTGTATGGTGTTGGTAAGATCATGGTAGGAAAATATAATTCTCTTTTCCTGGAATCTAAGAACTACAACAAATGCGGTTTGAGACATGTTAAAAGCAGCTGGCCAAACAATTAGTTATATTGGAGTGTTAATACTGGGCATAATAAGTGAAATTTATTCAAGTTGAAAGCAATTTCTCCGTTTTCAATTATGCTTCATATCTGAGTTTCATGCATTTAATTTAATGTCATTTCTCTGTAGTTTTATTTACCAGGAAATGAAAAAAATGTACATTCTGAACAATTTTGGGCATTTATAACGAATATAAGTACAGTATTAGTTAGTGTACCTCCATGTTCGCATTAGGCGGGATGATAAATACCGGGCCGGTTCTTACCTCACACAAATAACCCATAAATATCATAATACTGATTCCTTCATTCTAATACAGTACCATTTTTATTTTTGCTAAAAATTATAAATATCTTTTTCGAAAATTATCCATATCTAGCTGACATTTTCTTGTGCAATTTTGAAAAGTATGGAGAAAGAACATTTGAAGTATCTCCAAACAAACAAAATTGAAATTCTTTATCTCGAACTCGCTTTTCTCAAAATTCCGGCTTACTCGAAGATATTTTCAACTCCCTTCCCGAAGAGACGTGCACAAACTATCATTTTAAGTCGAATTTCGGTTATCTCAAAGTAAAACGCTCGATCCTTTGGAATTTCGAGATACCGAGTTCCAACTGTATTAGCTACACGATATAACAATTAACAATTGTAACTTCATCATCGGTGGTTTATCATACAATAGGCCAAAGCAATAACATGCGGGCTAGCTCTTTCAATCAGTATAGTTACATGTCTTTTTTACGCACCCGTAAAACAATGCATTGCGAATCCATTATTGAAATATTGTGATTTTAAGCTGTTCTTACAAGATATAGAATATTATTTATAAATAGATCTATGAAAACAAAACAGCAGGTAATAACTAATTTAATCGCTTCTTGAATGACCTGTTTTAATTAATATTTAGTATATTTGCCTCCGGAAATTGTTGGTTTGTTATTGTTGCTGTTTGTTAAAAACAGGCGTGTGCAGTGTAACATTACAACAAAGTCGTTCAGCATTAACTTCTAAACAACTAGGTCAGAACTCATTTTTTAACCGGAAGTAATATACATTTTTGTATGTTATTTCACTTTAGCAACTTTTACCCGAATGTCTCAAAAACAAAATCTTTTCTTGTATGTCAGGCAGGATTTTCCAGTGATTTTGCCACTGGAAAAACTCGTCTAAAAAAGAATCTGTTACTGGTTGTGTGTATGGATGGAAATAACCGGCGCACGGTTAATTGTTCTGCGTTCGTTCTGTAGCGCCTCGTTTCCGCGTAAACATTTACCCTCGAGCCGGAGTTTTCCAATGCACCTACGACAAGCGAATGAGTTTTATATTCTAGCATCGGGAAGAAGATGCATACTAATTGTGTCGATAACAATGGTTCCACAATGAAAGTTGAAAGAAAATTTGATAAAAAGTTGAAATAAATACAACTACATGTCATTGTTTCAGAGGAATGTAACTAGTTCTGTAAAAGTACACATGTTCTGTTTTAAGAAGTAGCCCTTTGAATATGAAGTATTTCAATAATTCCTTGATCTCGATAAACATTGTGTATGATGCGATGTGCTAATCTCCTTTCCGCATCGGACTGTACAGAAGTGTTTGGATAAACGGCAAAAGTCTCAGCTAAATGAACACCTGTGCTAAGAAACAAACTCAATTGCGCTCCAGATGCACCCGTCGTTTTTATTTAATTCGGTATATAACAGAGAGACATTTCTTTATAATAAATTATCATACTTGCAAGACTGGAAATGTGTCACTACGTCCACTCGTTCTGTGTATAAACTCCGCTGAAACTAGCTGTGGCCAATATGTTCATGAGTGTAATGTGTATTCTCGAATACAACGGATATATTATATTTTACTACTCACGATTTATGAAGCAGACAATTTACCTTGTTCTGTTTTTTTTTCTTTTTCTTTTGTTTTGTTCAAACATTTCAATAAGAAAATTAAAGTTCCGTGTAAATAAAATAATGGTTAATAGATATATATTCTTTTGAATCTTTTGACAAATTTACATAAACTCTAGCATGGAATACCTATGTTACGGGTATTGAAATAGTTTTCGTTTTAAGAGGCAATTTACAAACTATATTTACAATATGTTATAGAATGATACACACATTTGCATTTTTCGTGAACTGACATATTTCGAATTCAAATAAACGTTTGACGTACAAAATAAGCAATGAATATATAAAAGAAAATAATTAAACAGGTAATATATTGTCGTCGGACAGGGTCGCATTCAAAGGAGCTTGCCTACGAGGAAGTTTGAATTCACGAAAAAAAAAAGTTTAGTTCGCTTAAATTCTGAAACAACATACTTGATATTTTTTTTCCATTATCCTTTATCAGATTACAACCTGCCGTTTGACGTATTTAAGTGCAAGTTACATATTTTTTCTCAAAAATTGGAGATTGAAGCGTATTCGTTTCCTTAACTGCTCGAATATAAAACTCACCAATCAAAACCAGTGGTATCGTTATATCACCAAAGTTTCTTGAGGGCGTCTTATTTATTCCTTGTTTTATCACCATCTGCGAGCAGAAAACACGCCACAAAGGTGGACGACAATTATCACGGTTTCTCAGATTTATACCAATATCATGAATATATCATTGCGTTCAAACAGTGCGATAATGGACTCCAGAAAAATGCATTATTCCTAGTAAGAAAAAACACCGACGTCTACATGTTATAATGCACAACATACTCGTTAATTATATACCGAATCAGGGTCTTTCAAAAATGGTCATTTTGAGTGACTCTGACCGAATGTAAAGACGTTGAAATGGATTCGAGGGGATAAGTAGTATGTAAGGAAAGGAAACATAGAAAAAGGTCCTCAAAAATATCAAAACACATTTTTAAGATATTGCATCTGGAATTCTGAAGTAACGTCTACATTTAATACTTATTGTTGCAGTTACTGTGGACCACATGCTATTGGTAAAGTACAGAATAAATGTGTTCTTTGAATATCAGTAAAAAAAAGATATTTTAAATTCTCTAGCACTTACTGGTAGCCTACCTTTAGTTTTTTACCAGCTTTATGATAAAGCGTTGTGGTGTCAAAAGTCAAAACATACGAGTAGGTGTCAACATTCAGAACAGAATTTCTAACCAAATCTATACATATTTCTAAAACAGACTCGTCGGCAGTGGAGTTTAAAGGTTTAAACACCAAATAGATGTATCTCGAAGTCAGAGACAAGAAAAGAAAACCTTCATAGGGGATTTTTGAAACAAAAATGTATCCACAATGTTACTGCAGATGGGTGGGGTACTTGATAATATTAATATTTGCTCGAAATTCATAAACAGTTACGACAATTATTTATGCTTCCTGAACTGCTTTATTATGTAATGCATGCATGTGAATAAAGAAACGGCACTAATATTTTGTTTAAATACTTTGTTATATTAAAATCTAAAGAGAGTTGTCTTTAAATATCACCTGTTATTCAGAGTTTGGCTTGGATTTCTTTTGATGACTTTTTTCCTGTATTGTATACTTATGCAAAGGTTATAAATCAGCACTAAAACTTCAAGTTGGAATTAGTTTGAGGTTCGTACATTTTGTCTAGTAATATATCCGGCCTAGTAGTGATCGCTACTTATACGTCCACGATTACTATGTCAAAAGGTTGTGATTTACACATTCCATAAAATAACTTTCTATTAAATGATGCATATAATGGCTGAATATTCTAAAATGTATTATTTTTCATTTTGCAGCAAAAAGAGATTTATCTAAATTATCTGATGGTGGGAGTTCGAAGCTCGTACAGTCTCTTAATGATTATATCAACCCATATTTGAGCCGCGCCATGGGAAAACCAACATAGTGGGTATGCGACCAGCATGGATCCAGACCAGCCTGCGCATCCGCGCAGTCTGGTCAGGATCCATGCTGTTCGCTTTCAAAGCCTATTACAATTAGAAAAACCGTTAGCGAACAGCATGGATCCTGACCAGACTGTGCGGATGCGCAGGCTGGTCTGGATCCTTGCTGGTCGCATACCCACTATGTTGGTTTTCTCATGGCATGGCTTATTTCATGAATACTTTTCATTGTTACCATGGGTGTATAATTAGAGCATTTCGCTACGGTAACTACAAAGTCAATATATATGATTAATTGATGTTGAATAAAATAACAAAATGCTTCAAAATCATAATTTCTTTTGAAAGATAATAAGTAAATGATAGTCCCCATGGCAATGTCATGTGACGTCATTCGACCCAATTTTGTCTCTTTCGCCAAGTCATTACATAGCATTTGTTTTTTTTGTTATTAACGTGTAATGTAAGCGTTAAACGCAAGTAATATCAAAGTATAAATGATATCTCATTAAAATACTTGGTAGACCTATTATGTTGGTCATCGCCTGAAAATCGGCGTTGAATGGAGACATGTGGTCACATTTCGTGTTTTGAATAAAAATCAAGTCTATGCTACGTTAGGTGGAGACAATGCCATGAAAAAACATCACTTTATCATTGGTATGGTTGGTTTACAAGCGACAAAGAGACTGTTGCTGACGCTTCGCGGTTCTGACGTCAGAAAACAATGACCTTCCGTCATATTTTGAAAGTTTAAGAACTCCTTGATAATGAGTCGGTGCATCACAGTTAAGTGTCCCATTTCATCAATACTACAGGAATAGCATATTAACAACATAATCTATGGTTGTCCCACTTCCGCCGACGACATGATCCTGACGTCACTTAGCAAAGCTGGATTAGACAGTCTAATGACTATGTGTTATGAAAATTCGACAAAGGAACAATACAATGCTAAGAAAAGCTAACGAATTACCTAAGCTTTACCAGAAAACCTCAAGAAAATGGAAACTGGGTTCAGACAGTGTCTTAGAATCAGACAGTTACGTGCATTTAGGTGTTAAGTGTAACAAGACCATGTGTTTAAATAAAAATATCAAGGATGCATGTACGAAACTGCGCAAAACGTATTTTAGTTTCGCAGATTGTGGAGTACACAACGGTGGAATACATCCAATATCGGCTAAACATCTTTATTAGACTATTGCACTGCCAAGAGCTCTTTTCGGATGTGAACTTTAGTCTGCTATAACACAAACACAAATGCACTCTTTAGAAATTGTTCACAGACAATGTATAAAGTCTATGCAATCATTACCACGACATACCAGAACAAATGTTGCTTTAAGCCTCATTGGTTTATATTCAATTAAACTGATAAATGATGCAACTTTATCTGATTTCTTAAGCATTCGTACCGAAATAGTACCGTGTAATGCTTGGCGGTTCAATCAGCTATATCGTGATTATTTACCGTACTGTCGGACTGTTGTATTTGTTATAAGTCAAATTTTTACAAGAGATCGTATCCTAATATGTCCAAAATGTCTATGCTGTACGAGGTCAATGATACATCATGTTGTGTTATTCTGTCCTTTAAATGACCTGTATAGACATAAATTATGGAGAAAAATACATGCTATCCTAGAAGGTGAAAAGTTTATAACTTTCTGTGAACTGGATTGCAAAGAAAATATAGAAGATGAAATGAGAGTGGCGCTTTTTTGAAATTGTCTCCATGTTCACTCATTATGTGTCGCATCCACTATGTAATATCCTTTTACAAGATAGTATGCAATTATGTATACCGCAGTGACCATACGACATATTTGTATTAGACATAATTTGTTTAATATACTAGCTTTGGTATTGCGACTCACTTATAGAATATACATAGTGATATATATTTACCCATGCATATTGTAAATATGTATTTCTAATGTAATTGTATCGTTGTACATGTATATATTTGTACTATTTGTAAATAGCATGCTCTTCTTATGAAACTGAAAAACTGAAAATAAATAATTTGATTAAACGCCTATTTTTATACAATGACATATTTCAATGGCGTTGTACATAATAATAATAATAGTAACAATATTAATATAACGACAATAATAATAATAATAACAGCCTTATTTTAACAAACAGTCATGAACGCACCCCTCTTGAGGTCATTTTACCCCTATTGCGAATACCAGTGCTTAAAGCATTACGTGGTACGCCCAGACGGGCTGCATATAGAGGTTCAAACCCCTCGATTAATGGTGCCATCATATACTATTTAAAAAAAAGAAATACTACACACTACCCTACCCATAGAGCCTGTACCAACAAGTGCGTTTAATTAAACAAACCTTGGAAATATAAATGTTGAAATGTAAAACCTTTTACAGAAATTTAAAAACTATCACCTGCTGTAAGTTATCAAAAAATTAAAACAATGCCACGAAATCTCTGAAATACAGTGTCTTAAGATTTTTTTTGAATGTGTCAAACGATTTACTTTTGCGTAGTTCTAACGACAGTTCATTCCACAGTTTTGGACCAATATTTATTGGAGGAAATAAAGAACATCTATCAATCTAAGTATAGGAATTTAAAAAAAACTTCTTTTATTTTTTGTGTTTTTTTTTTTATTTGTTTGTACAAGGGAATGTAAATTGCATTTTATGGCTAGAAAAAGTGAACCCACTGGTAATCACAAATTTTATTGTATAATTTTGTTTGAAAATGACATTGTTGGCCTTCTTCAGTGATATTGCCTTAGAAACAGAAAATAAATATTTTTCATTCACATTTGTTATGTTTCTTATATATTATGTTTGTAAATTTCATAAATTGAAATGTTAGAGCACTTTTCTGGGTATTTATGAACACCCTCGTAGTATTCACACATCTAATAAAATAAGACAAATGAACATTGTATTTACAATAACTGTTTCCGACAATTATGTTTGTTGGCTATGCGGCCCTGTTATATGCGTTAGTTAAAACTTGCTGTAAAAGCACGTGGATTCCTCTGGGCATGCATGTTTGCTGCCTTGTCCATACCACTCTGAGAAAACGGACTTTATGCAAATATTTTGACAGGATTACTGTAAAGTAGAAGTGTTCGCGAGTAATTTGTGCTATATTCATTAATCACAAGTATAATGCAAATAAAAGAAAGCTCGTCATTACACAAACCTTCCTCAGCATATCAAATGGAATATTACAAAAATTGAATATGTTATGTGTTTCCCGTATCTTCAAAGGGACAATACAATGAAAAAGTAGAAAAATTGCATGCCAAATGTGAAAGTGATATTATCTCATGCACTGAGTGCACAACATTAATTACGCGAAATAATTTTCATTTGAATTTGAATTTGAAAATAACAAATGCGTTTCGAAACAAAATCCAAATAGACAAATCGCAATACATTATCTGCTCACGGAGTTTCAGTAGATCGCATGAAACCATCTATTTATAAGATATTTTTAATTTTATTTCAATTTCATTTTTATTTTACAAAAATGTTTTGAAAATATTATGTCCCGGCTTAGTTAAATGTCACACTTTGACTAGCCAATTAACCATTAGCCTGCTGGCGGCACTTGATTCTGCCTTTGCGACCAGTGCAGACCAAGATCAGCCTGCACACCCGTGCAGGCGTGCAGGCTGATCATGGTCTGCACTGTTCGCTATTCAGTCAGTAGATTTTCAGTGAACACCCCTTTGAATAATAAGTGGTACTGCCCAAATGTAACGATGGACCAGTCCATTATAGTAATTTAGCAGGGTAAGGGTTAAAATAGAAAGACGATGCAAGTTCCAGGTACGCAGTATACTCCAAACAAATTTCAATAAATACAACACCCATTATACAGACAAGGAAAAGCAGTATACTCCAAACAAATCTCAATAAATACAACACCCATTATATAGACAAGGAAAAGCAGTATACTCCAAACAAATCTCAATAAATACAACACCCATTATATAGACAAGGAAAAGCAGCATACTCCAAACAAATCTCAATAAATACAACACCCATTATATAGACAAGGAAAAGCAAAATGTCAATGGGGACATAACAAAGAGGACAAAGCAAGGCTTTGACTAGTCAGTGAGCATGACATGGGTTTTTTAACTTGCTAATTATGCGCAAATCTTAGCTCTTTTAATTCCAAACATGTTCTAAAATTACAAAAAAGTGTTAATAAAAAATAATTCCGCTAAATACAGAACTTGTATATATGTTAATATATAACAACAATGAAATGAAAATAATGTGCCTGGTTAGTTTAGTTTGTATCTATAAACATTTGCAATAAGTGAACACAAAAAGTTTTCACAGTAACAAAACAACATCGTTTATACAAACAGGAGGATATTATTCCCTGATTGTTTGAGCCAGTACTTTTAATCCAGAATCCTTTACCAAATATCAGACAAAACTGTCTGCAGCAGGTGTACAGCCGCATAAACTCATGTATAATTTGTACTATCAGATATGAAAAAGAATGACCTAGTTTCACAACTGCCAGCAGAAGAAGTACATATTCAAGAAACACGGGTATTAGCTAAATTTACCTGAGTTCATAAGTGCAAAGCATGTAACCAAATATGTTTGCTTTTATACCGCCTTATATGATATGTTTCTTTCAGTATAACAAAGCCAATAATACTTTTCTCGCCAGCTAATGTCAAACACTGATGGTGATTTCTCAAGAAGAAAAAACTGCTATCTGAATAAATCAGTGAAAATAAGTGTTAATAAAGATATTTCTTGTTATTATTATGTACAACGCCATTGAATATATCATTTATAAAAAAGGCGCTTAATCAAATTGTTCAGTTTCAGTTTTGTGATTGCATATGTCATGTTTTGTTATTTTCCTACATATCTGCGATGTGTCACATGTTTAATTGTAAAGCGCCTTTGAACGTATATTCCATATGAAAAGGCGCTCAACAAATCTGGTATAATAATAATATAATAATAATAATAATAAAATCGCAGTTTAGATCAAGGAAACATAAATTATTTGAATTATATGGATAATATCTTTGTAGAACATGTAATTTTCATTAATGGGCTTTGAGTCAATTGCTTTGTATCTTAACAGTTCTCTCGAGTATTATACAATGTTATTATAAGTCCCTTGAAGGTCATAAGGTTAATGATAAATATGGATTTCAGAACTTTGTCCTTTTAAAATATAAAGTATTGTCATTCCTAGTCCCAGTTGATTTTGGGTCAACATGTTTACAAAAGCATTTGAAATATTGTCTAACACTTTGCATGATCGTACAATGTGACTCATAAGGTATGAATTCTTGATACAGCTAGTATCACTCTGATTTCAGCAGGTATACACCTTAGGATTCCATACTTTATATTTAATTTCGCTGTGCATAAGATTTGAAATAAAAAATTTAGTCCTGTTTGGCGCCATATTAGTTTGACTGTGATCGCGCGCCGTATAACCCAAATCAACATAACAAGATGTTGAGATCAGTGAATTTAATATGCTGAAGCGATCACTTTCCTCTTGACAGATCATGTTCTTTAAATAGTAATTTCTCATAATGCAGTTGTTAATTTATTGAGAAAAGGTAATCAATTAATTAAGCCATTCATGTAAAATTTCGTATTCATGTAGTACGAAATGAAATTACATAAGATGTAATCTTAAGAAAACCAGACAGTTTATTTCAGTCGTCAAATAAGGAACAAGGCAGGTATCGGGTATGTGACGTCAAATAAATAATCTTTTGCTGTTTTTACATAAATTGAAAGATAGCAATTAAATTTTCCCTTGTTGTCATTTTCTCCCCTGATAACATTTATCACCAGTTTGTGAAGTCAAGACATTTTAGTGAATTTTGTGACTTTTCAAAAATGGATTAAAGTCGTAAAATGAATAGGTTTATTCGATGTCATTCTGTGTTTTTTTTTTTAATTTTGAACTTTTATAAGCGATAAATCTATATTGTTCTACGCTTACGCCAAATTTCAAGAACGTTATTCGGACATTTTTATTAGCAAAATAACAAATGGCGGGTTAGTTGTTTTGTTCTGTATATTTACTTTATTAAATGGTATGCTGTATCAAAATAAAATGTAAAGAAAAATCAGCAGTTGAACCATTGAATGTCATAGGGCCAGACAGGCTATACAGGCATCCTTTCATTGCTAGCAACAGGTTATCGTCGACGAAATGTAAATGGACCAATTAGAGATCAGTCAAGTCTTTAAGAATTGTGTAGACACTTCAGCAACTGTTGCATTATGTATAGATAAGTGTATTTTATGTCTAACACTAAAATAGAAAATTACAACAATATCTAAATTCAAGCTTTTTGATTTTTTCTCAGACTATCAATTATTTCATCGAGACACTCGATCATCCATTGCATACATGTACCTATCACAGATCACGTTCATGTTGCAGACTCGTTATTCGCCCAACAAGAATCTCATACCTTAACATTAAATGATATGAACTGACACGTCATCAGTTTAAAGTCATCAAATGAAAGGTTGTTGTACTTCCAATGCTCCCGAGAATCAAATCTTACTGAAATTAGGCATCTGCTTACAATAATAATTTCATCAGTTGCGGAAATTGTTATCTTTATATCTATTCCAGACAACCAGATTTGTGATGCAGTTTAATAACACAAAGGTGATTGCTCACAAAGTGCGGCTACTAACGCGTTAACTAAGTGAATTAAGGCATTTTTATGCTCCCGAAGGGAGGCATATAGTTTTTGAACCGTCTGTCTGTCGGTCTGTCAGTCTGTCCGCAATTTTCGTGTCCGGTCTATATCTTTGTCATCGATGGATGGATTTTCAAATAACTTGGCATGAATGTGTACCACAGTCAGACGACATAGTAGTATATGTGTGTGTGTTCGGGTTTAACGTCTTTTTCAACAATTTTTCAGTCATATAAACGACGGTCTCTACTTGTAGCAGTGAGCACAATGCCCAACTTTATAGTGCTGCCTCACTGGAATATCACACCGTAGACACGTGGCATGATACCCCACCCAGTCACATTATACTGACACCGGGCTGACCAGTCCTAGAACTATCCTCTTAATGCTGAGCGCCAAGCGAGGAAGTTACCAGTACCATTTTTAACGTCTTTGGTATGACGCGACCGGGGATCGAACCCACGACCTCCCGCACTCGAAGCGGACGCTCTACCCCTAGGCTACCGAGGCGGTACATAGTAGTATAAGAACTACCGATGCGAGCGTTATTTGACCTTATTTGACCTTATTTAACCTATTGACCACTTCTAAAAAACCCAAAGTCAAGCAATTAAAAAACAAAAAATAAACAAGTTTTCATAGTACTATATGAAAACTTATAGTAAAATATGATTAAACACTTCCACCAAATATTTGTCAAAATCCTACCACGAAAACAGGGTCAGTTTAACCTCACTTAACTCTTGTTTCTATTTTGTAAGTGCACAAAGTTTAAAACTCGGAAGAAAAATTTACATGTCCTTATTGGTTAAAATAACTTAGTATAGTTTGTTCATTTTGTTTTACATTATTAACTTTTAGTATTTTATACAGTAAATCATACAACGGTACTTTGTCTTGTAACATTTTAATGAAAAATAAACAATAATCTCCACAGAGTGTACTTGTTTTGTCTTGATATTGAACATTGTTGTATTTTACATTTGGTATATACTTAATTACTTCTTTCGGCGGAGGAAGTCCAAATGGATCAAAGTACATGTTATTTACATAACAAACCCAATGTGTTCCAGGTCCAGCAGAGTCATCTAAATTGATTATTCCACACTCGTCCTTTACTTTTAATTTTAGTAAATTATTTCTACTAAATACACCCCTAAAGTTTATAATTTTTAATTGTTTTACCCATTGTTCAATTTCAAAGTTAGAAATTGGTTTGTATATGAATTTTATTTTTTTTTTACTATAGGAATTCGTCTGTAAGGTCTCCTCTGAGAATCAATCTGTATACCCTGACCATGTCCCTTAACACTTAACAAAGGGGCCTCCGTGGCCGAGTGGTTAGAGTCGTTGACTTCAAACCATTTGCCCCTCATCGATGTGGGTTCGAAACCTCATTTGGGGCGTAGAATTCTTCACGTGAGGAAGCCATCCAGCTGGCTTACGGAAGGTCGGTGGTTCTACCCAGGTGCCCGCTCGTGATGAAATAGTGCACGGAGGGGCACCTGGGGTCTTCCTCCACCATTAAAGCTGGAAAGTCGCCATATGACCTAAAATTGTGTCGGTGCGACGTTAAACCCAACAAAATAAATAAATAAATAACACTTAACAAAGATGTAATCAAAGGTATCCATAGACTAGCAGCCAGCATACCCAGAAAGCCGCCATTTTGTCTCTGTTTTTGTGTTAATTTAATCACTCCAGATCCTACTAGTTGCTTTCTTTGATTAGGTGTAAGATATGGCGATATAATATTTTTCTTATCATTAGCTACTGAAATCATACCATTTCCAAGTATTTTACTAACACCAGTACTGGCAAGCCCAGATAAAGCGCCGATGCCTAGAGGAGCTAATATTTTTGGAGCTATTTTTGCTGCCATTGGAAGAATTGTTTTTCCTAACAAACCAGCCAAAGCTCCTAAAAATCCACCATTTTGACCTTGACTGGACATTTCTTTTTCTGAAATTGTAATTTCTAATCCCTTATTGTTTCTAACAGACTTTTCAATTTGATTAATTTGTGTTTTTGTTAAAAGTAAAGGAAAGTTTCCACGTAATTGTCCATGTTTTAATCTAAAAGTATGTGGAATTTTATTATTATAAGCCTGTGCTAAACTTTTCTTTTGTCCATCTGTAAGGTTAACTTTATATTCAATATAATTTGATAATATTATATATTTAAAATTTATTTTATTTAAACAATAACAAGTTCATTTCCAATAGTATTTATTTAAACTGTTTCGTCATACAATACAATTGCGTAAACACGAATATTAGCTGCCGTAGGAATATTTAATTTAGCTGTTAATGTAATATGCTTAGGATCTTCCGTTGTTACTTCCTTTTTATATTCCAAGTTAAAATGAACAAATCCAAAATATTTATAAAAATTTCATCTATTTAACAGACTTCCAGTAGTCTTATTATTTTGTTTATAATAATAATTAATTTCATCATCATATATTCTTGATATACTTGTGTATTCTGTTTCTGGATAAAAAACACCATTACCAACTTCAAGACGACAGGAGCTCAAAGTGCAGTTATCATTTGCTGCATTAACTTTAAATGTATCTAATAAATATGGGTTATGTTCTTGTGCATTACTTTTGTCAGGTCGTTGTAAATAAACAAATACATGTTGTGGTTTTGTTATACCAGCTGTTATTCTAAAGGTTATATTATTTTGTTGTGTATCAGTTGATTGTGTCACCATTTCCCGAAGGTATGACCATCTTGCTTTTGTAAATCTTTCAGAAATTAGATTAAGTCCAAATTCATTAAAAATCAAACGTGGAACCCATAGAATTAATTTTGTTACAATTACTCTACCAGCATCAGCAGCATTAGCTCTAAAAAATAATTCATCATCATCTGTCAGCTGTAGTGTTATTTGAATTTGACTTGGAGGTATAATATCAGTTTCTGAACCCTGAAAAAATGAATAATTATTTAATGGAATTTTAGCATTTACCTCATTATTACCCTGAATTAATTTCTTTCTAATAGCAAACCCCGAATTATTATCAGCGACAGCAGTAGCAGTAGTATCTAAATAAATATATTCGTTTGTTCCAGTTGTTCTTGCATAATCTTCAGACAATTCAGCTAAATCTTTTACATTTATTATTTTATATAAATTATTACAATCATATACAATTTTTCCATTTTGTTTAACCACTAATTGATCAATTAATGAAGCTGCATTATTAATTAGAGCAATTTGATCTCCACCACCATAACCATTACCATTAGCAATCTTATTTACTTTAAAACTTACTTCAAAATAACCATTAAACCAATCAAAATATGAGCTTCTATCATTAATTGTAAAGTGATATCCGTTTTTTTGTTGCTTAACATTATTTCCCAAGACAGATATTAAGGCTGTATCTAATTGAATAGGAGTTAGTTCGTATCTTTCACAATATTGTTTTGTTCTAAACATGTATATATTATATATTATTTTATTTTTTATAAATTAACCTGTTAATACGTTTACGCGTCCCCGATCCTGACAATATTCTATTTATTCTCATATGAATATCCTCCTCCTCATTATTTTTACTGTTGTTCTTTTCTTGTAATTCCTTAGCAATTAAATTTCCAACTGCCGGAGCAGGTTTCTTTTTAAATTTTTCAACAATTTTATTAGCAGCTGAATTTCCAACTTCCGTTCCAACCTTTTTTGTTCCACTTTCTAACGCGGCTTTTCCTGCTGTTTCTAATGCTTTTTTTTCCAGCTGTGCTAATTGAAGATGCAACTCCACTTGAAAAAAATTTCATTAAAGTGTCAAAGATACCTGTACCGTGTATAATTTCTTCTCCCGTGTGAGCATCAACATAAATAAATATTCCATTATTTTTGTCATAAACCTTTTTGTACATTATATAAAACTAAAATTTATAATTTCATATTTCTTTTAAAATTAGTGTAAAACTTGTTTCAACCTCATTAAAATTAAATATTCTACCAAATACATCTGTAATATATATTCTAATTGAATTTATAATATATTTATTAATTTCAGAATATGCAACTCTTTGTGGTTCTTTTGTAAATGGATAAGCTCTTGTTAAATCTGCAGTACTTAAAGCATAGATAATATCACTGAAATTACCATCAACAAGTAAATTATCAATAAGATCACAATGAATGTAAATTGTATCCACAGAGTTAGTTATATTTGGTGTTGTAGTTCCCAATTCAGTATTTCTCAATGCTTTTTTTTCAAATCCAAGCAATGTATGAAAATTTGACATTCTTAAATCCAGCATAAAATTATCTTTAATTGAAATCAAAATCTTAAAACTACTTAAATCAAATTCCAAACTTATTGGAGCAATGTCTGATTTATCAAATTCAAAATCATCATTAGTCATTAATGTTTCCCTAATATAATTATTAATATATGTGTAACTGTAAGAACCATTTGTAAATATAATATCTTTCCATTCTTTACCATTATTATAACGAATTATTTTATTGTCATATTCATCACTAATATTATGCCAAGAGTAGGTCATAGTGTTAATACTATCCAAACCAACAACATAAGTTTTATTTTTATCTAAAATTAAAGAACGACTAAATCTGATTGTAAAATCACTCGGAGTATTTTTGTTTTTATCTTTAACTGTTTCAGAACTTAATACTATTTTTTTGTTCCATTTATATATTCAAGAAACATAATTTTTATATAACATTTCATGTTCTTTTGGTAACAATTTATTCATTTTTAATAGTTCATCAATTATGTTAATACCTTCATTTTTTAGTTCTTCATTATTATTTCCAGCATTAATTGAACCACAAATTAACTCCAAGTCATTAACCAATTCTTCCGGATTACACGGACAAACGTCATAACCTTGTCCCCTAATTACCTTTTTAAATTTCATAGATCTTTTATTGATAGGTAATCCTGACTTTTCTGTTAATTCTTTAAATATTTTTCTAGAATGAATTGAATGTTTTTATTGTTATATCTTTTATTAACTAAATCAATTAAATCATTATCTACTTTAGTGTTAATTACTTCTTTTCCAGTTATTCTATCCTTAGCAATAAATTTGTTTTGTCTATAAAGTTTATTTAAGTTAATAATTAAATTACCATATCGTCCATTTGGTGAAGCTTTATATGGATTCAGAACCTTTGGTTCTTTAAGAAAACTTTGTTTTTGATTATGATGTTTTATTCCTTTTCCCATATACTTTCCTTGATTAAGAATATCTTTAATCGTTTCTCTATATCTTTTTAAATGTTTCTTCTCGGCTATAATTGCTTCCTTTTGCTTTAATTCAAGATCTGTGGGATTTTTCATTCTGGTTATTGCACCAGATTCATTATCCAATTTTTTTTATATCCTTTGATGCATTTTCTATGATTCCCTCTACTTCTTTTCTAGTCATTATTTCATCAGGATTTTCAGATTCGGTGTGAAAAAATTCACTTCTTGTGGTGTATTATATTTTTCACCTAAAAGATCTAAATCAATTTCTTTATTTAATACCTTAGGATCAAATTCTTTTGGTCTTGCTCCCAATTTTTCTGATTTTTCGGTTGTATCATCAGATGTTTCAGTTATTCCCATCTTTTCTCTTCCATAATCTTCTAATTCTTTTAATTTATCTTCAGGTATCCATCTAACAGGTTCATCTCGCCAATCTATTGGTATATATTTTTGTTGTCTTTTAGATTTTTCAACTTCTCCAGGAGACCCTGTAATTAGTTGCGGTTCTTGGAATAGCTGTGGTGAACGTTGATATGTTTGTATGTCTTTCATTTCATCACCTAGTAACGCTAATTGCTCCTTTATTCCAGGTAATGCTTTTAATTGACTTGTTAATTTTTCTTTTTGACTTTCTATTCCTTCAGTAATTGGCTTATAAATTTCAATGTACATATCCCGATTTGTAGCTTTTTTAATTTTTTCTTTCATTATTTCTTCTCTAAGAGCCCTCATCTTTCGCCCGACTAAGTTTTTTCTTATTCTCATTTCATTAAGTTTTGATTGCATTTATATAAAATGATGTAAGATAATGTAAAATAATGTAAGATAATGTAAAATAATGTAAGATAATGCAATATTATTTATAAATGGAAATTCCAAATTATGATACAAAAAGTGATAAATCTAATAAGTTTAAACAATTTAAGCAATATCCTTTTATGCCAGATTCATGTTTTAGAATGTTGATATGTGGATCTTCCGGATCTGGAAAAACAAATACATTAATGCATATACTTCGAAAACCTCTTATATATTATGATACATTATACTTGCATGCTAAAAACCTAGAACAATCTAAATATCAGGATTTAATAAATCACTTAAATGAAATTGCAAAAAGAATTAAAGTAGATCCAAATGAAATACTTGAATATTCAGCTGATTCCAACCAAATTGAACCTCGTGAGAATCTTGAAAACAGAAAAACAAAAAGTAGTAATATTTGATGATTTTGTACGTGAAGATAAAAAGGTTCAAAATGAAATAACAAAATACTGTTGCGCTTGCCCTCAAATAAATGACTGGTGTCGCTGGCAAGGCTACTCGCAGTCCAAGCTCTAAGTCTGAACCTAGAGTCGCAACATGAAAACCTAATGTGGGCACATGGGTTCGAATAGGACACCTTTAAGATTTCTGAATGTATAAGCTGACAAATTCAACCAGTTCATATATTTATTATATTTTGTATGGTTGTATTTATATTTCAATGATACAAATACAGATGTGCATGAATCTCATGTAAACAAAAGTTGAGACCGGATTCGGTCAAGTATCAGATTGGGTCACTCTGACCAGATTGGGTAAAATCACTATCTTCTATAATTATAGTAAAATAAATGTCAGGATAAGTAAAAACCGAGCTCCCATATAATAAGAATACCTAAGAACAATATTCAGGTTCGTTTTATAACCTTACAAGAACTTGACCAGATTGGGTAAAGTCTAGCCTTCTGCACCGGGTCTAAAGGATCTCTATAAAAATACTGTTTAAACGTCGAATCTGTGTTAGTAACCAGTACAAATACGCTAAATAGATAGAATAATCAAAAATGGGTAAGCACCTCCACGTTGGAGTACATTTCTAGAGACAACTGCCCGGTTCAGTGATAGAAACACAAGTGACAACTAGCTGTCAAAAACTGTAAACAAAGATCCGCAGTATAGCGTTTGGCCGCACGTGAATGCCAATATGACGTCACGTCCGGATAAACAAATGCGCAGAGGAATCGCGCGTATATTTAGGAGCTTGATTTCTACAATAAATATGATGAATGGAATGGTAACACCGATTGAAATGAATAAAGTACAGTCCATAATTACTAACAAAACCAACAATCCAGGTTGACAAAGAGAAATAAGCGTAAAAATAGCGATATAAGTGGAGTCAATCTGAGTCGCCAGACGCACATAAAAGGTATAGTAAGAAAGCGTCTCAAAACTGTCAGTTAAATGTCAAGCTCGGTAGGCTGTTCATAGCAATACTTTATTCAAGGACGTCACAAAAACTGTTTTGTTATTTATTTAAGTCAGTCTTACTATAAAACACCAAAAGATATTCGAATTAACTGTTCACATTATATTTTATTTGAAAGTCCAGGTAAACGAGAAAATGATATGATTTGTAATGAACAAAATATTAACCCCAAATCTTTTCCTAATGCAACAAATCAAAAATATGATTTCTTTTATATTGACAAACCAAGGAAGTTTTTTAGAAAAAACTTAACAGGAATTATATAATAATTATATAATGGGAGTTTTTAATGATGTAAAACAAATTAATCAACCTGACAGTATAAGTTAAGTTAAATTTGATATTGATTTAAGTGATTATGCTACTAAAAAACAATTCAAAAAACTTAAAAAGGAAAAAGAATCGTATCTTCACAAATATAAGGAACTTGATAACACAATGAACAGAGCATTAGATATGGGAGGTAATGAAATAATCAACCTAGGAGATCCAGATAAACCCAACGATGCAGTTTCAAGACGATTTGTGTTTAAAAAAGTTCAAAGTGTAATAGATAACTATAATCTTGAAGATATCAAAAGTATAAAACAAACACTAGAAGCAGAAGTAAAGAATATTGAAGAATTAACAAAAGATTTTAAAAAGAATTCATTATTAATAGTTCATTTACAAGGTAAAATTGAACAAGAAATGAAAGCTATGGTTGATTCTATTAAAGAACTTGAAGAGAAATCTGATTTGACAGATGAAAACATAAAAGAAGTATTTCGAGTCAATTTAAACATTTTATTCACTCAAATTCAAGAATTAAAAGATAGTATGATTAAACATGAAGAACTAAAAGACAAGATTATGAAGCTGAGAAAAAGTTACAAAATATGTATCAGTTAGAAATTAGAACAGAAATAAATAAACTAAATACTGAAACTGAAAAAAGCATAAAGATTTATTAGAATTAATTTCAAATAAACTTGCAGAATATAATTCTGAATTGGAAAAGGCAGCTTCACAAAGAGGTGATGACCATGACACAGCATTAGATGACTTTAAAAAACAAATTCGAGGTTGGGTAAGTACTATCGATGTACGTCACAATTTACAGTACGCAAACTTAAGTAATCTTACAGAATTATTACAAAAAGATACAGCGCAGCTTAATGCTTAAATTAAAAATAATAAAAATGAACTGGACTTTGTAGCTGAAAAATCAGTTAAACAAGGAGAATCAATAACTGCTAATACTGAAGCAATTAACATAATTAATGATCAGCTAGAAAATTTGAAGAAACAACTTGTAGACATGATTAATAATGTTGATGCACGTCACAATATAAAGTACGCAGACTTAAGTAAACTTACAGGTTTATTACAAAAAGATATTAATGAATTTAATGATAAAATAAAAAAAATAATAAATGATCTGGACTCTGTAGTAGAAATATCAGCTAAACAAGGAGAGTTAATTACTGCTAATACTAAAGCAATAACCACTAATACTCAATCAATTTCAACTAATACTGAAGAAATTACAAAAGTAAAAAATGTTTTCTTAAGACAAGAAACACAATTAGCTAGAACAAAGGGTGTTGTGACAATTTATCTGCTTCTGAAGTTGCTACAACAAAACGAGTTGATGATTTAGCTGAAATAATTCTTAAGCTTAAAAAGAAAGACAAAAAAATAAAAGAATTGGAAAAAGAAATAGAAAAAGTAAAACGTGAAGTGTTTCTTTTTGAATACAAAAGTAAAGAGGATCAGGGGATATTACACGGCAGCAAAATATATTCTCACTTTGAAGTATCAATGTAAAAGTATTATGATAACCGTGGTGTCTGGATATTATCATTGTATACTTTGTTTGATTTGAATTATATTGAAGTGAAAGGCCTGGTGGATGTGGGCTATTTAGGTTTATTTAATTTGGAATCTGGAAATATCGTAGATTATAAAGATTTTATAAACACAAACCAAGAATATAAACAAGCTGTACCATCTGTACCTTTAAAAAATGTGTCCTTTGTAAAAAAAGCCGGAATTTATATAATAGATGTCAGGTTTTATTTAAGATTTGGGCACCCAATATCACATTTAGTTTTTAGGTGGTGGCAAGAGGGTTTTATCGGTGATTTTCCTTCTGGAAGTGTAAATATAACACCTGAGGTCAAAGACATCAGTGACATCAGTGACCTTAGCGACGATGATGTGTTAGCAAATATGTTCAGAACTGATCCGTCAGTATATGTGTATGAGAAAAAAATTAAAATTTATCTAACAGAAAAGACAATGTTTGACATTAATCCTTGTATCATAGCTCGGTGTTTTTTCTTAACAAATTTGGTGCAGATAATTCATATACACTGAGTACAGGGTGCGGTAACTAAAAGTGTGCAGGTATTTAATACCCGCACGCTAGTTACCGCACTGGTAGATAGGGAAGTATGTCAGCATGTCTGGAACAGTAGACAGCAAAGAGTATTTTATTGATTTTCTGCTCTCACATTGGTTTATTTTACCTGGGCTTTACACATTAGTAAAGCAAGGATTTTAAGTACTCACTGAACTGCTGTATATGGCAATATAGACCGCCTACAACTACCATATATGGATGGCTATGATACAAAACAGAAAGAACATTAAAACTCTCGGGTAAACGATTTATACTCGGGGGCTACGCCCCCTCGTACAAATCGTTTACCCTCGAGTTTCAATGCTCTTTCTATTACTTACAGCGATGCATCAACCCCCATAGTAGAATTTTTTCTTTTGCCACGTAGTTATGTCAAATTTTACATATTTGAGGAATATATAAATTATAAAGAAAGTAAACTTTTGAATTAAAACCTTAATTTAAACTTTAATTAATTACTGTGTTTTTATTTAACTGGAATAATTAATATAATGGGAATATTTGATAATATAAATGAAAAAGTAAATAAAATAGAAAGGCAAATAATAAGAAAACCTCCATTGTTTTTATCATGTTATACTCAAGATACCGATAGTGGATTATTTCAATGGAAAGTTGTAAATGCTAGTCCTGGTTTAGTTCAAAATGGTAATAATGTAACAGTTAAACAAAATTGCATCTTAATTATTCTTGTTGATGCAATTAAATTAGATAAAGGAGAAGCTAAATTACAACTACAAAATAAAGAAAATGTAATTCTTCAAAGTTACAATGCAAAAAATAACAGAAAAAATAAATCTATTTCCATTAATTATGCTAATGAATTTAAAATAAATGATGTTATTTATATCAATTCTTTAAACGTTATGAATATTCAATTAACAATTTATGGTTCTATAATTTAAGAGTTAATTTAAGAATGAATGTAAGAATAAGCTAACGTATCAATACCATTATCAAGAATATATCTTTTATCGTAATAACATTATAAAGATGTTTTATTTATAACATAACTGGAAAGATTATGCTTATCAGAACGAATAACTTTAAAGGTGTGATTACTTTGGGTTGAATTAAACAAAGTATCTTTGTAATTTTTATGAACTGTTTTTTTCTTAACAACATGTTTTTTTTTAATTCCTTTACATTTTTAACATTAACTTCATTTTCTAATAAATATGAATACATTTTACTTCTTAATCCGACAAATTCAACAATGGGAATGCCGGCAGCTTCATCTTTAAATTTTCCAATTACTTTTTTATTATTGTCGAAATAAAATTCTGATTTTGGGTTATAATCACTATTATGAAGTAAGTCTTTGTCCTTATAAAAATCCTCATATGCATCTTTGGTTTTTATTTCATAACATAATGAATCAGTGTCAGTGAATAAAAGCTTTGCTGAATCCTCGTACTTTTCCTTAGTATAATTATAATGAAAATCATACATTAAATATTTTGATAAATCTAGAATGCACATTCCAACATAACAAGGTCTGTTTAATAACAAACTTTCTTTTATTCTATAAATGCCAAACAAATTCTTGTTAAACATCGTTGAACTAACAAATGAAGGTTTTGTTATATATTTTAATAAAAGGTTTTCATCATGAGTTAATTTAATATTAACCCTCTTGCGTAAATTCTCCATTGTCTTACCGAATACAGAGTTGTTCATCAACTTAAAAAAGTCTTTTTCAAATCAATTTTTCGCTTTAGATCTTTTTTGAGTATTAAAATCAAGAACTTTCGTCAAAAGTTAATATTTTGTGTATTTTTGTTACTTTTAACCCTAATTGTGTATATAGTTCAAGATTTTTATAATGAACTACATAATTTTGTTTTTTCATTAAAGTTGGAACTAATTTTTTTACATTACTTTTTCCTATTTCAAATTTTTCTTTAATAGTTTTACTATAGTCAGAAAGCCATTGATCTGGTATTTTAATTTTTTCAGGAGCTAAAGGATAATCATTATGTACAGTATGTAATTCTGTTGGATATTCAAGATCACATTCAACTATAAAGTTAGTTTTACCTTTTGAAATTAATTTCTTGAATTGTTTCTCGGATATAAATTTGAAGTTTCCAGAGGGCAAAGGTTGACACATAGCCCAACCGTAAAGGTTATTGGCGTCGAGGTACATAATGTATTTAGATTCTAATTTAGGATCATAATCTTTCATATATTTATTGTTTGCTTTACTGTATCTGTTTGAAATATAACTTATTCCTCCTCTCAGTCCCTTTTCAATAAAAAGATACATATCAATATCAGTCATTAAATCTAACTTAATTCCAGTCATTTTTAACATTGCATCCCAAGCTAACCCAGGACTACTAAAATAATGACAAGGATCTAATTTGTAGTACTCTAAACATAATTTTCTAAAATTTTCGAATACATCAGCTAAAAGTAATACGTCAGTTTTTAAATATAGATCATGATATTATCCCATTGTTTTAATTTTAAATTTATTCCAAACATTTTTAGCATGTTCATATTCGTTGTCAGATATGTGTGTTTCATTTAAAATTGAATAAAAATCTTCTTTAGGGGGTAATTTTGTTTCTTTGAATTTTTAAAATGAATCCATGTAATCATATGGATAAACACCTTTTGTTTTTAATAATTCAACACTTTCACAACTAAATTCAGTTAATGTGTATTTAAATTCTGGAATATTTTTACTAGGTTATCCAATGATTGAGACATAAATTGGAATGAATCAATAAAGATCAAGTCGGAAATCATAAATGCCATATATCTTTCCATATTGTTAGGAATAACATTAATTTCTTTTTTGAATTTTCCTATTTGTTGCATAATAAAATGACCATCATAACCTCTTAAATTATGAAACATAACAGGAATTTTGTGTGTTAGTCTAAAATTAATATTACATTCTGAGTGAGCACTTCCTCTGAATTTTCCTGTTATATGACAGTGGTCTCTTACTTTGATTGAATCTTCTATATATTCTTTTTCACAAATGTGACAAGATTTCTGCTTTTTAAATTCACTTTCATCTTTTTTTAGACATTCTTAGTTCTTTGTTAAAGTGCTCTTTAAATATTTCTTTACAATATTCCTCTTCCTCAAGCATTTTTTCAATAAACTTATAAACTGCATAAGGGCCTCTATAAATCTGGGTTGGTTTAGTATATTTATCGTCATAACAACAAACAACTCTATAGCTGTAACCACAATCTATATGATTTTGATATGGTTCAGTAAATGAATATTTAGGTGATGGTAAAGCAGTTAAAACTTTCTTAGTTATTGATTCAAAATCAGCATAAATTATAAAAGGCACTGCTAAACCTTTAAGATAATTTCTAAATTGTACTTTACTTCGCTCTTTTGGCATTTTTACGCCTTGGGTACCATTAATAGCTAAACAATTTGGTATGTGTTCATTTAATATTCTTTCTTGAGTAAAATGTTGTAAGCAACTTTTACAAAAACATTTTCTATGTTGGTATTTGGTTTTGTTAGTCATATACTATTAAAGGGTTTTATCCAAACATAGTGGTTTATCTTATCTTTATTAATCAATAACATGTCACACCTTTCGGAATATTGATATTTTGATATGTACAATGGATAAATTCCCGTAGGTTCTTCATAACCAAATATATTAAATGATATTTCATTTAAAACTTCTATTTTAGGTATTTGATTTAATGTAATAGGAAATTTTATTCCAGTATAATCAAGATTGTTTATATGTTTTTTATATTTTGAAATTTTTTGAGGATCTTTTTCAACAGGAAATTTATAAGCTAAATGACACCATCTAAAACATTCGTTATCATCATTCTTTATATTTATTTATCCTTTCATTGAATTTTGTAATAGTTTTGGTAACTCTAAATAACTTGAAGCAGCCGATGGACTATACTTATTTCTATTTATATAATGAGCATCAACTGACTCTATTCTCCAGCCACTTCCTTATAAAATCCAATTACCAGTTCTATTTATTATTTCATCAAAAGCTTGGAGTAAAGTGTTTTTTATTTGTATTAATTATTTCTAAAGCCTTTGATTGAAAATAAGCCGATTTATATATTGTATCTGTTGCACTTATTTTTACAAAAGTTAATTTTAAAACAATATTTATTTTTATACCTTTTAAAGTTTTAAGTTCAGATTTAAGTATTTCATAAGAGTAGTTTATAGTTGAATATAATTGATTCTTTGGATCTTGTCTATATATAATTTTAATTTCAAATTTCTTATAATATTGCTTTGTAGATCTCTCAATTTCCATCTATATATTATATTTAGAAAAAAAAAATCACTAAGGAAAAAAGGATTAAAAAATAATAAAATAAATAAAGTCTAAGAAAAAATAAAATATTTAAATTTATATCTTTTTCCGCTGGTTTTTGATATTCCACTTTTAACTTGGTTTTTTCCTTTGCAGCACATTGTTATTAACCCTGAATTAATATTAAGGTCTTTGGATGCTGCATAAGTGCTTTTATATGTTTTTTCTTCATAAGTATCACAATTGGTTGCAATAACATTTTTAGGATTGTTTCGAATATTATTTAGTCTGGGACAATCACATAATCTTTCGGCATTTTCTTCTTCAGTTAATAGACAACCATAGTCCCATCAAATAAATCATTTTTCAAAAGATAAGGATCTATAACATTTTGTAATTTATCAATGACATGATTTTTATACTCATCACTAACTATTTGATCAAGTTTTGATTTAATAACATTTCTTCTTTTAAGAACTTTTTTATATGAATTTTTGTCTGGATTCATTATTTCTCCTAAAGTGCTAGATAATTTTGGCATAATCATTCTATCTACCTTTCTATTAACCATTATATAATATACTTATAGAAAAAAATCTCTAAAAACGCACGTAAAATTTAATACAGCTCTTCTTCTTTTTTACTTTTATATCCGTTAAGTTTAAATTTCAAAAGGCATTGAATAATTTTTTCTTCCTGCATTTCTAATAGTATTGTAAAAATATCCTGAATAACTTTTTTCTCTTCTTCTTTATTTACTTTTCCAATCCGTGCTTTTGTTATTAGTTGTTTTATTTTGTGATGATGTGCTTTTAAAATAAATTTCTTGTCGTCAAGTTTTAGTCTATTAGTAAATATGGTAATTACTGATGGAACAGCGCCAGCAACTGCTATAAATATAAGAATAGCTGGAACAAGTGCTAATGCAGCTAAGCAACCAAAGATACCTGCTGTAATATATAACCCAGTACTTACTCTCTCACAAAATTTATAACTTTTTCTGTAAGCAGCAGCTAGTTTAGTTAAGTGAATAATTAATTGATCTATTGTTTCTATTCCATTATTAGAAATTAGATTTTTATGACTCATTTATATAATATATTTTTTAAATTAAATTTCTTCCAATTCACTAAATGGTACCCAACTATTAAATTTTTCACTATAACCTTTCCATTTTACTAAAGCTTGTTTTTTCTTATAGTCTCGTCTAATAACTTTTTCTATTCTAAAAATCTATTGTGTAGTAGGTAAAAGTAAAACGAACCCTGAATTATTTCATCATTTAAATCTTTTATAGTGTATGTCGGATTTGTATTATTAATTTTATAAATTATAAATATTTCCTCTGTCCAGTCTGGTGTATATCCTTTTTCGAAATGCCTTTTCAGTTTGCTTAAGTGAACTCGATCACCAATTTTAAATTTTGCTTTACTCTTTGGTATCTTTAAATTACCATATAAGTTAAAGTAAACAGTACCTTTATTTAAGCTTTTACTGGCTTCGGTTGGTGTCATTTTTATGCTAGAATGTTTTGTTTTGTTATATTTATCAACCATTTCCTGCAAATTATCTAAATAAGTATAAGTATTATTTGCTGTAAAATATTTCCACATTATTCTTTTTAAACTTCTATTAAATCTTTCAATAACTACAGCCTTTCCTTCATTAAATGTATGGTACATAGAGGATATTTGTTTGTTTGCAGTGAGATATCGAAATATATCATCACCGATAAGGGAGACAATTGAATATTTTCACGAAGGCGGAGCCTGAGTGAAAATATCAGAATTGTCTCCCTTATCGGTGATGATATATTTCGATATCTCACTGCAAACAAACAAATTTTCTTTTTATTTTATGCTAGTTTGTGAAGATCAACGAATTTTCTGTTTATTACGTACATAAATGTTCATATAAATCCAATATTTCATGACGAAATTCGGATTTATTTAAGCTACCGTGTTACATATGATATATCCGCTAAATTACCATGGACACTTAGGCACATTAATATCGAATATTGGTGATTAGGTTCATTTAATCAACAAGACGCCATTTTGTTTTTAAAAACAAAACCTGCATTTAAATATTTTGTGTAAAAAATACACAGTCCGCGGCTAACAGAGACATTGACAAATTCCGGTAGTTAAGTAGAGGCATATTTAAAACTTTTCGTGTCAATCCGTCAGTTCGTTGAATAACCGGAAGCTTGCTTTGTTTACCAAACACACGCTGAAGGTCATATTAAAAAAATCGACACGAAAAATCTAAACAACTGTGGAATATGCGTAAGTCCTTGGAAAATCAAGCTGCAGAATAAAATATCATCATGGATTCAATAGAAATAGCTAGGAAATATTGATCTAGGAGCTGCATAGCATAACAAAATGGATGGAAGTTGAAACACAACTGGCTTGGCTTGGAGTGGGAAAGTACTTCGACGAAAATGCTGGCATATTACGTAAGGCTGAGTTGATGTTTTGTGATAATTAACTAAGACAACAACCAACTAAATGTGCTGTCGCCAGTAAAATCTACCACACGATAGTAACCCAATGGAAAAAAGTAGAGGAAATTAACATAGATACACGAATGGCAAGGCCAAGCAACCATGCTGACATTTAGGTAACATTATTTCTTTTGCAGATTTAATTATAGCTAGCCTGTTCTATATAGGATTGTCTAGCAGTTTATGACTCGTGTATCACTGTATGGCTTGAGTATTAGTATAATCCAGTAATTTTAAAGGCAGTAAAGGGAGGTAATTAAAGAATATATTTCAAGGGAGATAATTTATCTGGAAAAAAAGAAGTTCGGCACTGTGAGTGATATCGATTTATATCTCACTGCTATTTTCCAGTATTTCACCAATAAGCATAAAATAAATGTTAATTTTATTTTTATTCAAAAATGATTCAAACTTTTTATTATAGAATTCTTTTCCTTCATCTACCCATAAATTTGTTGGTGTTCTACCTTTTAGTCGAGCATGAAGCTCATCAGGAGCTGAAGCTCCAGAAATTATTTTTTCAAATGCTTCAGTAACAGATTCTCCAATTTTATTCTTTAATGGAATAACCCAAGCATATTTACTAAATATATCAATAACGGTTAACAAGTACTTTACTCCTTTATTATATTTTGAAAAAGCTTGCATGTCAACTAAATCAGCTGACCAAGTATCATCAATGTCATGGACAATCACTCTTCGTTTCCTAAATTTTCTTTTAATTGGTTTGTGTAATTCTTCTGCTAATTCATCGCTCCATGTGATTCCGGGGGTATACTCTAAGCCCTTTTCCCGTTTTTTGACTTTTGTCTGGGTGTTAAGCCCATAGGGAACTGTTGTTCCTGTCCCAGCCCAAGTTTATATTTCGTTTTAATTATAGGTTTCACAACTAAATGTTTTGCAATCTTTTCCCCAAATGTTTTTGATTTAGTATTATTTAAATTGGAAAGCATTTTTTGTCGCATGTCCCCTTTTTTTACACCGCTGTCATAGCAAAATTCATGGTCCATACATACAGCATCCAATTCATTGACAGGGGGCCCATTATCTAGGGGATTTCCTGGCCCACAATAGTTATATCCTGGAAGTGTTAAACCTTTTTTAGGTAATAAAGGTAACATTGCTTTCTGAATATCTAAATTACCCCCTGTACTTTTAACAAACTTTGATTTCATTTTTACACAAGACGAACAGGTAGCCATTATCATTTTTCTCCCGTTTTTTGTTGTAACATAATGAGGATTTATATTATCAGTAAATCTTCTTTCTTTCAAACAATATATTTTATTCTGTAAACTCATTTATATTATATGTATTTAAATTTAATAGAACACTTACATTAAATCAGCTGTAAAACGTTTTATAACAGAACACTTATATTAAATCAGCTGTAAAACGTAAAGCAAAGTATCAAATGTAAATCAAACAAAACAGGGAAGTTTAAAGAAAAGTGGTATTCATTCATAAAGTCAGCCGATATGTTTCCTTTATACTACAAGTAAAACGACACCGGTGTCGCAAATACTTTCATTCATAAAGTTAACCGATGCGTTTACTTTGTATAAGTGTATTGGACATTTAAGCGTGTGACATACTCAAACGGTAAAATGATTTTATATGTCTAATAATGTACTTACTAATTAAAAATAAGTTCAAATACCTTACATTTTATTAATGGAATTAATCTGCAAAATTTCTGCCAAGTGGCAGCAATGTGACAGTGTCTGCCAACTTGGCAGAAAAATGGCAGGCTTTTGATTGGTTCAATTTGTGGTTTCCTACATAGCCATTTTCAGAAAATATGTCAGCTATTTATAACCGGGTTTTTGAAAGTACGAAAAAAAAAAAAAAAAAAAAACAAAAGTAAGGTTACAAACCTGTGTTTTTTAATTGTGTGAGTGGATATTTAATAAAACACTTAAATATTAAATCAGCTGTAAAACGTAAATCGATCAAGGGGAAGTTTAAACGAAATTGTACTTCAAATGTAAAGATATCGGTTTTATGAATGAAAATAAATCCAATAAAATGTGACACCTGTAAATCTTTCTTCCGGGTTTTAAACTTTGTGCACTTACAAAATAGAAACAAGAGGTTAAGTGAGGTTAAACTGACCCTGTTTTCGTGGTAGGATTTTGACAAATATTTGGTGGAAGTGTTTAATCATATTTCACTATAAGTTTTCATATAGTACTGTGAAAACATATTTATTTTTTGTTTTTAATTGCTTGACTTTGGGTTTTTTAGAAGTGGTGAAAAGGTTAAATAAGGTCAAATAAGGTCAAATAACGCTCGCATCGGTAGTTCTTATACTACTCGACATGTCGCGCGCAAGACCCAGGGAAAAGGTCAAGGTCACACTTAGACGTTAAAGGTCATTTTTCATGATAGTGCATTCGTGTCCGGTCCATATCTTTGTCATCCATGGATGGATTTTCAAATAACTTGGCATGAATGTGTACCACAGTAAGACGACGTGTCGCGCGCAAGACCCAGGTCCGTAGCTCAAAGGTCAAGGTCACACTTATACGTTAAAGGTCATTTTTCATGGTAGTGCATTCGTGTCCGGTTCATATCTTTGTCATACATGGATGGATTTTCAAATAACTTGGCATGAATGTGCACCACAGTAAGACGACGTGTCGCGCGCAAGACCCAGGTCCGTAGCTCAAAGGTCAAGGTCACACTTAGAGTTAAAGCTCATATTACATGATAGTGCATTGATGGGCGTGTCCGGTCCATATCTTTGTCATTTATGCATTGATTTTAAAATTATTAGGCATGAATGTGTACCACAGTAAGACGACATGTCGCGCGCAAGACCAAGGTCCGTAGGTCAAAGGTCCTAAACTCTAACATCGGCCATAACTATTCATTCAAAGTGCCATCGGGGGCATGTGTCATCCTATGGAGGCAGCTCTTGTTTATTATTCCTTAGACCATAATGTGGGTGTTACTGAAGCAATCATCGAACTCGAACTAGGTTTTGCGGCGCAATAAATATTTTATGTACGCTTCTTGCAGATTGCACAATATTTGCGGTTTCTGATGTGATAACAATGTGAAATACGGCTACTATGTAGACTATGTTAATGAGACAAAACATGGAAACACTGCAAAAAAATCTTTAGACCTGGGAAAGAGTTTTGACTTTTGACACTCAAATCATTAATTAAGTGTTCTATCAAAACCACAGAGCCATCCAGCCTAATGCGTCAGCAAAATACTATTAACCAATCAATAGCCAGTAAACTGTAACACCACACGCCTCTTTCTATGGTGCATAGATTAAGAAAATAGAAAAAGTGGAAACTCCACAGGTCGCTCAACACAACAGAAACGAAAATGTTGCAGGCTCGGTTTGATTGAGCCTGTTCATGGACGAAGTCAACAGTTTTTTTTAAACACACAAGGATTTATTTACAAGATGAGCTGTACTAAGAATCGATCCAGGTATAAATACATCCGGTAAACCAAAAACAAACAAAGGTATAAATACATCAGCTTTTTAAACAGTGTTTGTCCTTTTAAATAATTTATACTTCTTAGCCGAAAAGTTCTATGTTACAATAACCCAACAACCCTTTCTAACCTTGTGTTAGGTAACATACCTGAGGAGGCCCAGCAGGGTAAATCAGAAGATACGAAAAAAGTGTTGCATAACTTCTTAGTTGAAAAAAAATGAAATTTGCAAAGGAATTGGGGTCTCAAATTCAGTTTGAGAGAGTGCATAGAATGGGTGAAAAAGAGGATAGGAAAATCAGAAAAATTTTAGCAAAATTTACATTCTTCAAAGAAAAGGAAATGGTGAGAAAATCATGGAAAGTGCTTGAAAATACTAATTTTTATTTCCATGAACAGTACCCGAAAGAAAGAGGCGGAAGCTTATAAAGGCGGCTAAGAGGCGAAGAAGGAGGGAAAGAGAGCTTGGGTGTCCTATGATACTCTTTATAGATGGACGTGCGCAAAAGGATAAATAGGATACAGCGGGGGTGGTCTGAGCGTTCTATCTTGGAATGTAAATGGACTTACGGACTAAAACGAAAATTAGTCAGGACTTTGTAGATATTATTGTAGCAAATGATATCATATTTTTGTATGAAAGATGGACATCTAAGTCAAGCAAAATAAATATAGATGGCTACGTAACGCATAACTTTTATCGTAAATTTCAGCATCGTAATTCTAAGCGTGCTAGTAGTGGAACAGCTATTGATTTCAAAGAGCCCTTGAAAGATGGTATACAAATTGTCCGTAACCATAATGATACTGTTATATGGCTTAAGTTAGATAAGAATTTCTTTCGTGTTGAAAATGACATTTATCTGTGTGCAGTTTATTTGTGGTGCGAAGATTCGCCAGCTTACAATATATGTAATGTAGATCTATTTGATCAAATTCAAAACGATGTGTTTGATTTTGAAAGTTACGGGTCACTGTATATAACTGGAGACTGGAATAGTCTGGTAGGCCTAAGAAACAGTTACATTACTTGTGATATGTATAACGATGTCATAATTTTTATGATTATATTCCAGATAAACCCCTATCTAGGGCCTAACTTGACAGACACTGTAATGCGTTTAGGATTAAACTATTAGATCTTTGTAAATCTACAAATTAGCAGATTGTGAATGGGCGTTTAGGCAATGACCATTGTAACGGTTCTTTTACCTATGCGTCTAAACAAGGGTCGTCTGTTATAGATTATCTGGTAACAAATGAATGTAATCTTATAAATATAAAGGAATTTTCGGTACATTATTTTAACGAATGAAGTGATTATTGTCCATTCACGTTCTCGTTATTTTGTAACGTTTTATGTCATGATAATTACACGGCAGAAAATGAGACCTATGTTAAACACACATGGTCACAAGATTTGAGAAATGATTTTCGGTCTGTCCTTATATCAAAACTGACGGAATTAAATACGTGGACAAGAGATGTTGATTTAACTGATAGTACATGCATTGAGTGTATTATCAATGGATTTACCTCTATTATACATGATGTTGCTGATCCTTTGTTTAGCAAAAACATACAAGTCACAAAACTCAAAAGTTTATTGATGTATCTATTTCTACAAATAAAGACTGGTTTTATTATGAATGCATTCAAGCGAGAAAAGTGTATATTAGTGCATTGAAATAGCTACAATAGGAATAAAACAAATTATAATAGAGATCAGTTTTCTATTATGAAAAATGAATACAAAAGGATTGTTAAACAGAAGCGAATAAGATACTAATCGAAAAATATAGCCCGTATTAAAAATTTACGATATTCAAATCCGAAGCCGTTTTGGAAGTATTTTACCAGTAAAAGTAAATCTCAGCATAAGTTTAGACACTATTTTGAAATATTTTTCACAACTTGGAGATGACATTTTTAAGGCCAAAAATGAAGAAGCAGAATGTCTTTCAACAGTTTATGATTTCAATGATTTGAGTGGGTCTGATGAGTTTCTAGACAGACCTATAACTGTAAATGAAATACTGGATTCTGTTAAGACATTAAAGAGGGGTTAATCACCAGGTATTGATTTGTTATCAAACGAATATTTCTTAGAATCTATTGATATTTTGTCGTCACATTTATGTGATATATTCAATTAAATTATAGATAGCGGACATTTTCCTGAAATGTGGACTGAAGGCGTAATTGTACCATTACATAAAAAGGGCAATCATTATAGAGGAATTACGTTGGTTAGCTGATTGTCGAAATTACTTGCAACACTTTTAAATAAAAGGATAATGACATACTGTGAAAAAAAATTATATCTGATGCACAGTTTGGTTTTAGAAAAGGTAAATGGACAGATGCACTGTTCATTCTGTTAACTTTAGTTCAGAAATATGTAAATGAAAATAAACGCCTTTATTGTGTCTTCATCGATTTTAAAAAGTGCTTTGATAGTATATATAGAAATGCTCTCTGGTTAAAGCTGTATAAGAGTGGAATTAGAGGTAAAATGCTCTGCATTGTAAAAGATATGTATGAAAAGGTCAAGTCTTGTGTTAGATTGTGTAGTACCTACTCAGATTTCTTCGAATATGCATTTGGCTTGAGACAAGGGGAGGTAATTTCACCCATATTATTTTCCCTCTTTGTAGAAGACATTGAATTATTTCTTCAACAAAATATAAGTTGTGGTCTCACAATAGATGAAATTATATTTATTTTACTTCTGTTTGCAGATGATATGGTTATTTAAGGTAATTGTTCTGAAGAAGTGAATCAATCTAGATTTGCAGTGTTGCATTTTCCATTACTGCTCATGAACAGACTCAATCAAACCGAGTCTGCAATTTTCACTGTTTGCCTTGTTTTCGGTGCTTCCGAGGGATCTACTTTTCAGATTTTATTATTAAATAATTATTGTAAAAAATGGAGTTTGGAATACCGATAAAACAAAAGTTGTGGTATTAAGAAAACGTGGTGGTTTATTGCCAAATGAGGAATTTTATTACAACGGAAGTAAAATTTTGAATGATTTTAATTATTTGGGTACTATATTCAACTATACAGGTAGCTTTGTACTTAACCAAGAGCACATTGTTGCAAAAGCATTAAAAGCCTTAAATTTATCACTTGTTAATTGTAATAAATACCAGATAAAGCTTAAAATTTTGTGTCAGTTGTTTGATTCCTTCGTTGAATCTATCTTAAGTTACGCATCAGACATATGGGGTTTTAGCAAATCAAAGGAAATTGAGAGAATACAATTTTGTAAGAAGATATTAAAGGTTAAGACAACTACATGTACAAATGCTGTATATGGGGAACTTGCACGATATCCCCTTTATGTTATGAGATACGTAAAGATTATTAAATATTGGTTTCAATTTAGTAAAAACTGATAACATAATATTGCAGCATGCATATAGAATTGCATATGATGACTGTTTAGTTGGTAAGATTAACTGGTTGTCGAAGGTTAAAAACCTATTATCGGATTATGGTTTTACGTAAGTTTGGGAATCACCCGATACTGTATGTGGTGAGAAATTTGTTCTATATTTTAAACAACTTGTGATTGATTGCTTCGTCTAAGGCTGGTATGTTGGCAAGCAAAACAGTTCTGTTTTAGAATTATACACTATCGTTAAATGTGTTTTTGAGTATGAAAAATACTTGGACATCTTACCTAGTAATCTAAGAAGTTATTTAACCAAAATAAGACTGTCCTTTCACTCTCTGAGAGAAAATCAGCGTTATTGTATATATTGTGATAAGCATGACATTGAGGACGAATATCATGTTATTTTGATTTGCCCATGTTACTCTGGTTTGAGAACTGACAAGAAACAATTTTATAAAACTTAGCAAAATATGTTAAACACGCTCTGTCTTTGAGAACATCTGTTACACATATATAACAGCCCATCCTCTCAGAGGTTTAGAGGAATATTATTATAATTATAATCTACACTTGTTGAAATGTGACTTTATTATATGTATTGTATTTGTAAATTTGTTTTATGATGATGTGCCTGTGGTACAAGTCAAATAAAATATCTTTTCTGTTCTGTTCTAAATCTTCCATATCACTTAACCCTCTGTCTAACCCGATCTCATATTGTTCAATTAACCGATTCCATTTCTGTTAATCATTTCTAATTTTATCCTCCAAAATTTCGTCTCTCTTCCTAATTCAGTCTCTTTTTTTGAGCATTTTCCCTGAGTATTTATACATTCTTCACGATCTGCATCGCAATAACATGTTTACAAGTATTTCAAAATATTCGTATCAATTTCAAAAACATGTCAATCAAAACGTCCATTACGTATTCATATAACCGTAAACAACAGATGTAGAATCAAACATCATTGGGTATTTTTGTAAATAAATGACTGGTACTGAAACAAACAAAATAATTAGGGTCAAATCTAATAGACAAAACAGTCGACTGTGATTCATTTTGCTGAAGTTGTAAACAGCAACAGTAAGCTGACCAGGTAAACAAAGTAATTAAAATTTCTGAACAATTAATGGAAGTTCCATCAAAAACATTGACAAAATAATTAAGGCTGATCAAATCAATTTCTGTTGAGAACTTCGCAATATCTGACCGGTTATAATAGTAAACAAAGTCATTTAGGCCAAAACTTAATGGATAAAACATGCCTATGTTACGAAATTTGCTAGAGTAATAAATACCAACAATGACCTACACATGTAAACAAAATGAGTATTATTTGTAAGATTTATCAGAATGTTCTACCAAAATCAACAACAGATAAAATAAACACAATGAGTAACTAACTGAAAACTGACCTGTGAGCTATCATTGTGTTACAAAACGCAGAGTGAATATGAATATTCACAATATGAATGTTGTGAAAATACCATGAATGAAATATATCAATATTCTTATTCAAATCTGTCCTAACACAATAAAAAAAGTGTTCATAAGTAGCGCTCATTTGCTTGATAATTACGTGCAGAATTTGTCATCAAACTAATACTTATTATTAATATACTGGAGAGTATTTTTGCCAATACAGACTTATATCGAATCAGTGACAATAAAGTTTTTTTTTATTATTGTCTGAACTACACTTGATAGGTGTTTGTTTGTGAAACTATGCTAAATGTTGAATGCAGGATTGTATCTAACTTCCCTCTTCCCCTGACAGGCAACCGCATCAGCGAATCAAAATGTTTTCTTAAAGGCGTATGCTAGAATTCCCTGTTATGAGATGGGCGAAAATTTTCCCAATAACAGAATTTCTTTAAACTTTGCATATTGAAGGACAATCATCTAAGAAACAAAAAAATGCAATAAAAATCATAGGTCAACGGATTCGAAAAAGAGTTATCTGTCCTTAAAAACGTCATTTTTGGGGGAAATGCCGTTTTCAAGGGCAGATAACTCTTTTTCGAATCCGGTGACCTATGATTTTTATTGCATATTTTTGTTTCTTAGATGATTGTCCTTCAATATCCAAAGTTTGAAGAAATTCTGTTATTGGGAAAATTTTCGCACCAAATTCTAGCATACGTCCTTAAACTGTACCCTTGCTCACCATTTGACAGATAAATAGAGTATACAATATTGAATATTCATTGGCTGGAAAAGCTAAATATATCGAGTTCTTTTATCACGTTTTAAATAGTTGCCTGTTTTCTTTTGGTTTCTTTTCCAGCGATCCGCTACGCCGTTTGACGCCATGACGTAATGATTGTGACACCAGAAAAATTAATTGTTGTATAATAACACACAATTTTCAGCCTTCTTTGATTAATACGAAAATGAATCGGATCGTGTTAGAATATAATATATTGTTTTCGCGAATTTTTCATCAAACATCAAAGCATGAAAATCTTTGTTTAAGAAATAACATATCTCAGTCTGTAATTTGTCGTTGAATAAAATCATTGTTTGAAGTTCAGATGCGGAAGAATTATATCAAGAGGGCACAGTCCGAGTGATATAATGATAATAATACGCATCTGAACGACAAACAATGATTTTATTCAAGAGCAAATCACTAAATGGGATATATTATTTCGATTCTAACACGTTACCAATGATTTTCAGTACATCCTTTACTACTGCCATCAAATAATTGTCTGTTTTCTGTTGGTTTATTTTCCGGCGCGCAGCTATACCGTTTGACGATGTGGCGTCATTGAAATTAATTGAGCCGCACCGTGAGAAAACCAACATAGTGCATTTGCGACCAGCATGCATCCAGACCAGCCTGCGCATCCGCGCAGTCTGGTCAGGATCCATGCTGTTCGCTAACGGTTTCTCTATTTGCAATAGGCTTTGAAAGCGAACAGCATGGATCCTGATCAGACATGCTTAATTTTTGGGAAAAAAAAAACAACAACAACAAAAATAAAAAAACAAGTCGATAGAATGATCAAACGAAATAGAACATCAAATTACTTTTTATTTATATGTAACATAGATGATATTACATGTGTGTCTATTCATATTTACGTTATTAAACGAGTTGAATAAACTATTCAAATGCGAGGCTTTGCTTAACAATTTTAACGAGTTTAATAATTTTTGTGTAGAAAATAAAATCTGAAACGTATATCCCTCGGAAGCACCGAGAACAAGGCAAACAGTGAAAATTGCAGACTCGGTTTGATTCAGTCTGTTCGTGAGCAGTAATGGAAAATGCAACACTGCCCATGCCCACTAGCACCGGCTTAAGCAGTATTCAATCTTCAAATCTAAATGAGTTGAAATCAATGATTCCGAAAGACACAAATGTCATATTCTTTTAAAGACATGTAGGCTTTTCCTGTTGAAACATCTAAACTTCATCTTTCTTTACCTGTTACAGACCAAGTCAATCGACCAACGTCTCCTTTAACTTAAAACGACGTCAACGTCAAAGTTTTATTACACTAGTGTAATACCAAAGTTAAGTAATTACTTTATTTCACTCCCACGACGTCAAACATGTGATAAATAGTTCCAGTTAAGTGCGTGGATGCTTGGGAAAACATCATTTGTTTGCTATAATCGGCTTATGTCAAGAAATAATTACCTGGATAACAGAAAGTAAAATGTTGAAGATGGTTGGAGGCGTTTTTATTAGACGAAAACATTAATGTAAGAAAATTATTTCCGTGCTTACTTTAGAATAACCCTGTTATACCAGTAGGTGTCTGTTTATAATACATAAAGTATAATTGCGTCATAAAAACAATTTGAAAATAATTTCAACGTGACACATGAAGCATAAGATTACGTCATTACGCCTGGAGTATGTAAATGATATTTTTTCTAATGTTATGTCACTGAGACAAAAGTATTTGTTCAAGGACTTTCTTAAATAATTTATTGTCAACTTATAATGAAAGAAATACGATATGCATCTACATTAATTATTAAACAACGAAATTAGGAGCTTACAGTTAAGGTTACGTTTGGCTAATTTAAAAGGTGCTTTAACCCATTTAGCCTCTTAACGATCACGTAAAACCCGTGTATTAGTTACGTAGACTTTAAGATTTTAATTATGTAGACTTAAAGATTTTCGATAAGCATGGATAGAAAATGCTTCAGCGTGGTGTTAGTTCAGGGCAGTCCTTTATTTTATTTTTTTTAACGTTTCTTTAAATTCTGTACCAAAGTCTTTCATTTGTCAGTCATTATAAATTAACAAAATAGAAATTTTTAAAGTGATTTAATGCGATCTGGCAGTTTTCTGACTGTCTAAAATTTTGTTGAGTTAGTATAGAAAGAATACAATAATATCATAACACTGGGTTTTGTAGAACTTTTAAAATATTATTTACATTTTGTAGTTTTTGTAATACGAACTAATTGTTAAAATATACCGAAGGGGAGTTAGAAACTTCGTCAGCTGTACTTAACTGATTCCGATGAGTTTGTGCTAAAACCAAGCTGTAAGTATTTCCAAACAAAATGTAAACTTAAGCGTTAGCTCCCTAGAAACATTGAGCACAGAACGCATATCCACAACATGCCGCAAAAAGGAAACAAATAGTCACCGAAGTAGTTGAATATACTAGACTGTGTAAGTACCCATCAGCCTATATACATCTCATTGTAATGAAATAATGTAAATGAGGTGATTGCAGTTAGCCGTCAGTCATTACAATATAGTATTGAGATATTACGGTTCATGAATAAGCAAGAGGAAAGGGCCAAGTTATAGCAGCGAAGAATATACTGTCAAATAACAGACAATTATACGATTGCTTGAGGCAGAACTTTACAGACTAATTTTACGAACATCACGCGAAATTGTCTTCTTATTCTAGGACCGCTATTGAATAGTGCACAAGTACATGTATTTTGGGCTGAGTTTTATTTTGAAATAATTGTACTGTGGGCAGGAGAGTATATAATCAAATCAGAAATTATGGGGATTTTTTAATCTACTTCAATTAAAGGATTATAAATTACTGGAAAAATGTAACCTAATCAGTTTTTCAATACATTAATAACGTCTGATGTAATAAGCTTCATAAAGAAGGCAAAATACAATTTTCAAACGCACACTAATGGTGATGTTTTTTTTTAAGTCAATTAGTCAGCCAGTCAGTCAGTCAATCAGTCAGTCAGTCAATCAATTAATCAATCAAAATTTCTGAAGGTCTTTGATGTTATAATTAAGCTTGCTAGACTATATCATGAAACTTAATATCGTATAACATTATAAAAAAGTTTGTGTATCATGTAATATTTCAAGTTCATTTAGGTTTTAAGGCCTTTTTCGTAATAATTAAGCTTGCTATATCATTACTGGTAGTACGTCTGTTCAAAAGTTAATATTTATGATGAGATCTGTGACCTGATAAAGGAAAAGTTCACCTTTTTGAAAGGATAAAAGAACACAGTGGCTGCGCCACTCATGAAAACGTAAATTATGGTGTTCACAAGTGAAATATATATCGATCTTACATGTTAAACAAACAAATTTACTTTTTATTTAATTATTTTCAACGTGCATTTCGTCATGTAGCCCAATCAAGTCCACCCCAGATTACTTTTTATATTTTATTACGATGGAGCGTGTATCTTTATGTTCGAGCAGGTATTTCAATAAAAAAAATAAACATCTGTGTCTTTGTTGAAGTATATTTTGCAGAGATTTTCAGATTATTCATGTCATATTCCTTCGCATTTAAGGTGTAGTTTTGTACCAGTGAAAAGTATAAATGATATTTTCACTGTTTGAAACAGCGAAAACATCAATTTTATTTCACTAATTTTCCCAGTATTTCCAAGTATTTCACTGAAAAGCATAAAATAAACACTTTTACATTTCTCCTTCAATTATTATTCATGTGCGTTGTAGTTGTAAGAACCAGTAACATATATTCTTTAGCTGTCAGTGAATATGAAAATTTCCCAAGAGTCTCCCATTATGAAATAATTTTTTCATAAAGTTGTTTTGTATATACATTTTATAAAAGACTACTATTATGGAATATATACTGATTGTTGTCGATTATCAGAACACTCAGTATTTAGAAAAAAGAAGATCTAAAAGGAGTAGGCATTTATATCTATTTAGAATGTGCTTCAAGATGATACTAGGTCTGAATAGATATTAATCTTATTTGCTCCAGTACAAGGTAAAATCTTTTTGATCTATGGGTAAATATTCTAAATAAATAAAACGCGTAAATGGTGTTAAACCTATGCATGATAACTGCAAAGTAGAAATTCTGTAGAATACCCTTGGATTGATTATTGATTTAAAGAATGTTTGAGGATACGCAACATATTATGCATTGTATCGTATTGCCAAGACATTAAAAAATAATTTACGAAATTTTACGTAACCACTAAGCAATCACCGTGTTATATGAAAGTTAAAAGCATGACTCGTTGTTTGTTTATATATTATAAACAAATTCAAGTACATTTTACATTTTTAAACTTACATCTGTACACATCTGTTTCTTATTTCATCAAGAGGTTGCAAAAAGCAAAAACATTCATATATATATTTTGTAATGGTGATTTAGTTCGTATAAATTCTCTCTACTATATAATAATTTATAATGCGAACGTGTATCCTAGCGGATCTCACGTATGGGAAAGACAACTGTTCTGAATATAGTTATATCCCTTAATGCAAATTATCTATATATATATATTCAACGTATCCTCGAGATCCAGTTAACTTTCAGAGAGAGAAAATATAGCTTCCCTGGTCCCAATCAGTTAAAAAGACTAAAATGTCACTACTGATTTGTGAGGCATGAAAACAGAGATTTGTGTATATATATGCTAATGTTGAACCAGTACGAATGTGTAGTATAATTCGGGCTCGTATATAAAGCAGCATCGAAACTAATCTTATTGGGTTAGTGGACTTGCTGTGGCATGTGCGTGTTCGTTTGTACTGCTAGGCGCTTTGCCGTAACTGGTCTGGTATATTGTAATGGTGATTTAGTTCGTATAAATTCTTTCTACTATATATATAGATATATATATATATAGATAGATAGATATTGTAAAATAATCACAATTACTAAATATAATGATGATGTATAATCTGAAATGGGTATTAAGTGATCAATAAGAACTTTTTAAGTGTGTTATAATGTTATTTTGTGGTATTATGGTCTAAAGAATCCATCATACCAAATAGTTTTAGAACATTACTTTACATTTGATTTTCGGTCAGTGATAAGTCATATTATTAAAGAAATTCACATTCCTTTTACAATTAGTTAAGAATTGAGTCACATGTAAAACTGACAGGTTACATTTCCTCGCCTAGGTTACTCATCATTTGGCTACGTGATGATCGTTTCGTTGTCCAGTTACTAATTGTTTTGCCAAGCTGACTAAATAGAAATCATGGCATGTTTATTATAAAATTAATTTTATAAATTTTCCCATGGGAAATCTGTTAAATGATAAAATGACAAATAACTTTTTCCAAAGTCATGTTATGATGCACCTAGTGTAAAATAAGTTTAAAAGATAATGATTTATCATTTTAAGAAACAAATATATTTCCCATGGGAAATTCCCATGGGAAATCCACTTTCCCATGGGAAATTTATCATATGTTCTTCCCATTGGAAAGCTATTTTCCCATGGGAAAGTGTATTTCCCATGGGAAAAGACCGCATTCCTATGGGAAAATAGCATTTCCCATGGGAAAGTTAAGTTTTTAATGTTGACTGCTGCTTTGTTGGTGGTATAAAATCAAATTGAAAAGTATGGCGTGCATGAGAATTTGAAGTACTTTACTTCTGCGAAAGAATTTTTAAGATAGCATGTACAGAAGTACTTGCAGTTTTTGCCACATATTGGCGTGGCAAATTAAAATTGGCGGCCATTAAATACTGACTAATGTGGTCACACCGCGAGTTTCATGTTTACTCATCTAATGGACCGTTTAACAAAGAATGTGTCCATGGCATAGATGTAATTTTCTGGACGCTTATACACATCTGTTGCTTTAAAAAAGTACATGTCATTCTGTGATTTTTGTTGTTGAAATTTTGAACTTTTATAAGCGATAGATCTATATTGTTCTACGCTTACGCAAAATTTCAAGAAAGTCTTTCGGACATTTTTATAAGCAAAATAACAAATGACTGATTAGTTTTTTGTTCAGTATATTTACGTTATAAAATGGTATGCTGTATCAAAATAAAATGCAAAAATATTAGCAGTGGAACCATTGAATGTCATAGGGCCAGACAGGGTGTACAGGCATCCTTTCATTGCTAGCAACAGGATATCGTCGACGAAATGTAAATGGACCAATTAGAAAACAATCTAGTCATTCAGATTGTGTAGACACTTCAGCAACAGTTGCATTATGTATAGATTAGTGTATTTTTGTCTTTCACTAAAATAAAATAAATGCAATAATATCTAAATTCAAGCTTTTTGATTTTTTTCTCAGACTATATATTTCATTGAGACTCTTCCATTGCATACATGTACCTATCACAGATCACGGCCTTGTTGCAGACTCGTTAATCGCCCAGTTTGTATTGTATAACAAACATATCATATCTAAACATTGACTATTAAAGTCATCAAATGAAAAGTTGTTGTTTTTTCCATACTCCCGAGAATCAAATCTTACCGCAATTAGGCGACTGAAGGGTCTTTATACAATAACATTTTCATTAGTTGCGGAAATTGGATATTTTTATGTCTATTTCAGACAATCAGATTGTAATGCAGTCGAATAACACAAAGGTGATTGCTCGCGAAGTGTGGCTACTAACGCGTAAACTATGTCAGAAAAGGCATTTATTTGATTATTTCTTGCACCATATTGTCGGTGTTACTGAAGCAATCACATTTTGTATACGCTTCTTGCAGATTTCACAATATTTGTGGCTTCTAATGTGATAACAATGTGAAATATGGCCACTATGTAGACTTACCCTAAACCCTCTTTACACAATGAAAACAATCTGTTTTATAGTATGAAACTGTTGAATAATCAGCGTTTGCCAATCCTAATCATGTCCATGTTATATCATGTTATGTCAATACAATGGAAAAGCAGTCTACTTATGTTATCTGCTATACAAGTTAACACAGTCATACGTAACAGTTCACAATCATGGTCTTCTTTGATTTTCTCATTTTTCTAGCTAGTTTCCCCATACTTTGACACACACACACACACATATATAGGTAGCTTGGATTGTTCTGTTTCCAGCAGTAGTTTTCTAGTTTACCTTGAAAATGTATGTGGCATTTTACTTTTAACTTATGAAAAATCTCCCTTTGTTGACAAAGTTCATTACAAAAATTGTTACACTTTCCTCAGGGCATTTCTCGATTTAATCTTTACATATTTTTCTTTTCAAATTACTGATCACTGTAGAAATTGTGCATGTTTTCTTCATGTCTGGAGGTAAATGTGCATGGTTTACAGGAGATAATATTGTACCAAGTTACCTAAGCCTACAATGAAGATTAAGCAGAGTTATCTCCTACTTTCCAAATATTTTTCTGTTCAAATAACTCTATTCAGAAAATGATACTGTTTTTTTTTCAGACTGTGCAATCACACGCACACGCATATATAAACATGTATATATATATATATACCAGACCAATTACGGCAAAGCGCCTAGCAGTACGCCACAGCAAGTCCACTAACCCAATAAGATAAGTTTTGATGCAGCTTTGTACAGAGGCCCGATTGTACTACACATTCGTACTGGTTCCACATTTGCATATATATACACAAATCTCTTTTTTTTCATGTCTCACAGATCAGTAGACTGACATTTTAGTCTTTTTAACTGATTCGGACCAGAGAAGCTATATCTTCTCTCTCTGAAAGTTAACTGGATCTCGAGGATACACTGAATATATAGAGATAGTTTGCATTAAGGGATATAATTAAATTCAGAACAGTTGACTTTCCCATACGTGAGATCCGCTAGGATACAAATTCGCATTATAAATTATTATATATTCTAACACGATCCGCAGCAATTGCTATATAAACTTATAGCAAAATCGCCTATACATGAATCTCCGATAAAATATGATTGGCTGATATATCTAGCCCCCTACGATTGTAACATAAGACATTCTACTTCTGTTCCATTAACTACGAATTATTTCAGGACCAAACGGTTGAAAACAACATTTCAAAAACATAATTATGATAAAAAAGTAAAAAGTAAAAATACTGACTTATGTGTAGGGCCGTAAAACACGTTCTGATGAAGCCAAAAAAGACATAGCAACCTCGCACTTGTGAGATGGACCCCCTACCATCCTTTGCTTGGACGTTTCTTATTGTAAAACTCTTTCACTTTCTTCAGTACAGAGTTCTTGTAGAATCGTCCAGTGACCGTATAACCAGATGTACAAGGCACTTGAACTTGACTGGCCCACTAGAATTGAAGAAATGTTTTCGAACTTATGCTTCTCTTGGCAATACAGGGGCGTTTTTGATCTTTTCGCTTCCATTGCTGATTATCAGCCCATCTCTGTGGCTCAAACATGTTCACCCAGGTTTCGTCACCTGTTAGCTAGTTAGAAATAACCCGACTATCACAGCCTTTGTATGTTTTCAAAAGTTCCCGGGCATACTTAAGGCGTTGTTTCTTTTGCTCCTCAGTGAACAAATGAGGTATACACCTAGCGCAAAACTTTCTCAGGTCCAAAGCTTTTTCAGAATTGTTTACACACTGCATTCTGATATGCAAGTACAACTGGTTATATCTTTCACCGACAATCGCGCATCCTGTTCGACTACTAGCTTTTACAGCAGCGATGTTTGCCTTGGTAACAGATGTTTTAGGCCTACCAGAACGGGTATCATCTTCGACAGATAATTTCCCAGCTTTAAAAGCACACTGAAATGGCCTAAGGTCCATATATACCACACAATTCATCAAATATCTGCTTTGAATCTATATCAAGCCCAATGCGGCATTTAATATAGCTACGAATTTCAGTCTTTTCGTCCATTTTACAATGTGACAAGTAAAGTGGTCAGTGTATATGACATGTATTTCAGTTTGAAATAACTAAGTCATTTGAAAAGCAATTTGCACGAAATAAACGGATAGCGTCAGCTACTGGACACACCATTTAAGTGCAATTATACCTGGGATAAAACTATGGAATCCCATTAGTGACAGAACTTTTTGCAGGAAAGGTGATGTTAATCACCCTAAAGTGGTCGTTAAAAGAAAAAAAATGTTTTGGTCTGATTCAACGATTCAGCAAGATACTTTTTATGTATTAACTTAGTATGTACCGTTTTAAAGCCGTTTATTCACAGCAGTGTTTTAATTCAAGAAGCTAGTGTTTGTTTTAATTCTGCTTATTTGTGAAAATCATGTCGAGAGAATGATCAAACGAAATAAAACATCCAATTACTTTTTATTTATATTTAACATAGAGGATATTACATGTGTGAATATTCATATTTAATTTATTAAACGAGTTGAATAAATTATCAAAATGCGAGACTCTGCCGAGCATTGTTCCAATTTTAAAGAGTTAAATAAATTTAATGTAGAAAGATACAAATCTTATGTTCTCTTTATCACATGTAAGCTTTTCCTGTTAAAACATCAAAACTTTATCTTTCTTTACCTATTATAGGCCAAGTCAATTCGACCAACGTCTGACGTCAACGTTAAAGCTTTACTACACTAGTGTAATACCAAAGTTATGTAATTACTTTATTGCATTCCCACGACGTCAAACCTGTGATAAATATCAAAACCGTTCTTCATTTTACCTACTATTTCATTAAGAACGATTTATTTTTTAAGATGGAGATTCAAGCGGGTTTATTTTCGTAACTTGTCACCAAACTTGATTGGTCACCGAAAATTCCGTATGGTGTCTCTTTTTTTACACAATAGTTTCATTGCACTGGCACATGCTATATAGACGGAATATAGACGAATCACAACATTTACTCTCAAACGTTTCTCACAATAATGTCAACATACATAGCTCTCTTACTGTGTTTAGATAGACTATGTTTAGTTCTAGTAAAGTGTATGTTTACTTGGAACAACATCATCTGTTAGCTATAATCGGCTTAAGCGATGTCACGAAATAATTACCCGCTAACTGGATAACAGAAAGTGAAATGGTGTACATGGTTGGGGGCGTTTTAATCAAACGAAAACATGAATGGAAAACAAAATAATTTCCGTGTTTACTTTAGAATAATCCTATTATATCTGTAGGTCTCTGTTTATATCTATACATAATGTATTATTCCATCATAATCACTAAATGTTAAAAACAATTTGAAAATAATTTCAATGGGACATATGAAGCATATGTCATTACTCGTACGCCTTGAGCATGTAAATATTTTTTTCTAATGTTATGTCACTGAGACAAAAGTATTTTTCAAGGACTTTCTTAAATAATTTATTGTCAGCTTATACTATTAGATATATGATATGCATCTGCATTAATTATCAAATCATGAAATAAGGAGCTAGCGTTATCATTTACGATTGGCTTATTTGAAAAATTATTGAACCCATTTAGCCTCTGAAAGATCACGTGCATTAATTACGTAGACTTTTCGATAAGCATTGACAGAAAATGTTTCGACGTGATTTTAATTTAGGGCAGTCAATTAATTTTTTTTAAACTTTTCTTTTAATCATGTACCATTCATTTGTCAGTTATTGTAAATAAAAAAGATGAGAAAAGTGATTTAATGCGATCTGGCAGTTTTGTAGCTGTCTAAAATTTGGCTAAGGTAGTAAAAAGAATACACTGATATCATAGCAATGGATTTTGTAGAACTTTTAAACTATTATTTACAACATTTTGTAGCTTTTGTAATACGAACTATATTGTTAACTATATTGTTAAAATATACCGAAGGGGAGTTAGAAACTTTACTAATTCCGATGAGTTTGTGCTAAAATCAAATTGTAAGTATTTCCAAACAAAATGTAAACTTAAGCGTTAGCTCCCTAGAAACATTGAGCACAGAACGCACGACCGCAACAACATGCCGCAAAGAAGGAAACAAATAGTCACAGAAGTAGTTAGATATACTAGACTGTGTAAGTACCCATCAGCTAGATATATCTTATTGTAATGAAAGAATGTAAATGAGGTGATTGCAGGTAGCCGTCAGTCATTAAAATATATCATGGATATATTACAGTAAGCGCAAAGTTCCCACAAAATATATATAGCAGCGAAGAACATACTGATAACAGAAAATATATCCGATTGCTTGAGGCAGAACTTTACAGACTCATTTTACGAACATCACGCGAAATTGTCTTCTTATTCTAGAACCGCTATTGAATAGTGCGCAAGTACTTATATTTTGAATTGACTTCTAGTTTAAAATGTCTGTATTGTGGGCAAGGGAAGGTATGATCAAATCAGAAATTATGAGAATTTGTTTAATCTTCTTCTATTAAAGGGTTATAAATAAGTGAAAGAATATAAGTTACAACCAAATTAGTATTTAAATAAACATTTATAACGCATGATTGATTAAGTTTTATAAAGATGGTGAAATATACTTTTCAAATGCACACAGATGGTGATGTTTTAAAGAAATGACTGCTTTCTAAATTTTCTTTGAAATTAGGTGTTGACAAAGTCGCAGTTTTGATCAAGAAAACATATATGAATTATGAGGATAATATCATGTAGAACATATTATCTTAAAAGTATCTTCTTGAACATTATTTAAAAGTTCCCCCGAGTGTCATATAATATTCTAATAAGTTCATTTAGGTTTGAAGGCCTTTCAGGTTTTAAGCTTGCTATATCACCACACTTTGTATAACATTATAAAAAAGTTATCCCGAGTATCATGTAATATTTCAAGTTCATTTAGGTTTGAAGGCCTTTCTCGTAATAATTAAGCTTGCTGTTCAAGCGTAAATAATTATGATTAAAGAACGCAGTGGCTGCGCCACGCGTGAAAATGTAAACTATGGTGTTCACAAGTGAAATATATATCGATCTTACATGTTAAACAAACACATTTTCTTTTCATTTCATGATTTTCAACGGTTTTTACCAATTCATACCTTTTTTCAGAGCAACATCACGTGCATTTCCTTATGACGTCTTCATGTTGTGACGTCAAAATATCTATGTTGAAAGTTTGTTAAATGGTTCTAAGATGTGTCCAGGTTTCTACCAGTGAAAAGTAAAAATGATATTTTCTCTATTTGAAACAGTGAAAATATAAATTTTATTTCACTGATTTTTCCTTTTATTTCACTGAAAAGCATAAAATAAACACCTTTACTTTTCTCCTTCTTAAAATGTTATTCATGTGCATAGTAGTTAACAGGAAGATGTGACATGAGATGTTCGTTAGAATTTTAATGCAGTAAAAACAAATTCTACTTGATGAACAGCAATACCATTAGTATATATTCTTTAGCTGTCAATGAATATAAAAATTTCCCAAGAGTCTCCCATTATGAAACAAATTGGTCATAAAGTTGTTTTATATATACACTTTATAACAGGAATTATGGAATAGAAAAGCTATATACTTATTGTTGACGATGATCATAACTCATGCTATTTAGAAAAAAAGAATCTGATTCAAGTTCATATTAGGTGTGAAAATGTTAAATCTCTTTTGCTTCATTAAAAGGTAAAGATACCTTTGATCTTAAGGTAAATATTCTAAGAAAATGAGTAAATGTTATAAAACCTATGCAAGATAACTACAAAGTAGAAACTCTGTAGAACAACCTTCGATTAATTATTGATTTAAAGAATGTTTGATGATACGCAATATATTATGCAGGATATCGTATTGTCAAGACATTAAAAAACAATTTACGACTAAGCAATTACCGTGTAACTAGTAAATGAAAGTTAAAGCATGACTCGCTGTTTGTTTATATATATTAACAAATTCAAGTACATTTTAAACTTACATCTATACAGTGACACATCCACTTTGTATTTCATCAAGAGTTTGCAGAAAGGGAAAACACAATCACTAAATATAATGATGTATAATTAAGAAATGAAATATATTTTTTCGATGTTCATGCGAAATGAACGACAGAATAGGATCGGCAAGTCGTTCATTTCGCATGAACACCGAAAAATAAAGTTTCATTTCTTATATTTACATTATATTTCCTTTCCATTTGTAAACAAGGTTATATTATAAATTTCACACATTTTGTTGCATTTAACATTAAAAGTAGGTTCCCGGCCATTCCGTTCACCAGAAGGAACAGCTGCGACGTCATCTAAGGAACGTTCTCCCTGACTATACGCGGACGTTGTCAAAACAGCGGCCCGTTATCTCTATGCAGCGTTGACGTAACTTTCGCGCCTTTCCTTTCGCTGTTCATACGAAATGAACGTCATAATTTTCAATGGAAAATAATAGGGCGAATGTAAATATTCTGAAATGAGTATTAAGTGATCAATTAGAATTTGTATGTGTTATAATGTTATAAATTTGGTGTGATTTCAAATTGGAGTTAATAGTTAACCGATGACTGTCGGCCTTGGCCAATACAACAGTCTAAGGCCAAATAATAAAAGCAATATGAATTCATCAATGGTCGAAGTACGTTTAAAGCCTTTTCTAGTTCTTCATTTTGTCCTAAACCTTTGTCTCTACATTCTCTTCCAAATATAAAGCGCAACTTTATTTTGTAGCAGTAAGCTTCTGCTCTTGAATATCCGTTTTGTGTAAGCTAACGTCCACAATCCTTCAGAATTTGATTCCAACCTGACATCAGCAAGATTTGAGGCACAAGACATGGCATTCATAATTCCTACCTCACCGTCATTTACACATGCATTATGTTGTCTTGGCAATGTAATCATATCATTTCAAAAGTTAAAGAGTACTTCAATTTTTCCCGTCCGATTAGAGGAGAACTGTTTTTATTCTATGGCTCAAGGTTGGTTGGCAGACCGTTTTCGACGGATCAGCCAAGGAACAGTAGTATTACCAAACAAAACCGTAATAAAAAATAAAGAAAAAATAGACATGTTTGTGACATTATGATAATTTTGTCTTTCTATTACCACCACAGATATTACTTATTAAAATTCATCTTTTCTTCCGACTTTAAAACGTACTAGAAACTGAGACAAGGCAAAAAACGATAATATTGTAACTTGTATTTAATAGCAATATTTAGCTTGTTTTAAGACGGATTGGATTATTTTGTTGGTTGGAAATTGTTGTAATTGTTTTCTTTTTGGGAGAAATAAAACCTGGATAATTAAGTTTTTTGCTTAAGTTGGGTTTTAAGTCAAACAAACACAAATTTCGGTGATTTGGGTGATTAAAACTGTATATGGTGGTGGGAGTTCCAATGTGCCTCCACGGGTCAATATTCCAGGCACGGGTCGGGTCCTTGGTAAGTGATTTCATCGACTTCTCGTGAGCCAGTTTTGATAGTTTCGTCTTAAAGAAGTTTCGAACTGACAGCAGTGAGAGACAAATTATTACTCAGCGAATCTGAGACCTTACCCACCGAGGTAACGATTCATCGGAGAGTCAGTGATCAGAGGTGCTAAAATGAACAGTTTAGAATCAAATTACGAATTACAGTGTTGGTATAACAGGCGTGCATGTCTGTTACTTCGGTGTATTGGTACGTTCTTCCTCGTCTAGTATCACAGACGGACAGACGCCAGACATGTTGTTTATTACCTTAATATCATAAATGTGAAACAGCTCTGTTTGAAGCCATAAAAGAGATGTAATCAAATCTTTCAGACGTTTGTTGGTTCGACTGACTGTGATGAAATGTAGCTTTCGATAACACCTTTTTACTCTGGCTATATCATTGCAGTAAATACTAAACTAGGCAATTTGGAAACAAATTGAAAGGGCATGGAACACAAATTCTTTGAAAACAGAACGTTGATAGTAATAAAACTTCACAAATATAACGCAGTATGGTCCAGTCAACTAATACGAAGTATTAAACAAAATCGTCTCAGAAACATTTTATCCAGTATGGCAAATAAGTTTATTTCTTTTTAATCTTTTAAGATTATATTTCATTTGAAAGCACCCATTCTGGACCAATCAGCGATCACAGCCATGTTGCAAATTTGCTAATTCCAAGCTTTATTGCTCTCAATACTGAATAGAAAATAGCCCATAGAATTCTCAGTGTCTGAAGATGACAGTTTTTATTTATTGATAGCCTGTGACATTTAATGCTTAAAAAAAAGTTAAAATGATCAAATTCTTGTCGTCATTACATGGAAAATTATTCTTCTTAAAAATTCTCCCCGAGAAGCAGGTCAGGATAATGACAGGCGTCTGGAGGTTATTTAAGTAATACAAGTCTTGCTCTTTGTCATTTGCGGTAATGGTTACTAATTTTCTCGACACTCACCGTGGTGATACAGTAGTATAACACAAAGAAGATTTCTCATGGAAGTGAATCCTGTTAGAATGCTAAAGTTGCTGCATGATGCAAGAAAAGGAAACTCCGCGCCAAAAAAAGCAGTGTATGTAGTACTGATAGACTAGGAGGTGATATAACGATGCTGGTGTCTTTGTTGTAGACCCTAGGCAAACAGACAGTCAGACAGTTTCATGAATGTTGGACAAAGAGGCGTGAAACTCACAGTTTGAAAGGAAAAACCATTGTGGTTGTTTAGATTACCAATTGGCATAGTTTAACCTTGAACTATTATGCCATACAAAAGTAAAATTAAGGACGTAAATAACGTCTTTGGTGAAATTAACACAATTTTATGAAAAATACTTAGAATACATGTCAGGATGCGATATTTTATTGTGTTTTTGCGAAAGTTACAATTTAAGTTTTTAAATGTTGAACTATAAAAGCATTCAAAGTTAAGAATAATAAGTGTTTTTAAAATACACATGGGATGACGATAAGTAAATCTTGTCGGAAGATAAAATCAGTATGTCTTAAATCACAAATTTGTTATTTTCGCTGCGCGATTACAAAACGCGCAGATTGTTATTTGCGCAAAACATGTGCGCAGCTACTGCCAATATTATTACGCAAATTAAACAAACGGTAATTATTGCAACACACTAAACAAAATATTTGGATACGCTTACTTTTCAAACAATATTGGTAAGCTATCAAAATGTGCTTTAGAAATGCACATTCCCATGTTTTAGAGTTTATGGATCAAAACTATTTCTTTCTCATATGCCCGAGATTACAAAACGCGCAATTGTTTTTGGCGAACATTGCGCAGCTATGCAATATTATTACGAAATTAAACAAAGGTATTATTGCAACACATAAACAAAAAATTTGGATTCGCTTACTTTTCAAAAGATATTGGTAAGCTATTCAAAATGTTGCTTTATGAAATGCACATTCCTGTTTTAGAGTTTATGGATCAAAACTATTTCTTTCTCATATGCCCGAGATATTCTTACTTAAGAATACAATTGTTTAATGTCATATCCCAGTTTTGCACTCCTATATTAAATTTTATTTAACAAGGTATTCCTGCCCTATCAGATGAAATCAACGTAGAAATCTTTCATGCTGTTCAGTATTACATTGTTAAATCCAAAAGATTTTGATCAACAAGCAGTGCACATATCAGAAATAGCTTACTGTAAAATCATTTAATTTCGTGGGCACGAAATTTCGTGGTTTTGGTCAAAACAGCAATTTCGTAGGGATATGAATCTGTGGATTTCAACTTTTGAACTTAAAATGAATAAGAATTTTACTTGTTCGTTGGGATTAAATTTTGTGGATTGACTCAACCACGAAATCCACGAAAATTAGCCCCCCAACGAATATTAATGATTTCACAGTACATGAAAATAGCATACTGTATCAGTTGATAGTAACAGTAAGCATGTAATTGCCACTAGTTTTGTTGTCAGTTTCTTACTATTTCTGTTTTTTTTCCGTCTTATATTTCCAACTACGGAAATCTTTATGGATAGCCACTATATAACTTCCCCTTTGGAAATATATACATGTACATACACATTAGATAGTTTTTTTTGTGATTTTAAATAATGTGTTAGATGTTACACACAATATATTTTCAGCGTAATCAGTGGATGTGAATTTATTTGATTTCAGTTTAAGAATTTTCTGAAGTCATACAATATGCATATGTTTGAGAACTACTTCGCAGTCAGACCATAATCACGTGGGATGATAAATTATGAAATAGCTATTATAAGTAACTGTTTTTAGCATGACAGTAGAAATAGTGTTGAACGTCAATACTAGAAACAAAGGCGCGGCAATTTATATTAAAGAGTCATATTATTATTTTCAATGGCCTGATAGATAGGACTATTTGCAAGAAGGACAGTACAGAAATTGAGTACAAATTGTTGGATCAAAATATGATCAAATCATGATTTCAGGGTTATATAACCGTCATCATAATGTTTCTATATTATCTTTTTTTATAATTTAATATTTTAGATACAATATCTTCAGAATGATCAAAGAAGATAACAAACATGGTTTTGATTTATTTTTACATATTTTTACGGATCTAGGTTTGTGAAATTTTTCTATGGACAAACAAGAATATAAAGCCGCTTGAATCTCCAGTTCTTAAGACAAAATCATTCCAACTAAAGTAGGTTAAATTAATATCGATAATGTTTAGGTTTTGGCATGTCATTTGCACTGGCACCAGATCAGAAAGAAAATGCCTCCGTACGTGTTATACCCTACCCCTAGGTATTCTATAAGAACCATGGTCGTGAACGGGAAAGTGCACTAACCCGTTTCAATCGTACATTTCTCAATTTAAACGCGCAGGTCGGTGAATGGGTACCTAGTATATTGAACAAGCGATAATTTATATTCCATCGTGCACCAGTCACATTGTCTCAATATTCCATATTGCTGAGATTATCAACATATTTTATGTTTTATTCAACGTTACAGAAAAAACTTGCTTGACCTTCCCTAATGAACATCCGGTCTAGAGGTCACGGCAGTGTGCACATGTTTGGCGAAACGTAAACAAACAAAAACAGAATTTAAAAAAATCACAATTTTACACTAAAACTCGAAATGATGAATGAAATTCTTCTTGTATATGATCTTTAATTTGAAATCGTGCATTGGTCTCTATCTGTTCTGTTTCTTTTATTCATTTTGCACATTAATGCTGTATTTTCACATTTTAGCGAACACGTGTAGTAAAATGACGATTGACATACATTTTCACATCAGCCAATCAGAATGGTTTTGTAATCTAGAACGGAACTTCACCAGGGAAGTTCAAGCAAGTTTTTTGTGTAATGTTGAAATTACTATAAACTATGCGTTATTTTTCTAAGATAAGATATATTGAAAAAATGTAACTGGTACACAATGGAAGATAAATCACTACTTGTTTGATATTCATAGTACACATTTACCGCACTGCGTGTTTTAGGTATGAAATGTGCGATTGAAACGGGTTAGTATATTTTCCCGTTCACGACCATGGTTCTTATAGAATACCTAGGGGTAGGGTATAACACGTACGGAGGCATTTTCTTTCTGATCTGGCGCCAGTGGTCATTTGTAGCGACTTTATATACCAAGGATTCTGTATACGAAAAAAGCGCGATGTAATTAGACTATGGCACATTTTCTCGAAACAAACATTTATCTCTATAAGTACATGAGCCCTTAACAACGACATCTATTTGCTTTAATCGGGCTTACTGATGTTGAAGTAATCATTGTCTACTAATTGGATACAAGATATAGATGTTAAACATGGTAGTGCTGTTTTAATCAGAGGAAAATTGAATAGAAAGAATCCATTTCAAGTAATCCTATTATATCGGCAGTGAAAGTTATTAATATATCTACTACAGTGTCCACATATGTCATTACAATTTTTTCTCAAAAGAAAAGAAGTGAAGGAGAATGTCATTCATATAATTTTATTTCTGCTGCCAAAAAGAAGTACTGTTTTGAAACACTTGTGCAATAACAATTCAATACAAAATAAATAATTATAACGACATCTTCACTGTATTATTTTTTAAGGTTTGTAAAGACAATATGTTATCCGACACTGGTGGAATGCTAAGATTAAAGAGGAAACCGTTTCGTTAAATGAGCCGCGCCATGAGAAAACCAACATAGTGCCTTTGCGACCAGCATGGATCCAAACCAGCCTGCGCATCCGCGCAGTCTGGTCAGGATCCATGCTGTTCGCTTTAAAAGCCTATTGGAGTTAGAGAAACCGTTAGCGAACAGCATAGATTCTGACCAGACTGCGCGGATGCGCAGGCTGGTCTGGATCCATGCTGGTCGCAAACACACTATGTTGGTTTTCTCATTGCGCGGCTCAAATATTATTTGAAGATAGATTCATAGCAGAAAGAATATCCAAGTAATGTTGAAACTATTACAGTAAACATTCATAATTTGAGTTCGTAAGCACCAAGTCAAAATGCTCGCATTACCCATGATCTCTAGCTTAATTCTAATCATATAACAGATCAATATAATCATCAAGCATTAAATTAAATAATTAACAATTTCCAGAAAATATCAAAACGCCTATAGTGAGATTTTCATATAATATCATGTTAGATCTACTGAGATAAACGCAGTATTGTTCAAAGACTTTCTTAAGGATTTTTTGCTGTAATATTATACTGTTAGACATAGAATATTCTCTAACTGCAGTAATTAATAAACCATGGTTACAACTCTAGGAGATAGTGTTGTGGTTGACATTTAGCTAAATTAACATATGGTAGAACCACTGGGGGCAACAGAATGAGAGATGCAGTCTTTTGATTGCTTAAGTATGTATGTATGCATGTGCAAAACGTAACCTAAAGATCGATAAAAATCTTTTTACATTTACTCAATATTTCGAGCGTGATCTCATATATATTCCAGACAGAGTTTAATTTTAGTACTTTAAACGTATTCTTATAAGCTGGCAGAAAAACTTTGAATATTTTCCAAACAAGATAAAAAAGAAGTGTAGACTCCAAGGAAGTATGAGAGCCACATCCTTCAAAGAAGACCTCATTAAAATTGTCACTGAGCGGAAGGATCTAACAGACAATGTGTTTTAAATACCTATCAAGAGGATATCTTTTTGTTAAAATAAAAATAATGTTATAAATGCAGATGCACGTATTCGTTTTCCATAATAATCTAATAATCAATAAAATCTGTAAAAAGAAGCAGAATAATAGCAGACTCGGTTTGATTGAGTCAGTTCATGAGAGAAAATAAAATGTGCAACACCTCTCACGCCCCTAGCACCGCCTTAAGCTGAACTCTATTACACATCTATTGAATGGACTCCATGATTATAAAGGACCAGGAAATATAACAACACTGAATCCAAGTACGGGGAAGCTTTTAACAGCCCCAACACAGCAATTAAAAATTGCTGTTGTGATAGTTAATAGATCTGTAAAAAGATCCTTTGGAAGCAAAGAATGCAACCAAGCAGAATAATAGCAGACTCGGCAGTCTGTTCATGAGTAGGAGGTAAAGTGCAAAGTTCTCACAAAAAGAACATAGTAGCGAGGACTGAAATATTTCTATTGCTTGAGACAGTGTTTTTATAAAGAATACTTTATCGAACCTAATACACGAGTTTAATTCATGGTACATAAGTACATTAGCATGCATATTTTGCATAGTATAGTACGTTCTGGCTTTAACGCAGCCAGTAGAAGAAATTTCCAAAATCACAAATCACGGGAATCTAATTCTTTAAACGGTTATAAACCAAGCATGGAACTTAATCAAATTGTTTGTAACACCTTATATGATATCATATTTAGTCAGTTTTACCAAGCAAATGCGATGTACTCTTCATGCAAAACTATTTCAAATCCTGATGGCGATGTCTCAAGAAGAGATAAATACTGTTTTAATTGATCTTTGAAATTAATTATTGTCTAAATCGAAATTTTGCTCAAGAAAGTCTATGTATAGTGTAAGAGTAATATCTTGTAAAGCATGTTATTTTCGTTACTGAATTCACTTAAAAAAAGAATCACACATTAAGATTATAAGGTTACTCTCTAACGAAATGTAATTTATGAGGCAAGACCAAGAAAATATAAAAGTCGATTTTAAATTTTTCAATAGACAAGAGTAATAAATTTAAATTAATGAAGACAGTAAGCTTATGCTGTTTTTATTATTCATTGTTTAAAATCGTTTTTGAATTTAACTTACCTACTTAAAATGTTTGCCAACCAGGTCAATAGTTTAAGGTTATGACGTCGCTAAATACGCTGTATTTTGCCAATGAAAGAACAATTTTATGTAGTAATTTGAATTGAGATAACTCTTTAAAGTCCTTCACTTTATAAAACAAAAAAAGCTAAGACTAACCATAAGTTTTGTGCTTGACTTCTGTGCAATGTTAGTATAATTAAATTTGCTGTTTGAAGTTCAGTCGTAAGTAGGACACCCATAGTGTTATATTAATACAGGCCAAAACACCGCCTGATTCAGAACATACAACACCGTTTCCTCGACGACGATCTTAATTCAATAATGGTTCTTTGCAGACCGGAATCAAATAATAAATAAGCTGCTACGTATGTTTGGTTAGTGTATTTTCATATCCATTAGCAATAATTTAATTTGCCAGGTTATATGACGCAGATTAATTGTTTGGATGTGTTTTATGTAATTGAGTCCCATAATTTGAAAGCGAACAGCATGGATCCTGACCAGACTGCGCGGATGCGCAGGCTGGTCTGGATCCATGCTGGCCGCAAACGCAAACGCACTATGTTGGTTTTCTCATCAAATACAATATCCTTCGACACCTTACAATATTTGAACGAATCAATTTTTCCTTTTCTGAATGTCTAGTTTAATTTATTCATAACCGAAAATTTTAGCTGAAGTACGCTATTTACGAAAAGACGGGAAATCATTGATTCAAAATAAACTTGATAATAAAATTTTGGCAAAATAAGCATAGTTTGCAAAATATAGACCAAGTTGCATTACTTTTCGATACCCGTCGTAACTTACAAGGCACGTCGTAAGATGTATCAATTTTTTGCGTAGCTAATGTTTTATTTCTGCCCATTCCATTATTAACTAGAAAGAAAAAGATCTGATCGGATGAGAAAATTAAAAGTATTTACCTTGGAGTTCCGGTTTTGAACACGTTATTTTGACACTTTAGTTATTACAGATCATGTTACAATTGTTTTACTCGGCATCCAAGTAGCATGCGGCCAAAGGTCTTATATAGAGGTTTTGTCTTGGACAAGCAACCGCGTCAGGATTTAATTCGAAGTAACGCTTTACGTAAAACATCAAACATTTTTCATCTGTTTAGTAGTTATTGATATTTACTTTATATCGTTTTTCAGAGTTTTATTGCAGTAACAACAATATCCGCTTGATAAACAAAATATCATTAACATATTGTATAGCTATTAATAAATATCAAAATCTTCTTTTCTCTCCTATTAAACAAAGAAACAATTTCCTTACATTTTATTTTAGTTTACTATTCTGGTATTTATACTGATTGTCGATTATGTCGATTATGGTAGAGCGACGTCAACTTTCAGTTACATAGTCTCTGAGCTTATTTACATAGCAAAAACAACCTGTTATTGTCGTCTGCAGCAATCCATAAAAAAGTATTAATAATTTTGTGTTTAAATCACTGCTGAGGATTATCACACTAGTAAATTTTGATTTACAGTAGAAACCCGCGTATAAGACAACCTATGGTTCTTTTAAGGAGTGGTCTTAATAGCAGGGTTGTCTTATTATTGGGGTTTCCTTATTAAGTGGCAAGAAAATTTCAAAACTGCAAATGCTATCTAAAGCTTATGCCGTCATGTAGAAATAAACAAAATAAAATCCAATTGTTTTGCTGTAGAACATTTTGTAATTAAGGAGGTAGTATACCTTGTTACCATGGTAAATTCAAATTAGTTGAACCGTAGCAATTTATTGTATTTCGTGTAGTTTAAACTTTTAGCTGCTACAATCTCAAATTCGTTTATCCCTCTCCCTTCAAGTACATTTTTTATCCAGGTTTGAAGTACATGACCTCCAAAGGTATGTTATATTGAAAGAAGAAAAATATAGTTATTTAACACTTTTTATTGTATTTCGGTTTCACTGTTATCCGTAGAAGTCTGCGTAGTTGATAATTTTACTAGTATGCGTGTAAGTTTTCTAGTATAAGCTTAAAATATATAAGTCGCGGGGCTCGTGTTTCCGTGGTAACGTATTTTCTCATTTTTAAACAACTATGTATGATAACGGGTTTTTCGACAGCTTCAGTGCCATTCTGTTAATGGCCAACATGGAATATTAGGGTAATATTATTAGCAGAATACCAAACACTTTACATGGTACACTATTTATCTTAGCGTTTAAAGTAACCATGGCAACAGAGATGTTTGAAATATCTTATATCTTGCTTTTTATCGTAATTTCGAAGAAAAAGATATTAAATAAAATTATTCGTCTCGTTCTGTAGCTTCAAAACATTTTATTTCGAAAGTAAGTAAAATTTTCGTGTTATATGCATTTGTTTAAACAAATTTCAAAGCTTAAAATACATACAGCAGTACCCCTCGTCTGACATTTTTATGGAAAATTCATTGTGCTTGGAATTATTATTCTTATGGATAGTGTTGAAATACAGATAAAAAGCTGAAGCTGTGATCTTTAAATAGGCCAGTGTCAACGCCTTTGAATTTTGTATTTAGATATATAGGTTACGGGATTCGTTTCCATAGTAACGTTAATTTAATTCAAGAAATCACTTTTTTTCTACTGAAATTTGAACAATTCTAGAGCATAGTTTTAGTATATAAGTACCAAATTATGAATAGAAACGAAAAAATAGGTATTACAAATCCAACTGCCAATTTATATTTGAAAATGGCCGTAATAAGTAACCTTTCACCCAACTATATTCCCAATAACATCAGTTACCATCATCAATTTTCTTATATTCCGCATAACATTTCAATATAACTACATAAAAGCCGCAAACTATTGATCATTATTCAGAGCGAAAGACTCATAAAAATATTTCGGCAAATAATGTTTGTTTGAAAATAATTCAAATATAAAAAAATGCTCAGAATCACGTACTTTCGAGATAAAAGCTATTAATTTTGCGCGGTAACTGACACGTAACGTCATGACATCGATGACGTCATTTTAAAGCAACAATGTTTTGTAGCGTTTCTGCGGTAATTTATTCATTATTTCAGCATTATTAAAGCAGTAAGCAGGATCTGATAACTATTATATCTATTTCTTACATTCACAGTTGCAATGTGAATGATTTAGTAATATTGTAATTCTGTAATTCTGGTAATCTGTCTTTCATGATTTTTATTGCATATCCTGTTATGCTATTATTATAACGCATAACATACTTCCATCAATTGATGCGAACAAAAAAAAAGAGAGAAAAAAGAACTGTCAATAAGACAGCGCGCTCGACGTTTGTTTATCATGGCCATAACTTAACAGGACTCATGTAATTGAATTATTTTATTATAATTTAAAATTCTGTTATGGCAATGATAATAACTGTAATGCAAAATTTATCCAAACTGTCTAAGTCAAGGTCATAAATTGAAAAGATTACAGCCAGGAGTTCTAGAACTTGTGTAAGCAAATACGTTTGGTGGGAAGTATGTCTTGTTTGAAGTTTAGATTGTTGCTCAGATACAATTTGATATTCCATGCAAAACTTTGATCGAATTTTCTACGTCGAGAAAGATTAATAATTGTTATTAAACTGAACTAAAAGCTATTTACTTTGATTATTTCAGTAGGATTGTTGAGTGGAAAATTCTGTGTTAGGCCTCACCAAATTAAAAAGTTGTTCATCGGATTTGCCGCTCGTATATTTTCAGAAACACAAAAAAAATATTTTTTTTTGTTTTTGGCTTGCGCTCGCCCCATTGAAAAAAATCAATCCAAAATTTTTTGGTGCGCTACTTTTTACGGACGTAAATGGGTATAAATGCTTATAATTCCAGTCCTAGATTGTTCTCAAATGGATTTTAATCAAAATAAATACATACTACGCACACATCGTCTATAATAAATCATAACACTTATATTTAGTTGTGGTAAAGTTGTTTCCCCTTTATGCAGTAACGCCATTTTCTTCAAATGTTTACCAAATTACATTCTACAAAAATCGATTTATTTCATTGAAAACTGGATGAAGAAAAACATACTAATTTATTTGATAACATCAATCTACATTATTTTGGTAAGGGTAAATTCTTATTGATGCATGCCACTTATCTGTTTTCTGTTTTTCCTGTCCAAATGATCAGCATTTGCATACGAAAGTTGGTGGGGTAAGGAATTTACATTATGAGTTGTTTTCAGAACAGTTTCGATTTTCAAATTTTTCAATCACTTAGTAGACGAATGTTAATGCACGTTAATCTCCATTTCAGACTTTAATTGAGACTTTGTTTCAACAAATTTAATATGTTATGAAAGTTTAAAGTTAGAAAAAGAGCTGTACATAAGACATCATGCGACATCATGCTCGACTTTTCTGAATCAGAGCTTTGCCAGTAAAAGGGGCATAATAGTCAGAAGCTTTGAAAGTACAGAGCTATTGGTCATTATATAAAACTTAATTAAAAATATTCTATGATAAAAAGGGGCATAACTCTGACCAGATTCAGACTTAAGGGTATTGTTTCTCTAGGTGTAGACTTTGACAGTAAATAACTGTTCTAAGTTTCAGATCAGAAGCTTTAATAGATCTAGTAACACTCACATAGATATTTGATGTATCAAAAACTTTGTAAAGTCAGCTAAGAATGCTACATTTTCATAGCAGTAAATATTAAGTATGGTGTAAGGTTATGCATTGTTATTTATTACATATTTTCTAACAGCATTTTCAAAAGCATGCATTATTTGATTACAGTGTACTGTATGACAATGTTATTACCTTTTTATCACGAGTTCGCTTTGTTGTGCAATTTTCTCAATCCCTGGGGACTTACTTTTTAATGTAAAAGGGCTATACATTCTATTTTAAGGTTTTTATTAGTCAGTCGAGAGCCAAATGAAGACAAATATATTTCTTCGCTCTTCGCTCGCTCCTGATTTTCTCAAAAACCTAAAAAAATATTTAAATTATTTTTTCGCTCGCCGCCTCAATTTTTTCAGAAAAAAATCCGATGAACAACTTATCAATTTGGTGTGGCCTTATGTTTAAATCCAAAACATACAGTTGTTCCTAAGATGCAGCTTGATAGGTAGGTGCAATCAAATCTTTGACCGACTTTTCTAAGTCGCTAAAGGCTCATAATTTGCATTAACTTCAACCAAGAGTTATCAAACTTAGTTAAATCAATAGGGTTGATGATTAAGAAGCCTATGAGAAGTTTATGTACAACACATGCAGCGGATACTGAGATATGAAATTGCAAGCGAAACTTAAACCAAGATATGATGCCAACGGCGATACTGGCGCCGACGCGGAATAGTAGACTATAGTGTTCTCACTATTCTTCGAAAAGTCAAAATAATTACAGGAATTATTGACTTGAAAGATGGAACTTTTGAAACTTTCCAACAACATGTCCTAGTAAAATGACATACATATTCTCTAATTACTTTTCTTATCAAAAATTGAAATATTAATTCCTCAAATAGTAACTTGCAATGAAAATGATTTTTCCTAACATTTTTAGATTCAAATTCTATCCTTAACAGCCCCAAGAAAACAGTCACCAAACATGATTTGATAGCATCCATATATCACCACGATTTCTTTCGACGGAAATTCAACATATGTATGTATTTTTTGATGTTAATAATGCCACCATACTCTCACTGACTCGGATATTTCGTTTCTCTTTAAATTGACGTACATGACCATCAAAATGATTCAGTTTATATACGCACATTTAATAAAAAAAAACGAAATAGACTATATTTGCTATGCTACTGTCCAGAAAGAGATAGATAAGAGTTTCTCTTCCCATACATTTTATTTAGCTTTATGTTTCATAGTCAATGAGATAATCATAAAATACTTTGGAAGATTTTGTCGGTAAAACATTCGTATCTCTAGCACTTGATGAGGATCAGCAAAATGCTTATGTTATCCAACGTCTTTGTTTACCCAAACATCCTGAAATATACTAAATAATGCTACCAAATACATAAAGTAAACTTTAATACGCCTGAGGTACATAAGAGATATTCAATATTCAGATATAATGCAAGATTTCTTTAAGTGAAACATGATTTCCAGAGCCGCGTTTTGATTAAGTGCTCAATTAATCATATTGTTCATTTCCGTAGATACGTTTTTTGAAACCAAATACTTATATATCAATGTATGAATTTAAATCTTCCTTTCATAACCTTTCAGAGGTTACAAGACCGTTATAATAGTCTCTAAAACAGCACAAACCATGGCTGGTTACATTAGGTACAAAGCGGTCTAAAGACGTCAGAGACGCCAATTATTTGATATTACTTCTTCCATATCAAGTCACGGAGACACAAGTTTAAGCAGGGATTTTGTCTGGGTAATTATTGTAATATGGTAATATTAGATGTAGGATAAAGACTAACTGCTTACATTCATTAAATTTGAAATGCTATATAATAACAATGATTTTTAAATTAATCTCGACCCTAGTCGTTGGTTGAAGGTTTAACTTAAGTGAACAGAAACATATTGATCGATGCAGCTCATAAATAAACATGTAAAAGCCGTTGACTTAAATATCTTTATCTTAGTCAAAGGTTTAAAACATTTGACAGGTAACACTGCAATTCTCATAGGGTATAAAACATATAAATCAAAAGGTAAACTGCATTATTCAATGCATGTTAGCAATGCACTCGTTAAGTTTGTAAAGTATGTAGAAAAAGCTCCAAATATGTACAGCAAACAAAAACGATTAAGTTATACTTTATGTCAAACTCATCAACTACAATTACACTGATTTACGATACTTACTATCCTTAAGATATACACATATGCCTAGATTGTACCTTAAAATGAGCCGTGCCATGGGAAAACCAACATAGTGGGTTTGCGACCAGCATGGATCCAGACCAGCCTGCGCATCCGCGCAGTCTGGTCAGGCTCCATGCTGTTCGCTTTTATAATCTATTGGAATTGGAGAAACTGTTAGCGAACAGCATGGATCCTGACCAGACTGCGCGGATGCGCTGGCTGGTCTGGATCCGTGCTGGTCGCAAACCCACTATGTTGATTTTCTCATGGCACGGCTCAAATGTGTTTTCAGAAATTATAACGCATTATTATTTAACCAGCATTACGCATAGCGTATACATTGTTGGGCATTTATTGTAATACAGAGATGAAATATTCTCAAATATAAATTAATCTACTTCTAAAAAAGTATATGCGACTCAGGTCTATGCTCTGATCAAAACGCATTTTAAAAGCAAGAGCATCTGTATATCCATGTCTCCTGTCTTGTTAATACGACCCAGGCACGCTGGTTTATGCAAGAATAACCGCTTTTAAATGATTTAAGTGATAGGAATAATACATAAACCAAATGGATATTTTGTTACTTCGTGAATTTAGTCAACTGGATGACGAAAGACATGTTCAAGTTTGATGAAAAGAAAGATTGGAATAACATTTAATTTATGGAAATAAAATGACGCCTAAACCATTTTCCAATAAGACGAATCTCAGTACATCAAAGTGAGAATTTCAGCAAATTATATTCCATTTTCCATAATAATTAAGCGAAGGTTAAAAGTAATAGCAACTGTTAAGTGCAAAGGTCGTGCCAGAATAAAGCATCAATTAGTATTCAGGAAGCTGGAAATTATTTCCTAATTGCTCGAGGCGTTTCTTCTATAACAGAATACCAATCTAAATGTCATGCGCAAGTCAACTGTCTTCACTATAGTTTAGACTGACAACTTAAGGTATGACCCACCTAATGGTGAATACTTTAAATGTTCAAAACACTGTTATAGCAATGTACTGTATCCAGTGAGAGACTTGTATGCCAAAGTTAAAGAACTTTTACCGTGCCGTTTTTATTAATTTTGTATAATTCATGATATTTCCTCAATCTCAAATAGAGACACTTTTCAAAGTGATGGCCATTGTCCTAAACGTTTGCAGAGAATTCATTATACCATTAATTTTGATAAAAGAATCGTCAAACTATTGGTAAACAATTATAAAACACAAAATAAAACTGTGAATATTATTTTTTTTTCTAGGGTGCCTCAAGTAAAAGGATTTAATGAGACAGAATTCTAACTCCAACATTGAAAAAATAAGGTCGAATCCTGTGGGACTGTCTTAAATTTTGCTCACTTCATTCAAAAATAACCTTGGAGCAGAAGTAAAACCTACCTACATTTCTTTCACAATATGTAATCTAAAGAGTAAAGGCAAAAATAGAGAAGTTTTACCTCATGTAACTCAGTATTTTTTCAGATGTCTAACTCTACCCCTTTCTGTTTCAGAGCTAAATTCACTTTGAAAAGCAAGAAAACACATATCAAATGAAAATGTTTCACTTTTGTACAATAAATCAATAATAAGTCAACTTACTAGAAAAAATGAATATAAGGGGAACAGTTGGTCTCAGTGGGGCTTGAACCTATGCCCCTGAACATTTTTAAGTAAAAGTACGTTTATTGTAGGAATCGAATCTTCAAAATGAGGTACACTATTACATGGGTCATACCTGAAAGACAAACTTGCTGCATACCTAGTGTAACCTTCAAACATCATTATTATGTTCCAAGAAATATTTATCATTGTTGTGTTCCAATATATCTTTACCTGTTGTAACCTTCAAATATCATTAATGGGTTTCAATACTACAGACAAGCAACGTTTTTGCAGGAAAAAGAAGACTTGAAATGTTTGTTTGAATTTTATTGTAGTCAAAACGATTTCACCTTCATCACAGACAATACCATTAGCAAATACTTTAATATTGAAACTTTGAAACTTATTTTTCTATTTTTTCCCCAAGATAAAACAGGTTAATCATTTATGTAAATAAACAATTTGAAATAAATTAATATCAACACATGAGCTAAAAAGTGTGTTTTATTTTTACATTCATTTACAACAAAGGGTTAAAAACGCTATGTCCAAGTCTTTTCCTATCTTTTAATAGTTGAAAACGTGTAATAAGTTTGTAAGTCTTACAACGTTATTATTTTACACCCTTGTCAGAAGTCAGTGTTACATATGTTTCAGGAGAGTATGCAAAAATAATGACAACACTATTATTATATATATATAGTGTTTCCTAGAAACGTTTCCTTGACGACAGCACAGGATCGCGACTAACATTCGTACCGTATCACTGTATCTCAGTCCGTACCGGCTTTTTACAGATACTTTCTGAAGTTTATTTTGCTCCTGTGGGAATATAGTCTTCTTTTTTCTGCTTGCTTGATGTTAGTAGCGAAAACAAAACAAAACAAGATATATCAATGTCGACAATGTCTGGTTTCAGTGGCTTATTCTAGGCAAACTGTTATTTTTCAACAGAAGACGAAAATAATTTTACATTGTTTATTCAAATTGTTATTTGACGGGTACTGACGGTAATACTGATTCTCATGATTTGTGAAAATTACGGTACGTACCACAGTCACAACCGGTGTACGGGTGAATACCGGGCATTCTGTTCCAGATGTAAATACGTGTACTGCAATTTGTGACATATAGAGGAAAATTCACTTTACTTGACAGAAGTATTAAGGGGCCTCCGTGGCCGAGTGGTTAGAGTCGTTGACTTCAAACCATTTGCCCCTCATCGATGTAGGTTCGAAACCTCATTTGGGGCGTAGAATTCTTCACGTGAGGAAGCCATCCAGCTGGCTTACGGAAGGTCGGTGGTTCTACCCAGGTGCCCGCTCGTGATGAAATAGTGCACGGAGGGGCACCTGGGGTCTTCCTCCACCATTAAAGCTGGAAAGTCGCCATTTGACCTAAAATTGTGTCGGTGCGACGTTAAACCCAACAAAGACAAAAGAAGTATTAAATGCAGTGGCTTGCAGGTTTGACTATCATGCTAACGTTCCTGTTTTCAGAAGAATCCGAATGGACTTAAAACAATGGGGAGGGGGAGGTGTATATGGCACATGTCTTTAGATTGGTTGGAAATAAATTGTTCCGATCACTCCATGTAGAGACTTTCGTTTCGTCGACTACCTACGTTAAATGAGAAACATTTACCTTTTTACCTTCATATACACCAAATGCATCAAACATATTTAACAGTTTTGCAATCGCAAAAATGTAGTGTACAGAAAAAGGAAAAGTAGAGATATCTATTTGAATTTTATTGCAGCGAAAACAATTCCCATCTGATGAAAAACATTACTATAACCACATACTTTATTGCTGTAAATAAACACTAAAATGTTCTTTTCTCCGCAAAGAGTCTCCCAGTCTCCATAGATGCAATAATTGTATCATCTTTGTATATATATATATATATATATATATATATATATATATATATATATATATATATATATATATATATATTTTAATTTCAGTTTTCTATTCTAGAATTTATACTGATTGTCAATTATTTTGAGAACCCGGGATACCTGCTATTTGGAGATATAAGATTTAAAACGAAAAATATTAACGTCATGAACCCGTTATGAGACCCGGCAATTTCCATGCACCTTAATGATACGGCATCCTACGGCTAAAGCAGACAATTGCTTTTTCATAGCAACCAGAGAATACCGAAATCGCATGCATGCAGGAATATGTAAACGAACGGAAACTGTCGATGTCAATACGGGTCCACTACCTTAATTCAAATAAAGGATTTGCTTCAAGAAAATGCATATTCTCAATGTTTTTCTTTTATTTGTAACAACCGAAGGAAAAATATGTATCTAAAACATAAATTAATATTCTAAACTTTCGGTAAATGTCCTAAAACCTATCTGAAATAGAAAATCTGTATAGCACCAGACGTAGCTATCGGTCCAGACACAATATATTACGTATCTGGTCGTTTTAGACTTAATATTGAAAGAAAAGAAACAATCAAAGAAGTTTCGGTAAACAAATTCAAAAAGCACCACTATCGCTCGAAGAAGAAAGCATGATAAATATCTAATCTATTTATTTGTTTGAAGAATAGCAAATAAACAAAATGAACTATAATTTCAAGATTCTCATCTGTACAAAATGTTCATTCTTTATTTCAACCAGGGATTGCAGAATGAGATAAGAAGCGCAACAATAAATGAATATATTCTATTTATATGTAAAGAGCCATGTTTGACTTTGACTCGATGTTGTTATACTTTCTGTTTGATCCTTTGGGATCCTGGAGAACATTCAGTTTTACTGTTACAGTAATATAATTCCACTTAAGGCTATGCTGGGGGCGTGAGGAATGTTGCACATTTCATTAACTGTCATGAACAAACTCAGTCAAATAGAAAATGTGGAAACTCCACAGGTCGCTCAACACGACAAAAAACGAAAACCGAGTCTACTACTATGTTGTTTGGTTGCGCTCCATGCTGCGAAAGGATCTTTTCACAGATTTTATTGACATGTCAATATTTTCAATTCCTAATTACTTCCACTTCCTGTTGCAGAAAGTGTATATTTCACTTATGCGATCGAAGTAAATAAATGCGAAATAAGTGTACCAAAGTTTCAAGCAATACGCTCCATATAAATGTATCTAGAAACAGAAAAGTGTTTGTGACGTGTTTTAATTGTATGTTTTCTGTCTGTGAGAGATTTCTCAGATCCCGAGAGACCTAGCTCATTGTGTCAACGATAGTATGTTTTTTGATTACCAAAATAAAGAAAATGCATTCCAACACTTCCTTTTTCTACTTTAAAGGTGGTTAATCAGATTTTGATCAAGTAATGGATTTGGGCGATAGTTTAACAAAAGGTCATTTACACTTATTTGTGTCCATTGACTGCTTAATATATTGTAGGATTTTACTGGAGGTATTTTAAAATTTGATTTCCCTGTCCTGGTTGCCCAACCAATGTAGTTTTAATAAAGATCCTTTACCTAAGAATACATATAAATATAAGAATTATTGTAGTATATGTGTCAAATCGTTACATTGACAAATATATATTTAGCCGAAATTTATTAGAAATGCAAGTTTGTAAAAATATTATTAGCTCCCATTACCTGTCTTGGTTGCGTAACCACAATAAATTTGACATTGTTTTAAAACAAATTGTTGACATATTCAAATATTTATCGAATGCAAATTTAAAATAAGAAATAATATTAAATTCAAAAGCAGTAGTCCACTTTTTCAAAACTTTCGTAACAAATGGGAGTAATTATAAAATTCCATAAAAATAAAAAAAAATACATTTCTAAAAAGGATCTAACTCTTTTTGTTCCTTAAATAAATCTCTAACAGAATATACTAAAAATGAAAAATGTCATAAATGTTGCTCAAATGTGATTGTCCACCTTTAAATGTGAATTTTGTTAGAAAAGACATTGGTTTATTCTTACTGACATATGACTCTCTTGGTGTCGAAAGGCTCAAAAGTACCATAAGGTGTTTAGGTAACAACAAAAAAAAAAAAAAAAACAAACAAAAAAACAACATTCTAAATTCACTGGGTCAGATACAGCAACGTTTAGTACCAGTAATCAATTTTTTGACTTCCTTAGTTTTTTATATCACTTTTCACACCATTATGAATGAAAAGCCAAACACTTTAATCGTAAACACAATTTAGACAACATATGTAACTGATGTAAAACTATATATGATTATGATTATTTGAAAAAATGAGTTTTTGAAAAAAAGATCTGAATGTATTGTTGGTGTAGAATTGTCTTAAATTTCGTTTCCTTTATAGTCAAATAAGAACATTTTAGACTCTAGTTATGAGTTACAGTGAATATATAACAGAGTATCCTCCCCTGAGTCCGCACTTCCATTTCTATGTCGGGTCTTTGCAATCCTAACTGTTGTTGATACCTTCTTCTTCGTCCAGCAGCACAGCAGGACACGCGTCACGCAGGTCGTCCGTTAACTGAAATCATAAAGAAGAAAAACAACTTTTAATATATTTAATGTTTGTTGTTTAACGCCATTTTTCAAAGGCGACCAGTTGACATTAAGTGCATCTTAACAAAATGATTAACGGCAACCAGTTGATATTAAGAGCATCTTAACTAAATGATTAACGGCGACCAGTTGACATTAAGTGCATCTTAACTAAATGATTAACAACTACACTATCGAAAATTGTTCAGTTGTTACTCTTTTGACTATTTGTTATATATAAACGACGGAAGCGATAATGAAACAATCAGATTAGTTAACACTCTTTAGACCATTCCATTTATGAGTCTTTGGATGTAAATGGTACATTGAGAGCCACTGACTAAAAGTGGCTATTTCAAAAACTTTTTGACACAGAACAGAAATTTGTATACACATGTATCAGAATTTTCCATTATATGTAATCGTAATAAAAATGCTTATAATGCAATTCTCTTACAATTACAATTTAAGCACATACTAGTCGCGTATCACTTTTATATTACATGTTTTCAGCTGGTCTACTTAAAAAGCTGTGCGTGGCTTTATAGAATTAAGACACTATCTATGGATAGGATTGCTCATACAGATACGATCGAAGGCATGGATGTTCACGGATTTTTTTTAGAAAATATATTTTCAAATGTCAGATATTTGCAGTCACTTTCCTAAATCACTATTAAGAAGGTCATCATTGAGATGTCAAAGATACCAAACCAAACATAGATAGAATAAACTATCAGATCAGCATTACTGTCAATTTTGTCGTAGAATATTGTGTCATATGCAAGTCAATGAGTCTCGTGTGACATCTCGTTTTCCACGCTAATTGTCAATATAGTTTGATAAGTAAACGCGGTTGCCAAAACGACGAACTTAAACTGTTTAGACAAATCTTATTTACGGGATATTCCCATGAGCCGCGTTCGGCGCTCCTTGGGAATCAAAAGCAGATAGATATCTTTATAAGATTAAGATAAGGGAATGTTTCTATATTTTGCAGTCGTTGCGGGATGTTTTATATGGATATCTCTCAAGGCAACTGCTGAATAATTCATTTCAGATAGCTCTTGCTTGACTTTTTTCTGCCAGTTTTACAGCGATTACCAAAATTTCGGTAATTGCTTGCATAACGTTTAATATACTTTCATTGTGAGAGCAAGAATACAATATTAATTTACGAAAATACACAAAATAATCATAAAACTTTAATTACAGATTTTATAATGAATTATTACCATCTATTCAACAATGCAGTTAGTATAAAGCCAGATGAGCATGTGTCCAATTTGTTTTTGTCCAATAGTAAATATGTTGAATACCACATTTGTTTTGCTAGCACTATGGATCCAACATGCAATCGTAGTCTGGATCTCAGGATACCACTTTGCCTTCGCTTCAACACTATTGAATTATAGAGTTTAAGGAAAGCATTGTAAAACGCATGACATGCCGTATGCCCATCGTGGACAGTTGATCCAATGCTGGTCGCAACCAACATGAATATGGTTTTGAATCACGGCTACATATTTGATAATTAATTTATTGTGTTTTGTCGTATCGATTTTGAATCCAAATAATTGACGTATACGTCAGATCTTAACATGATAACTTAATTTTTACAAAATTGCTCTTCCAAACAAACATTGAAAGGTTAAGAAAGCTTGTAAAAACGCCTTTACACCTAAGCTCCCATTCCATGTAAAGGACAGTTCCAAAATGATGTTCCAACTCAAAATGAAATATGAGGAAATTTGAAATACAAGAAAAAACTATTTGGAAGAATTAATTTAATTCAGTGTATTGTCGTATCGATCTTTCGAATCCAAATATTTGACGTCAATAACTTGCAGATGCTTAAAATGATAAAAACCATTAAAGTGAATGTTTGACATTAAAATGATATTCTCTGTCCAGGAAACTAAAACAAAACTACAGAAGTACGTGATATGTCCTAATGGAAACCTACTTTATAAGCTAGACTATTATCATACTAAATCAATTCATGAAACAGGGCAGAACATTTATTGCAGACAGCATGAACAATGCTTTACATAACTGTAGAATAAAATATATAGCAGCAACAAAATATAAAGTCATTCCATCATAATACAATCTAAACAGGAAATGTTTCTATCAATACTGTCTTAGAATCCTCCTTCCTGATACCGGCTCTACGATTGAGCAGGTTTCAAAAAACTAAATTTGAACGGCTTTTGCAATCATGATAACTTCTAAATATTTTCCCATATGATTATTAATTAATTGTTTCCTAATACCTTTTGTTTTATAACAATGACTTTTTGATAATAAACCTTAGAGGTAAAAGAAATCTTTTTTTTTCAAAGACAGTCTATTCTAGTAGCATGACCTCACTCTATCTGGAATTGCTCAAAGCTACCATATTAATTTTTAAAATATATTTTCATGTTAACATTTTGTTAAATTATATTTTCCAAAATTCTTGCTCTCGAGTGAACTATTATTAACATTTAGCAGTGCAGTCGAAGAATTTACTGCGTCCCATTTACATGTAATATGGACATTCTCAAGAAATTCACGTATTCATTTTCCACTAGGAATTAAATTGTAATACGCTAGTTAATCTTATTTGCATTTATGATTTGTACTTTAGGATCAAGAGTCAACAACTTTTGCCAACTTCTTTAAACAAGAAAAAATCATGTAACAAGGATAAGTAAATTAATCGAAAGTTTTAGGACTGAAAAAAAAAAACATACAAAATTACGCAGACACATATTTCCAGAACATTTAAGAAATTAATTATTGTTTTCGGAGTTCATGCGAAATGAACGACAGAATAAGATCGGCAAATCCATGAATTAGCCGATCATTACCATTTATTGTAAAACGTGCCTCAAACAACTGTTATCTAAACAAAAAAACCCACATCTACCGCAGCGGATATATCCGCAGTTTATCCTACTTCAGCTTAAAGCTAACGTGTTTCTTTTGTCCCGGAAATGAAATCATTGATACATTATTCCCATTATCAAGTAATACGTCAAATTGTGCAAAACAAACATATGCCTACACATTACTAGTTAAAAATGGACTTACGTGGATCAGATGTAATGCCGAACGAAAAAGTAATTAAAGAAAAGTGAAGGAATGTCAGATATCCTTTCCCTGATGGGATTCGTAAAGTTAACGATAGCTAAATGACATTTTACTTATTTTACTAGCGAAACATATATATTATTTACATAAAATTTGTTTACATATAGTAGATAGTGTATAGTATTAAAATAGTTAAATCGCAATTTAGTAGACATCAGTCATAGTTTTGCATGCACGTCGTGGGACAATATTGTTTTTTTTTTGGTTATATTGAGAGTCACACCAACACATTTTAAGTCATATGGTGACATTGTTTTGTTTGTGATGGTGGAGGAAGACACTTGGTGCCCCATTCGAGTGTTGTTTCAGGCACAGATTGATACCTGGGTAGAACCACTTGGATGGCATACTCGCAAGGACTTCTACAACGCATGCGAAGTTTCGTATCCGCATTCGGTAAAGGGCAAGTAATTCGAAGTCGGTGATCTTAACAACTCGGTCACGGGCCCCCACTGTAAAAAGTAAAAGCTATGTTTTGTAATATTAAAGATCATAAGATCTAGCTATAAGTAAAGACTTTATAAATGGTCATACATTTAATTTTGGTGTTTCTCATAGGTGTTTTTGTAGAATACTTCATGAAACGTAGCAGTATTTTATCATAAGAATAATATTGTTTATAAACATTAACACCACTGATTCGGCAAACGATTAAAAATGATTTAACTACTGGAAGGTTTCCAACTGACTTTCAGAAGACCAGTTATTCTATCCATATTGCTCACTTGCACGAACTTGTCCGGGGGAGGGGAAGCACATGGGGGTCTTCCTGTTAAATAAGATTTAGAACGAATTGTCATTTAACTTTAAATTCGTGGATGTGACTAAACACCTAATAAAACGAACAATAAAAAAGAAACTGGATTATTTATTTCTTTAGGAAAATCCTCATGTAATTAATTATTTCTTTATCCTATTATTGGTACTTCCGAAATAAACATTGCACGACGGAAATTCTTAAACGGCATTAAAATCATAACATGGCGAGATTTGGAATGATATTTTCTGTAATCTGTCCAGTTTTTGTCATTATCACCAACGTTTATCTCCATTTTATTTTGTTTTAATATCCTCATTCGACACTTTATGTTTTATGGCCGCAATAAAACTTGTTTGTAGTAACATACATGTACATGCAAAGTTAATTAACACTGGGTTTTAGCAGAAACGGAACATAAAATAGAACAAACATGACATTCGTGGGATTATCCAATTTAAAGTGAGACACATGAGATTTTATTTACGATCAACATGTTGTTATCACAGTGCATTTTTTTGTGTTGTTCAGTAACCTTGTATCAAGCAATTTTTTTTCGGAATCACAGAATTGATAAGAATAGAGGAGCTATGGCAAACTTACTTCACCAGATCATTTCCTGTGTCATTCAACCTTTGAAATACGAATTTCTTATAATCTCAAAAGATAGAGCTGATCTTTCGTGAGATATTTAACTCGAAAATTAAAATTTGGTAGTTATGTTATAGCAAATTGATTGGCTGAAAATAAATTCAGATCTGGTTCAGAAATATGTTTTGATCACCTATTAAAAATCACAAAGTATAGTTCGATTTTGAGGTCAGAGATTATTTTGTATTTTTAGAAGTGTGTAAACAAGAAGGTTTGAACATTTAAACAAGGTAGGTGTTAGGGTTACCATGAACTCTAAGCTGGAGGAACAGGAATCTGAAATAAAATTCCTGCTTTTAGAGGGTGTAAACTTTTGCCACAGTTTTCAAAGGTTACAGAAATGTTTTTCTAAAGCCGTTTCACAGTTTAAAGGGGGTAGGACAAGCGTAAGGGACAAGCCTAGGCCAGTGATGACGGCTGAGGCAGGTGGAGAATGTTGAGGTTTTTGTCAACAAAGATCGCAGAGTAACATTGCAGGAGGTAGCTAATCAGTTTAGGACCGGTAAAGGGTCGGCACATCAGAGTTTACACACGGAATTAGGTTAGAGCAAGGTAAGTGCTAGGTGGGTGCCGAAACAGCTGACAGAAGACCAAAAGACATCTAGGGTGACCATAGCAAAAGAACATTTTAGACGTTTTAACAGTGATATAAATAAGTTTTGAACTGTATTATCACTGGGGATGAAATATGGGTTCATTATGCTGAACCTGAAACAAAAGCTCAGCAAAAGCAATGGGAACGAGCTGGTTCGCGACCTCCAAAGAAGTTTAAGCTGTCTCCTTCTTCTGGCTAGGTCATGCTGGTTACTTTTTGGGATTCACGTGGAATAAAACTCGGAAAGAAAAACTTAAAAAGTTGCGTACTAGCCTAGTGCAGAAAGATGTCATTCTTTTGCATGACAATGCTCCTTCTCGTACTGCCTCATTTACAGGAGAACCAATCAACTCCTTCAAGGGGCAGTTGTTGTCCTACCCTCCATACAGCCCCACCTGCCACTTTTTTTTGTTTCCAGAACTGATAATAGGTTCGCTGGTAACAAATATGAGAACAGGGCGGCTTTGATTTCAGCTGTAAATCAGTACCTCAGCAGTAGGTCTACTTCATCGTTTGCAGAGGGAATACAAAAGCTCCCACGAAGATGACGAAAGTGTATAGACGTAGGTAGAGAAAAAGAATAAAAATAATTTTTGAAAAATATTGAACGGTTCTTGAGAAAGAACAAAAAGTCCGCCCCTCGTATATCCATCAGAGTTGCATTCTTTGTTATTATTTTGTACTACAGATTCTAATCGTTGACACAGTGGTATGTGAATCCATATCTTTTCGTCAAATATAGATGAAGTTAAAAATGTGGTAGTCATTTGCGTATTGTAATATCTCTTTTTTTTCAAAATATAAGTAAAAAGTATTTTATAGAAAAGACCAGCAATGTGTATACATGTGCAAATAAAATTAGTTATAATTGTATTTTATTCCTTGACTAGAAGACACTGAGTCCAGAAATCTACTGACGCAACTGTCGAAACTTACTGCTAATGAAGTATTTTAATAGTAATTTGCATTCAAATGAAATTTACTTAAACACGACACTAATAATGAAAAATATAATTACAAAATAACTATTAGCTAGATTCTTGTATTTCCCAACTGGTTCATGAAATACAAGTATAATTACCATCATGGACACAGAAGAATTCAGTTATTCTGTGATGGGTTTTTAAGTACATGTCAATTTTATATTTTGCCTGATATAAATATTTACAAAAATATCAGTGTAGGCATATTTCTTGTACACTCTAGTTTATACTAATTTATTCTAGCTCGATTGTGATGAAAGCTAAAATCTTATTTGAACCACTCTCGAGTCCGCTTCCTGGAAAAACCAGTACTGGTGTAATAAGAGGTCATGGTCGTGACTCCAGTGGGGCTAGAACCCACGACCACCGACACCTTAACCATTAAACCACCTCTACCCTTGTACACTCTGAACCCAGTTTTACTGTTGCAAGAATTTCACGACTATAACTAATAAAGATCTGTTGGTGTCAATTTCAACTTTATTTGTTCGTTTTAAGCATCTGCGTCCCATACAAATAACAACTACTGCTTCACAATATACAAGTATGCACACGTTTCGGCGCACACTGCATGTAACTATCAAATTTCGACTCGTTTTTATAATATGTTACAGGAAGAGAGTTTGAAGAATTCAAAAACTGACATTGTGTCACTTCAGTGTTGCTCTCTAAAACAAAATGTAGAAAAGGTAAAACACATGTTATACATTAATGAGCTCACATGATCAAATACTGACAAAAGCGACGTATATAGTACCATTTCGTAAATTTATACTAGCATTCGTAATGCATTTGTCATACTCCTCCCATTTTTAAAGACTAAATATAGCTATAAATAGCATAGTATAGATTTAAAATTACCCTTCAACATTCGTGAAGAAATTACTAATATAATGTTACTAATGGAAGAAACGTTGCTTCATTCGCCCGTATCGTGCCACTTCTCATAGCTTTAGATTTGAAAAGCCCGAAAAAGGAAATATAAAATTCCAAAAAAATTAGAAGTTAAGCTGAGAAACATGGCATTATTGAAGTAGAATATCTAGTCGATATATGAAAGACCATGTAACTGATAGAGAAAATAATCCAATTTATCATTGTTTATAAGAAGAATTAAACACATTTTGTTTTTCCCTGTAAACGTATCTTAATGTTATGCATTTAGTAGAGTCCCTTCAAAGCCCACCCTGAACGTAGATCAGTCTCTCAGTTGTAATTACAACCTAAAAGAACGATGAAATTTGAAAAACAGTGAAATATTGTGTAATGGAGTACTAATACAAAAGAAAATATTGGTATTCTATGCAAGATGACCTTTTAAACGAATGTAATGTTGATCAGTCTAAGTTTTGGCGGTCGATAGATATAGGTGTAGGCCAATCTAAAAGTAAATCGATTCCTATGGAAATCGTCAGCGAGGATGGTTCAGTTTCTACCAATATTGATGATGTCTTAATTAAGTGTGGAAGAATGAATTTAGTTCATTATTTAACCGAACAGATGTAAATTCCTCTTCTGCTGTCGCTGCTTCCACTGACTCTGTTGATCATGTAACATTCAATGAACATATCACAATAATAGAAGTTAGGAAAGCTATTGATATGGCAAAAAGAGGTAAAGCTAGTGGTGTTGATGAAGTTCCATCAAATGTTTTAAAAAATGATACGTCAGTTATGTTTCTTCACGTATTGTTTAACATCTGTTTTCATAACGGCATTGTACCTTCTTTATTGAAAAATATATCATTAACCCAATTCCTAAGTCATCTACTTCTGATCGACGAGATCCAATGTCTTTTAGAGAATTGCATTAGCATGTATCATGTACAAGATATATTGTAATATATTGAATAGTAGGCCGTCTGCATGGGTAGAAGATAATAATATTCTGGCAGACGAGCAGAATGGTTTCAGAAAGAAACGAAGTACCACCGATCATATTGGTTCTTTAGTAAATCTCATTGAAACCAGGAAAAAAACTGAAACAATCCACTTTTAATGCTTTTATTGATTTTCGTAAAGAATACAATTTTATCAATCGTTCTAAATTATGGAAAAGGTTACACGATACTGGTATTTCTGCGAAAATGTTAAAGGCGGTACAATCACTTTACTCGTCTGTTGTTTCATGTGTTAGAGTTAATTCCTTTAAAACTGATGTCCACTGTGGCTTGCGACAGGGTTGTGTGTTATCTCCTCTGCTTTTTAATCTTTACATTAATGATCTAGTACTGTTTCTTAAGTCAATGAACATAGGTGTCAATATTGATGATGAAATTGTTTGTATATTACTTTATGCAGACGACATTGTTCTGTTGGCAGAAAATGCTCACGATTTACACTTTTTATTAAATGCTTTACATGACTGGTGTGGTCTAAATGATATGTCTTTGAATGTAAACAAGAGTAACATTGTGCACTTTCGACCTGAATCCATTGCTAGAACTGACTGTGTATTTAAGTGTGGAGATGACAGCCTAACAATAGTTGATAAATATACTTACTTTGGTATTGTTTTGCAAGAACACTTAGATATGAACATAACTGCGAAGCAGGTGGCGCAGAGTGCAAGTCGTGCCTTGGGACTTTTAATTGCCAAGTGTAAACTTATAGGAGGTGTCCCTTATAACGTATTTACCAAATTATACGACTCAATTGTTTGGCCTGTTATTGCATATGGTGCGGCAATTTGGGGATATAAATCATTTTCCTGTATAAACGCTGTGCGTAACCGAGCTATGAGGTTCTTCCTTGGTGTTGGTAAATATACACCAAATGCAGCTATAACAGGTGAAATGGGGTGGCAACCTCCTTGGTCCGTCAATGGAAGTCCATATCGAATTTTTGGTCTCGTTTAAGTAACACGAATGCTACCGAGTAAACAAACGGACGGATTACACTGTGGGCTAACTCTAAATCGATCATGTGTAAAAATTGGTTTTTTTCTATCTAAAGAAGCAGTTTCACGAATATAATTTAGATGCATTTTGTAATTTGTCAGTAGGTATACCCAAAGTAACTATTGTTAATAAGGTTGAGAAGGTCGCGATGTAGAAATTTGTTAATGATTGGTTAGCGTCAGTGAATAGCATAAATGGTCCATCTGGGAGAGGTCGTAATAAACTTAGGACGTATCGTATTTTTAAAAACAATTTTGAACCAGAGCTTTATTGTAAAATGATATTGCCACTTAGACATAGAGCCGCATTCAGTAAATTTAGATGCGGAGTAGCCCCAATACGTATCGAAACAGGCAGATTTGAAAATGTAGCATTAAATGAACGTACATGTCCATTCTGTAAGGTATTGGAAGACGAAAGTCATGTACTATTAGATTGTGTTATGTACTCAGATATTAGAAGTGAGCTGTTTGAGAAAGCTGTAATTCATGAATATAATTTTCTTAATATGTGCAAAAGTGATCAACTTAAGGTTCTCTTCACAAATGCTTATTTGATAAGGATATGTGCCAAAACCTGTTTTAATATATTACAAAGACGTAGTTTTAGCTTGTGTAAATAATGCTCACATTTTCTTATAAAATGTTTTATTTCCACTGAGAAGCAGCTGCTAATTAGTTCACTCTCGATCTGATCGAGGCTGATAACTGATTTTCTAAAATCTTTCTTAATGTGCCATTAGTGCTTGTATTATTTCTTCAGTTTCTGATTTTTGTTGGTTTTAGTAGTTTTTTATTCTTCAATTAGGCAGTTTTATGGTTTCTTTTCTGTGATATATTAAGTCATCTTTACTTGAATTAATCTTATAATTACTATTGAATGGCTATGTACTATGTATTAATGTAGTGTATATTATGCTTTTGACGTTGTATGTACATAGATGAGACTATAATAAAGATTTAAACTAAACTACAAAATAACATGAACTTCAAACATTTATAAAATATTAATATCATAGGATATTGTAGCATGCCATTTTTTAATTATACATAATTATCTTACACTAACCAAAGGGTTCCTGGTCAATAGTCAGTTTTATCAGCTAAGGTCTGAAGGACAAACTAGTCATGCAAGAGGCTTTTTATTATTTGACGTCAGAAATAAATATAAAGTTATTTCAGTTCTCAGTTTACTTTAGCCCAGCAAGCCTATTTTGAACATCTGACCGGCGCATCGCACAAACTATGAACCGGCAATTTATAAAAGAAAATATGTAATGTAACATCACCGCATTTTCAATTACTGCATGCGTCAAATAATTATAATGAATAAGGTAGCGCCCTTTCAGCTTTATAGGCCTCATTAGATTTATTTTTTGAAATTTGATCTATAAAGTCAATTATCTTTGGAAATAAGTTGTTTTATAATAGAAATAAATTGCCATTGTTAATATTAAATCGTAAATATGATACTGAAAAAAGGGTTCAGTAAATGGTTGTTTACCAAACCAAAACCGATCCTTGTCATTAAATATTCTAAATATAACCTGACGAACCCAACACACGCTCACTTGGCATTATTCAACAAATGGTAAGTGTAAAGTTGACTATAAATGCGTTTTCATAACAAAATCGAATTTTCTAGGTTATGAGGTAGGTGTAAAATTTAGACCTGCATATATTATTAGGATGCTACTACAAAAATATAGTTCCATGCTGTCGATAAGATATTGAAAAAATGCGTGATACACATTTGTTGCAGCAATAACTTTGTGATTTGATGTACATGTAAATGTCGATATCACGACCACCGTTACTGTAAATCTCCATGTTTTACTTTTACTAATTGGTTAAATATTTGAGTAAGCTATAGTGTTCATGCGTGTAGTTTCAGACAGTTTTACAAAGCATTATTTTATCATATGTAATGATGATATCGAAAGATTCAGTTGTTTATATAAAATATAGAAATTAATTCGTACTAAGCAACCTCTGCAGCTGGTCAATTTTCGCTTGAGGAAAATAACTGAAGACACGATGGAAACTATATAATTGGAACAAAATTAGAGCTCTGAATTGCCGTTTTGGAGAAGATAAAATATGCTATATACAAGCCACATCGCGGAAATAAAAAGGGAATATGACACATGAATAAAAGATTTAAAAATCAGCAACACAAAGCAACAGTCACTTTTATCTAACAATGCAGCCAATACTTGATCCAGTTTACTAGGATTTAGGCTTTTACATTGATCAAATTGCTCATGCGTTTTAATATGAAAATAGCATAACTAAGTGTGTAGAGTGTCGTTTAAACAAGTGACTCTTACTTAAATATTTATAAGCTATGTAGAGGACAAAATGTTTCATTGAATGTTAAAATATGCTGACGTACAATATAAAAATTGTTCTGTGTGAAAATTATGTCTAAAACATTTCTTTTTTTTCTGAGAAAATGGTGTAATTAGTGTGTTCATGGGAAGAAAGTGACAATAATTGTCACCAGATAAACCTAAGTTGATCAAATGTTTGAAGGTTACTGAAATTGCTCGTATATTGTACATGACGACAATAAAACATACGAATCAGTTCTGACAGCTTACAAAGCTATAAAGTAACAAAAGTGCTTAAAGGGACTGGACTACATATTTAGGCTAAAATGGTCTCTCTTTTAAATTTAAGTTTGTGCATACCAGATACTTTAGAACATGAGTTTTTGTTTCTTAACTATTGAAAAAAGCTCAATCTAGAAAAAAATGTATGAGTTGCGAATCGAACAAGGGTTGCATTAGGCCATAAAAACTTTCCTACAGTATTGACCAAAACACCACGGACGAATTCGCACTTAACGACCGTTTTACAAGGCTTTATAACAGAGGCAGTTTCCTTTTGAAACCCCGTGACAATTTCTTTCAAATTTTGAATGGAAAACTGGTAAACAACTAATTTACGTGTATTTCCATGATATATAATATTTCAGTTATTAAGTTTCAAAGATCTCTTAAGAAATATAGCAATATTTTCCTGATATCTTAAAATTTGCTTGTACGAAATTGAGACCAGCCCCTTTAAATCAATACTTAATTGAGTTTTATCAAGTAGAAATGGTGCGAAGTGTCAGTTTTGAGATATTTAAAGAGTTAAATATTTGCGTTTTTAACAAGTAAAAATGGCATAAAACTTCAGGTTTCAAATATTGAACATAATTTTTATTGAAAATATGTATAATATGTACGGTGTTGTGTTTTTCATTGCTATTCAACTGTTTTTACTCTGTCAAGGTACGGTTTAAATGTTATTGACCTTGCCATTCAAACATACTTTCCAGAGCCATTCTATTCAATACTTTTAATTCTTATTTTAAAAAAAATATACCAAAAAGTTATCTACCCCGGAGTGACGGTCTATCTAGTTGAAAATATAACAATACTTACAGATAGCAAAATATAACAAATGCAAACGCATTTAGATCATAGTCGAAGGCTTTTGTAAGTCACATTATTTGGTTCAACTTTTTTTCTTCAGGTTCTGCGTTTGAAATTAAATCCAAACCTAAATAGCTAGACCGTACTACGGTGCCCCTTAAGTGACATGTTACGCACTTTTTTTCCACTTAGGTAATGTGAGACTTTTTTTATTTCGTTTAAACGAAATCATTTCGTTTTAACGAAATAACTATTTCGTTTAAACGAAATCATTTCGTTAAAACGAAATAACTATTTCGTTTTAACGAATTAGTTATTTCGTTTAAACGAAATGTTATTTCGTTTTAACGAAATAACTATTGCGTTTAAACGAAATAACTAATTCGTTTAAAAGGAAATAACTAATTCGTTTAAACGAAATAACTAATTCGTTTAAACGAAATGATTTCGTTTTTACGAAATGTTATTTTGTTTAAAACGAAATCATTTCGTTTAAACGAATTAATTATTTCTATTTTTATTAAATAGTTATTTCGTTTAAACGAATTAGTTATTTCGTTTAAACGAAATAGTTATTTCGTTAAAACGAAATAAAAAACGTCTCACATTACCTAAGTGGAAAAAAGTGCGTAACATGTCACTTTAGGGGCACCGTACTAGACAGACCTTTACCCACGAACAAGATAGAAACCATGTAATTAGAACACACAATCAGAGATAAAAATGTCGCTTTAGATGTATATTGTCACTGTACAAAATTAGCCATAGGCATTGGAAGAGATAATCATTTCCAGTGCATGTGCACTGATGACCTTCCAGGGAAATGTCAGTTTACCCTAGTAACCTTGAAATTTTTTTGTGTCCTACCTTCATGCGAAATAAAAGGCAAAATGTAGGGATAGAATAAAGTTTGCTTTATTAGGTAAATAAACTTTTGCCGGACTTCCTTTTTAATTTTTTTCAATACGACGCCATCTTGTTTTTTGTTTTTGTTTTGGTTTGTTTTAGAGACTAAAGACATGTTTATGCAAGGATAAAGCTTCAACAATTTTTATAAACGAGCTATTATTAGGTATGTGATACAGGCAATGTATTACCATAAAAAAGTTTTATAACGCTATCGCTCAAGGAAACGGAAGCTGAGTCATGTACTAAGTCATGCAGAGCGTTTGTGAACGATTTTAGATTTCTACACTTAAAACGAGGAATATTGCAATTGGAAAGGAATGTTATTGAATCAGATCGTCGAGGAAACGGGTACCTATTTTGTCTTTCAAGTGGCGTTAGTGACCTGTTGATTAATTTAACCTAGGTCTAACGTTTGCTTGTTGAGAATGGGTATCCGACTAGCAACTGAACTTCGGGTAAAACTTCACTAGGCAGCAAATTCACGTTATTCCATCATGTTTAGCAGTACACAGAAGTCGGGTACAAAACGCAAGGTTAGCCTTAGTTTTTCCTCTTATATATTATAATGTTAGGGCTTTTAAAGATCTATTTCAAATCAAATTATCAAAGAACTGTGTAAATTGGCCACACATATCAGTAACGTACTAATTTTTAAACTGTTGTTGGTTCAGATACCTACCTAGTTGTGGGTAATTTTGAGTAAAAATGATTTTAAAGCAGACGGAAGGATAAAGAGATATTAGATTACCGTCTTACGAATTTAAATTTATTAGGTTCGTCTACGTAAAAGTAAAAGTCTCGGCTAAAGCCTCGACCTTTATATTTTTCACCTAATAAATTTAAATTAATAAGACAGTAACCTAATATTCTCTATCGATGTCTGCGTATGAAATAAGAGATGATATTGACATAAGCCCGTTCTATTCATGTCAATTTAGCATGGTTCTTGAATTTTCTAGCATCTAAAGAAGACACCAACAATTTCCAAACCCATATATTAGACTGCAAATCAATCACTACGTCCTGTAGGAGTCACAAACAGTCAGTTCAAAAAGACACTGAAGTTTGTTTGGATAAACAATTTTCCTGATCTTATCCAGTTCTTGTTATGCAAGTCATAAACATTTGACCAGAGCGAAGTTTATGAGCCTGAGAAATTTTGTACTTACCGAAGCTCTTTCTAATAACAACGAAACAAAACAAAAATTCAAACAACGAAAAACAAAGGAAAGCCAATAGGTTGTCATGGTACATTTGCGTGTTTTATTTTTTTTTCAGATCATATTGTAAAACATTTAATGTCCCAAGAGCCAAACAGTTTTGATAATTGCAAAACCATAACCCGATATCAATGTGTAACTTCAGAATGAAACACTCTGCTTTTTAATTGCACTTGTCACACAATGAACTATTCAGATACAAGTATTACGAGATTCGGGTAGAATGTTTGATGAAAAATGTAAAGGATATTTGTTTGTTTCAGTGTAGCATCGAATTACCTTTCATCGAGTTAACTTCTGTAACAAGCAAGCTGCGAGTGAAAATTTAAATTCTGGTGTTCACGAGTGAAATATTTCCGTCATACATCAAAACAAATATAATTAAGAAATAATATATCCGAAACAGTGATTTGTCGTTGTATAAAATCATTGTTTGGAGTTTAGATGCGAAGGAATTATATCACGAGGGCTGCGCATTTAAACGACAATATTTTTTTTTCATGCGCAAATCACTGTTTGAGATATATTATTTCGATTCTAATACGTTATCAGGATTATTATGTACGTCCTTGTCGATATCCATCAAATATTTGCCCGATTTCTGTTGATTTCTTTTCCAGCGCGCCGCTATACCATGACATAATAATTGTGACGTCAGAAAAATGAATTGTTGAATAATAACACACAGTTTTCAGCCTTCTTTGTTTAATAGGAAAACAAATCGGGCCGTGTTAGACTGGTTTTTATTAAATTATATCAGCTTTATGCGTGCATTGGGCACCATCACCAGCAAGACCGTGAAGTCACAATATTGATACTGGAAAAAGTAAAATAATCCTTTTAGAATATTAGATTTTTTTCACATTTATTACGGCGGCGTGTGTATATCTTTAAGTCTATGCAGGTATTTTTTATGTATATCTTGGAAAGATTTTCAGATTTTTATGATTCATATTCTACCACGTTTAAGTGTAGTTCCGTAATTTATCATTTAAGTGAAAGTGCTATTGTTCGAAACAGAGAAAGTTTAAAATATAGTCCACCGTTATATATAATACTGTAAATCACTTTATATTTGCATGATCCTTATTTCGCGAATTCCCGCACCCTGACTTATTTCGCGGATTTATGAATTAGCGACGGGAGGGTCAGATATTTAAATTCGCGAAGGTTCTTATCTTATTTTAGCAATAATTCAAATTCTTGAAGTCGTGATAACATTAATGCCCATTCTTCCGTACCGTACCGACTTTATGCACGCCAAAGACTCGTTAAATACATTGTATGTTGTAACGGTTATTTCGTTTTAGTAATCGGTTACATTATTTACACAAATTGCATTTGTTAGAATGAAATTGATTGAAAAGTGACTTTTAATCCTTTTATTCAATTTACGTAACAGTCATTCCATAATTAATTGTAACGTACAAGTATATAATACAATGGTGTGATACATTGTCCCCTATCCCTATTGTTATCTAAATAAAATGTGTAAAAAATCAGGTTGGTTACGAAGATAAAGGATGATATGGATTATCCCCTCAGGCAACATGCGCTCTGCTTGTTTGACACATACAAAGTGCATTAAGGAGATGCTGTCCGTAACAAACAAGGTTTTCATGCATAAAGTAAAATTAATAGGCGTGATTAAAATAAATACATTAATTCTATCTTCAGTGTGTTTTTTTAACCCGATCTACTCACGTTTGCAACCTTGAGACATTACCTTAGAATTGCTGAAATAAAATCTACCAGCTGTCATAAAACATTTTAAAGGGTAAAACATTTTATAGCAATTTTCCGATGTTATTCTAACCTAACATACGTATGTCAGGTTAGCAAAAGCATGTCAGTTGCGTACCTACAACGTCAAAATAAAAATACAATGTATATATATATTTCTATGTTAAATGTCAGTAAAATATGAACAATATCGTTTCTAAAACGTTTTAAAGAATTTTAATTCCTCGTTCATAATTTAACCTGTGTATTTCTTGAAAGCATTATTTAGAAAAGTTAAATTTCGATGATCAGACATATTGCAAATATTTTCGTGATTTTATGTTTCATTAAAACAAACACGACGAAAGTATGTCTGACTCTTACATTTAGTTATAGAGTAAATGAGTAGAAATGTCTTGGATCTATATCATGATCCTCTATTAAACCACATAGAAACTCTTAAACAGAATATATATCCTACTATAATGGCTAACAATCTATTTCATTATTATTTATTAAACCACATAGAAACTCTGAAACATTCTACTATAATGGTTTCCAAATTAAAGCAAATATTATTTCATTTTCCATTAAAATTTGTATGAAAGGAGTAATAAAATTTTACTTTCTGTACATTTAATAGTCATAAGAGCATGTCAGCATGCAAATTAAAACCAAATATTATTCCATTTTCCAATTAAAATTTTATAAGAGGAGTAATGATATTTTTTCTTTCTGTACATTATATAGCCTCACGGGCATGTCAGCATTTTCATAACTGTTTCAATATTTTATGACAACAAGTTAGATGATATGCATAACAGTTTTTCAAACTCCCCAATCGGATTTTTGTTGTTATCTCATATAGTGACGTATTTCAATGAAGACTGAACACTGTATCAAATGACCATCATATAAAACAGTGATAATAATCGGACGTTAATTCACTGACCCGTGACAGTTACAATAAGGTAAACCTTACATTAAAAGTCACGTGATTAGTGCAACTAGGTGCACAGAAAGGCTGTCCACAGGATTGAAAAGCTAGACACCCATAGTCAGAAGATATTAACTGACCTACAGGCATATGTTTTACTGTTTACAGTGATTTACTCCTTACTTGAATTTTGATTTTAGGGTTACCTTACTGTAAATATAAGAGTCAAATGCATTTATGTTCGATTGTTATCATTTCCACGAGTTGTCAAAATGAAATGCTCATTTAACATTTGTGTCAAATGTTGACACCAATCTGGGGAGAGTAACTTAAAATTGAGTATTTCAAATCGACCATCTGTTTAAATGCATAATTGTGCAACGCAGTCAAAACTTCACAGAAGTGTTATTATCACAATGTAATTATCAAAAAGCTCCATTTTAATAATAGCTTTTACATGTTTTTTTCATAATTTCTTGCGAACACTGATGGAACTACATCACGAGTGCATGCATCCATTAACGGTCGTGATTAGATTGTTAAATATGAACTCCCGTAGTAATTTGTTAATATCTCCGAATGCTTCATGACAGAACCTGTCAGACCATGAGGGTTAAGGTTTAACCCATCAAGAAGAAAGCGCAATAATCCTGTAACCTAATTAGTACTGCCTTGACTAGTTTTCTCAAGGGCATTTGACAGTGTTGTGTTATCATAACTCAATATTGTACAGATGTTCGAAAGAAAGATTTGTTGTTTGTCAAAATATCTTTAAATATATTTAAACGACTTTTTAGAAAAAAAAATATTGTAAATTTAGTCAAACCTGTGCTAAAAACCACCATTGAATAAGAAAAAAATGCGATAAAACCTGCTTATAATAACTTTCTGTTCAAGTTTAACAATATTAATATATAGTGTGAAATTGCTTGAATTAAGAGATCATCTACCAACAAAGGTAAGATTTTCATTTCCGAGGGTTGGTATTTACAGACAGGTTGTTTGACGGTGACATGTTTATAATGTTAAAAAAATGTTAAGAAATTGAAATAATGCCATCGTATTGATTTGGGGGCCTCCGTGGCCATTTGTTTAAGAAAGCTGACTTCGAATCACTTGCCCCTCACAGAAGTCGAGCCTCATACAGGGCGATAAATTCTTCATGCGAGGAATCAATCAACCTGGCTTAGGGAAGTGTGGTTCTCCTACCAAGGTGCCCGCCCATTATGAAATAATGCACGGATGGGCACCTGAACAAAAAATGAATATTATTTTAACACTGCGAATTTGGTTATATTGATACAGACAAATTTTTTCAGCTAAGTGAATAGTTGTTTAAAATTTGAAGTAATATAATTACACAGTTGTGTTTCGTACATATTTACAAATCCATTTGTGTATTGTATACATTTAAATTTTGTTATATAATTGTGTAACTACTTCGATTTGACTAAATGTATATTTTCCAGTCCTGTTTCCTCAGAAATGGTTTAGCACTGGCTGTGAACGAATCTAGTATTTGAAAGATAACAATTCTTTTATTGGAGATACGGAATGAAGTATATCGAGAGAAAGTTTTACACCACGCGTGGACTATTGACAATACTGTTAGCTTTTTCAGATATACTTTTTTCGTACTGACGTATACTGTATGCTTTTAGCATAAAGTAACCCTATTACTTTAACATATATATTTCGTATGATGTGAGATGTATGTGCTATTTGCTAAGTAAATTCAGTTAACCTCATTTTCGTATCGAAGTATGTTTTATTCTCTGTACTAAGTAACTTAATCAGTTGACACGTTTTCGCATCAGCATGTACTAACATTGTATTTTTTTGGCAACGTAACCTTTTCAGATAACGCTCTTTTCGTATCAAGATATTTCAAGTTCTTTTTTTATTTCCTTTTCCTAGGTCACCAATTATCTTTAGTACAGGCAGAAAAGAGCGAGTAAGGAATATAATGACATATTGATCGTGAATGGACTTCACATCACTAGGAAACAATAAGGTCAAACGTGTTCTGCGTTCTGATTTCTTCAAATACCAATTTTTGATTTAAATGTACATGTGCACATGTATGTAACTCTTTTACAAACTGACTCTACTACAATAAACATGCGGATATCAAAGAAAAATGACGGTGACATCAGAGCGAAGATGAGAGCAAATATCATTTAATCTGATTCTATATTTTCACCATCCTGTGCAATGGACAGGATATGAACATTAGTTAGAAAACAAACGTTAGTTGTCGTTAAGAATCTTAATACTAGGTTACGGTAGCGAGCACAGTGCGTATTCTCCGCATTCAATTTCGGCATTGCCCGGTATTTACGGACAGCCATGTGACTGTGATTGGCTAACAAGAGTACGTTATCACACGGAAATTGCCGAGTATCATTATGAGACCGCTATCTTAAATGCGGTGTTTATTTTTGGAAGGAAGTAAAGACTAAACAGGATAAATCTCTGTGGTGTTTAACTAAATTGTTTTCACGAAATGATAATAAAGAACCCACCATATCTTTGGTTATAAGACTTTTATCGAGACATATGCACGAGTTCTGAAGCGACTATAGGTGCGAGATATTGCTCCGCGAAAGACAGTGTGCTTATAACTCGAGGCAAAGCTAATAACATTTTTCTCGCTTGTTATATCCATGATTATATATTGTTCTAAAACTTAAGTAAAAATGTTGACATTACTGAACTTTTCAACGCAACGACACACACTAATATTACGTCATAAAGAATGTCACAAACCCAATATGAAATTTACATTCGGTTAATATTAGGTTTTCCCTTTTGCAGGCACAATTGATATAAACCATGACAGTGACTTAAGACTGAGTTGAAATTTTCATTAACGTATTTTATAAAGATCACACACTAAAGGCAATATATAAATTACATTTTGTTCTCTTGCATAACAATTGATACAACAGAATGAAAACTTTAGATTGAAAAATTCTTTTACAATGTTAAACGTATAATTATAATAATTTTTTCTTAGAAGGAACAGATGTATTTGACAAAATGTAAAGGGGAATAGTTTGTATGTAGTATTATATTAGGTACATTTTGTAAATTTGGACTTGAAATTGCTTGTTTTCATAAAGAGAATGACATAACATTTATCGCAACAGCATCACTTTCCATGCTGTGAAATAAACTGGTTACGGTTGGAATAAACATCTATACATATACCTGCATTTTAAAAAATGTATGTAACTTACTTGTTCTTGCAGGAAAACGTCAGCTCGTAATTACAGAAAACTGAATGGTAGTTTTTTTTTAAATGTAATGTTCGACAAAGTTTTTTTAGCATTTACAGAATAAGCTGATTTGTCTGTATGATGTGTACTACTGAGGTTGTTTTCTTTGATAGTCAACCAAATGTCAACAAAGTCGTAATTTAGTCCAAATACAACTGAGTGTGTTACTTTTAAAACAATTATAGGATTAAACTTGTTTTTGTGTTCATGCATTTGTAAACCCTGCCGAAAGATAAACACTGAATGAAGCCGAACAGTGGAAAAATACCGGGTTGATTTATTACACTATTAATAGATTGAAAACTTGAAAGACAAATTGAGTATGGCGTAGAAAAAGCGATTTCAAAGTTGGGAATCCAAGAGAAGGTTGGATGTTCCCAGGAAATGTTTGGACAACGAAATAAAACAATATTTAATTCTCATTCAAATAGGCTTTTTCCGTTTGATATTTCTGTGTAAAAAGTCAGCGCTTTTGCCAAAAGTTTGAGGTCAAAGCATATGCTGGCCCCCATTGTCAGTCTGGTTGTGTTAGGGGGTGGAAGGCTCCTAATGCCTCTACTTAATGACCATAATACATGTTTATTTCATTTGCCATTATCGTAATAAATTTAGTGTAAAAGTGCGAAGTTTTTTTAGAGAAACTGTCTGCCACAGTAATGCTTACAAGTTGCAAAGACAAAATATTATATCATACGGGTTTTCTTTGTTATTTCATTTTAAATATATTACAGGCACTAGTTTCCAGATTAAATATCTGAGTTTATTGATAAAAGTAACACATTGTGTAATTATTTACGGTTCTTCATATATATAACATTTATTTGCGGAATGAAAGCTGTACTTAATTAATATATAATTTTGTGGTTTGCTGAGGTCTGACAGGACACCACACTTCAAACATCGGATCTATATATATATATATATATATATATATATATATATATATATATATATATATATATATATATATATATATATATATATATATATATTTCAACTGAAAGCCCACTAAGAAATAGTGGTATCTAATAAATAACACTCTTTGCATGCTAAATCATTTTAAAAGCGTGTTAAAATCTACTTCATTTGACCAGGCCAATTTCTTTAGACCAAAATAGAAAAGACTTTCCCATAAATTCAAGTATTATGGTTAAATTTCACTAATTAAAATGGTATTAAAGTTAAGTTCAATTCTTTGAGAGCCATTTATACTAAACATATTAGACAAGCAATACGAAACATACAAAACACAAATTAATATTAAGAGAAATTACATGTCAAAGGCGTTGTGGTGTCGCCAGAAACCTGATAGAATCCAGACGAACATGAATGTATTTGAATGAACAGAAAAAACATTTTTCATGAAATAGATCCAATAATACGCTAATGTTTAATTGTTTGGGCGGTAAAGAGCTTTATTCTAAGGAAAACGAATTTGAAATATTTGCCGTTGGTAGTACCTCTGATTGATCTGTTTCTGGAATTGAAGTAACAGTATGGTTGCCAGTGTGAGCCAATCCGATAGATCCGATCTAATTCGTGATTCAGATACATTGTTTTGACTATTGATCGGCAAGTTATTCAATAAATGTATACTATATACCCAAATCTTCAATCATTATAATGAAAACAACCAAAACAACCAAATTTGATTCATCATGTTGGCAAACTTCCGATGCCTAATTAAGAGATATTAATATTTTTTCCTTATTTTGAGACTAAATTTCGAGAGAAATATTTTAGCAATTATTCATGAAGGAAACAAGAAAGGTTGTTTCCATATTCATTTAGATAATTTATTCAACTTCATTTCATAGACATACAATCCCGCTACATTTCGCAAGCTTTTTACTATCGGTTGAAGTGAGTGAATTGTTTGATAAAATATGTTAAAAGAAACCTATACATTATACACTATATAGCAAGTCAAAATTTAATACAGATGGACAAAGCTTATCTAAAACGGTAGAAATCATTGCAGTTCAATAAAACATATTGAATTGTAGAGTAATAGAGGAAAAAGGTTATCTTTAAACGAAACATATATGTAATTTGTCGTACTAGCTAGCTAGTTCTACAGAAAAAAGCTTTTGTCTTAATTTTCTTTTGAAATCACCTTGATAACAACTCACTCGTCCTAACATGCTATAATAATAATTCTCTGTTGCGCATGTGACAAAGGAAGTCATGAAAGAGCGAAATGCGAAACACCATGCAAGGATATCAGATGCGACATAATATTGTATTTTTGCATAGTGTTATCGTTAAATAGTTTCGGGGTTTTATCTCTTCGTTAGTAATATAACCTATAGTTTAAAACGGAGATGCCACAAGAACATGGAGCAAAAATGTATCATACATGTAAATATAGCGTCCACCCAACGTATTATCGCGCCTTCGCATCGCGATTTGGTGCCATTACATCGTGTTCCCACGTCAAACTATCGTATGTAGAGCTTCTGAAACAACGATAGTTCAATCGGAACACCGTAATTATCCTCAGTAATCCGATGTCCACGTGGAAATGATGGGGATATTCAGCACATTAACAGGAGGACCATAAGAGGACAATTTCTGAACAGCGCAACTGGGGGAATCGGCGGTAAAAAACAATGATACAATGCACTTAAGAGATCATTCTTATCTCTTCGTGTGTAAGTCTGTCTTTCTATAAAGGTTAGCATGCATACGGGTCGTACAAAGGTCTTTAGAATGCCAATTCATGTTACGCATATTCCGCCGTTCGAACAGTTCGCCTCAAAACTAATGGCGAATATTTTACGACATCATAGAAATAATCGTTCTACTAGATTTATATTGTGTAACTAATTTGACAGTTATATAATGTAAATCATAGACATCATGGAAGAAGTCAGAACATATAATGATAGTCAGTGAGCTTGACCGAATAGATAATAATAAACTAGAGCATTATGAGAACCTAATCCAGGTCCTACTTACGACCAAATGCTGGGCAATTATAATCACCGTAAGTTTCAATGTATTGATCCATACTTGTTGTCTATTCATGTCGTTTGGTACATTCTCTTTTATGTACATAATGTGACGTACGAATCTGAAGTATGAGCATCATACTCGAAAAGTATTTTAACTTCACAATGCATTAGTGTGTATAATTTCCTTAGTGAGACCTGGTTTCAACCGTAAATACTCTCACCTCACTAAACATCATATTTATAAGTTTTATACGATTTTCTCTCTCTCTCTCTCTCTCTCTCTCTCTCTCTCTCTCTCTCTCTCTCTCTATATATATATATATATATATATATATATATATATATATATATATATATTATATGATCCAGTAAGATCTTATTTGATTAAAGTGTTACTAATATAAGACTCGTTCCTTTTTTTTAATGCTATAAAACCAGCAACACTATCCCTAGACACTACTCAAGAAATAGCGCAGTACGTAAATCAGATCACTAGACATAATCAAAGCTGTCAAAGCGCTGATGGTGACTGCTAATCAATGTTTAAAATATTACAAAGAAAGCGACAACTGAGGAATTGTTAATATAAACCATAAGAACTTTTTTTTGTATTTGTTTTTAATATTCGGCTTTGGTTTCAAAATTAATCCTTTTTCACTGCCAGTCATTGTTAACATACACACTGATTCAGTCTTTAACGAATAGTTTTGATCCTTTTTGATTATTTGTGACGAAAACTACAACATAAATTACATCGAAGATGTTTTACTATGAATAAATAGTATAAGCTTTTTCTCCAAATCATTCAGCTTTTAAGATTTCTTTTTAAAGCTTTTGGGCAGTGTCTGTCATGAATTATTATACACACTGATTTAGTCCGTATCAGATAGCTGTGGTTTTCATGAGACTTTTGTGAAAGAAAACAACACAAACAAGCACCATAAATGCATCTCAGAATGTCAGCTCTGCAGCCAGTGTATTTTAGAGGTGCATTAATTATCACTCCATCTGTTATACTCAAAAGTTCGCTAGACATGACAGCTGGACATTAAATCAGACAAACTTACAACTTTAGTCAGACCGAGAAAAAAGTCGAAAAATATGTAACTGGCGAAACGAAACCGTTTTAATTTTTATACATATATTTGTATCAATCAAGATATAGTGAGACACACCATGAGAAAACCAACATAGTGCATTTGCGACCAGCATGGATCCAAACCAGCCTGTGCATCCGCGCAGTCTGGTCAGAATCCATGCTGTTAGCTTTCAAAGCCTATTACAACTAGAGAAACCGTTAGCGAACAGCAAGGATCCTGACCAGAGTGTGTGGATCCGCAGTTTGATCTGGGTTCATGCTGGTCACAAATGCACTATGTTGTTTTTCTCATGGTGCGACTCGAATGAATATAGCTGAAGTGAGCAGAATCTGTCTTGAAACAACTCAATTTTTAAGTTGGTCAAATCTGTTATCCGACGACTTGCAGTCTGACAGTTGCCGTTTCAAAAAGGCGAGTATAAGTATCATCGCTGCGCCCACTTTCACGGGCTTACAAGTTGATGAAATCGTGATACAGTAGCACAACTTAGTCAAAGCGAGCTTGCAACGTTTGTCACCTTAGGCGACCTGTGGGTTTCCACGTTGATAATTCGTGTTTTATCAGACGAAATTGTACCGGAATACATATGCATACATTTAGTATCTTATATTGTACATTTGCTGAAGGAAGATTATCCGTGAGGGAATATTATTTAGAAAACATACATGTCTTTGATTCTCACGGCAGGTCACACTGCAAACAATATCGAATGAATTTTAACTGAATGCTCTTTTATTTTTGTTCACTCTCGTATTGCTAAGCATGTCTTAGTATATTTTGTTCTTGATATAACGATGAACTGTACATGTTCAAGTTATATCAATAATTACTGTCCTGTTCATAAAGCATCTCACTAAATTTACGCTAATTAGTGTTAATTGGCAGTACCAACGCCCGAGGAAATCCATATCACTGCGGATTATCGATTTTCTATAAATAGCCCAATTAACCTGTGGTCATATTTTTGCGTGTTTGAAACGAAAACGAGACAATGCAGTCGAAAATTCAGTAACATTCTTAGATCACTAGGGTTGCATTTATATAATATCTTACAATTTAATAGCTATGACGAACATTTAAGTTTGTTCTGACATATTTGAAAAATGTTACAACTTGCTGGAAAAGCTATCAGAGGTACAAACTAGTATTGTATATGGACCGGAAATGTTTGGAAACTTTTCTGTTGAAATTCCGTTTCTATTTTTAGCTGCGGATTATTGCTAGCAGAAGTAATTGTTCTTTATCAAATAAAGCCTTAAATTTCGGGAGTTATACATGTGACACTGCGGTTAGGAAACATTTTTGAATTGTCAGTCTGGATTCCCAGGCTAGGTTTCTATATATATATAAGCTACCTTTTCTTCGTTATACGCTACGTGACCTCTGTGGCAGTACTATGCAATAGCTAATCAATATCATCGCTCCAGTTCAGGTGACATGAGGTCATCGTTTATTCACGTGACCATAAATTTGCATATTTGTATTCATACACGTGGTTGTTTTAATTAAAACGTTGACTTCAGTATGTATTGATTTTAGTCGCCGAATTTACATTAAAAACGGTATTAAGGCATATATTGTAGCTTTGCATATTCTGCACGTTGTGTAGATAATTGTTTACCTGGAAAGCTTGGAACTATTTTTGGTTGTGTTGTTAGGATGGTCTTAAGAACTGACAAGATTTCTCAATCTGAGTATTCTTTTTGACACTGGTCAGCAGCCACCAAAAAAACGGCTTTGTGACTATAACTATAGATGGTTACTATGTCGTAATCTTCGCAAGTATTATGTAAGATATCTCCAATGCGAATCATTCACTAGAATAGTTTATTTTTAGACTTTAAATGTAGTTTATCCCCATCAAATGAATTCAACTGGAGGAATGTGTTAACTGCGTTTGTAGAGCTTAATTCACAATTAAATGTCAAAATGTCATATATAACAGTCGTATCTTAAAAATCGTGTTAAGTGTTGTAAGTGGTAGTACACATTTATACTGTGCTCAGCTAAACATGTACTTGTGTACTATTTTAAACTTAACACACAGTAATGTTTATATGCACAAACATGTTGAAAGTATATTAGACCAAAACTTATATTTGAAAATAAGAAAACTTACTATACAGTATCTACGTAAAAAGTAACATTAATGTAATTAATATATTATTAGCATATTTAAAAACAGTACTGAGTAGGTAAGTACAGTATAAATGTACACTCCTCTAATAAAATCCTGGAGTATTTTATTCATTTCAAGTTAATATCTTAAAATAAATTATTTTAGTGAATGATTTTATGTTGCCATACATACTATGAAGTAATTTCAGTCATAAACAATTGTATTTGATAATACACAATAAGTTACATACGTTATTCATAATTAGTTATCTTAAACTGTACTTGTCAATTATAAAATTGTTATATTAATTACTGTAACAACTGTCTTACTTTAACTCTTAAAAATGTTCTTATCATGTAGTTTACATCCGTCCTTAGCGTCGCCCGAAAACGTTGTTATTAGATTATTTGCCCTTTTATGCTTTTGATGTCAATTCATACAATCATCCCCAGCTTTTATTATATTTCAACTGGCATATCATATTAGGCTGTTCCCCTTGAAAGTAACCCGATGATCAATATTGGTTTCCCAATTGAATAAACTTTGAGCAATAGATTATATAGGAAAACTATTTTCAATGGTTAATTTCAAATATTTCTTTACATCTGTGAATGTTTTAGCACATATGACATTATACATCAATTTCTCCTCTTTAATTTGATGTAAAAATATTTATTCTAACTGAATATCTTCTTGCTTCCAATTTTGTTTTAAAAGTAACACCATCACTTACATTGAGCATATAGTGAAAATCACTAAAATTTATAATTTCTTTCACTTTAGAGGCAAATAAATCATGTTTTTCCAAATATGATAACTTATTAGCACATATGCAAGTGTTCTTGACTTTATGAACATTATGATGACTATTTACAACTTTAAAAAGATAAAAGCTTCTTGCTTCCATTTAACGTCAAAGTTAACCAAGAAACTAAAAACTGGCGGTTTTCTTATAGTACGCGGTGTTAATTTACAGACCTACAAATACCAACAACTGACAATTCTATCCAGGGATATGAAATGATAACGTTCATGATAATGAGGAAAGGGGCCAGAATATAACATATCAGAACAGAAAAGAACAGATCAGGACAGAGCTTTCATTTATTCCAGCTGTTTCAGGAAAATACGACCATGGGATTTAAGAACAATACGAAAAATCAAGAATTAGTTCGGACTAAACAGATATTTTAGAGTATTTGACGATAGGAGAAAAAAAAAAAGATCAATAAGAGTCAGATTATGGAAAAGAGTGTTATCTTATTTGTTATTTCGGCGAACAGTAAAAGTAATAAGTGGGGAGCGGAATTGGTACATATAAATAAAAGATGCAACGTGAATTTCACAGATGTACAAATCAATGGAAAATAACAAACACAATACCATAACCATTTTAGCTAGGAAAAAAAAACAAGATTAAAAAAAAGCATGCTGTCCACGAGTGTGTACAGTGGGATTATCTAGACCTTAGTGCTACTTTCATTTTTCTCACGGTTTTGTTCGTGAAAAAAAAGCAAAACAGTCACCATTATAGCTCAGGTAAATTTTATTTCATGATTGAACTGTAAAATCAGCGCAAACAGGAATGGCACTTTAAATTTGCTTTTTGTCAAACTTTCACATTACTACCGTTATATAGACAAGAGCATGCAAACAAAATAGGAAAACATTGTGTCTTTATATTAGTCTCGGTGTGATCAAGGACGAAACTTACTTTACTTTGGCCATCTCCTTATGGCGGACTTTAAAGATTCAAAACAAATGGATATTATCTATATATATTTATTTTCAGTAACATAAAAACACGAAATCCGTAACAATGTAAGCCAACATCATGTTTTTATATTTATTTATTTATTGTGTTGGGCTTAACGTCGCACCGACACAATTTTAGGTCATATGGCGACTTTCCAGCTTTGATGGTGGAGGAAGACACCAGGTGCCCGTGCATTATTTCGTCTCGAGCGAGCACCTGGGTAGAACCACCGACCTTCCGTAAGCCAGCTGGATGGCTTCCTCACATGAAGAATTCAATGCCCCGAGTGAGGCTCGAACCAACATCGATGAGGGGCAAGTGATTTGAAGTCAGCGACTTAACCACTCGGCCACGGACGCCCCTCATGTTTTTATATGTGATTTTACTGATATGTTTTATGTTTTTACAGAGAAAATCTTTCTATATGAATCTAATAGTAACAGAAGTTATAGCTTTATTTCAATGTATTGCCCAGTGCAGTATCACGATCAATGCAAAATATATGAAAGTGAATTGTTAATATACGACTTTAGCTAATGTAAAGGAGACAATCCCATCAGGGGGGAAATGCTTTAAAAACAATCGATAATCAAGGGAGAGAAAACTCGATATTTCTCATCATAAGCTGGCCATGTAATAATTCTCCATCATACAATGACACTGCTAAAGTCAAATATTTGGTAAGGTCAAATGATGTCACTGCGGGAAGTATGCAAATTAATGGTCTGCTCGGCAGTGGTCTGGCACTGTTCTACCTTTTGTCTTTTCCTTCTAACGATAACGTCTTGCAGAGACAGTGCAAAACTCTAGATGATAAATACAACAGTTTATACAACACACGGATGCTGCCTTCACCGCTCTAATGATTTACTTTTATCGTACGACATGTGTAACTTTTACATTATTTGTCTTGATTCATACAGACAACAACATACAAAGTTTACGAGCGAGTGCAATAAAACAAAACCCAATACTACCAAATACGAATCTGGTACTGCCGCGCTATCAAAGTATATTCACATCACTGAAGATAGTTATTCTTACGACATCTTTTATATTAATTTCAAGAGCAACATTTTAATACATTATGAATTCACTTTTGTCGTCAGTAAGTATACTTACAAAATGCACATTCTGTGTGAATATTTTAAAAAAAAAACTAAAAACAATTTTTAATATTCTAAGCAGCACAATTATAAATAACTAAGACAACATTTTCGTTCGTAATAATGCTTTGGAACATATGGATATCAAACAGACTCTTATAATGTATAGAAAAACGCTGAAACACGTATTGTTCCGGCAGTAACAATAATCTTCGATGACGTCCAGTTGTCATGTAGGCGTCCGCAGGTTGTTTTCTGATCAGCCGTCATGGTTTGATCAAGTTCAAAAACAATGTTTTACACTTTTCAAAAATTGAATTAGATGCATCGCATTTGTTTTATTGTAGCCTTACTTCTGACACTTTAACAGGAAATGTTTCATCTACGTCTTGCAGAAGAGATATAGAAAGGTTATTACTATACGTTGCATCCTGTCTTCGCGAAATAAGTGACTTTTCCCGTGCAATTGTTATCGTGCAATCTGATACACCATACAAGTCGACTGTTTGCATTTAAAGTCTAAGGTCTAAGGCGTGGTTAAGTATAATTGCGTTGCAGACAGCAGGTGTTACATGTCTCTATGGAACTATTGAAACACATTTTTTCTTCAGTTTAACATGTAAGAGACTTTGAAACGTGACTGCCTATAGGAATGAAAGACCGTATTGCCTTTGTACTTGTGATAAATGTAAGGAAATATTTTGTTACAAATTATACCTTTAAGTGCTTGTTACGCTCTAGGGATATCAAGTTTAACAACGCTATATAATCCATTGTCTGTTACGATACTACTGGGTATTGAGTCAGAATTGAATTCTTCACAATTCCTTTGATCTTTGTATGTATACCATACGTCTCCTTCTGGACCTGATCGAAAATGTCCCGTCCACTAGACAAATTTGTACTTTTTCCTTGAGTTTTAAGTTCCTGTAGGTACGTTCTGATTTGATTTCGACGTTTTATTTTATACTCTTTAGTGAAATACCGAAATTTATCAGTAAAATAAAGTTGATATTTTCACTGTTTCAAACAGTGAAAATATCATTTTTATTTTTCACTTCTACGGCACTACATTTGAATGCGAAATTATATGAATTATAAATGATAGAAAATTCCTTGCAAAATATTCTTCAGTAAAGGTAAAGATGTATAAAAATAATAAAAGGATCATAAATATTTACAGTCTATCATAATAAAATCAGGAAACGTAATAGAACTATTTATAGTTTTTCTACAAAGACACCCTGACGCCACGACATTATGACGTCATGATGCGATGCTCGTGACGTTGCGCGGACAAAATGGATATCATTTGGTTAAAACCATTAAAAATGCATAAAATAAATAGAAAATTTGTTTGTTTCAGTGTAAGATCGAAATATATTTCACTCGTGAACACAATAATTCACATTTTCACTCGTGGCTGCGCCACTCGTGAAAATATTGCATTATAGTTTTCACTCGGTGAAATATATTTCGATCTTACACTAAAACAAACAAATATCCTCTATGTAATGGCGCTAACGTTCCTTCTATAGATCCATAGTCTTTATCTTCACATCTTGCATGCACGTCGTGCCAAGTAAAGAATTCCTCGAAAATACTTGTCTCATGCTGAAAAGTTCCCGAGAACGCTGATACATTCAACTCATTCAAACTATTTTGTATATCTTGTTTAAAGATGTTTAAGCCAAACGCAAAGCTCAACGCAATCGTAGGCGTAAATGTTTCGCATCATCCGTTACAAGGAGCACGTACCTGATATTCAAGGTATGATCATGTTAATACGCCAGTTGTTCAATAGGTCCCAAAGAGATTACAGTTTTGTTTTGTCCAGAAACTTATTCTCAGTATTTGCGTAAACGACAAAACTTTATTACCATCTACTTACATTTGAATATGTTAAAGTTTACTAAATTTAATATCTTAATATTATTTTACCAACGACGATAAAGGCAGTCATTCGTTCAATCTTTGCACATATACAGTCCGTCTCAAAAATGTAACTACGATTCTTGTATATCCTTATGTCGGATAAATCAAGATCACGCAAATATGGCACGCCAATTGTCCAATTATTACGTGAACCCAGGTTCACGGCCGAAAAACTAGGTTTAACGATCGATAAACCAGGCTTTTCGAACGTAAAACCAGCTTTTTCGCATACTAACCTATATTTTCGAGCGGAAACATAATATGCATATTATGATAACGCCGTAAACCATAGTTCACGCTCGTAAATGTAGGTTCACGCTTGTAAACCCAAGTTCACGGTCGTAAATATAGGTTCACGTTCGTAAACTATGGTTTACGAGCGTGAACCGGGGTTCACGAGCGAAAACATAGGATAACGACCGTAAACATAGGATAACGACCGAAATTCGTAGTTCAATCGAGAAACCTAGTTTATCAAAAGTAAACCATGGTTTACGGTCGATATATTAGGATTATAAAATCAACTATGAATTTCGGGCGTGAACATGGGTTTACGGCCGTGAACCTATGTTTACGGACGTGAACATATGTTTACGACCGTGAACCATAGTTTACGGCCGTGAACCTATGTTTATGGACGTGAACCTATGTTTACGACCGTGAACTTGGGTATACGAGAGTGAACCTAGGTTTACGTTCGATAAACTAGGTTTCGGTCGTAAACATAAGTTCACGTTCGTAAACTATGGTTCACGCTCGTGAACCCAGGTTCACGCCCGTAAACATAGGTTCACGCTCAATCGAGAAACCTAGTTTATCGAACGTAAACATGGGTTCAAGAGCGTAAACTATGGTTTACGCCCGTTATCCTATGTTTTCGCTCGAAAATATAGGTTAGTATTCGATAATCCTAGTTTTTCGACCAAGAACGTAATAACTGAATAATTGGCTTGCCGTGAACCATAGCTTACGGACTTGAACCTATGTTTACGAGCGTGAACCTATGTTTACGACCGTGAACTTGGGTTTACGAGGGTGAACCTTGGTTTACAAACGTAAACCTAGGTTTACGTTCGATAAACTAGGTTTCTCGAACAGAACTATGATTTTTGGTCATTATCCTATGTTCACGGTCGTAAACCCAAGTTCACGGCCGTTAACATAGGTTCACGTTCGTAAACTATGGTTAACGCTCGTGAACCTAGGTTTACGCCCGTAAACATAGGTTCACGCTCGTGAACTTAGGATAACGACTGAAATTCATAGTTCAATCGAGAAACCTTATCGAACGAAAACCTACGTTTACGAGCGTGAACTATGGTTTACGGCGTTATCCTATGTTTTCGCTTGAAAATATAGGTTAGTGTTCGAAAAACCTGGTTTTACGTTCGAAAAACCTAGTTTATGGATCGTTAATCCTAGTTTTTCGACCGTGAACCTGGGTTCACGTAATAATTGGACAATTGGCGTGCCATACGCATATACTGTTTTCGCTAAAGGAAAGTAGTTAAAGTGGTATATCATAATAAAATGGCGAATGGTTTACATGACTTATCGATCGTTAATTCCTGTATCAGAAACATCAAAAAATAAATAGCAAGAAGCATAATACAAACCCTTTTGCATGTAACTGATGCAGCTTTGATATAAGCTAAGTACATCGACCTGAGAAATATATCGTATTTTAAGTATATAGAACATGTTTTATTGTCGTGAAATATCTAAGTAAGTTTTTGTGTTGATTCAAAATATACCTGTTATGAGAGTAAAACCGAATAGCTTCTCACACGAAATAAACCTTGAAATATTTTAATTCGAAATTTTGGCATAAATACTTTGTTTGATTGAAAATAAATGATACTAAACATGCGTCAAAATTAAAAGAATTCAGTTTCATCAAACATTCCAAACCTGGTTTACCGTTCTATACGCAGATTCAATTTAAATTTTTTTATGGAAAACGCAGATATCAAACTAGGTTTACCTACTTAATATGATCTCTTTTACAGATCAATGCACTTTATTTACATTGTATATTAGGACTGCATCTGTCGCAAGCAAAACATGTTATATTATGTTTCTTGCCGTTTAACGTTTCTATGTTTCTCACTTAGAACCGAGTACCAATAAATTATGTTAAATATTGGTCATTTTTGAATGAGTTATCAGTTTAATTCATCTAGTACAATCTCTGAAACATAAACATGTTTCTTTTGCAAAATTAATATATGCGTTTCATCCTGATTTAGCAAATATATTGGTAAGCGAAAAATTATGAGAGTATAAAAATTCTTTACTGGTTGGAGATGCGGATGGAAATATCTGACTCAAGGGTAACTGGTTAGGTTTGTAACGAGGCTCTGCCAAGTAACAGCAAATCAAGTACCCAAAGGCCATATATTTCCATCCGCACCTTCAACTAGTGATAGATTCATTTTCTTGCATGCCGTATTATTTAATTAATAGAAGAAATGAAGTATTAGAAATGCTTTTCTTTTGAACACTTTGAACACAGTAGCGTATGAATTTACGCATAAATTCATAACTGCAGCTCGTGAGTCAACTTACGACCCGGAGTGTAAGACGAGTTTTTCTAGCACCGGTAAAAACACGGGAAAATCCTGTCTGACATGCAAGAAAAATCGTTGTGTACTACCTTTTAACCTTAAATTGTCACTGAAAAAGCATGAAAGTCCTGACTATGAACAGTGACGCCTGTCAAAATAGAGTCTATTTTATATAAAATTCTATATAAAATACATGTGGTTTTGCGTGCTAAAGTGTGGCGCGTGGCCGTTAAGTGTTACCTATTGTAATCATTGGTTGCATACACACGATAGAATTTGAATAGCCGCGGAGCAGGGCTTTAACGATTTTGTTTCTTTCAAAACACTATTTTGCACTTCACATCTTGCTAGATTGTACATGTATGTGTCAATACGTTTCTACTAAACTCCACGTTTAACGGATTGTGATAAGACTTTCATATGTATGAGTCACGTTTCAGCACCGACCCTCTGCCTTATTGTATATATTTGTTGCTTGAACTTTCTAATGAGATTCTTCCCATCAGTAGGAAATTTCTGTCACGGCCAAATGACATCAAGATTAATAGCTTACTTTGCTCATGAAATACATAATCTTTTTAATAGATTTGTTTACTAGTATCTGTTTCTCTGTGCAGCTTTGACAGTCACAATATGAGCTAAACATTGATACAGACCACGTACAATCGTTTTGTTGTAGACTGACCACAGATAAAGATTACAGTGTAAATAAAATAAGAATCTTTCACTGATTGAAGGTACATGTGGAAATATCTGGATCGAGGTAACGGTGTAACAAGGCTCTGTCGAGTAACCACAAAAGCTACACAAGAACCAGATATTTCTATCCGCACTTTCAACAAGTGATAGATTCTTTTCATTACATGTCTTATTTTTCAGTCAATAGAAGAAATAATGTTAAATAAATACTTTTCTTGTAAGCACTATTTAACTAAAGTAGCGTATGAATTTACGCATTCATTAATAAATTAATTACAGCACGTGAATCATCTTTCATCCCAGGGTGTAAAAGAAGTTTTTCTAACACCGACAAAAAACACGGGAAAATTCTATCTAACACGCAAGAATATTATTCAGCATGTAATTGCTTTAAGAAATGTTTAAACACGGAAAGCGCTAGCACCTTGACAACTATAGGCAGTAGTGTACTGCTGATATTGCCTGACGATTGAACTTGTTTACACAGAATATCCGCAGGATAGCGGCTTATACTGACAAGCGAATAAAGACAAAACATAAAACTTTATCTTTATATCAAATATCTAATTTTATTGTTATGAACTCAAGTAGACATTTACTGTGAAGGTTATGAAGAAATGGAATAATACCTGCATTTCGTACTTGAAAAAATATTTGACAGAAATCAATTTCTTAAGTCATGTAATAAAACAGTTATTAAATGGCTTACCGGTCAACACCGGTAAAATCTATTGATCGCCAAGCCATACAGTAAGTATGTGTTATGAACATATACTTATTGTTCGGTTTCGGCATTGGCGCAAAGCAGAGATACCAGCATGGGTACAAATTGATGAAAGGGGTTCATCGATGCCTTAACGTCTTGGGCTAAACTTACATCACTTACAAGGAATCAAGATAGTTCTATATTCTTTTTCATAAGATCTTAAGACATAGAAATATATATATTAAAAGGAGGTGAGCAGTACTGTTTTATTTAAATATCATTGTCGGAGCCCTTCTTACGGCGCAGAAATACTTACTTCTCTGATTATAATGTCTTATACTGTATATAGTTTCAGTCTCACTGTCCGTAAGGTTTCTTTATCTGCAGCATGTGCCGATATAAATCATTAAAATAATCGTCTTATTTTATGTGTCTATTAGTGATTATATTTGAGAGCAAGTGATGAAACTGCTGAAATACCAGCTGATGAAATGTTCTTATTGCCAGTTAACGTATAATGAGGTTTTTTATCATTGTAAGGAATTCAAACTCACAAGATGTTTTCAAAAGAAAGTAAGTGAACGTTTGAATAATTGGAGCATTATACAGAAAAGTGTGTCGATTAGACGAAGCACAATTGACTTGCACAAGCGGTTATCAATAACAGTCATTGTGAAGAACTGTTATGAGAAAATGTTATAAAACAGTTTATTGGCAGAAAAATTACGACAAATCATTATACAAAGTAACCAAGATCAAGTCACGCTTCTCAGATCATTGTCTCAGAGCAGACTTTTTCTCGTGATTTGATCGTTAAATCTTTAGCAAATAAATAAATAATAATATATAAAGGTATATAAACTTTAATTGATTGACAATAATTTCCAAAATTTACTCATTGGAAATTCTAGCTAAAATTAATTAAATCGTAAAGCATTTTTACTTTACTTCCTTAAATACTACAGAACCTATGTAGAAAAAAAAATGTGTTCGTTTTAGAAAATATTAAGAAAAAAACAAAACCCTAAAACATTAAGCACACTGCTATCATTTTTATTGGCTCAATTTCCTTCAGGTTCAGTGATGCTTTGAATATATTTGGTTTCATGAAATTCTTATATTGTAGAACAATATCCGTTTCGAGCGTGCAGAACTATCTTAAATACTGAAAACGAAAAATACGATGATTTTAATCAACCAAAACTAAAATAAGATAACATGGATTTAAATAATCCGACTTCTTGTTTTTAGGATTTAACCTTCGTATATATTATTTTTTCGGCAGAATTATTTTTTCAGTACTGACAACAAAACTACTTAGGTGTATTAATATTGTTTTCCGCTGCAAGAATGAAGTATAAAATGGATAGATAATGATACAAATAAAAAGAAACAACATTATTAAAGTGGCATTATGCCCATCTTGTGTTTTTGGTTAATGTTTTATAAAAGCAAATTTCGGTTGCTGTGTCTTTAAATGTGTTAAATTAACGATAATGCTCCATAAGTATTTGAAGTTGATGCTTTAGAAATAAAGAAATCGGACTAATAAAATAATAGTTTTTTTCTTCAATTTTCTACGCAGTGATCTCCCTTACCTATAGGTAGATATTTCTGAAGTTGAAGTGAAGCAACTCCTGCATGCACTTTGACCTTTCTTAAAAAGACCCCAGTAAAAATAAGAAAAGTCATATTTGGAAAGTTATTATTTTGTACTGGTAACAGAAAGAGTTTGGTATATTGGGTTAAAAGCTAAAGTTTCCTCCACCCTTTTTACACACACATCTATTTCAGCTAGATTTTTGCATTGAAAAATGCACATAACTCCACTTTAAGTACTTTTTTATATTTCATATATAAATTTTGGCTTACTGAATATACCTGGAAAATATGGTGCGTTTTTGTAATACCAATAATATGTTTCATGAGTCGCTTTAAAACATGTATATTAACATCACCTTTTGATAATGGTGCTAATCATTTCACAAAACTTCAGATACAAGTTTCTTTCATTTTATTTGTTTAAAAAATGGCTTTAACTGTTTCCTCAACATAAATGTACAAAAATAGCTTTGAACAGCCATTGAGTATAAAGAGACCAAGTTTAAGTTAAGTACATATATAAACGCCATACATTTGTGTTAGCAATACGCTGGTGCTCGTACTTCTGTTATTTACATATAATAAAATATGTAAGGCATAGAATGCAGTTCAGCAAAATACTAGCAGACCAGCAGACCCTGTTGACTGAGCCGGTTCATTGGAGGTGCAGCGCCCCTCATACTCTACAATACTAGCTTAAACGGGATAATACATATATATTGAATGCACTCTATGATTCGGTAGGACCAGAAAATATATCAACACTATAAGTTCATCTAATTCTATGTAAGTGATATAAATATAAAAAAGAAAATATCAGAATATTGATGTTATCAATACTTTTAAATGCGTATGTTTGATGTTTCCAGATTCAAATACTAGTAATCGCACTTTAAGAAATTACATCGAATTAGAAAAAATGTATTAATTATTAAAATACAACAGAAGCCACAAATGCGTCAAGTTTGGAGCATCAAGAAATTGACATTACAAGTTGAAATGGGAGGTTATTCATGGCTTATAATATATTATGCCTGTCATCCGACAAAATGTAAACAACATTAATGATTTCAAGGCTTTTTCTAGTAATTTAAGTATGTCTCCAGGTAAACTTCACAATATAAAATTGACTAAAAAATGAAATACTTGTAAGATGTAAACAAAAATCAGATATCAAATATCAATTTAAGTTAGTCAATATATTTGTGTTCACTGTACAATACAAATACTTTCTACAATTCCACAACATTTCATTCGTACTTCAGCAATAACGCAGTATTGAGCTTTTCAAAATATCTCATAGTCTACTCGAGTGATTTTGAACAGAAGTACTTAACATAACTTACTGAATGTTTTTGTATTTATGATTGATTATAACTAGCAACACATGAAACTTTCTTGACATAACTTTTGAGTTGAGACATGAGGCTTTAAAACTTTTAATTTTGTTGTTTTTCTTTGGAAAAATTAAAAGACCCACATTATTATGAATATAAGTTTAAATTTAAAATCCAAGTGAAGCTGCTGATTGTACATAATTAAGTATAATACCTTCCTTTCTATAAGCTTAAAACTGAAATAAAATATACATGCATTAGCCTAATACTGACTTCTTCTTCACATCAAAATTATGTTTATTAACTGCAGCAAGAAAATAAAGATTATGATCTGAAAACTGGACTGAAATAGACAATCATGCAAAACAAAAAGAAATGTTTCTTTGTAATGTTTCTTTTTAATATCATGTACTTACCATTGATAATTTCATTCGTAAAAGTCGAATTTCATTGATTATAGATTGGCAATCGTTGGACCTTTTTCCCCAACCAGGTGCTCGTTTACCCCAGCCAGGCCGTCTTTTCGTTGCTTCAAATTCGTCGAATTCACTTCTCTTGCCCCAGCCTGGTCTGCGCTTCATCCTGTCAACACCAGTTATCTCACTCGGCATATCGGATTCATAGCTTCTTTTGCCCCACCCTGGGGCCCTTTTTTCTTCAAGTGCTCCAAGATCGTTAGAGTATGCTCTTTTGCCCCAGCCTGGTCTTCTTTTATATAGTTCTAAATCGTCAGAAAAGCTCCTTTTTCCCCAACCTGGACGACGCTTATAAATGTCTTGATAGGAGTTCTCGTTAGCTCTGTTTAATTCATACCGCGATAAGTCTGACAAAACTGACTCTAAATATCCTAGCCTGTTTGGCCTTTCGTCTTCCTTTGCCCAGTTTGGGCCAATCTTCTCAAGCGTTTCACCATCTATGTTATCAGAAAGTGTTTGTGTTTGTATTGAGCAAAGTGTTAAAACCAGTAAGACAAAGTCCTGAATACTCATCTTCTCTTTCCCCTTCCTAGCAATTCTGACAAACTAATATAGATAACCAATAATACATTCAGCGCCGTGCTTAAATACCAAGAATTCAGCGTGGAGCATTGCATTGGAAACAGCCTCCTGACGTCATGACCACGTGACAACTTTGTAAAATATTCTCTGTACAAGGATTGTCAAATCCCACGACATATTTTGATAAGTCTATAAAAACAAGGTCCTTAAATGCGAGTTAATGTTATTAATTCTATTCCTGCAAAACAATTTATTTCTTTACGACATTATGTCAGGCAGAATTGAAAGTACTCATAGAATGTCTAATGTACATTCTAGCGTTAACCCCCACTGATATAATTGCCTTGAAATTACACCCCTGGCGCTTCATTTTATCTTCTTTAACAAGAAATTGCTAAAGTTAATTGTAGGTAAGTGAATCAGAGGCTTTTAAAGTATTCAATTTCCTTCCATTTGAAGCACTAAAGAGAGAATGTCTTTCCGATCAAAATTGACATCATACACACCCATGTGGAGCATATATAGAAACCAAGTAAACTATCAAATGAAATACGTATGAAAATAACAACAAACAGATGGCGGTACACTGAAATTGCATAAACTAATTATCACAGCGGCATGGCAGATGTTGATGGAAAAATATCTTGAAAATCAATTTAAATATACAGGAAGATATGAAAAATATATAACACAATTCATACATGTAAACCTGTATAATTTAAGCGTCACATGAAATACAAGTATTTTTCTTTTATTTTACAATCTTCATTTACTGTGTGACTAACGCAGTACATAGTTACTTATTTGAATGGCACGCCGGCCAATGATCAAAACTTTCCCAGAGTTCCAAAAGCCACTGACCGGCAAAACTTTCAGTTAGTTTTGTTTGTTTGTTTTTGGTTTAACGCTGTTTTTCAACAGTATTTCAGTTATGCAACGGCGGGCAGTTAACCTAACCAGTGTTCATGGATTCTGTACCTGTACAAACCTGTTCTCCGCAAGTAACTACCACACTTAAAACAGAGGTGGAAAACACATGATTTCAGACACAGTGCCTTTTATCAAATCGTCACGGAGAACATACGCCTCGCCCGTGGATCGAACTCATGACCCCGCGATCTGTATATCTCCGCTCGCCCTATTGAGCTAAGCGGGTGGGCTCTTTCATTTAGTTGACCGGTAAGTGATTCCATGTGTTTTATTATAGAGATAAATTTTCGAAAATTGTTTGACTTTAGCCCCTCAAAATTGAGTGTTGAAAGAGCACATACTACGAGCCGAGTCATGTATTCAATACAATTATTCAACATGGGATTGCTGGGCTAACACATGTAAGCATTAAAAATTTACAATTACAGTTTTTGAAAATCTGACTCTGGTGACATGTAATAAAACACGTATTGAGTCGTATTTAGGCCGATAGTAAAAACGTTTTACAGGTAAGCCATTCAAAAAAATGTATATTACAAAGACAAATAATATTTTATTAATAAGGTCTTGCTAGCACTCTTATTCACAACGAATTTCAAGTTGATTTAAGTTCTTCATCGTATGAGCATCTTTTTTTAGAAAAATAGTAACCATGATAACATGAATGATGTCAAAACTTTGGCACCCTATTCTCATTTTGATTTACTTTTTAAATACATAGGTGTTAGTTCCCGCTACATGGTCTAAAAATGTTTCTTTGACTTTGTAAAAGATATACATTGTTTAATCATGAGATATGATATAATAGTTTCGGAATAAAATAATATTGACATCAGCTATCATAAGCCGAGGTCAATTTTACAAGCTTCTGGTGATTATTACATCGTATCAGCCAAAGTCAATATTACCTTCTTCTGATGGATAAAACATCATATCCAATGACTAAAGAGTAAAACATCATATCCAATGACTAAAGAGTCAAAAGTTGTATAATATCTTCGCCTATTATGACATTTGTCAAACGTTGCAAATTTCTATATCCGAAATATTAATTTAAAGTTTTAACATATTTGAACCGTAATGGAATACATTCGATAAATATTTGGTTTAAGAAATACAAATCGATGTTTATGAAATACTTAAAAGTTTTTTATTCAATTTTATTAGATGAAGCCTGTGTGATTTGTTTTTCTACAGATAACAGTATTGTGCATTAATAGCATCTTAATTTTCGCATAGCGAATGCTGTTGATCTTTATAAAAACAATGTCTGTCTTCTGGCCAAGCCTAAAACACGTTAGCAGAGTCTACAACATATTATTCGCATGCGACGCGGTCACGCGGATTTATGGTGTTCATAAGCACAGTAAAACCATCCTTGCTGGTCATTGGATACAATCAGCTTCGTCAGGACCTTCTTCAAACTTTTTGTTTTGCAACGCATAACTTCACTCGATAGCTGCCTTAGTGAGGGATTGTGGAAACCAAAATCAAATATTTTTTTTTGCTTACCTGACCATCTATGCTTGGATTTTGCTACAGTGACATTAAACGCTAGCCGAGTATATCGTCTGTCATTTCTATTATGATACACAAGTATCAGACACATGGGGACTCGAACAAGGGTCACAACATTAACATAGTGTCTTTAGTTGCCGCAATACATCTCCACATGTAACCAGCACTGTACTCTATAGCAACTCAAAGTATTTGATCTTAGTCTCAAAATAAAGCCAGCTCAAATACCTATGATCATGTATTTTAAGGTAAAGTATGATGTATATGTCCCGAGCTAGATCGGAACTGTTCCAATATTGATTAAAGTACTATATAGTTGTTAAATAAACTACTTTAAAAGAGCTCCGGTCACTATTTGTTATCAACCTGCAATGCCTCTCAAAAATTCTTAAAGACATGGATTAAAGGCAAATATGTCCAGTAATCTGCTTTTACCCATTTTATAGACAATGCTGCCTAGACTACAGTCTCGGCAAGAGAACCTCCATATTGATTGAAGTTCTCTGTAAGAAACCTAAGTCATATCCAGTGATAATAATTATACGTATTATATTTTAGGACAAGTTTTTAATATAAACTCTTTTTTTTTCATTAAAATGTTAAATCCTTAAAAAATATCTTATTTGATAAATTTTGTACTTATATCGAAATTATAATAGTTATGACATATCTTAAACATAATATTATTTGATTTTATGGAACAAATTTATTTTCATATACTGAATTAGAATTTTGTAATGTTTGACAAGACATGTACCATCATTTCACTTTATCAACTTGAAAATTATCATATTATTTCTTTCCAGTATTTTTGCATTATCATTTACCTCTTTCTGCACTGGAATGGAGTTAGATGTTCCTTAATTTCAATAGCAATTTTACTGAAAACAAACTTCAATATATGACATTTTGGCAAATTTCTTTCTTTACAGACTTTATATTGTAGAAAAGAGTTCTTACGCTGATCGTAGTTTCTACAAACAACTTTGAGCGCAAATTTTATGTTTTTCAAAGATGTGGAATAACTGAATGGAAACACACGTAGACCCCGTTCACAATTACTATTTATAGAACAATTGAATATGATTTAACCGATCACGCGGACTTCGAGTAGCGTAACATCAAAAGTGAAAATGGGCCAACATTCATGCTGAATAAAAAGCATATGATTATATTAATAAGTTCTACTTCTTACTTTGCTTCTACATCTTCTGATTTAAGTAAATCAGTTTATTCATTTAAGGTATCTGTGAATGACTCAAATAACTAACGTATGTTTTATAGTTTTATTTTCTATCTTTAAAAGACATCAAGCATGATTTTAAGTAATGAAAGTTGTCATAAAGAATGAAAATTTCCGGCTTCACTTAATCCATATACATAAATGTTATTTGCACAATACGTGCAGATAAGTATATAGATAATTTGACACAAGATAATGTGAAAAATCGTTCCCGCATTAGATTTTGCCGTTTTATAGTGACCAAATCCAAATTTTTAATGAGAACAATATTGTTAACTATGTGCTCGTTGTGTCCACTAAATTATTCATGACTGACCGATACCTATCTGAGATTTTGACAGAGTTTCTTAGAAGACTGATTTATTGCAATAAAAAGCGCATTTGCGCATTTATTTCTTGGATATCTGTTATGAAAAAGCATATTCATTTACTCAACAGTTTAGAAAACGTAAGTATTCTATAGGTTTATAATGCCTTATTTTCTTACAGGAAAATATGATCGGTTACTAACAGTTTATGTGTTATTCTAACACAACCAGCAAATAACCTATATACATGTAGAGCAAAATCAATATCGGGTTATTCTGCAATAAACCACTCGCGTGCAATGACGTCATCCGATCCAGGTGTGTAGTACGGTCGCAAAAAGTAGTTACAATTTTTTCTAACACTGTTGATACTATTATGTCGTGTTAGAATCGAAATACGACCTTCGTGATATATTCTTACGCATAAGAACTCAAAACTCGGGTTATTCTACGATAAACCACGTTTGGGAACTTATTATTTCTTAAATATTACTACATGTTAGGTTAAAAATACCATACATATAAAAGTAAGCACTGTAAAAATAAGTTTTTTTAATAATGATAATAAAATAAAAATAAAAACAAATATAAACGGTTATTTTAATAATGTAGATGTGTTTCATTGCTGTTAGTGAAGAGACATCCATATCGTACGACGACATAAAAAAAAAGAAGACAGTTAATTTTTATTATATTTCTAAAGATAACTTTGAACATTAGTTACTGGCAAATAATATGTTATGGAACTATATGAAAATTAATTGTTTTTACTAAATTTTCCATTTAAAATTGAAAAGCGTTTGTCAAGGGGGTACCAATTAAAAAAGGTTAAAGCTTTATACAAACGGTCGTTAAGTACGAAATTTTCCGTTGTGCATCGGTCAAGATGACACGGAAGATTTTATTGCCGAGACAACCTGGGTTCGATTCAAGTCTCAGATTGGTTAAGCATTTCTATTGTAAAGCTTATGTTCTAATGTTTATTATGACCAAATTGTCAATTTAAAGACAGATCATTTCAGCCGAAATCTGGAGCTTAGGGCCTTTTAAATAAATATCAAATGTTAAAACATCTTAGCTGAAAATCGACAAAGTATACATATTTAAAGTGAAATGACAAGCCACGAGACTGTTCAACTAAAACAAAGGAGCAATAAAGAAAAGTCAAACTTTGTTTGATTACGTACCCTCCGATTTGTTTGATTTAAACACAAGCAAACAGATACATTACATAAGTTCGTTATCAGTTTGTTTGAATGGAGATTTAGTCATATTATTCATAAAAATATTTAGAAGCAGACTAAAATAATTTTAAGCTTTAAATCCACTTTGTTAATCATAATTCTTATAAATATTCGCACCATCATGTTTTATGACCAATTAAGACTAAACTTTATATCTAACAATTATCATTTTAATTTAGTTTAAACATATTTTTATTTCATTCGATCAAGTAACATAGTTGCAATATACATTTGTGCAATATACATTTATGAAATGTTGTATCAGAAAACAAGCAAGTAAATGCTTATATTAATTCCTATCCATAACAATATCATTTTAATATTAAGTTACTAGTATATCATACTAAGACTAATGAGCCAGATGTTGCTTTAAGTTATTTTTGTTCAGCAAAAAAGTTCAGTTGACACAGAGCTATTGATACTATATAAAGGTAACTATACAAATATTAGTTTCAGGGCTTCTTAATATCAATTAAATTTTATCTTTTTGAAAATTTTAAATATTCAACAGTTTAATTTACCTTGGAACAAAGCATTCCAACTTACCAAGAGAGATTTGTTAATTCACAAGCCATAGGGTTTAGCGTCTGTTTTCAACATTTAAAGTCATATAAACGAAGGTATCTATTTGTGGCACTCACGCACTAAACGCAATGCTATACCTTACAGTGCAGCATCGCTGGAATATCACGTCGACATGTAAAATGATACCTCATCTAGTCACATTTTACTGACACTAGTCTGACCTATTCAAGTACAGTCTGAGCGCCAAGCGGGTGCTCTACAACTTGGCTATCGAAGCGGCTGTTGGGTAAGAGTCACACCAACACAATATAGGTCAAATGGCCACTTTTAGATTCATGGTAGAGAAATAAATAGAAAAAGTGGAAACTCCACAGGTCGCTCAACACGACAAATACGAAAATGTTGAAGGCTCGGTTTGATTGAGCCTGTTCAGTGACGGAAGTAGAAATGCATAGTACTGTCGACACCGTCTAGCCCCGGTTGAGCAGAACTCAACATTTACACATACTACAAGTACAAAAACTATTTTAGAGACATCCGCAGATGTATTCATACACCAAGTGCCAATCAGGACATTGTTTCACCACGAGCGGGCACCATCCCGTAAGGCAGGTGGCTGGCTTCACGTGAAGAATTCTACATCTTAAGCGAGGTTTCGAACCAATATCATCGAAGGGCGAGTGATTCGAAGTAAGCGACTTTAACCACTTGAACATTGAGGCCCCTGTTTAAAGTTTATGATAAATAAACAAGACATATTGTTTGAATACGGTCATTAAAACATATATAAATCATCATTCATCCGTTTTATGTTCAGACAAAAATTATTAAATAATCGATATCATTAACTATCGGAATTGTTGTATTTTATATAAAATAGAATATTGTTTTTGGAGTTTTTCAAGCTGTATGATTTTGTCACAAACTGACATACGGGCCTCAATGTATCTGTAGTTTAAATGTAGGTAATGCATCATCTTTTTGTAAATTTTTGAGTTATTGAGGTAAATGTCTGATTTTAATCATAAAATACCTCTCATGTTTTTCTGTATTTCATAACTTAAATTTCCATGTAAATTTTATTAAATTCGGTTCAGAAATAAGAAAGTTGATATTTTATAAACTTCAGTAATTTATGTTTTTATCCCTTAAACCACTATAACGGGCCTTAAATTGTCCTATTCATATCCGCGCCAAAGTAGTCGGATTTCCCGGCTATATCGAGATTCCCGTGGATGCAAATATGCAAAATGCAAATAGTCAGAGAACTCGCTTATGTCGTGAGTCCCATGAAATTTAGTATTTGGCGGGACATAACCCTACAAATAGACTGGACTAGATATGCCTAGTGCACACCATTTTCGACATTAGACGAATTTACGTCAAATTGATTTTTCTTGGTAGCAATTTATGCTCGATCGAGGTAAGAAGTTTATTTGTTAGATTTTTGTATAATCTTTGAATTACGATTTCTATTTAGTAAATTTTTGTTCATTCTACAGGATTTTGCAACATTTTCTTTTTCGGCATGTGATTTTGGCTAGCTTCGGTATGTCAGGATTTTTTTTTCAGGCTCTTGTAAATTATTTCGAAAGAGGAATCTAAAATGTTTCGTTTATAAAAGCTGTCAGATTTGTACTGAATTTTGTGTAAAATGATAATTGTAAAGTACCCTTTGTCATAAACATATGTCAAACATTTCGTTGTTAATTATGGAACGCCGATACTGTACTGCATTGTAATGTATAAATCTATGTGGCAAGTCTAGTACCGTGCACGTAATATGTTATTGTAATTTGAAATTATTGCCAGTCTATAGCATATACATACAATGTCCGTTTTGTTGATTTGAAATTGATATTTAATTCATACCAGCTATTGTAAAAAGTTTAATTTGCATTGCATTGTGTTAATTTGTGGTTGTAAATAATAGCTGCAGTTTATTATTTCCTTATCTATACTTTTTCATCATAAACTTTTCATATCTTTTTCATACTTTAACTTTAGACTTGTAAGTAATTAATTTTAGAAATAATGGAAATAATAAGTGACGTATTTTAATCACGTGACGTATGAACTTAATAGCACATGTATTTTGTATAAGTAACACGTATTTTTTAAGGGAGTCTACGGAGGTATGGTGTACCCAAAGGAGCAGTTTTATGCCCTGACTTGTTTTTGCTATGGTGCCTACCATATGTTATTTATTATAGCTTCTTCCACCAGACGACTTTTACCTGGTGATGTCACGACCCGGAAGTACAATACCCGAGGTTATTTTATCTTCACTCGCCTGGATTTTCCCAGCGCAGAGCTTTCGTCCCATGGTTGTGCCGTAACCCGCAAAGACGAGGACTTTTGTCATCAACTGAAACAACTCAGGGATGCAAACACCTACCATCCTAAGGAGCCAAAACGGAGTCAACGTTTTCACGTTTTAGAGGGACTTTACTTAAAGATATGTTGTTTATTTTTGTGCTACTTAAAGTTCGAAGTTAACGGAAACACCTGTGTCACGGAACTGTTAGTGTTAGGACTTTATACCTGTTAAAAAGAGATACTGACTTCAGATTTTTTTTCTTTTGGCTCACTCTTTCTTACAATAAGATTATTTCCCATTTTCGTTTATTCATTGTACATTATCATTTTCTGTAAATAAATTTGTAAATATTGTAATGGGTGCTGAGTTGTTCTGGTAGTAATTGTCCCCGGTACGTCCATCCTGTCACAGATTTTACCAGTGTAGTGCAATGCTTATTGATCTGTTATGGACAAAACGATGTTTGCTTTCCGTGCAGAAAGGAACTGCATATACGTTTTGCATTAAAATACTGCTGAAACTCGATATCTCGAGCTCTCATATCTCAAAATTCCGGCTAGCTCGAAGACATTTTAAGTCCCTTCCCTAAAACACGTGCACAATATATGAGCCGTGCCATGTGAAAACCAACATAGTGGCTTTGCGACCAGCATGGATCCAGACCAGCCTGCGCATCCGCGCAGTCTGGTCAGGATCCATGTTGTTCGCTAACAGTTTCTCTAACTCCAATAGGCTTTGAAAGCGAACAGCATGGATCCTGACCAGACTGCGCGGATGCGCAGGCTGGTCTGGATCCATGCTGGTCGCAAATCCACTATGTTGATTTTCTCATGGCGCGGCTCATATCGTTGTTGTTGATTGGATATCTCAAAGTTATACAATCGATCTTTTGGATCTCGAGGCACAGAGTTTCAACTATATATATAATTGAATTATAATACTATAATTAAAGCCGGCATGAGTTTGATCCATGTTCTTATTTGCGATTTGGTCTGAAATAATTATTAATCCACCTTTAATAAATGTTGGAAATTGCCAGAGAACTATTCGGCTCAGGTATAGAATTCACGATAGTAGGATGGTTTAACTGGCGGCAATCAAGTCCTGTATGCAAATTACAGTTGATTTCTTGTGGTACATTATACAGAATATGCAAATCATTAATAGGAATAATGATGTAACATTGTTATTAAACGTTACGACTCTCGGCTTGTTGAACGTAAGCAATTTGTCATATGATGAGGAAAAAAATAAACATTGTCACAACAGAAAAATATACAATAAACCAGCAGCTAAATTAGCACCATATACTACTAAATGTAGATTTTTATTATACGATAAAATTTAATGCCAATAGGAGCGGGATTTGTCATCTAATATTACGCACTTGACGTCATAATTCCTCACAATCCTGTTTCTAAAGCTCGTAAATTTGGGTTTTCGTGAGATATCAACGTTACTTTGATTACAATAGGATATATTTTTGTGTTCATGTATATCACCGGAGTAAACTTACAAATAATTTGCAGTATATTAATAGATTCTGAGTAAAGGGAATGAGGTAAAAAATCAGTTTTATAGCATGTATTTGTACACGTAAAGTAATAAGTGGTTCCACAGGGTAATAAAATTGTGCAACCAGATTTGAACAAATGGCCTCGGAAAACCACTTTGATGCTCTACCGCCTGAGTTAAATTAAGTCACACTGTATGAGAAAAATGCAAATACATACGCACAGAGATTCAATATTCGGGTTCGGAATATATATTTGATGCTCTACCGAGTTTCCTGGCAGACTAAACACTTTTTTTTGTATAATGAAATTACAAAATATTAAAGAGTGAATATCCATTATAAAAATCGACTGTCGTTACATATCAGTTTAGGTTATAGGAATATGTGACCTGTGCAAAAATAATTACAAAAATAATTTTTAGTTAATTTGCACAATGATTTATCACTTTTAGGTACAAAATATAAACATGTGTTCACACTTCCCAGTGGTTAAATGAAATATAACAGTGGGTTACATTTAAAACAACTTTTACTGTTTCAAACAGTTGAATAAATGATCGCAAATTGTTGCTAGAATATATCAATGCCAATGTTATGGCGATTTATTCAAAATCATTAATTATAAGCTACATGTATATACAAATTTGAAAGAGATCTACAATTCTTGAAACATTTTAACAGTTTTGACGTTGTGACCTCATGATTTTGCATGTCATGTTGCCGAATGCGTTTGTCACTGCCTGGCTAAAACTGGTATAATTTGGTAAATACAATAGAAGTAACGTCACAAATAAGAGTTTGTTAAACATGTACGGTTAAATTATGTCAAGATCAACATAACATAAAAATTAAGAAGTAATGTAACATGTTTCCAATTCTTTGAAGACAGGCAGTTTGGAACATGCTGTCCATTCAATGTTTAAGAGGTCTTGAATTTCACCACCAGCTGAGAGCGGATTGTGTCCAATTTGTCAGTGATGATCATATGACTAATGGGACAAAAGAAAAGACAAGACAAAGGTCTTGATCAGCAAGGACAAAATGGTGTATACATCAGGCCGACTGACTTAATCTAGGTCATGTGGTGACTTTTTCGGCTTTTGTTTGTGAAGGAAGACCACAGGTACCTCTAAGGGCATTGCTTCTGGCATGGGTAGGGAAATGGATAGAACTACCGACAGAAAGGTTTTTAACCCACACTGGTGAAGGAAAAGAGGTCAGAAGTAATCTTAACCTATCTGACACGGAAACCCCTTCGGTATTCTTACAAGGTAGAAACTAATTCAAAATGTTATTAAACATACTTGCCTATTAAGTCATTGTTCTGCAGACTGACTATTCAAGCGTCATCTACTTTTGCAATTTAATAATGTCTATACCGTGTTCTTGAGGAAACACTCGTCACACTACCCAAAACGTTTGCAATATGAGTCATTCGCGAAAAAAGTAAATCTGCAGTATTCGTATAAAATATGCTACTAACTAATGAAAATAAATGACTGCTTCTGTTGCTATACAGAAAAAAGATAAGGTAAGTTTATCAATTCTTTATATATTTCTGTCATTTTATCTTTTTCGATGTTCTGGGAACGGGACAAAAATCAAGCTTTATATATACATGTATATAATGCTGCAGAATGCTTTTTTTCAACGTCAATAATCATAAAATGAAAGAAACTGTGCTTCCTTTCAGTGAAGATAACAATTGTCTCACTTCTCGGTGAAATATATTTCATGTTCACACAAAACAAATAAATGCCCTCTATTTACTGAGCAGTAAATATACAGCACGCATTTCATTTTCAGTCAAATAACATTAAAAAATCAGTAAGTAATGATCTGTCTGAAAGTTTTCTTCAATTTCCTTAACAGGAGAAATTGCTCCATTCTAATAAAGGCAGACAGAACAAGGTATAGGGTAATATAAATCGGTATAAATTTTTGGGAATCATTTTATGTATTAAAACAATATTTAAAATAATATGCAAACTAAAATGTATGAGAGCAAAATAATACAATGAGGTAGACTTGGCATGATGCCGTCTATTATTAAGAAATAATGTAATATGCAAAGTCTCTCCCAAACATCGCCTAATGTGAAATTCTATCAAAAGACCACAAGCACTGAGCCTATCGATCAGAAAAAGACAGGAGATGCGACAGTCATACTTTACTTTAAGACTGATATCATGATAGTTATTCAAAGTAAGAAGATCGACCCAGTTTATTCAGAATGTACTCCATGATATAAGGGGCCCGTAAAAAGGATGTATTTCAGATAAAGTAGTTTCCTTTTTATAGTGGCCTATAAGCAGTAGGTTTTCATTTATTCTTATCACGACTTTGATACACCAACCTTATTCCAACCCGACGTAAATGTTTCATGATGTGATCGCCGAGGCAAAGCTGATTTCGTTGACAAAATCGGACGAACTTTAAAATCTCTACCAAATAATTTAGATATATAGAGCAAAGATGCAATTCTTAATTACAAGTAAAAGATTTCCATTTGGCATAAACTGTTGACCAGCCATCTTGTAGTAATACGTTTCAGTATGTACGTTACAAATGCTGAACGGTTTGGCTGGTTACAGGTAAGTTTTGTCCCAACGTTGATTGACCCTTATTAAATATTACTTATCCTATACTGAGTTTAAACTGCATTAAACAAAGTATTATCCGTGCTGTTAAGCCGGTGCTAGTGAGAGGTGTTGCATATTTCATTACCTCTCATGAACATACTCAATCAAACCGAGTCTGCTATTATTCTGCTTGGTTGCATTCTTTGATTCCAGATTTACAGATTTTTTTCAGCATCAGTGGCATTTTAAACTTCAATGATATTGCTCATTCTAGTATTCTGGACTGTTCACCAAACCATCAAATTAACCTTCCATCTTGTCAATTAATGTACATCGTTACTCCCCGATAACCGTACAATAGTCGCCCAACTTTGTAATTAAATTTATAAGAGACTCTCCAGCTTTATTATGAATTTGAGCCGTGCCATGGGAAAACCAACATAGTGGGTTTGCGACCAGCATGGATCCAGACCAGCCTGCGCATCTGCGCAGTCTGGTCATGATCCATGCTGTTCGCTTTTAAAGCCTATTGGAATTGGAGAAACTGTTAGCGAATAGCATGGATCCTGACCAGACTGCGCGGATGCGCAGGCTGGTCTGGATCCATGCTGGTCGCAAACCCACTATGTTGGTTTTCTCATGGCATGGCTCATTTTATTGATCTATTAAATAAATATCACTGTTTAAATAATTCATACGTTGTCTACTTATAAGCCTTAATCGGTTTTAGATGGCATATATAATTATAACAGTTTCATGGCTTTGCTTCAATCTGTGTCAGTTTTAATCGCAATTAATAGATGATCGGTCTTTTTGTGAAGGTTAATTGACTTGTCAAGTGTTGCCAATTCTTGACACTAATGAACACATTATGCTTAAGTAAATAACCCCCTTTGCCAGAAAAAGAAACTAAGAATTATCATGTCAAATATTGTAAATATCTTTTTTCATCCATTGATTCTGATCTAACCATGACAAAACCAGTACTCGTTCATTTGAAAAAAATCTTTCAGGTGAGCGAATGAAAAAACAATTAATATGAAATTTATCATAAGTTTATTAATTTTACGCACTAAACTAGATAATATCAGACTGAAAACTAATACTTATACTTATCAAGGCATGGATTTTTATTGGTATCCATACAGTTAACATTTATAATTGATTGAGGATAAGGTTGTTTTAATTACAAATTTAAAGATGTTGAATGTTTGTTACAATTTAATATCAAATAATCTGTCGCCCGACTGAGCATTTGAACTATTGGCTATTCCCTGTTTGAAACTATTTTTATCTGATTTTTAGTCCTAAAATGATTGTCAGATCTTCCAGTCTTCTCTATCTTCAATCGTTGCATGTCAAAGCAAACAGATTAAAATATCCAACAGGAAATTTCACACTCAACAAATGCAGCCGCCTATACAGCATTCAATATTGAAACAGGGGCACATGTAAATTTTACTCGAATACAGCGGCCTAGCACATATGTGCACAATTCTACAATAATAACAAGAAAACTGAAACACTTAGTATCACAGGGCGACAGAGGACTTGTAACGAGTGCAAGTAAATATCTCTTATCGAAAGTAATACAAATAGGGAGAAGTGGAATAAAGAACAAGAAATATTGGTTTTAAAGTTTTTTTCTTAGAACTGGCAAGTAACATTATATTAAAATTACTTATTAAAATAGCATATGCAATAAAAAGTAGAATATTAGCAGGTAATACACATTACTAGACTAGAATATAAAAAGAAAACAACGGACGTGGAAATTCTACCAAAAATGCAGTTTTTTTCTAACTTTTTTTTAACCGCAAACCATTTCTTTGATTTTCTATTTATACTAAACGGGCCATTATTTCTACAAATTACATAAGAAGTTCATGATTCTTAACCATTTTATTATGATGATATATAGGTGAAAAAAAACTTTCAAAGCTGACGTCTTCATAGCAAGAAAGTATATTTGACCTTTACAATAAAATTGGGTGCATAATTCTGACAAAATTGTCCTGGTATTTTCACTAACCTAATGATCAAAGTTTCTAGGCTATGTATCTCTGTTACATGTAGTGTCAAAAACGTGTGGGCGTAAACAACATTTTTACCAAGAAAGACCAATTTCCAACATTAAAATAACAAAAATGTTCATTTTACCTCAACATTTAGTAACGGTTACCTTGACTTTGAACAAATGGTTCTCTTTTCTTATTACAGTAATAAAAAAGGCGCAACCACTGAAATTTCAACCACTGCGCTTCATACAAACTAAGGCATACTTCCTAGTCGCGAATTATTTACACCACACGTCATTCAGTTCTCGGTGCAACATCAAGACAAGTAAGGATAAATAGATAGACACAATCATACACGAAGAAGTACAACAGCAGGACATTGCCTTTGAACAGTCAGGGGCAAAACACCACTGGGGAGTGTTGTACATACAAACGTTCAGATGTGCTATACACATCCCACTCAGAAAGAACAATTGATTACAAATCTACATTCTGCTATATGGACTTAAAGACAGAAAAACAAACCAGACAGACTTATCTATACATAAAATATTAAAAGACTTAAAGGATGAATATTTGATTACTTTATAACACGATAAATTCCCTATTTGTTTTGGAAAATAATCTCTAAAATGTCTAGGAATTGGAAAAAAAACTTATTGATTCTAAAGTTGCAAACAAACGAGACACATGAGCGCCAGGTTTATGGAGAACTGCCTACACAACTATATATTCGGCATGTTTTGACCAACTGGATCCTTATAATACGGGACAAATTGATACAAAATTACGTTTTAATAATATCTGCTTACATTAAATTTGTCAGAACCCTTTTCATAGTACAGATGTTTAGGGTATAGCAGATAGGGTGATTTATTTGTCCATTAAAGCCTTTTTTGATTGTATAAATTAATATTAAATTCTTTTACAGTCTAGTAGAGTAACAGCCTGGCGTACTTTTGAGTTTGTTTGTTTTTATTCTGGTTTGGTTCACACAGTGTATAATTTATGAGAACTGGAATGATGCCAACGGAAGTCATCTCTATTTCTTGGCAAAACGAAACCAACGCGAAACATAGGCCTGAAATTACAATAAATTCAACAAGTGATTTAACAAGTGTTTGGTATCAAATGATATACATGTATACACATATCCTCTGTAAATGCAAATAAGTGTCCGTCCTGATGGGTACTGATACCTGTGAATCAGTGTCCGTTCTGATGGGTACTGATACCTGTCAATCAGTGTCCGTCCTGATGGGTACTGATATCTGTCTCTGGTCATAGTTATGAATATGCAGTGTATGCTTTAGTGAGTAACGGATAGATCATGACCCACATGTAAACTTTTTTTGGTGGTCGTCTCATTATTATTCTTAGTATTTGGTTGAAAAAGAAATGAGTCTTGAGCTGGGTTGGAATTCATATTTGTCGCCAGGTGATATTCCTATGATGGAATCTATTGAGCAAGAAAATGTTTATAATGACCCTGGTATACAAAATAACATCTTAGCAAAATAAAATCTAATAAAAATAATTAGTCTGTTTCTGACTTACATCTCTAGAAACGTAAACTTGCTAAATCTACCCTTACCCATTGTCTTTTGCTTATTCTGAATTCTTCTATGCATATATTTTTGCTCTGAAAGACTGATATTTAAGTGAATCCTTTAATGTCTTTTTTTAGCCTGTCGGATTTTGGTTTTACTTTTTACAGGCATTGACCTCTAAGCCCGGTCCTTCAGTTATATCTGTTTCCTCAAAAGGAAACAAGCATACAATTATTGTGAGAAAATCCTGTCATCAAAGGTTATCATGCTTTCAAAATAAAGCCTCCAGATACTGACCCAAAGAAACGATGTATCGAAATGTATTGAATATACTATCACGATATATTGAAAACAAAGATGCTTATCAGGTATGGCTTCCAGATTAATCTAAATTTTCCAAAAACTTGCACCACATGGTAGCTGATTAGCAAAGAAATCTATTGATGTCAGATATCGCTGGACAGCAAATTGGGTCATGTGCCACGAGTTTTTGCCAGTTGTTTTTATAAGATACTTGACAATGGTGGAGATGGGTTTGCTACTGTGACAGTAGATCCAGTTCCATGTTTCCATCCTTGGCCTGTTCAAGCAAACGATGGCGGTGTAGTCATTCCTTGCAGTTATACATTGAAAACCCTGGATGCAAATGACACTATAAATATGATCTCTGACACACTGGAAATAATGCCAGAAGGTGATGGATGACATGACGATAAAGATAAAACTTAAGTAAAGGAATGAGTGAGCTTGCCTGTATATATAGTGTTGTTTAAAGCGGTTAATGCATCTATTAAGGGTTGCTGCTGGATTTATAGGAAATGATATTGAAGTCATACATTTCTTGACAGAATAGAGTCAAGGTGTTTATCACAAAAAGTGATAGTTCATTGTATGTATTTTTATAACCATAACTCATTTATAAATCATGTAGTCCGTTTTTAAAGCCGTTATCATTTTTGTACTTAAACTTTGTTGTTTTACTGATAATTTTAGTCCGTGATTATACTCATTTATTTTGTTAAATTGTTTACTGACGATTCCAGTCCATGATTACCATGTGACGTTGTTGTTTTTCTGATGATTCTAGTTCATGATTACCCTGTGACGTTGTTGTTTTTCTGATGATTCTAGTCCATGATTACCCTGTGACGTTGTTGTTTTTCTGATGATTATAGTCCATGATTACCCTGTGACGTTGTTGTTTTTCTGATGATTCTAGTCCATGATTACCCTGTGACGTTGTTGTTTTTCTGATGATTCTAGTCCATGACTACCCTGTGACGTTGTTGTTTTTCTGATGATTCTAGTCCATGACTACCCTGTGACGTTGTTGTTTTTCTGATGATTCTAGTTCATGATTTCCTTGTGACGTTGTTGTTTTTCTGATGATTCTAGCTAGTTAATCCTGTAATAAGATGTTTCTAAAAGAAGGGAGCATTTGCTTAACTTTTGTGTATTTTGTGTAAAGACTCTAAATTAATGCTAAATATACTAAGGAACAACAAAATGAACAGGGTCACCCAAACGTTACAGTCTTTCGTTTTTTTTCTACCATAAAAAGTGCTTCTCTCCAAAATATTTTTGCCACAAATAAGAATTTCTAATGTGCTAAATTATCTAAATCTTAATACGATTTAAGGAAAGCACTAAATGGAATTATAGGATAGGAATCGAGGTTTGAATATTTTGTGTGTGCATGAATTACATAATGAGTCATTTGATTATATGGTTACATTTATTGTTATGTTCATATATCAATTTTAAATACAATTTGTAATTTGTATTCTCTATTCTTTGTCACAAATGGCCAACAGGTCATTATCCTTTACAATAACAAAACATAGTCTGTTTAAGTAAAGTATTTCCACTAAATATGTAGCATTTACCAACTAGATATTACTGATGAATTCTGGAAACCTGAGCGATATCTATGAAACCTTGACTTTCGGGACATTTTATTGCCTAAAACAGTTTAATTTACATTTTCTCAAATGTCATGGTTTAGACTATAAACAGGAATTTCTGACATTGTAATTTCAAAAGAAATTAGAGCTTATATTACGCTTTTTAGTTTTCAATACAATTACTGGCACAGAAACTTGATCTCTTTTAATGTCAATAACGTAACAATAAATTGACCTCATTCAGTTCTTTTTAAAAACAAGAATGGTTTCAAAATGCGGAATCAAATAAAGTCGAAACAACAATCGTGATTTCGTTTCTTGTAAGAACTGAATACATGTTATGACTTTTGGTTGTCACATTTCTTGTCAGAGCTAAAGGTAATTTTCATTGATGTGATTACTATACCGTGCAATATATTTGGAAGATAACATTCCTTCGAGAATAATATGCCAAGTATGTGGCTGTTCATTGCACTACTAAACACATCTTCTGACATGTTAATTCTTCAATGAAAAAGTCAACTCTTAATTCAATAATACTGAACTGATACATCATGTTGCATGTTACTTCTATTGGCAGACGCGGAGCAAGTATGGACAAATTACATCAATAAATATTTCAACAAGACTTTTGACGTTTCAAGCTATCTTTTCACTTCTAGCCAGAAATTAGAAAATGGGCAAAAATGCCTAAATATACTGCAACAGCAACAGTTGCAAATATCTTGTGTATTAACATATTTGTCTGAGAGCTCTGTGTTACGTTTGACGAAGTCAGACATGTTATTATCCGAAACTGGCGAAATTTCGTTTCAGTTGCAGAGCTATAGTGGCTCACTTTATTTGTTGGTAAATTATTCATTTTGTTTACATAAGAATAATACTTAAATGTCCAGGTGGCTGTTTTGCATTTTCATGATCTTATCGTACACTTTCTTATAATCTGATATTGTTTAAATATATTTTTTACAATAGAATATCTCTTATATTGAATCGTTTGATATAAATAAAAATTGGTTTGTTCATAGATTATCTAATGGCATTGGTCATGCAATAGTCATACCATTTCCATTATTAATTAATATCAACAGGAAAATATTTTTCTTTTTAAACAAAACACTTGCTACAACAGACACTCTCGGGTATACGTGAAATCTTGAAATATTTATGTCCATAAGAAATTCCAAATAGTATTTCTCTGAAAAAAAAATCTAATTTTAATCTCGCTGCGATTAGATATAAAGAAAAGAGTGTGTCAAATTAACCGGTAGCATGAAATTTATGAGAGCAAGATGAGGGAACAAGTAAAATATCACTTAAAGGAGATTAGGGTAGGCTAACATGAATGTTACATTTGAGTAATAATCGCACCATCAAAGAGAAAAGAAAAGTGATTAATTGTACATGTTAGAAATAGCACCCTGAAATCGAAAAGAAAAGTGATTTATTGTATATAGTAGAAATAGCAGCATGAAATAGAAAAGAAAAGTGATTAATTGTATAAAGTCGAAATAGTACCATGAAATAGGAAGAGAAAAATACCAATTATATATAGCAGAAATAGCACCATGAAATAGAAAAGAAAAGTGATTTATTGTATATAGTAGGAATAGCACCATGAAATACAAAAGAAAAATGATTAATTGTATATAGAAGAAATTGTATTCAGTAGTAATCGCACAATGAATTAGGAAAGGAAAGTGATTAATTGTATTTAATGGTATTCGTACCATCAAAGTTAAAGTGATTAATTGTATTTAACAGAAATTGCACCATGAATATTAAAAGCAAAGTAATTAATGGTAGAGAAGTCAATTCCCAAACGAATACATACTGACTAACTTTCTAAGAACTGTATAAAACAGAGTTTCATTAAGTATATTGCACGTCAGTTTATTATTTGTGTGAAGCTTTGCATCTTTTCAGCTCGTTCTTTTCCCATCTAGACGGCAGTATGCATTATATATGAAAATAGCTGTTAGCGACATATTATTTCATCGTGATAATAAAGCGATTGACTTATATATAAATGACAAAATCGATGAGTTAAAATTTATTCACACATGGTAAAATGTCCTTGCTAATCAAGTAAATAAACTGCAGACTAAATACTTATCGCGTCATTAAAGTCTGTCATTTGATCGCAGCCTTTTTCGATACATACTGGCTGAAATAACTGTTTTTAAATGATATTTAACCATCGCGGATGATTTCCAGTTTACATTATTTGTATAAAAGTATAATATTGTTTCATGGAAATAATGTATTGCAACTTTGTCAGCTTTCTCTGCACAACGTATTTCTTCTGTGGAGAAAAAGCAATATATGTTAACTATGACTGCATTAACATGCATTTTATTGTCAGTTCAGTTAGTTAGAGAAATGAAGACATTGCATAATCATTTACGTGAAGTCTCAAGAAAGTAATTGTTAGACTGTTCGTAAAGTGACGTTAAAATAGAAAACGGAAGAAATGTTGAATGCCAGAATTACAGATGAAATTATCTTTATAAAAGAGGACATAAAACGTTATAGTAATTTCACATGTAAAGATTGCACACTTGCTATACATGCGTAACACATGGTTTCGTCTATTACATAACTTAATCAGCAATTGAGTAATAATGCGCAATAACTATGCAACAGTCTGTCATATTATATACCTGTAATAATCTCTTTACTTATTTAGTATCATTTTACTACAAATAATATGTAATATATATCAAAGAGAATAACAGCGGTATATCCTTATATTAAACCTGGACTCGCGAAAATGATATAAAAACTGTGACCAAGCCCTTCCGATCTAAAAACCTGCTCTTTTGACCGGAATTAAGAGGACTATATAATCAAGTCATACATCTTACTTTTCAACTTTAAAAGTCGACGAGAGCACCACAAGAGCCATTGAAGTACACTGAATTTGATTGATATGATACCCAGAAACTTTGATAAATATAGCATGGTGATACCGTTTTCAGCTAGTTTTTATTGCCTGTGGATTTTTGAACCTCTGTCAATGACCACTTTAATTAAAAAGAAATATAGTTTCTTACTATGACTCTTTGCAAAGAAATACTAGTATATAGTACATATACATAGATACTGGACCAGTTACGACCCTGCAATGGTTTAAAATTTTGGTCAAATGCTACAAAGGCCATCAAATTACATAACAAATGTCCATTCTAAAACTAAGCTGTAGGGGGCAAATGCCCTGTCTGCCATTTCAACTCGGGGGTGGGGGGGGGGGTGGGTTCAAATGTCCAGCAGTCCATTTTTTTCATGAGGGGATGTTCTGGAGGCAAATGTCCTACAATCCGGTCAATATGATTTATCGGCTTGGGAAATACACCCTCGGTCGATATTACTTTTCCAAGCCGATAGAATTCGATTATTCGATTATTGTATATTATTCTTATTATCGTTACGCATTCATATATATATTCGGTCAAATGTGTTTTACAGACTCTATTAAAAAGAACAAATAATTACAAAATAAAAAATCTTTTATATAAATTAACTAAACAGGAATATACGTAAATACAGATATAAAACCAAACCAGACACTCTGATTTGAATAGAAAACATTAACAGACTTGTACGGTTAATACTTGATTACTTTATAATGGAATTAATTCGCTTAAAACGTATTGGTTTGGAACTTAATCTCTAACATATCGAGGACATAGAAAAAAAAAACAGCTAACTGATTCTTCAGTTACAGTCAGAATGAAGGATGGGAGACAAGACTACTAAATGGATGCCAAAGCTGTTGTTACGTCTACAAAATTAGATAATCAATACAAAGTCTCGGATACTTATCATTAGAATGAGACAAATTTACAAAACATTCTGTTTTGATAAGGTTTGATTGTCTGTTTTTAATATTTCTGGATATAACATTTCTACAAGTATTCCTGCAAAACTTTTATTATTATACGTATAATGCAGTATGTAGACAAATATTTTATATTTCATTGCTAACTATATAGGAACTTCAAAGAAGAATTAGATAATAATTGGGCAAAAACGATTACGGGTACATTTTTATCAATCAGACCTTATTACTGTGTTACAATGCATAAAGAAAAATATAGCAATAGCAAAAAGAAAAGTATAAGATATTAGGTTTTTCACATTTTATATTACAAAAACTGTTAATACATGGAATATTTCAAACTTTCAAACTTTACTTTCCAACTTAGGTTTATATCAAGTAAACAACATAAGCATCATTTTCATAGTTATACAGTGGATAATGGCGGCATATAATATTAACAAATTGCAGTTCAATGGAGAACCACAAACTTATTATATATGGCAGTCTGATTAATGTATGTAATACTACAAAGCATATCAAATTGTTATAATGTATGTGTTCTACCAATGTTCCAATAAATATATTAGCGTAAAAAGTTCTTAATAATTGCATCGACAAATATACTTAGTTTGTTCCGTACAGTTATATTTGAATGTGCTAGAAAACAATTCTTCCAATTTGAAAAAGTTCGAATTAACATAGTAATAGCGTTTCAAATACTTTTTTCTTTCATTATATGTGGGTTTTTTTTTAGATTTTTTTTACTCTCGTAACACCAGAGCTAATATATCACCTCTTTTTTCTGAGAAATCTTAAGAGCTTCATATTACCCTTGGCAATTGAAGTTTGTCATTCATAACATTATATGAGCCTTTACCAAAGGTTAATCTAATTTTTTTTTTGAAATATTATACTATGTATTCTCATTATGGAATAATTACCTAATTCTTCAACACATGGGTATCATCATTTTACATATATAAAATACTATTTCAGAATAAGTAAAGATGATTCGTGTACTTACTTGTTAAAAGGAGTAGTAACATTGAATGTATAGAATGTTTGTTCTAAAACATGACACTGTCATGTGCAAGTCAGTGTAAGACAGGTAAAACTATAACATCATTTTAAACAGAATGTCGTATTTTTATTATGTGTTAATACAAAATATTTTTTATAAAGTTCTGTCGCTGGTTCATAATCTTTAGATATGCATGCACTTAGGAGAAAGATCCTCAAGATATCTCCGCGAAACTCGTGCCGTTCTAGGGCAATTTTCCTGGTTCTTATTCTACAAAATGCTTTATTTCAAACGAAATTTAGTGTCTGTTTTTATTCACATACATTCATCATATTATCAAGTATTTTAATTTTTTTAGAAAGTTGTGCCGAATTGCGAGCAAAAGTCGATATTGCCAAATATTCTATACATTTGAGATAACGTTGTGAACACATTGTTGTTTACGATTTGTTTTGACAAACACAAGTTTTGTGTTTAATCCCATTACACTTGGATGATCCTCATTTCCAACTTAGTCCATGTTTCACATGACAAGTGGCAAAAGCCGTGATATGCACGTAATAAACTTGATCTAAAATGCGAATAGTGAAGTGTCACTAAGTCATATGAGTAATGTATATATATATTGAATATCCTGAGTGTGCAGCTTGGCTGTCTGCTTGCACAGGAACCAATGCTTTGTCGTGTCCTGGGTAGAGTTACCATAATCTGATATTCCCTAAGTGTTCCATTACAGCCATAGGTTGTGTAATATGTTTTAAATGGAATATTATAATCTTAGTACTGAAGTCGGTACGGATCATGCTATACACCAGTTCGCTGAGGAGATATATTTGACGTGTTTAGTAAAAACGTTCCACTTTCAACAAAGGGTTTATACGCAAAAGCGCTCTTTAAGTAAGCATTGTAAACATGATATTCTTAACATGCAGTTACTGTGGGATTCCGATTAGGGGATAAAATGATTTTATTATAAAAGATAAATTTAATACTGCCATTGATGACTCAGATTATGAACCAGATATTACCCCTGTCAGGGCCTATATTGACTGTAAACATATCAGCCACGATATTAAATTGTTAGACCTTTGTAAGTCATCATGTTTACGTATTATTAACGGCTGTTAATAGGGGATACTAATTCACGTAACGGCACGTTTGTCATTGTCTATTTATTATGCATGGAACGCAATTTTTCATTGATCAATGATTTTAGTATCAGAGCATTTAATGAAGGAGTGATCATTCCCCTTTACACCTGTTGTTATTGTGCAATAATAAACAAGATAAAAATATTAGCTATTATGACATTAAGTACAAGTGGAATGATGTTTTTAAGCAATAATTTCGTTCAGGGATTATTGCTAATCTGCCTTTATTGAATAACATTGTTAATACATTAGACTGTAGAAGAAGACAGTCTGTCAATAATGCACTTAATAGTTTTACAGATGTATTACGCAGTGTCGCTGATCCATTATTTAAAAAAAAATTAAATTTAGGAATGTTCATTATTTTGAAGCAGAAACTTCGATAAATCATGCCGATTGGTTTGATAAGGATTGTGTTAATGCATGAAATGTATATTTAGAGTCACTGAGATTGTTTAATTGCAATAAAACAAATGAAAATAGAATACAATCGTGTGATAAATCTTATTATAAAAACGTCTTACGTAAAAAGAAAGATATTCATTATAGAAAGAAAATGATTGAAATAGAAAAATTAAAGAAAAGCAAACCAAGAGATTTTTGGAAGTTGTTCTAAAAGGATTCGGTCAAGCTCGGAAATAAAATACCATAAGAGCAATTCAGAGAATATTTCTCTAACATAATTAATGAACTGACTGATTGCTACAATGATGAGGCTGAAGATTTTTGTGAGAATAATGATTTTAGTAATCCAAATGTATCATTCTTTGGATTAGACCAGCCAATTACGGTTGGCGAGATTTTATCAGCTGTGAAATCATTGAAGCGTAGTAAAGCTTATGGCAGTTATTGTCTTTTAAATGAATATTTCATTGAAAGTGTAGATATTTTATCCTGTCATTTAATTGATTTATTTAATTGTATTTTGAATTCGGAATATTTTCCCGGTAAGTGGACTTAAGGTATTATAATTCCTGTGCATAAGAAAGGAAGTCAATCTGGTGTTAATAATTATAGAGGTATAACACTTGTTAGCTGTTTGTCAAAATTGTTTACTACTATTATCAATACACGGATTGAGAAATTCTGTAATGAACATAACACAATTTCGAATGCCCAGTTCGGATTTCGTAAAGGAAGGTCTACTGTAGACGCTATATTTATACTTACATCACTAGTTCAAAAATATTTAGATGAAAATAAAAGACTGTATGATATTTTTGTTGATATGATGAAATGTTTTGATACTATCTATAGAAATGGATTATGGTTGAAAATGTAGAACTGTTGTTTTATTTTGGTTGGATTTAACGTCGCACCGACACAATTTTAGATCATATGGCGACTTTCCAGCTCTAATGGTGGAGGAAGACCCCAGGTTCCCCTCCGTGTATTATTTCATCACGAGCGGGCACCTGGGTAGAACCACCGACCTACCGTGAGCCAGCTGGATAGCTTCCTCACAGGAAGAATTCAACGCCCCGAGTGAGGCTCGAATCCACATCGATGAGGGGCAAGTGATTTGTATAAATGTGGAATACAAGGTAGATTACTTAGAATAATACGTGATATGTACGAAAAAGTTAAGTCTTGTGTTAAATCATGTTCTAACTATTCTGATTATTTCCAATATGCTGTCGGTTTACGACAAGGGGAGGTAATGTCTCCTCTATTATATTCTCTTTCTGTAGAGGATCTTGAGTTATGTCTACAAAATAATGCTGAGTCCGGTCTGCTTTTAGACGATATAATCTTAATACTTCATTTGTTTGCAGGGGATATGACCATTATTGGTAAAACACCAGAAGAAACACAAGAACTTTTAGACCTTCTTTATTTATATTGTAATAACTGGGGACTGAAAGTAAACACGACGAAAACGAAAATTATGGTATTTCGTGAAAGAAGTGGACTATTAGCCACTGAGCATTGGACCTATAATGGCCAAGTAATCGAAATAGTTAATGATTTTAATTATCTTGGTACTATATTTAATTATACGGGTAAATTTATATTAAATCAAGAGCATTTGATCGGTAAAACTTTAAATGCCATGAATGTGCTTTTGTGTAAATGTAAGGAATTTGATCTTAGTCCCAAAACGTTATGTCAGCTATTTGATGCTTTTGTACCATCTATATTGAATTATTCATGTGAAATTTGGCGCTAATTTAAGTACAAAGAAATTGAAAGAATACATCTAAAATTTTGTAGAAAGTTATTGAGTGAGACCAAATACATGTAATGCCAGTGTCTATGGTGAACTTGGAAGATATCCTTTATATGTACATAGATATGTAAGAATAATGAAGTATTCTTGCATAAAACCTTTGTTTTTTGCCGATTTCGGGCATCACAAACAGGAAAAACGTGTAAAACAAGGAGATTCTCGTGGCACGCGAGCTTTGTGAACGTTTTGAATATGCTTTGCGGGTCCAACGTAAGCAATTATGGATCCCGAAACAATTTGGCCGAAGTCGAAAGGTCCGAGATTTATGAAATCTTTTCATCTGCATTTTTATTAAAATATCATTTTTCAACTAACTTTACTTTAACTTGTAATAAGCGCTACCCTCTGATACGCAACAGAATTGACGTTCCTGTATAATGTATTTTTTAACGCGTATTAGACTCAAAGTAGTTTTACACGCCGCGATTTAATCCCTAAAATGATAGGCAAACACTATTTACAAAATACAATTTCGTTTTCCAAATTAATTTGAGTCAGAAAGTTGACATGCTAACTTTAAATCTTACACTAAAACTTTTAAAAAATGTTTGTGTCTACTTTACACATCTATGCAGTCTACTGATGTATGATGGTGTGTAATGTAAAGCATAAACATGTACAAGCGTAAAGTTTGAAGATTTTGCCATATGTTAATGAACATTTGATGACAGAGGTATTATTAATATATTTTTTCAATTTTTATGTAGACTACACCAAGCCATGTTTGAGTTTATAAATCCAATCTAAGTTATTATATCGATGTAGGAAAATTCAAATTTTTTGTTTATCAAACTTTAATCCGATGGGTGGTGCAAAGCAATAATTTCTAGTTTATAGGCCTAGAGATTTCATTTTAAACGACATGAAGATAATAGGTATCGATACCAGTTCTATTAAACGATAATATTTACATTTTAAAAAGCGTAAGGACAGACTATTAATTTAAACCAAGCAGAATTGTATTCTGTCGGCACCTCACCCGCAAATTGTCTAAAGACAGGATTGCCGTGAACAAATGCCTTTTTCATAATTCCAGCCTCTAAAGCTAAAGTTTCTACCGATAATATCGAAAAAGGAAGTCATGCTATTTTACAATATATTAATATTAAAGAAATTACCACACAAGAATGTCCGTTCGACATGGTATAAAAATATGCACTGTTTCTGTATGCCCGTGAAATGCATAAATAAAACATTGTCCATAACAACCTGAAACGGCCGACTCGATCGGCTAATGTCAGCTGAATAGTCTTGCTTTTCGATATTTCCAGCACTTTAGTTGTGTTTTATGCAAGAATAGCGATAACACACGTTTGTTTCGTGAAACAACATCTGCAGAATCCCTCGGGCTATGTTGGTGCACTCGCCCTACGGGCTCGTGCACCAACCAATCCCTTGGGATTCTGCAGATGTTGTTACACAAAAAAACGTGCGTTAACCCTACATTGGTTGAAAATTGTTGAACTGATAATATGATATTAAAACAGTGTATAATTTAGCATCGGATGATAGCAATAATGGTCTTAAAAAAAACTTGGTTTCAAACGTCAGAAAGCTTTTGAACGATTATGTTTTTTGATATATGTATTCTAGCGGTATAAATAAGAATATGTTTTTGCACGAATTTAAATGTCACATTATTGACTCTGTTAAACAAGAATGGTATACTAAAAAGAAAACAGCTCTGTTTCGTATATTTATAAAAATGTGAAATGTTCTTTTGAATATGAGCGTTATTTAGATATTCTGCCAAGATATTTTAGATTTTATTTCTGTAGGCTTAGGATGAATGGTCTGCCCCTCAGAATACAAACTGGCTAATATAACAAAAATTGAATTCTCGGTGAGGAAAGACTCTGCTTATGTTGTAATGCTTTGGATATTGAAGATAAATATCATTTTATTAGTATCTATAGATATTACGCCGATATTAGAAAGAAATATTTAAAAGCTTTTTATTATAGACATCCCATCACTATATAAATTTATACAACTTTTACATACAACTAACAAAGCAGAACTTATTCACCTATCCAGATACGTTAAAGAAGCTCTTACTATTAGAAATGCACTTTTAAATGTTGAACTCTAAATTTTCATGTTCATTCTCCACCAGATTATCATTATATTTATTTAATCATATATCTATTGTTTGTAACTTGTCCTTTATTTCATGTTCATTTTCACGTTGACAGTATATATGCAAATTATGTTAATTAGACGATGTTCTACGTACAAGTCTGAATAAAATTTCTGTTCTGTTCTGTTCTGTTATTCTCAATGACTACACCAAGGTGGTATTTTGTTTACCGAATCTTAAAAATTAAGATAATTCTAAGTAATTTTACACGATAAAACAATAGAAATATACACTGTAAGTTTATCTACCTACTTTCAAACAAGATGTTTGTTAATAACAGTGTTATGAATACTTTATGAGGTTGCATTCGTACAAATGTCTATAGGTAAAAAAGAAGAGTCTATTTGAAATGTCAGGCGGATCGTAAATCGGCGCAGCTATGAACCGCAAACACGGATTTTACGAGATTTTAAAAAATACATATTTATAGGTTATTATCTTTGTATCGGGAAATATGCACGAGTTCTTCAGCGGAAATACTGCGCCACTTTAGGAGCGCAATGTTTTTTCCGCTGAAGAACGAGTGCATATTTCCCGATGCAAAGAAAATAACCTTTTTATTGCATACGCCTCTGCACGTATACATATTATGTAAACATCATAAATATGTTCAATAGCCTGAATAGGATTGACAATACTGAACTAAATAGAAAAATAGTGCAACAACACACACTGAATTACGTCACGCACCCGATATGAAATTCAGGCGTCAGTGTATGGAAAAATATTGACGTGTCCGGTACCAGTGTAACTTAACGGGGAATAGAAACGAGTATGTAATAAGTATCAATTCGGGTAGAAGCTCACTGTTTTAAACTATTACACCATGGCTGCTAACGAAAAGAAAATACATCTGATTCAATATTCATAGTCAGTAGTGATGCTTATAGTAAGCAGGAAGTAGAAAATAAGCATATAGTTCACAATGGCGGCCTTAAGTCCTCAAACTTTTAGATGCAGTACACAAATATGAGCGAGGAAACATTTTAGGACTTTTTTCTTTGTTTAATTGTTCCTTCTCTTGAGAAGGAACACTAAGGGCCGGTAAGTCACACTTGACTGAGCAATTGACCTCCAAAGCTGTTGTCATTACAAGCTGGTTAATCAGAGTCCGTGACTTTAGAAATAACCTCTGACGTTAAACTTATTATTTCCTAATTGAGGCGACTCTCTGACTGAACGTGCCCCGCGGATAACATAGGATGATTGGTTGATTCTTTTATTTCCTCCATTCTTGAAGATCAAAATATATGTACAAACAGATAGACATACATCAGCAAATTTACATGTAAACAACAAAATAAATCTTGTCATTACCTTCGAATGCTTGATCAATATGTGAAAACAAATCCCACTTCGACCCTCTAATTATGCGTAACAAATTCTCGAAACATGTGGAAATGGATTGACCGGGTCAAATGTGTATAGCCAGTGTATACTTATTGCTGTATTTACTCCACTGAAAGTGGTAACGTATTTACTTTGTTGGTGGATTTTAAGGAAATTCTGTACGTTTGATAAAACGGAAATGATGGCGTAACGTCATTTATCCGGATAACGTAGAATAAAGCCTGGATTCGGCGTACGGAAATGAAATCATATATGAATTAATGGCAACCCGTGAGTAAATTTACAGTGGCAACGTAACTATCTTTCTGAAGTTAAAATATGATAATAAAACATCTGACACATTAAATAATTCAAAATAATGGCTTAAAACCAGCTTGAAATGTGCGAATCATTTTCATCATGGGCAAGTATTGTCAGAATAATTTACATATCGGATATATTGATAATATAACGCATATGCACAGATAGTGCTTGACTCCCTTTTCATGGTGCCAATGCTATAATTATTGTTGAATTGCTGTTTATAATAGGATTTGGGTCAATTGTTGCTGTTTATAATAGGATGTATAAATTAGGACCAATAAGAACGCGTTCTATAAATAGCACCAATCAAAGCTCACGTCTGCTAAAGTATAAATAGGTAGATGGATGGCAGAGAGATCATTCGGTATCTTGCGATAGAAGACGATACATCGAGGATTCAACAAATAATTTATCCAAGTACCTTGATAAGGAGGTTATTGCAACTACACTGTCAGGGCGGATAAATTATTAAAAAGAGGAAGTTCATAAGCTAAAGAAGAGTTGCAGAGTTTCAACAAGGTTTCGAGCTATAGGGCCAGCGTATAGCATATATAGGCTGAGCATCGGAATGCTGAGACAGAGACCAAGAGTTTGGTAATCTACTGAGATAGTGGGAGGGTTCCAGCTTATAGACGGTTCAGCATTATTGGCGAAGTACAGCCAATGCATCGGGGATATACCCATATGGTAGTTGAATGCTACTTGTGATGGCATATAGGAGCTGAGCATCCAGGAGTCAGGGCATGCATATAGAGTTGTAACTTCTATTAAGAGGACAGAGGCCGAGCATCTGTGCGATAGGACTCGTATGTTATTGATTCAAAGACATTGTCTGCCGGGAACTTCAACATAAAGACAGTCAAGTATAGAGTCTCTAGCCTATAGGAGTTTGAGCTAATTATTGTTAATTTGAAGATTGTTTGAAACATTTACTGATTGCCTGATCCATGAAATTATCAGCGCATAATTGAAATCATTTATGAATCATTGGTACACGAATCATTTAGGCAAGGTAGCCAGTTTATGTATGAGATATTTGGTCTCACAAGCAATACGTTTTAACAAAGGACGTTCTATATCGTTTGTCAGCTAGTCTAAGACATAGTCACCTTAGCGATTGGACCCATTTCATTGTTCAAGATACTAAAGGCGTAGGCACTTCCCTGCGTCATATAATTCGTTTCCTGACAAATATCTCAAAATCAATCACACGAACCGATACATATTATTTCACCATATTCTAGGTCATATGTTTATTTACGACTGTGAGAAGCTTCAATAAAATCTACATTGTAGAAAAAAAATCTATTCGTGAAAACATGAAAATTGTGATTTTCCCATAGACCCCTATTATGGAAACTTGCGTGATGTCCTAATTTTTCAAATCAGTTTAGCAAAAAATCAAGCACACGACCCTATCTTTTTTGTTTGCTGAATGATCTATATATATTCTGAAGTTTTGAACAATCAGAGTTTAATCAAATTCTACATTGTACAAGAAAAATTGAAATCCAAACGTGCAGAACTGCCATAACAATTTATGTTAGCGTAAATACTTACTTGACACTTTTAGGCAGTATAATACAACATAGTTCTTTTCAAAAATGTTAGTGTTTTGGTACAGAAATAAACGCAGTCTTGGTGCAAAATGTAACGCCCCTAGTGGCGCTTAAAAGTAAGTAAATTTTCTTGTCGACAAAAGTCCCCACCTGGAATTGAGGGAACCACTTATGTCCAGCCGAGCTTACGACATGCGTCATTTACCTCCGCAGCATCCAGTCTAGACCGATACTGTTGGAAACAGTACCAAATTAAAGTAAATCACCCAGCACTGAACACTAGTCGGGATATCAGTCGCAACCGGGAATCGATCCAGGTCGTATAATCGAACGCGGATCGCTGGCGTTGTAGTCCAAACTGCTACCCACTGCGCCACTGACCCCCTGATTAAACGGGAGGATACGGAATGTCAATAAGGTAGAAATTTCTTGTCCTTGTGTCCGGTCATGGGGTTCCGCACATCGGTGACCAATATTTTGAACAGACATTGCAACCAAAACTTTACAAGATGATCATTATATATTTATAAAGATGTGCCCTAGAAGGAACTTTTGCTAGGCTTTAACTTGTCCCGTTATTTTACTCGGACAATCATTAACCAACATTGAAGGTTTCTTTCGATAACAAAAGAACAAACAAAATGTTGAAGTTATATAATAAAAGGATCATTACAATAGAAGCTAGATCTGAGATTTTGTATTCGGCTCTCATGGATTTTGCAAGGGCGGATCACACGGCGCTTGCGCGCCTTGTGAGATCCGATCTGGCAAAATGCCCTCGAGCCTCCACTCGAGCCGAATACAGCATCCCAGACCAAGCTACTATTATAATAACCCTATCATATATATAAAGACAGGTCAAGAACGTTGATGCGTATCATACTCTCACGCCCTTTCTTGTAAACTAGCGTCAGCTGTACTTAGATTCCGCGCACTTTAACGTAAAAAAACTATTAACATACAAATTATAGTCTAAACAAATCATTGTTTATGTTAAATTTATCTATAGGACACTCTGTTCTTCGCATAAACTAATTATTTTACAAGAACTTGTGTATACATGTACATAACTTACACCATGTGGACAAGTACGTGAGACGTATGGTGCATATAGATAAAACTATACTGCAAATGAAGTTAATAAAATATGTATAAAGTTCCTTTGGAAGCAAGGACAGCACTCAACAAAGAAATGAAATTTTGTCCTTATTATCTATTACCTGTTATATGAATGAAATGTGTCGTGCTTGAAAACAGCAAAAGTCCCTGTTCATGAAATATGTTTTGTTCCCTACCGTTATGTAAACTTTTGTAATGAAGTTTATGATTCATAGATTGACCTACAATGTATGCAAGAAAATGAGATCTGATTATTATTTCAGATTCTAAAATATCACACTTTTAATGCATAGATATTACGATTACATTTCATTACATAATCAAAGTCTTTATTTTATGTGAAGCTAGCCGTTCTAGTCATTTATATATTTTTTTAAACTGCACTGAATTATTTTATACTCATTTAGTCTGAGTTCAGTTAAAAATAACATGTGACTTCGGCTAAAAAGAATATAACCGTATATCCAGATTTTTGTTTCAAACGCAGTCCTGTCTTGGACGTTTGTTGGATCAGTTACATACATGTACCTATATAAACGTCTTAAAAGACACATTCCGATCTTGTCCAAGCAGTTATTGCCGATGAAACTTGCCTAAAACCTAAACAAGCAATGTAGATTTCAAATCACACTATTAAATCTAATTATGCAGCTTGATTTCTTTTGAAAAATTTCGATTATTTTTATTTTGTCACTCTCGTCTGCAATCGGGTCCCCTCGGACTTTATGCCAGACAGAAGACTCATGCATTGAAGTGAAGATGCGGGTCCGGATATCAACTTGTATAGCGTTCCGACAGTAGGTCAGTGTATTAAATTGTACTATAGAGATAGGAAATGCGTTAGTTCAAATGTCATATCAATGAGAAAAATGCAATGTTGCTTTGGGGGGGGGGGGGGGGGGGGGTCTCGGTTTATTGATACGTGTATTACGCCGGATATTACTGAAAAAGAATGTAAACTTGTTTTAAATAATGGGCACCTGCTATTGAAAGGTAAATGTAGTATGAGCAAACGCCAACCATTGCACTGTTTTCAACAATGAAAGTAATGATTTCATTTAAATGACATATCGAGGGTGTTTTCATAAGTAGCGCTTGTTTGCGAGCGTGCGTAGCGAGCAGAAACTTTCTTTGAAAATGCTTCGAGGTCTTTATTGTAAGCTTCCCATAATAAATGCTTGCCGTATTTTATGTTAGTGATTTGGGTCTTCCGTTGAATCAGTATTATATATTACATACAAGGGTGTGCGAGGGTGCATGGTGGAGGGACTGCAGGAGTGGGAACCCAATCCTACCAAATTTTGGTCTTATAAACACTAAATCCTGTTTTAAGATAAAGAATTTCTATCATCTATTATTAACCAAAAAAAAAAAACTTTATATTTTAATTGACTTAATTATATTATTAAAAGCTAAAAATTACCTTACAGAGGAGATGTATATTGATTGACCGATTGTGTTATTCAAAAAAGATAATATAGTTTTGTAAATTTGATCATTTTCATGTTTGATGTAATTGAACTTTTGTTTTTAAACTTTCAACGTCAAATATTCGTAAGAATGCATATTGTTATAAATTATTTCAAGATTTTTTTCTCTCCAGAAACACTTGGTCTTAATCGGGACCCTTTTTGGCATTTTAAAACATACAAATCTGTTTATTTTTTTCTATACACTCATAAATTGGCGATAACATTTTAAATATCAATGTTTTACTTTAATTTATACAGACTCTAGCTCTAAAGTTTGCTTATTTTATCAAGCGAAAGATACGATTAAACTAACCTGACCCTCAAACCGGTATTCAAAACAAATTACTAACACAAAAATACTGGTCTTGTGTGTGAATAACCCGAAGAGAAAACAGTAATATGTCTTTCATAGATAAGTTCTACTAAAAGTAGGCGGATGACGCAATATGGGACAAAAATGACATTTATTACGAATGTATGAAAAACACTGTAAATAAGGTATCACCTGCAAAATGATATTTTCTTTGTTTATTAAAGCCATCTGTCAAAGAAAAAACAAGTCATGTTAAGTAGGATTTCTTAGGGAGGTCGAGATTTCAAATGTGTACCTGCAGAGGCGTAGAATGAAAGCGTGGGAACATACATTTTACTTAACTGAAAACTTTGGTTTTCATGTGTTCCGTGCTGGATTCATGTAAGTTACTTTCAAGCAACGAGTTTGCATCTTAACTAATGTGCTAATTTGAAGGCACATGCCTAAAAGGTATTTTAGCAGTTACGTTGCTGACCTGTGCGTAAGAAAACAATATTTTCTGCAATACAGGCAGTTTTTCATTGCAAGAGGGGTCAATATCTCAAGTATGAGTGCGTACAGGATTCATTCATCAATGTTTCGCATGCTAAATTATGAAAATCTTGCCAAATTTGATTAAACTAAGTTACCATGATGCTCATAATTTAACATTCCGTTTAATTTCACACGACAAGCAATGAGTAAAAAAATCCAAAGGAGATATAAGTATCAATCAAAACGACAATGTACGAACCTTTCAGTGTCGAATGGGCCTTTTGGCATCTCTTGTACACGGTAGTACATTTATACTTGTCAAGAAAGCAAACTATTTTGATGGAAAGTGTTCATATTCTTAAAACAAAAGTTGAACAATACATATCAAATATTTTTACTGGCCAGAATGATACACATTGTAAAATATTATGTACATGTCATGTAATATACGACGAATCTGTCTGTCTTTTGTTGTGGTCCGCTAAAACATCGTTTAAAGTTTACGTCCCCAGGTACTTTACAGAAAATTTCAATAAAAAACACATAATTTTCTTGCAATTGTTGCTAGCACAACTCCAATGACCAGGCATTTACTTTACAATATAACAGAACAGGCTCTCAGTTATCTCCCGTGTTTCTTTATTTCTACTTGTGCACGAGAATCTTCTTGGCCTTGTCAATGACAAAAAGCAAACAAAAGATGTTATCTTTGTGAACCTCGTTATATGCAGTTTCAAGCGATACAAAGCTTTTTTATAAGGTAAAATTGGACTGGTGAGCAGCATTACACTGGATATTGTATCAAACACCGTTTCTACAAAATAGTGTTTTTGACCAAATTTTTGGGTCCTGCTTTTTTGTTTGCAGCTGACATCAGGAGGGTTTCCGATGATCAGGCACTAACACATATTGCTATATTCCAGCACACCGCCTACAAAAATCTCAAAATCTCTATAGAGCGTGTATGTAAGTAAACAAGAAATACATTTAAAAACGATGGTCGGCGAATTGTAATAAGACAAGAAGTTTAATTTGTTTTCGTATCATTTGTGTTATTCTATCATCTATCTAACTTTTTTCAAATAGCAAAACTAAACACCACACTGTAACAATTTAAATGGTTGTCTTTTAATTTTTCACAAAGATATCGTAGGGGTGCAATTTTGTTTCGTTTATCTTACAACGAATGTTTACTTCTCAACTTAGAAGACCTTAATCGATCGGCTAGTAATACCTTATTAATGTGATACGCAGATCGTATTCAGCTTTTTCTGTAAATTGATATATGTTGGTATTTGAACAGGTTTATACATGTATTATATTTATTAAACTTACTTATCATTTTTAGGCATATCAATATTCTTCTAAATATACTGAGCGAAACGTAAACAGCGTCGCTTTGTCTGTCATTCCACTCAGCGTTGCAGAATCAGCAGAGTGGAAAGAAAAGACACCTAGTCCAATTAGGCAGAGCGTTGTCTGTCATTCCACTCAGCGTTGCAGAATCAGCAGAGTGAAAAGAAAAGACACCTAGTCCAATTAGGCAGAGCGGTGTCTGTCATTCCACTCAGCGTTGCAGAATCAGCAGAGTGGAAAGAAAAGACACCTAGTCCAATTAGGCAGAGCGTTGTCTGTCATTCCACTCAACGTTGCAGAATCAGGAGAGTGAAAAGAAAAGACACCTCGTCCAATTAGGCAGAGCGTTGTATGTCATTCCACTCAGCGTTGCAGAATCAGGAGAGTGAAAAGAAAAGACACCTCGTCCAATTAGGCAGAGCGTTGTATGTCATTCCACTCAGCGTTGCAGAATCAGCAGAGTGAAAAGAAAGGCTGTGACTAAATACAGAGTTGGTGCGCCCGTGATATATTACAGACTCCGGTATATACCGGATTAACTAAATTTGAACAAAAATACCTTAAATGTATATATTTTGTAACCATGGGGATTCTAACCCTAACCTTTAGTCAATATATTATGCACATTATACACTAAATGCATGCGGACATGCAAAAAAATGAGTATTTTTGCCGTGCGTTCCATTTGATAATAATTCCGCGCATGCGCCGAACGGCTGCACCAACTCTGCAATGAGAAACATTCGAAAAGAAAAGACACCTCGTCCAATTAGGCAGAGCGTTGTATAAATTTTTCATGTTGAAGAATTATAAATAATGCGTAATCAAGTAGTCTGATTTGCAAACTTAGTCACGCGACATGGGTCAGTCTAGGTCACGAATACATTAGTCATGTACATAATATTTTACAATATGTATCATTCTGGCCAGTAAAAGTATTTGATATGTTTCGATTTTAGAATCAAGAATTTTTGTACGCAGATGACCCCTGATTGTCCCGATGACCAAACACTAAATGATATTATATTATGAACTAAGTTTACATGTATATAAAAGTACTGATTTAAAATCAAACCAGACAAACTAATTTGGATATCAAACATTAAAAGATTTAAAGGATAAGGATACTTTAAATTGCTTTGTAACGTGCTTTGTTTTGGAACCTACTCTCTAAAGCATCATATCGAGAAATTCGGAAACACAATGGATTCTAAAGTTACTGTCAAAATGAGACATATTGGTATTGACAGTAAGGTTAAAAAGATAATTAAGAGCTAGGCCAGTCTAAGACTGTTACTTTGTTATATGTCATATAACGACGCCAGTGTAAGTCTAGTACCTTGATATTTATCAAACAACAAGGGCCAGTCAGAGAATTATACCTTGCTATTGGCCATTTTTAGAAATAGCACATCAGATGTTTTAACTTGGAATGGCCTTTATGGCATTTAATCTGGAATGTAAAACAAACCGAAAGATATTTTAAGAGTTGATGGCGGTATGAGACAAAGAAATACTGGCGAAACAGTCTGTATGCAAACGTTCGATCTTTTTAATTTCCTTGAAATAGGTTATTTGTTGAACATCCTATTTATAAAGCCAAAAAATTAAGATTTTATCCATCTGCGTTCTTTTGTAGATTTTTTCCATAGTATCAGAGCTCAAATACCGTACTGCTTAAAGAAAACCTTTTGTGATCTCTTTGAGTCCCAGTTATTTATTGGACTTTATGATTGTATTCGCTCAGAAACATGAGGCTATCGCTCCTGATGCTCTTTGATATTAATGCCAAAGTTTCATCTACTTGCCTGTGAAATATAACACTTTGTATTGTCATAACCAGAAAGATTGACATATCAGTATCACCGTAACACAAATTTCCTACTTTTTTCACGAAGGAAATGCTGATTTAAGTGCTTATTATCATCATCATCATCATCATTATTATTATTATTATAATTATTATTATCATCCTCATTATTATCATTGTTATTATTAATGATATTGAAACAGTAGCTGTTCTGTTCTAAGGCAGTGTTGATGCTACGTGGAAGTTACTGAAGTCACTGTATGACAATTTAGGTTCAATAACAATATAAATGTTCACTGAAATTTTATTTATGTGTAACATATTTTGCAACGTATACACAATACATGTTTTTGTATTTATTTAGTAGAAATACTTAAAGCTGTATTATGTAGTGGGCGTGTCCAAACTGACGATTTTGAAATTACGATAAAGGCATATTGTAAACGTTTTATGTAAATACACGACATGTTAATGCATATACTGTACAAATGTGGAGTGCACCTAATGATGAGCGTATAGAAACTGCCTGTTCCCATGTTACAACATGCACTTTGTAAAAACCACGTACACATCTGCGACAACAACATTTTTTTCTATATTTTTTTTCAATCTCGATGCATTTTTACAGAGGAAGAATGCCAATATTTTGCTTATTTTTTCCACAGGTGGCACTAACGTACCTAGGATACAGTATGGGTCCATGAGCCATATGCACTTAAGTTTACTACAATTATAATGTTTTCTTAGGAAAACAATGACAAAAAGCCGTTTTGAAAAAGAATACACCTGTGACAATGAGCCATGAGAAAGGTAGGTAAGAACAGTTTGACATGTGCATTGCTTCCAGGTCCGTATTTTTTTTTCAAAACAATATTTCCTTATCAATGATAGACCGTCTTTTGGGCAAAAGAATAATCTTTTAGAAAAACCTTATTTCAAAGCCCAGTTCCAACCCGTTTACGCATCACGAGCCGGCAATGGCGTACAAAACGGTAGTGTTTTCTCTATCCGAATAAATCCCACACATTTTTTGCACCGAAGTCTCCCCACTAAAACAAATCAAGTACACCATGCAAGTTAGAAATAGCGCTACAAGCAGTCAGAATATGCTAAATGTAAACTAACAAGACTAAAAATAAGGTTCAATTCTACTCTATTACTTACCAGTTGTCATTTAATTTGAATTTGGTAAATAATCTTCGTGAGCCATCGCTGCTTGTTTATATTCGGGAACTCTTCGGATTTTATAGCTACGTTTGAAATACGTAAACTGTCTCCGCCAATGAAAACGTTCTTTACAACCACCGTCCTGTCATCGGTAATCATGGCAGGCGAAGGTGATTTGCGAAAGCGTAAAAGTTAAATAGTGAATTTATAAGTAACAAAGTAGGATTGAACCTGATTTTCGGTCTTATTAGTTTGCGTTTAGACTGTTCTCAACGGTAATAACGTTATTTTAAACTGGCACGGTGTGCTTAATGTGTTTTAGGGGAGAGACTTCGGAATACTGTATCTGAGGTACGTTACTGCCACCTGTGATTTTTTCAGTAATGGGTTACATTTGTTGTATACACTTTTATTGCGGTTCCTCTAATGTATGGTATAAGTTTTTGAATAAACTAAACCCCTCTTTAATTGTAACTACAGTAGTTTCCCACGCCTCAGAAGTGGAAAGGTCATTTGCTGATTTTCTTCTATTCCAGGGCGTGAAATAATTAAGGATCAAGTCTCCGCCCGCCAATGCATAATTGCGCTAAAATATCTTTAACGCTCAGACAAATTGGGCCAGCGCAAAAAGTTTGCACCGAGAATATTCAAATACATATGTAGTATAAATAATGGTCCTATGGTCTGGTAATTTTAAACACTCATCTATCAATGTATGACATTATTCATTTAATTTTCAAATTAAGCTTCCTACGAGAAATATATACTGGCATTATATTTACCGAATTCAATTTTCAGTCATCATTAAATGTTATTTAGCTTCAGCTTTGTTTAATCTGGAAAATCACGATTATAAACTACAATATAGAAATCTTGAGAAACGTAAATAAATCACATGCACCTGTATTCCAGTGTATTTAGTTTACTTCAAGGCGGAGCAATGTCGATGTGAAATCCCTTATTCTTGCATACCAGACTGGGATTGCTGGTGATTTCACCGGTGCTGTAAGATGACTCTTCGTGCTGTAAATGACGTATAACGAACTACATATGTACAGAAGATGAGTGAAGTAATAATAATGTTTTTCGTAAAACGGAATAAAAATTAAATACCTTGATAGTTCCTCTTTGTTCCTTATAACATATTTCTCGATTAAAAAAAAAACGTTATTTTAAGGAAATAATATAACGTTTCATTGCAGCTGATAAAACAAAACCGGAACTCTTACGTTGTTTTCGTCTCTGTAACGTCATGACGTACTTCCTGTTTACGGACGTAAAGTTCCCGAGCTTTGTTAATACGCTACTATAAGAAAAAAGTGCTAAAAGAAAATCATTTGTTTGAATTTATTTTTTACTCTCCTTTGTTTAATATGGTATGCAAGAAAAAGATTCTATCACTGGATGTAGGTGCAGATGGGAATATCCGGCTCTCGGGTAACTGTTTACACGGTTACTCGGCTGGAGCCTGGTAACCGCCTAAACAGTTACCCTCGAGACCGGAAATTTTTATAATGTTCCATCCCTATGTCCATTTGCAAAACTGTGATTGAAGAAAAGAACGCGAACAAGTAATGATAGCAGATTAGGTTTGATTGAGTCTGTTCATGAAAAGTAATCTAATCCGCTATACATATCATGCTCCCTCTAGCGCTGGCTTAGGCGAAATTGTATAGTTATAATTATACGGTAGTATTGACAAGACTCCATGATCCAAATGTAATGGAAATAACTAAGTCAAAGTATACAGTACAACTTTTTATGGATTCCAAACCATACTTAAAGACTGCTGTTTGGAAAATTAATGAAATCTACAGGAACGTCTTTTGGAAGCACAGATAGCAACAAAGCAAGATATCAGACTCGGTGTGACAGAGTCAATTCAATACAGCTTATAAAACGTGAAACACCATAATTCCTAGCACCATACGGAAGCACTGAATAAAGTCAATAATAAACCCTAAAGACCTAAAAATAATAATAATTCTTCACCAAATAATGTGTGATAGTTTACGACTGCCCCACGTCATTTCAAGACTGCTGCCGTAAAGCTGATGTAAGTACGTGTACGGGGTTATTACGTAAGAACTGTTCAAACAACCACCGTTACTACACCATTCAATACTTTTGAGTGTTTGATACCAAAACGTGACGATTATACGAGTTTGATGGTGTTTGTGTGTGTAGGTCTTACATTCGGCAGAGATTCTAAGTGACAATATGGTCTGATCGCAGTATACTTCATTAAGATAAGGTAATAGTCTGCCTCAGTATAAAGAGTCCATTAAAAAGGAAAATATTTATAAATCTGACAGTACTGGTGAATTGTCGAAATCTTGACGAGATGTAATGTCAATAACATAGCAACAATGACTAACATTATTTTATCAATTAAAAAAAAGCTGACAATTAATTAACAGAATTATTTAACATAATTATGCCCATTCGGCTTAGAAAGTTTCATTTCTTCTCCGTAGAATGGAAATATTACATTAAAGTGTAATTCTACATTTCAGGTGTATATTACGTTTCTTTTATATTTTCTATCCAATTAATGGAAAACAACAAGACATCTTGCAATGTAACTACTTGCATAAAACCCAATAGTAAGTCGTTCGTTTCCTCTGAAAGTACTAATTTAAAAGTGATTTGAAAAAAAGTCGTTCCATATTTCTGGGAACAGTTAGACATTGAGCTTGAGCAGTCGTGACTGGAACTGCGTTAAACACTTTGTCTCACCGAGGAAAACATTTGGACCAAGATTATTTGAAAACCTTTCACATGTGTAAGACTCAGACACGAACATACTTAACATTTGATCTTGCCGTATTGACTTTAATGTCACCGTAGGACCTTGAACAGACACGATATGTGTCTGCACGTCGCCTCAATATCTATATGGGAAATCTCTTAGAGAAATCCTTCAAAAGGAGGATACAAAGCTTATTCGAGTGTTGTTCGTGAACTGTATTGCATTACCTTTTAACGACATTTTTATCCCTTTTTTTCATATTCAGCTTCAATGCTAAATATAATATTCCCCTAGCCAACCACACACAAAATAATTACATCAATCATTTTTATATAACGGAAAACCCCAAGATACAAATGAAAAAACAAAGTAATTAGATAAAGGTGGTCAGTTTAGTTTCTGGACAAAAAAGTGCAATCACGACAACCTTCAAGCACAATAGAATGCCCTGGAGAGTAATGAAAGACTGTATTTTATGTGACAACACATTCTGACATGGATAACGCTTAATTTCTGAATCAAATGACAGCTATGGCTGTAAAAGTTAATCTAGACATTTTTCCTTCTTGATTTGCCCACGAATGCTCGGTTGTCATCAAAGATTTACATTATTCAGGGGTATAATGTGTAATGAAGTTCTCGGCATCTCTTTGAGAATCGTCATTTGAAAGAAGGTATCATTATTGCAAACCAAGGGTATAATCATTTTAAAAAGAAGTCTACGTTAAAGAAGGGATTTTTTTCGTTTGCCGCCACTGTGACAGTAGTTTTCTGCTTGAATGATCTATAATCAGAAAGTGACAATAAAATTTGTAAAAGTTTTGCATATCAGTAACGCATTGGCAGTTAAAGTGTATCTAAATGATATGTGTTGTTTTCCCTCTCCTTCTTTTCACAGTTATAAGTTCGATCAAAGTGTTTGTATTGGTACAAAATGTGTTTTATTTAACCCTTAGCCTGCTAAATTTCTAAAATGGACTGGTCTTTCATTCAATTTGGGCAGTACCATTTATCATTTGAAGGGGTGTTCACTGAAAATTTACTGACTGAATAGCGAACAGTGCAGACCATGATCAGACTGCACGGATGTGCAGGCTGATCTTGGTCTGCACTGGTCGCAAAGGCAGAATCAATTGCCACCAGCAGGCTAAGGGTTAAAGAAATGTCCGAATAATTTATGACTGTTTTTGTTGTTGTGGAAATAACATCACGATATTTCCCACATTGATATTGGCGTAGTGTAATGTAGGGATAATACACTATTTCTTTATTGGTGAACATATTACAATATCTCATAAGAAATTATAAATTGTCTATGCACAATCCCTGCCAAGAATGTTTCTCTCGTGGCTAAGAACGGACTTTATAAGGCAATTTTTAAACAATTATGCTAAATACCATGAGAAATTGTAATACATATTATGTTTGTCATAGCAGTTGTTTTCTGATTTCGTAATGGTTTTGTGTTCTTGCTATGAAATGCGCGATGATAAATGAATATTTGCTTTTGTGACTTTTCAAAACTGATCATATAATGACTAAAATAATTTTATATATAATGAAAATATTATACATTATTATAGCCGTTGACCGATAAAACTAGCTGCATTAAATTGCAAGACAAGAAAAGCTTGACGGACATTTTTCTGTACACGTTTTATCAATCATTAGTTTAGATGGAATGGAATGTAGTTGGAAATGTAACTGTCAGTTGTGTTGTTGTTTTGTTTTTCACAGACATAAATTATCACAAGATTATTTACCAATTTTCTATTTAAAAGGGGATATTTTTGGACTTTCTCAGTTCGACTAATATACTATTCAAATGAGTACTCATCCAAATGTATCGCAGTATTGTACAAAACGGTGTTAAATAACTTAATATTATACCGGGGCCTCCGTGGCCGAGAGATTCAGGTCGTTGACTTCAAATCATTAGCCCCTCACCGATGTGGGTTCGAGCCTCAATCGGGGCGGTGAATTCTTCACGTGTGGAAGCTATCCAGCTGGCTTACGAAAGGTCGGTGGTTCTACACAGGTGTCCTCCCGTGATGAAATAATGCACAGAGGGTCTTCCTCCACCATCAAAGCTAGAAAGTCGCAATATGACCTGAATTGTGTCGGTTCTATGTTAAATCCAACAAAACAAACAAATGATATTATACCATGTGTGAATTGTTTAGATTGTTCAAGATAAAGAGCAGTCGGAAAATAACCTTTTAATCTTGTAAAAGATATGGTTTAAAGAAGAACATATTAAGGCAATACGACATGGACTTCGTGTTGCAACTTAAGCAAATTGTACATAATTATATAATGTATCACAGAGTTGATGTCTACAAGTACATTTATCCTGCAACATCAGAATCTATATACATGTACATGTAATTTTTTGAGTGTGTTTTTTGTACCTTTGCCACATTTTTGCGACAACAAAAGGTCTGAAAAAAATCACCTCGTAGTTGATGCCAGTTTAATGGTACGGTAAAAAGGCAACAGAGTTAAGTTTAAACCGGTGCAGGATTACGCGTCACATTACCTCTCATGCACAGATCCAATTAAACACTATCTACTATCGTATTACCTCTCATGACGAAAATCAATGAAACCATGTCTGCTATTATTCCTTTATCTCTCATAAATAGACACAATGAAATCGTTACTGTTACTATGCTATTACCTCTCAAGAACAGACACAATGAAACCGAGTCTGCTACTATCTCATTACCTCTGAAGAACAGACACAATGAAACCGATTCTGGTACTATATCATTACCTCTCAAGAACAGACCTAATGAAACCGGGTCTGCTACTATCTCATTACCTCTGAAGAACAGACACAATGAAACCGATTCTGGTACTATATCATTACCTCTCAAGAACAGACACAATGAAACCGAGTCTGCTACTATCTCATTACCTCTCAAGAACAGACACAATGAAACCGAATCTGCTACTATCTCATTACCTCTCAAGAACAGACACAATGAAACCGACTCTGGTACTATTCTTCTGCTTCTCGTAAACAGACCTAATGAAATTGAGTTTGTTACTATTTCAATACCTCTTACAAAGATATCTCATGGAAGCGAGTCTGCTACTGCATAGCTAGACTTGCAAAGTCTGTGGGGATTAAGTAATCTGTGATAAAGTTTATTTCTTTCTTCATAATGACACTGATAATATAAAAGAAAACCCTTTTGTCTCTATGCTCGTTAGAGTCAGAGGTAAGAGATATTGTTGTTTTTATATCAGAAAATGCTATTTGAGAGGATTCTTTAGCAGAGATATTTATTGTAAAGGACTCTAACCACTGATGCCAATCTAGGTATTGCCTGTTGTTTGTTGTGCTGCGTCCTAGGACATTCTTCCAACTGTAACTGAAAACATTTGTTTGAATTTTCAATATGGTTCCTAAAAGTAAATGTTGAAAACCTGCATTTGTATTTTCGAGATAAGGAAACAAATCATAATAGAAAAGCTAGATATTGTACACGTTACGTTATTTTATAAAACCGTTATTAGCCCAGACACTTGAAGCATGTATTGTCTACTTTTATAATTAAATAAGATTTAACAACAACATGATGTAATGATTGTTTCACTTGAATTTATTGTATAGTGTAGATGTCATGTCTGTGTGTATATTTAAAGAGTGTGTGTTCGGGTTTAATGTCTTTTTCAACATTTTTTTCGGTCGTATAAACGACGGTTTATATTTAAAGAAGAAATAAACATAAAATGTTGCAAAATCATATTAAAATTCAACATAAACCATATATATCTCTCAAATCTGCAAAGAATAGGCTTTTAGCAGAGATATTTATTGTAAAGGACTCTAACCACTGATGCCAATCTAGGTATTGCCTGTTGTTTGTTGTGCTGCGTCCTAGGACATTCTTCCAACTGTAACTGAAAACATTTGTTTGAATTTTCAATATGGTTCCTAAAAGTAAATGTTGAAAACCTGCATTTGTATTTTCGAGATAAGGAAACAAATCATAATAGAAAAGCTAGATATTGTACACGTTACGTTATTTTATAAAACCGTTATTAGCCCAGACACTTGAAGCATGTATTGTCTACTTTTATAATTAAATAAGATTTAACAACAACATGATGTAATGATTGTTTCACTTGAATTTATTGTATAGTGTAGATGTCATGTCTGTGTGTATATTTAAAGAGTGTGTGTTCGGGTTTAATGTCTTTTTCAACATTTTTTTCGGTCGTATAAACGACGGTTTATATTTAAAAAGGAAATAAACATAAAATGTTGCAAAATCATATTAAAATTCAACATAAACCATATATATCTCTCAAATCTGCAAAGAATAGGCTGCATAATAGTGGTTTAAAATTATGTAACAAGTCACTAATGATTGAAACAATATAGTTATTCAAATATCTGTGACACGGTTCGCTCGGGCTTGAAATAGTGTATAGATTATAGAAAAAATTAGGATAAAGATATTTATCTCTAGCTGTAATAATACTTATTATATTATGACTCTTTTTTTATAAATTGCTGTTCCATTGTGCTATTTAATCGATCTAAAGTTCAACAACATATTGTTTGGATAAAGTCACAACTTGGATAAAATAACTAATTGGAATTTATTTCTGACATCGTGTAATACAACATTTATTAGTTTATATTAATTTGTTTTAGGTCAATTGTGACGAAAGCTTCAAAATTATTTAACCCAATCTCCAATCCACTTCCTAGAAAAACCAGTACTTGTGTCTTAGAAGGTGTGGTCGTGATCCCAGTTCGGCTTGAACCCACGATCCCGGGTTAAGCGACAGATCCATTAACCACTAGAGCACCCCACCCCTTATTCAACGGCTTGCCAGTCAACAGACAAAACAATTGACAGCAAAGCTATTCAATTAGTTTATAATATTAAACACAATCTTTGAAAGCTATAATGCAATCAAAATAATTGTAGTGAATAATGTTTTTGTTGGGTTTAACGTCAACCCGACACAATCACATGTCAAATGGCGATTTTCCAGCTTCTGCTGGTGAAGGAACACCTCAGGTGCCCCCACGCCCTCTTGGTATATTTCATCACGGGCGTCACCTGGGTAGAACCATCGACCTTCCGCCGAACCCACATCTTTGAAGGGCAAACGTGATTCCAATTCAGCGACCTTAACCACTCGACCACAGTGTCTCCTAGTGAACAATGTAAATGCAATGTGCCGTATTAAAAAGGATAAGGTATACAACATTTATTACATTTAGAGACCTTTAACCTCGTCATCTCCATGTGAATTTTGTTTTATATGTTCAACGATTCAAATGTGTAAAAATGTATATTCTTTCTAAATATATCACAAAATAAAATGGAAAACCGAATGAAACTTCATGCTATATCCGTATTAAATGGGTAAAAACAAACAGCATGTTGATTGTGCTATTTAAATCATATACCTAATTGTTCTTTTATTTTAACACATTATCTTGATCTTTTGTAAGAGACGCAGGTGTTTTTATTATTTCAATTTGTCATGGCGTTATTACATAGATAATTACTTTTCCCATGTCTTTTCTATATAAAATGATAACTTAGCACTTTAAAGCATAAAATCTTGTAATATAAATATTATATCTCGTTGAAACACTATACACAAAGGAAATTCAAAAGGCCATTGTACTGTTGAACTTTAACAAATATCACAACTGAAATGAATTTTCTCTAAAAACGGGTAAAATAGTTTAAATACAATTCTTTTTTTAGAAAGTGTGAATATAAAATTGTAAGATTTTAAATGCCACATTAATTTGTTTCATGACATGGCATCTGTTTCTATAAACATTTCTATTGGTTTCTTCAGACATTAAAAAGTATTTACATGCAGAATTGACCTCAACACTCAGATGTTTTTACTCAATTCATACTTAGTCCCGAAATAACACAGCTATATGTGCACACACAATTATTACCCCTGTTTTTACAAAGTGTTGAGCTTAACATGAAATTTTCGAAATAGCATTCAGAAGGGCATCAGGGGTCAAGAGTTGTCATAACTGTAACAAGGCTACATTTCATTTTCTTTCTTCCATCCATTTTTTTCTTGAACAGGCAGCTGAAGGTGTACCTCTCTACATTCAGTATGATACTCTGACACTGTGTAATTTTCACTGTGCTACCACGTTCCGGGAGCGCAGCTTCTTCGAACCGTAACCCTTACCCTGCTAAATTTCTAAAATGGACTGGTCCATCATTCCATTTTGGAAGCATCACTTATTATTTAAAGGGGTGTTCACTGAAAATTTATTGATTGAATAGCGAACGTCCGTGCAGGCTGATCTTGGTCTGCACTTGGTCGCAAAGGCAAAATCACTCGCCGCCAGCAGTGCATTATTTTGAATATCATAAATACGTTTGTACATGGACAACGTAAAGCTAATAGAAAACAAGCTCAAAGCATATAAATAAAATACTGTTGCAGCAACGCATTGGAAATGTCAGTTACAGAAACACCGCTGGAGTCTTTAAATACACAAATCCTTACACCCTATATTACCACAATGTTCCCAAAGTATAGAACAGTATAAATAAAAGTAACCCCCGATAAGTAAATCCCCTATTCACGCAGTGGTAACTAAAGGCATGATATATAAAGAATTATATTAAAATCATCTGATCTCTGGAGGTGAATCGAGCGCAGCCAATGTCAACATAAAGAAATAAAAGCGGGACACAAAAAAAGTCAATTTTAAAAGCAGTAACAGCTCTTCTGAGCTAATTCTGTAGCTTGGGGGAGCTGTTACATTTTCTTTTTACAGACTCCCTGTGGATCAAGTACGAAAAAGTGTTATTTGGATGGTAAAATGACAAAACCCAAACAAAAACATTAATACACCCCACCCCACCCACCATGAAGAAAAATTTGAAAACGGGCGTACTGTGAAACGGACCATTGAGCAAGAAATATACAAGAAGCAAACCGATTACAATCAAATACTTAATATTAAATACTTATTTGAAAACAAATAATACAATATAAACTCAATCAAAATGGCACAGAGAGGGTCATCAAGGAGAGACTCAGTTGTTTGTTCATTAGAAGAAAAAAATAAACAAAAAGAGAGAGCTGAAAGTGATAGATCAAAACAAAAGTCAGAAAAGGGTAAAGAAAAAACATCAGATCAGTATCACTATGAAACAGATTTTGATCAGTTTATAACTGAAATTAAGCAACTTTTCCACCAATTTGATGAGAAAATAGATAAAAGATTTGACAGGTTAGATTCAAAATTTACTAAAGTATTTGAAGACCTAAAGAAAGAAATGAACCAGATAAAAGTAGAAGTTAGTGACACAAAAAATGAGATGAAAGACATCAAACATAAAGTCACAGAGCTTGAGCAAAGTGTAGGTTTCCAGGCTGGAAAATATGAGGAACTTGAGGACAAACAAGATGACAAGATTAGAAAACTACATGAGCATTTAGATGAGATGAAAAGAAAACTTCTATTATTAGAGAAACATGACAGGAAAAATAACCTACTTTTCTATGGCTTTCCAGAAGAACAAAATGAAGATTTGAAGGCAACATTGAAAACTTTTTTTAAAGATAAACTTGAAATAAATGATGAAAAGGTCCAGAAGATTGATTTCACAAATTGTCACAGACTTCCTTATGATGGTGCTGGACCAAAACCAATAATTGCAAGATTTGTTTATTTTGAAGATAGAGAACTGATTTATTCAAAAGCTTTGATGCCAATTTTTAAAAATGAAAGAAAAAGGGTATTAACAGACTTACCTACTGAACTAAAGAAAACTAGAGCAAAACTTGCAAAAGAGGCATACACAATTAGAAGGTCTGAAAGGCTCAAAACAAGAATTTTAGAGAAAGGGCTGTCAGTTTATTTGGAAGTGAGAAGAACCAAGGAGGATAGCTGGGAGAGAAGAGAACTATATGATTAACAGACTCTAGAGATATGGAAGTGTAAAGATGGTTTTAATGAACATTCAGCTCTTTTGAAATAAAGTACCATATATTTCTAAAATTGAATAACATATCCTTCTATTCTAGTGATATATATCTGACAAAAAATTATTTAATTGTTACAAAGTTAATATATCTACAGTTTTATATTAAGTCTGAGTATAATATGAATCTGGTAGTCTAAAGGTAAAATACAATAGAGAATAAAGTACATTATTTATGTAAGAAAGTCTTAAATTTTGCAGTATATAATATTTATGTAAAATATATCGAAGGTGAAAATTTATCAGTACAAATTATAAAGTAAACAGTACCTGATTGTACAATTTTTTTTTATTCATCAGCAGAAACAAACTATAGAGAACACATTACTTGTTCATAAGCTATACTGTTATTTTCACTTGCAACAAGTCTGCTCTATTAATCAAAAACATAAGAAAGTCCTAAATTTTACAGTATGTTATATTTATGTAAAATATATCTGAAGGTGAAAATTTATCAGTACAAATTATAAAGTAAACAGTACCTGATTGCACATTTTTTTATTCATCAGCAGAAACAAACTATAGAGAACACATTACTTGTTCATAAGTTATACTGTTATTTTCATTTCCAACAAGTCTGCTCTATTTATCAAAAACATATTTGTTTGTAAAATATCTTGGATGTTTTATGTATGTTTTTTCTTTTTTGCCAACCATTAATACATTTTGATAACAAATCAACTATGATGAGAAGACATAGAATACTCTACCGCCCCAATAGCTCAATGGTAGAGTGTAGGATTACAGTGTGAAAGGTCGGAGGTTCGATTCTCGGCCAAGGCACATTTTTGTTTTTGTTTTTGTTTTTTCTATATCAAATATGTGTGTTAGTAGAGTATACCTTATCTACCTATTTACAACCTTTTTAACATAAATAAAATGTTTAATTTACATCAAAATGTGTTTATCAATATAAACTGTAGAAGAACCTTTACGCACTTATATGTAAACATTTATAAGCAAACATGCTTACTTGCGTACCATTATTTTATACTTAATTTGTATTAAAACATGTTTGTTTGTAAAACATTTGTCAATATAATCTGTACAGAACGCTTTACTTACATATATGTAAAACATTTATAAGTAGAACATATAGAATACAGCCTGCTAACTTGTTTACCAGTTCTCCATACTTAATTTATATTATAATATGTTTGTTCGTAAAACATTTATCAATATGATCTGTAGAGGGCATTTTACTTACTTATATGTAAACAATTTGTAAGTAGAACATGTAGAGTGCACTCTGCTTGCTTGTGTAACACCTTTCACATACTTAATTTGTAATACAACATGTTCGTCTGTATAATATCTATCAATATAGTCTGTAGAGGACGCTTTGCTTTGCTTAAATATATGTATAACATTTATAAGTAAACGTGTAGAATGCACCTTACTTAGGTGCGCGTTTCTTTTCCCATACTTAACTCGTATTGAATCACGTTTGTTTGTACATACGTTTATCAATATAAACGGTGTAGAATAATTTGTTTACATACATGTAAAACATTTATAAGTAGAACAGGTAGAATGCACTCGCTTACCGGTGTGCCACTTTTCGCAAACATGTTTGTTTGTAAATACAATTTGTATACACTTTACCATGTTACTTATAGGTAAAACGTTTATAAGTAGAACTTATAGAAGGTATCTGCTTACTTGTGTAATACGTTTTCGATACTTAATTTGCATTACAACATGTTTGCTTGTATAACATTTATTAGTACAATCTGTCGAGGATATTTCATTTACACATATGTTAAACATTTATAAGTAGAACAAGAAGAATGTACCCTGCTTACTTGTGTATTACTTTTCCCATACATGTTTGTTTGTAAAACATTTATCAATAAAATTTGTAGAGAACGCTTTACCTATATACATGTAAAACATGTACAAGTAAAACAAATGTAGAATGTACCCTACATACTTATATGCCGCATTTCAATTTTCTTACGTTACTTACTTACAAGTAAAACATTAATCAAGACAGGAGGTTATATGCCACATTATATTTATATGTGTATTTTATTCAAGAGAATGCTAATTCTGTATTTAAACATACTTGTTTTTAAAATCATACGATAGTATAAATAGTAGAGTACATCGTTCCTTCTGAAATGACAGATTTTTGTTTGTAAAACGTTTATAAGTGCAAAATTCAGTGTACATGTTATTTGCTAAATTATTTGTCATGTACTTTCAAGACATATTTGTAGAAACTATTTTATTACAAAGGCAAAATCATACTGCTCAAATACAATTTTTTTTTCTGAAATACAAACAATAACTTTCATGTATCAGATTCAACATTCGATATACTAATTATAATGATATACCAACCAAATTTGTCAGACATTTTTGGCGGTATTCTTAGACAAAATAATGATCTGACTTGTTGCTTTAATTTCGGTTTTTTAAATATTCCATCAGAAAAGTGGATTCACCATATTTCGACATTCATTTCTGACATATGCAAAATCGGAAATTTTGTTAGTTTGTTCCCCCGTAGATTTACTCAAATTTTAATAAGAAAAATAACTCACATTTCATTGTTCCAGTTGTTTAAGTAAATCCAGTTTTATAAATTATATTGCATAAGTAAGTTTACCCTTTTCAAGAATGTATTCAGTCAGTATATACTGTAACACTGACACACTTTCCTACTTTTAGTTTAGATTCAATTATCCAGTAATTCTGTCATTCACAAATATAATTGTAACAACAATTGATCTAATGAAATAACAACTGACCAATGAAAACCTTGATACTATTCTCTAATTTGTTTATGAATGCTTTACCTAGCTAATCCGCTATGCATCTTTCCGTTTCAATTGTAATGGATAATAATAGATAGGCGTGACATGTTATGCCTCTGTCCACCTATGCGGATGTACATGTATATTTTCTTTTGTTACAGTTACTCAATTTATTTGTTTGTATATATTATTCATATTTATGTCTTTATTCGCACTTTACTGACAATGTATAGTAATGGTATAGAAGTTCACAGTATTACTTAAACTATTAAACTATATCTTTAACATTTGTTCAAGGGAGACAAAGTATATAAAAAAACACCTGTGTCCCGACTTTTAGTTTTGTAACTATACGATGTGCTATATAATGCACTGTCAAAACAAACTCATTTCTCATTCTACGTTCTTCTTTGTTTATTTTCATATAACTTTCACGAAAGTCCCTATTTTTTTCTTACCGTTATTTTTTTATATTACTTAGATTATGGTAGCTTTATGTTACATGTCTTGAAATATCCAGATAGGTGATAATGTAGTAATCTTTTCACAAAACTGTCAGGGTTTAGGAAATTGTCAAAAGAGAAGAGACTTATTTCATTATGTTAGAAGTAAAAAATATAATATAATATGTTTGCAAGATATTCACATAACAAAACAACTTTGTGCGTTTGTAAAGTCTGAATGGGGAAACGAAATATATATTTGCCCATTTACAAGCAATAGTCGAGGAGTTATGACCCTTCTACCAAATAATTTTGAACAAAAAGTTGAAAATGTTATAAAAGATGAAAACGGAAACTTTCTTATTCTAGATTTATATATATTTCAAATAAGATTTACATTAGTTAACCTATATGGCCCGAATGAAGATAATCCATCATTTTATAAAAATATTTACGAGAAAGTTTATAACATTGGAAATGATAATGTTATTTTTTTGTGGTGACTGGAATTTAGTCATTGATCCCAGTTTAGACTATGAAAACTATGTATCTATCAATAACCCAAAAGCAAGAAAAATTGTAACGAACTTAATTGATAATGAACATTTTATTGACATATGGCGTATTTTACATGATAATAAGAAAAAATTCACATGGCGGAGAAAAAACCCAACCCGTAAGCAATCTAGACTTGATTTTTTTCTAATAACTGAAAACACCATGAACTTTGTAACTGATTCTAATATCATCCCTGGTTACAGAACCGATCATTCAGCTATGACACTCAAATTAAAATTGAATAATAATGAAAAAGGAAAAGGCTACTGGAAATTTAATAACTCATTACTGAAAGATGAAGACTATATAAGTTTAGTTAAAAATACCTTAAAAATTTAATTGAGTTACATACGGTAGTCAACCAGAATGAAAATATACCAGTAGAAGATGACAACTTTAATCATCAGCATATTAATTTAGATATAGACGATCATTTATTTTTGGAAACATTTTTAGTCATTGTCCGTGGTGAAACTATCAAATACTCATCATATAAGAAGAAAGGAAGTATGAAAAGGGAAATTGATTTAGAAAAAGAAATTGTTTCAATAGAAAATGATAAACAAAACAATTATAACACTATAGATAACATGATATTAGTCCAACTTCAAGAAAAGAAGACAGATCTCGAAAACTTACGGAAACATAAGTTAGAAGGTGTTATGTTAAGATCAAAATGTAGATATGAAGATCTTGGTGAAAAACCAACTAGCTATTTTTTAGGTCTAGAAAGTAGAAACTTTATAAATAAAACAATTAACAAACTCATAGATGAGAATGGAAAAGAACTTTTTAACACTAAAGATATTTTATCTTACCAGAAAGAGTACTATGGCAAATTATATTTAAAAACAATTTTATACCATCAGATGTATCGTTGACTGAAAGTTTTGGCGAAAACATATTTAAACTTTCTGATATGGAATCACAGAAGCTAGAAGGAGAAATTACACTTGACGAACTCACTGCTGCAATAAATGGTATGAAAAAAATAAAAGCCCCGGTCTAGATGGATATACTGTAGAGTTTTTTAGCTTTTTTTGGAAAGACATTGCACATTTTATCTTGCGGTCAATTAATTTTGGGTATAATAATGATAGATTGTCAGTGACACAAAAACAGGGTGTTATTACTTGTTTACCAAAACCGAATAAAAATAGACAATACCTTAAAAATTGGAGACCAATATCCCTTTTAAATGTCATTTATAAACTAGCTTCGACAGTCATTTCGAACCGCCTTAAAATGTCTTTAGACAAAATAGTTCACACCGATCAGAAGGGATTCATTGCAGGCAGATTCATTGGAGAAAATATAAGATTGATTTATGACATTTTGTTTGAAACTGAAAAACAAAATATTCCAGGACTATTGTTATCAATAGATTTTCAACAAGCTTTTGATTCTATTTCATGGGATTTTATTCATAAAACATTAGAATATTTCAATTTTGGACCTTCCTTTAGAAAATGGATAAAATTATTTCAGCAAGGAAGTGAGACTTGTATTTTACAAAATGGGCATTTGTCAGATTTTTTTTCGTTTAGAAAGAGGTTGCAGACAAGGAGATCCAATATCTCCTTATCTTTTTATTTTGTGTGCAGAAATACTTGGATTAATGATAAGAATAAACAATAATATTTCAGGTGTAACTATTAGTAACAAAGAATATAAAATGAGTCAATACGCAGACGATACGCAGTTGTTTCTAGATGGAACTGAACAATCTTTACGTCACTGTTTGAGTACACTAGACAAGTTTTATAAAATTTCGGGATTGAAAATAAACATTGAAAAGACAAGAGCACTTTGGATAGGATCATTGAGTCAGTCATTTATAAAATTATGTCCAGATTTACATTTAGACTGGTCGCAAACACCTCTAAAAATATTAGGTGTAACTTTTTCTTCACATGTCAAAGATATTTGGGATTTAAATGGTCCACTTGTTTTAGAAAAATGCAAAGATTTGATACGCTCGTGGTCAAAGAGAAACTTAACTTTATTTGGCAAAGTAACAGTTATCAAATCGCTTGTAATTTCGAAATTTGTGCATTTGTTTATAGCATTACCAAATCCCCCGTCAATCTTAATTAATCAATTAAATAATATAGCATTTAAATTTTTATGGAATAATGGACCGGATAGAGTAAAGAGATCAATTATAACAAATGATGTCGATTCCGGTGGTTTAAAGATGATAAATATTAACACATTTATACATAGTTTGAAGTTGAGCTGGTTAAGAAGACTTTCATTGAATAATTGTGATACTTGGAAAGATTTAATAAATTTTCCTTTCAAGAACATTTTCACTTTAGGTGCAAGTTATGCCAAGTTAATGGCTGGGAGAATACAAAATCCATTTTGGAAAGACGTTCTTAAAAGTTGGTACTGTCTTTGTGAATCTATTGATATTACAGACCTCCAACAAATTTTATATCTCCTCTTTGGAATAATCACAACTTCAGATTCAAAACATATATGAATAACAATTGGTACAAGAATAAGATTATCAATGTTATAGATCTTCTAAATGAAAATGGAAATTTTTATACGATAGATGAGTTAAAACGTATATATTCAGTAAATGGTACATTTTTAGACCTACATAGAATTATGAATAATATACCAAACGAGTGGCAAGAAAAGATAAGAAATAATAAAACAGCTGTCCACAAATACAACGTAGATATTAACCCATACTTAAGATTACTTGTTAAAGACAAAAAGGGCAGTAGCTCTTTTTATAATACCATTACAAGAATTAAGGAAATATACATACCAAATAAATGGAACCAAACATTAGGACATATCTCAGAATTAGAATTTAAATTATTTTGCAAAAATATAGAAACAATCAAGGAAATCAAACTAAAAAATTTTCAATTTAAGATAAATCAAAACATTCTAGTAACTAAATCATTTTTGTATAAAATAAATAAAGTCGACAGCAATTTATGTTCATATTGTCGTCAACAACAAGAGACAACAGAACATTTAACATTTGAATGTGCACATGTTCATAAGTTTTTATTTGACTTAAGTAATTGGGCAAAAGAAAGATTTAATATTGACATTAATTTACAGAAAAAAAATTTCATTTTTTCGTATGATACCTGTACCAATCGAGCTGGAAATTATCTTGCTTTACTTCAAAAGTATTATGTTTATAAAACAAAGTTTAAAGAAAACTGTTGTAGGTACCTCTCTATACCAATGTTCAAAGTTTATTTTAAAGATAAACATATAAGTTTGAAATACATTTCAGCCATAAATAATAAAATATCTGAATTCGAAAAGAATTGGTCTCAAGTTATCGAAACGATAGATAACTAAGCAAAAATTAACAACAGAATTTAAGAAATAAAGCAAAGTAAAATATTTCCAAAACCTGCCAAAAGATCAACTTTAATAATACCAAAATATTGAAAAATAAAAACTTGTTAATTCCGATCTTTTATTAATAGAGCTAACCATAACTGTCTACTAAGAGTTTTTAAAGGGATTTTTCATTTTATTAAATCAGTTTCCCCCATTTTTCACTTTTTTCTTCCTCTTTTCTTTTTTTTTCCTTAAACAACTTGCGCATATTTCTGTTAATATGTGCTCTTTTTTTCCTGTCTATATTTTTTTTTCTCATACACACTTCATCATATTTTCGTAAAATATTACCCCAATTTGTAAATTGCCTGATAACAACTGTCAATGATAATATATGACTTAAGATAGTATATGAAGTAGTTATAAAAATATGTATACATAATAGATCACTAAGATTACATGTTGAACAATATGTCTTGATATTTACATTATTAATTCATGTAATTGTACGTTTGCATCATGTGTTTATATGTATCTATATATGTACGTTTGCATCATGTGTTTATATGTATCTATATATGTATACAATTTGAAATAAACGGGGTTACCAAAAAAAAAAAAAATAAATAAAAAAAAATAAAAAAAAAAATCATCTGGTCTTTTTATAGAAATTTCGAAGCAGCTCAGTTCAAATCGACTTTACGAAATACATACCATGGCGTCTTCCACCTATTCTTTATACACGATCAAAGAGACTGAACATGAAATATGCTTTGTATTTCCAAGTAAACCCGGTCATAACCTTTTGTAATGAAAAGTAAACTTTTTACCAAGTACAAATGGAAAATTGCCATGACCCAAATTCTTACAAATACGCCATAACGGCCTAGTTTTAACATACTTTGTGACAGCATTGCTATTTAATCTGAACTGTATGTTGGCATATTTCTGCTTTGAGATAGCTAGGCAGCTAAAGCGATACTTAAAAAAGTTATCTTGATAAAGCGAAGTTTTCTGAAAAGATTGAATGTCTCAATAGTCGAAAGTTTTCTGGAATATTATTGCGATAATTTACATTTAATCTCGATATTTTTTTTGCGTTAGTGTCCACAGTTGCCATTTTTCAGCAAGATAGCTATCTCGATACTTTCAGCAATTATCTTGATATTTCGAGCTTTTCTGAAAACTTTATCTCAATAGCCTAAAGTTTCCTTGAAATAAAAAAGCATATCTTGAAAACAATAATTTATTGCGATAATGTTTTCAGAAAAATGTACAATTTTTCTGGAAAGTTTAGACTATTATCGTGCATGGCGGGCTTATAACGCCTTTGGGCGCGGAGAATAAAGCTCGCATATTATCCCATAGAAAGCAATATAACCTTCTAAATTTCAGTTTAGTTTGCTCTGATCATTTTCGTTGTAAAGCCTGTCACTTAATAGATTCCTATAGAAATATTATTTCTGTAAAAACATACAACAGTTCAGAAAAATAACATGTAAAAACCACTTTGTTAGCGTATGATGTTACGGAATTCGTGTTTTTATGTAACAGAATTCAATATTTAAATAAATTTCTTCCCTTTTGTTTTGAAATTTTAAATTCCGCCATATAAAGACGGCAAAATATTTCGGAAAAAAAAGCAAAACAAAACAACATGTAAAGTAATTTTCCTCCTCGATAAAAACAAGACTGGTATAAAGATATAATGTATTCCTATTTTGTGCATGCTTTTTCTATATAACAGTTATAGTTTTATATCACTTTACATGCCTAGAGGTTTTCTTTATAAAAACAGGATAAAAGCAAAACGATACCTGACATTGACATTTGCAATACCAACTTTATGAAAAAAAACACGAATAAACACGAGCAGTTTATCAAATTTTAAAATTAAACAGGCATGATAGTAAAACTCGCACATACATTTGACTGATTACCAATTTTAACTAACTTAATCCTTCCTATTGTCGGACTGTTAACTGCAAGGTTTTCCATGAAAATAGAGGAAAGTAGGAAACTTTTTAATTAATGAATATGTATCATAAACCTTTGGAAAATGCCATCGAGTTATAACAAGCGCACCGCCTACGGGTGCCATCGCTGGTCCACAAGTGCCAGTCAGTATGTAAGAAAAGAGTTATACATGTAGTTCAGAATTTGTAAGTACAAAAAGCACCATAATTCTAACACAATGCAGGTTAAAGGTTTGATTCTTGGCCTACATAGTCACCTTATAATGGTAAACACGTGTGCAAAGTTTCAAAGCTGTAACTTTTATTGTTTGTAAGAAATGGTGGACCTAAACAGAAATTTAACTCAAATTTTCTAAGTACAAAAATGTCCAAACTTTTGACAATGAGTTAAGGTTATGGTTCTTTGCCTACTAAGTCACCTAATGGTGACAAAGAAGTGTGCAAAGTTTCAAAGCTGTAGCTCGTATGCTTTTTTTGAGAAAAGGTGAACCTAAACAAAAATTTTAACCAACGCCGACGATCAAGTGACGACAATACCTCGTAGATTGTTTTTTCAAAAACCAGACGTGTTAAAAATAGTTCTGATTCATTCTGTCTACTAATTTAATAGTTTGAAAGCTTGACTAAAAAGCAAATCTAAAGTGACATCATTTTGAAATAAAGTTTACCTGAGCTGTAACGGTGAGTATTTTGCATGCTTTTCACGAAATAAACCGTGAGAAAAACGAAGGTCACAGTAAGGTCTAGATAATCCAACTGTACACAATCATGGAAAGCATACTATTTCAAAGTGTTTCTTTTTCTTTTTCAAGCTTGGCTTTTCCTCGTTAAAATAGGAATTCTATTGCTTGTCTGTTATTTTTCCCTGATTTGTACATCTGTGGAAGTCATGTTGTATATTTATTGATATAAATGTACCTATTCCGCTCTCAACTCACAAATGTCACTATTCGCCGAAATTGTAAATAAGATAACACTCTTTTGCCAGAATCTGATTCTTGTTAAATTTCTTTTTCTCCTATCGTCAATAATTTTAAATGCTCCAAACATATTTGACTTTCTGACGGAACTAATTCATATTTATTCGTATTTTTGTCAAACCCCATGGTTGTATTTTCCTTAAACGACTGGATGAAATACATTTGTAAAAGCTATGTTCTGTTCCGGTCTGTCATGTTATAACTTTTTGCTTTTTTCTTATTATTATGAACGTTATTTTTTCATATCCCTGGATTGAATTGTCAATTTCTTGTATATGTAGCTCCGTAAATTAACACCGCGTAAGTTACAATAGGTCTTTAAGAATTCCGCCAGTTTTTAGTGTCTTAATTAACTTTGACGTTAAATGGAAGCAAGAGGCTTTTACCTTATATATTCATAAAGGCCAAAACACCTACATAGGAGCTTGTTGTCATATTTGGGAAAACATGACTTATTTAGAAATAGCAAAATGTAGTGATTTTCACCATATGTTCAATGCAAGTGATGGTGATACTTTTAAAACAACATTAGAAGCAAGAAGATATTCTGTTAGAATGAATATTTTTACATCAAATTGAAGAGGAGAATTGATGTATAATGTCGTATCTGCTTAAACATTTACAAATATAAAGAAATATTTGAAATTAATCATTGAAAATACCGTATATCAAGTTTTTTAATTTTCGCTATATTCGCGTACCCCTAAATATCGCGAAAAATAGATCAGCGAAAATTTAATAAAAGAAATTCATGAGTTGAACGTCAGTAATTCAAATCTTTTTTTGTTTCAAATAAAGATTGAGCACTTCAGGTCGTCTTTACGTATCTTTAAAGAACATCACTTTTCCTACACCTGTTTTCATGAAAGTTCTATCATAAATTAAATCTATTTTTAGAAAGGTACTTGTTATCTCTGAATAGGTAAGGCAAAATCTAATGATAATATAATGATAATAAAAGATGTAGGTCTATATGGGGAATAATATATCTTGTCTATACTAATTTTTTCCAAGGTTTATGCGTTTTATCGGGTATTAAAGGATTTATTTCCCGACTAGAACTGTGTGTTATTATGCCACACAAGCACTGTTTGTACGCCTCAGTGATTACGTCATAGCGTTAAACTTCAAAGCGGAACGCTTGTAAAGAAAACCACATAAAATAGGCAAATATTTGGTGAATAACTTCAAAGATGTAGATAATAATCCTTAGTAATTTGATAGAATCCAAATAATACATCTCAAACAGTGATTTGCTCTTGAATATAATCATTGTCGTTCAGGTGAGTCGGGCGCCCCCCCCCCCCCCCACCCCCCTCGTGATGTAATTTTTGTCGGATCTGAACTACAAACATTGATATGACACTTATTTCAGACACTATAAATATTGACATGTATGCTGACGATTCCACTGTGCATAAATCCGACACTGACATTTCAGTTATAGAGCAAGAGCTCCAAAGTAATCTTAGCCTCATTAACACATGGTGCAAAATTAATAATATGTCATTACATCCGGAAAAAACAAAATGTATGCTTATAAGTACAAATTATAAAACGAAACAAGCAAGGAATCTTGAACTGTTTATCAATGGAACGATAATTGAAAATGTAACAAGTCAAAATATTCTTGGAATCTGTACAGATAATAATATAACCTGGCATGCACAAGTTTGCAATATTGTGAATAAACTTAACTCAAAGGTTGCACTTTTAAAAAGAATTTCGTACTTTTTGACCGATGAAACGAAGATGTTATATTGTAATGCATATATTATATCAACCACGGACTATTGCAGTACTATATGGGGGCTTGCCCGTAAATCAGATACTGATAAAATATATAATATACAAAAGAGGGCAATTCGTGTAATAACAAAAAATCGTATCGCAGGTAGCGTGTTTAAAAATCTGAATCTGCTCACTTTTGAAAACAGATGCAATTACCACATGGCTGTACTGGTTTTTATTTTAAATGTGACCATAACCTTGTACCAAAATATATGTCTGAATTATTATCTTTTGCTCATAACGATAGATATAATCTTCGTTCCTCGACTCGTAAAGTTCTTTCTTTGTTAAAGCCCCGAACAAACTACTTGAAACAAACATTCTCATACAAAGCCACACATTTATGGAATTCCATTCCATCAAACATCAAACTTCAAGATAATCTGTTAACGTTTAAACGAAAAATTAAGGATTATTTATTACAAGAACAACGTTACTAATACTGAGTATATTTATTTATTTATTTATTTATTTATCCATTTTTTTACCCCTCAAATCTTCATCAATTATCATGCATTTTATGTCGTATAGGGTAGCTTTTAAACTTTATGATATTGATGGATGAATGTACATGTATGCAAAATGAATTACATTGATTTATTCTCCTGGTAAAATCATTTCAAATCGAGTTTGTTTTTAAATGTGTTTGTCGTTAAAATTGTGCTACTGATACTATTATTATTGTAGATACTGTGTTTTAACATTTATGTAGAAGGCCATATTGGAAATAAGTTGTATGTATACTATGTACTCTTAATATGTCACCTTCTTAAAAAAAAGTTATTATTATTTTTATTATTATTATTTATTATTTACTGAATGAGATATATTATTTCTTAAATCTTCTTGAAAGAAAGTTCTCACTGAATTTTGATGCCAGTCTCCAAATCAATTTGTAAGCCCATACATGTGCCCTGGCAGAGTTAAACCCACTTAACAATACAAAAATAGTCATACATTTGAAACAAGTCAGGCTTTCAAAAATCTGTGACACGGCTGTTAAAAGCAGTGAATAGTGCATACAAAGCGTATGAGAGGGTAAACCGTAACTGTAAACTTTTTTTCAAATATTTAATAACAGGATAAGGAATTCCATTCCCTGTAATGTTCTGTATCTGTGTGTTCTAAGTTAAAAGCTCTGTGGTCAGTTTTGTTTGATATATTTAAGAAATAAGTAGAAAATCCTGTTTTAACATTGTTTATACACGAAAATACGTTTATACGTCCGCGGAATAATTCAATTATTCAGGCGATGTATAACAGCTTTTGAGTGTATTAATTTATAGCAACACAAACATTGACAGATACAAACATTTGAAGATCCTAGCGAAAGAATCTCATGAAGCATAATACGCCACCTGAAACGCTTTTTAAATCAAACGCACCCATTTTGAATTTTGTCACCTTAAATGTCGAACGTCTCAGTCTTAACAGTTTAATATTGTTCACTACCATTTTCGTATATAATTACAAACATTTATCACAATTCAAAAATATATTCATAAAAGCAATAATTTCAGCCTCATAATACACACAATATTTCCTTTAAAATGTTTCTGTTATATTTTCGAATTCAATTAAACACTCACATTACATTTCAATAAATACTTTGAAAAAAGGAACAATTTGTATAATTTTATTAAGCGTTGCGTTTAGAATCTAAATAAATATTCAATTACATTTCATTTAACCGAGTAGTATAAAATTATTATATTTAATTTCGACGATTTTTTATTGTTATTTTCATTATTGCTTTCAGCGATTCTGCGCCTTTTCAGCTTCTTAGATATAAAACGTTTACGTGAAGAAAATTCCGACTGTTGAGACGAACAAATTGAACATATAAAATGTCATTTAACCAGACTGAGTTTTCAAATCATCGATATTTTCTTAGCAAAATTGACTAATAAAAGTATAGGGGCGTGTTTTCCGTTTTTTGCTAGACTTATTTGAAAAGTCATTATGGGCTTATACGAAGTTTTCATTATGGAAGTCGATAGAAAGTAACATTGTTACTTACAACATTAGAGTTTAACGAAACTTCTCACAAGTGTACATTAACATATTATTTTGATTGATAAAATATAAAGGTACCTGTGCTTATTTTTATATATTTGCCAATGAGTAGAGAGAGCCGCTAATTTTATTACAAATTCTTTACTTTAACTTGTCAAAAATGTAGAAAGGTTGAAAACGTTGTTAGTTTAATCAATTAACGAAAGTGTTGCCATTTATCGTGATTTGATTTATGATTCCGCATTGCCCGATCCATGCTTAATTCTATGTTTTAGATCACTTTCCGCCATCTCTTAATATTTTTTTATCCTGGAGGATTTATAAGTTCCAGGCGTCATTTCAGGAACGGTTTTCTGCATCTTGCAAGTTCTTTTGCAGCCATAAATTGTTTCCGAACATCCGGTACCTTATATTTGTAAAACTATTCATTACTTGTACAAGCAAGATTATAAAAGTAAATCTCCCCGTACTTGGATCTAGTGTTGTTATATTTTCTGGTCCTTTGGGATAATGGAGTCCATTCAACATAGGTGTAATTGAGTTCCGCTTAAGCCGGTGCTAAGGGACGTGACAGGTGTTGCACATTTCATTACCTGTCATGAACAGACTCAATCAAACCGAGTCTGCTATTATTCTTCTTGGTTGCATTCTTTGCTTTCAAGGGATCTTTTTACAGATTTTATTAATAAAATTGCATACAAAGAAATAGAGCAACTTTATTTGATATACTGTTGCACATGAGATACATAATAAAATCTCTAAGTAGTAAATAACAAAGCACGTGTTGTTATTCATTTAAACAGAAGAAATGTTTATGAAAATACGTCTCCCGGAATAACTAATTTGACGAGGTATAAATGAATTATTGAAGAGCAGAAGTTTATCTTAACCCTTTCACTGCTAAATTTCTATAATAGGCTTGTCCAACTTTCAATTTGGACAAATTTTTGTCCAACTGTCAATTTGGACAAGTTTTAACACGGATTTATCGTGAACAAGATAAAAAAACAGTTATATTCAATTAGGTTGAAAGTGGAACTGTTGTTTATTTCCGACTTCTCTTATTACTGTACAGATTTATGATCAACAGTCACGATAATTTTGCGATATTTTGTATGATTTTGGAAGAGAAGTATATATGAGCCGTACCATGAGAAAACCAACATAGTGGCTTTGCGACCAGCATGGATCCAGACCAGCCTGCGCATCTGCGCAGTCTGGTCAGGCTCGATGCTGTTCGCTAATGGTTTCTCTAATAATGATAGTCTTTGAAAGCGAACAGCATGGATCCTGACCAGACTGCGCGGATGCGCAGGCTGGTCTGGATCCATGCTGGTCGCAAAGCCATTATATTGGTTTTCACATGGCGCGGCTCATATTACTTGCAATGTTTCACGAATGTTCCATAGTATGGTCAACCCGCGGATGTTGTTTTAACAGCGTTTTAACCAATTTAGATTGAACTGAAACAATGTTTGTCAAAAGAAATAATTCTGCCTATAGGCACAAAACATCTAGTCTTATTTCGAGTAAATCAAAATTAAACTCTGATCGTGTCTGAATGTATCAGATATTACCAGATGCAATAAATTCACTTATGTAAATGACCAATTTTACACGACCAGACCAGAACATCAGTAGCTCCTTATGACAGTATCGTCACAGCTGATGTCTCAAAAACGCCATAGTTGATGATAAATCGGCCATAAACTATTTAGATACGACAGTAGTTTCTCTGTTGTTATTGAAGACTTTCCGAATAACATCATACAAAGTCCAATTTATGATGACTGTAATCTGAATATGTTATTTTTTTTCACTTGATGTACAACACGCAATGCTACAAATGAATTCAAATGCCTTTTGACTCAGTTCGTTTTTAAGAATACATCGGTCTCTTTTATTTAGTGTTATTTATTGCTGTTGTTATTTCTGGTCGCCTGGGATCATGGAGTTCGTCAAATAATTTGATTTAAATCCGGCGCTATGGGGCGTGAGTAGTTTTGCTCTTTTTCAACCTCTCCTTATCAACTTCAATAAAAAAGAGTATGTTTTTGCTTATTTGCATTCTATGTTTCCATATCAAGTCTCAATAATAGGATTATTATAGCAATACCTTGATCTAGAATGATGTGTTCGGCTAGGCTAGATCACACAAGAGAGGCGCTTGCGCTGAGTGTGATCTAGTCTGGCAGAATCCACGAGAGCCGAATGCATCAAGGTTATGCCGAAGTGAATATTTCGTTATATAAATATATCTTTTTCTATTGTTGTATCAGCCAAACTTGGGCCAAGGACACGTTTGAAACGGTGAATATTTTGACACACGGAACGTTGCAACTAAAACAAGTAGTCACGCTATTGATGTATTTTCTGTATCCAATGGGAGTTTTGTATTCATAAGTGAAATACATGCTGTATTTCAGACAGGAAATTCGAACGTATATAATAAATACAATTATTTACCTACCACTCCGGATAGCAATCGATTTATGAATTGGTCATTATTTAATAGAGATATACATTGCCAATCTTATGCTAATACTTTTGTATAGTTTTTTATCATAGGAGAATTTTTAAATCAAAGATGTCTTAACCCTGGCAAAATATGTAATTTATCAGTGTATATAGTTCTGCAAATCACATTCATTTTAATCAAGTAATAGTGTTTTGTTAGAAAACCTTTCATAATTGTAGTGACAATACACATTCAGGTGTAAACAAATTCATAATATATGTAGTATTGTATTAAACCAAAAAACAATATACCGTTTATTATATAGAGATGCTTATTCTATATTTACTAAGATACAAGGGTCATTTTAAAACAATGACAATCATGCTAGAATATGGTACACAGTCTGTTTACAGACTTCAAATTTAGTTTATCCATTCAAGGTATTCGCCCTTGACTTCCATGCCATTCTGCAACTGAGACATCCAAGAAGTGAACGCTGCAGAGTAATTTCCTCTTGGTATGGTCTTAAGTAACTGAAAAGTACCACTCTCAAGTGCTCTATGCGATCTGGAACAACTGATACGGGGACTGGAATGCGGCATTTATCTTATCTTTTGCTGTCGTCCAATCGAAGCGTATGCCGTAGGTTATTCTGCTGTTACTCACACACTTACGCTTTTCAGTTTGACTCGTCCTTTCAGTGAAAATCTGGGAAAGCATTTGTTGAATTTTTTTTGTTGAAAACAAAAGTTCTGCCATGAAATTATTGCCTGTATCGGTTTTTAAATGGAAAATATCTACATTAATGTTACTTTTCGCCCTGTTAAAATGGCTTAATCTAGGCTTGTCTTACCCAGAGAGAAAGATGTCGTTTTTTACATGATATTTGCCTTGTTGATTCAGAGTATTTAGAACAATAAAATTAGGACATATTTTAATGAAAATAGCAAGTTGCAACTGTAAACTGTTGCCTGAAAATAATTGTTTATGATATTGCTTTGTTCTTCACCATTTAAATGCGTGTTAAACCTAGATGATTTTCTGCAGTTTTATCTAAAAGTTCGGAACACTAAATGTAACTCCGTTGTCGGCCTTTTTTTAAAATTTCATTTGTTATTTTAATTTAAATACATTGTATTTTTCACACATCAGTTTTAAGATTAAATTAATTAAATTAATTCTTGGAGTTTAAACAACAATTTCGTTTGAAACATTCTCTGCGTTCAAGAAGAATGTTTGTTTCTGTATGTAGAAATCTGTCATTGTAAACAATAATTATAATTATGGCTCTACAAGATTAAGAAAAGTGTCAGCTTTCTGTTTGTTTGTTTTTTGCATTTTATTTATTCAAATCCAATAAAATCGTTCCTTTGATAAAGGTTTGAAGTTACGTGGTAAAATATTTCTTCAGGGAAGTGAGCTCGAGTTAATTCATAATAATTAAGCATATCACCACATGCAGTCGCATGCTGTTTTTCCTTCAGATTCCCTTTAAATCAATCTCTGATCATCTAATTATCGCCAATTAACATGTGACTGGTAAACCCCTTGAACAAAAAGTGTTATAGCTCCATGATTAACATGAGATAATATGCTAATTACACGCCAATCGATTGTGGCGAAAACCAAATATCGATCGCTAATCGACCTTCCTGATGCGATGGATATTTGTGCCCAGTCGTTTTGAGCCTTGGAAAGAGGAAATTTTTCACCAAAACTTAGATATGGTAAATAAGCAGAATGATTAGTTTGTACCACTTTTTTATCTCTCAGAAACATTTGAATGAGGGCACTTTTGTGAGCCGCAGTGTTGTCATGGATCAACTGCGTTAGAATAATTTGTATATTTGATATCTTGCTAACGTAACAAATAAGCACAGATAGTGCTTGACTTATTTTCGTTTTAACATTGCTATAATTATAGTTAAATTGCTGTAAATAATATGATTTGGGTTATTTATGGACGATTTGGGTTAAATACAGTGACTGATGTGTCCCAGCATCACACATTATGTTATATATAGTAGTAAAGTGGGACCAACTGTACTTTTTGTAAAATATGTTCTAATTTGGACCTATCAGCAACGAGTTCTATAAATAGCACCAATCAAAGCGCACTTCTGCTAGCGTATAGATAGGTAGACAGATGACAGTGATTAGCGATTGATGTATACACATCGAGGATTCAAGTTACAATTTATCCCAGTACATTGATAAGTGAGCTGTTGCAGCTATACTGTCAGGGCGGATACATTATTTAGAAGAAGAGGTTTTAGACTAAAGAGGAGTTGCAGTATTGTAACTAGATTTCGAGCTTTATGGCCAGCGCATAGAAGTAAAACCTTTACGGGATAGACGATAGCAATGCATGGATCCGATCTGTCAATCAAACCAATAATATTGGCCAATAAGATAAAGCGTTATCCGTCGATCCGTAGACTTTGTTGCTAAGGCGCCATTGTGTCTCACAAGCTTACCTAACTAAGTACCTACAGACTGTAAAGTCCTAAATAACAACAGTTTTCTTTTACGTTCTCGACACGGCCATGTGTGAAAAAAGAGATGCTTTACATATAAAATGCCAATATGACATCTAGAAATAAGAAAAGAAGTGACCACATGTAATAAATAATTGCGAAAACCCATGTAGCATGTTCGTTTATCAAGTGTATCATTTCAAGAAATTACAGCTATTTTTGAACTGGTACTCAAACAGGTGTCACAGGATTTTCATTCGATGTTGCACTCGAGAAAACGATTTTTTAAGGCAAATAAAACATATACATGTGAACGGCGATCTCCAAATTTCGGCCACACTCTACACATTTTGTATAACAATTTTAATGCTAAATATTCGTGAACTGACTTTTTGCTTTTCTCCTAAGAATGTCAGAAGTAATGTCGAATGCATTATCATCACTCAACAGATTTTGTGTAAGAGTTTAAATGCTAGATATTCCGTGAATGGATTTTTTGTTTTTCTCCTTAAGAATATCAGAAGAAATTTTGAATGCGTTATTCATGTTTCTTGCCTTATTTAATGTTGCAGATGGTGCGTGAACCAACTGAAACGAAGAAAGATTGTTATGAAAATGATGTTGGTTGCGTTACCACAATTAGAAAAAAAATGTAGCCAGTAACAAGAGGAGCCATAGAACAATAACGCGTAACAAACATATAAGTTGATGTTCTGGTTCTGATACATGAATTATCTATTTTTATAGATATAAATGTGTATTTTTTCACGGGAATCAGCATACATTCGGAAGAAGGTGTTTCTGCATCTTTTTTTCAACTTGTTATGTATATATTTCGGAATGCGTGTGTGAGTGCATGAATGTTTTAATATCGCAGAAACTTCCGTAACGATGTATAGACATAATTATATTTCTTAACTTTCTTGTTTTCAAAATACAAATCTCAATGAATATAGAATTAACATGCGTTAAATGATCGTATGGCTTCTTTATTTAATAACCACTTAGATGTCCATAAATATCACTGTGTACAGCTTGTAAGATTTTACGTCAATTTGTAGCATTGACTGATCAAATAATAATATAATATAATTTAATTAATGACATGAATAAATGTGTTGCATATTGAAAAACGTTAACATCTGCTGATTTGTTACTCCTTCTTTTCAATAAAAACATGTATTATCACTTACAACTTATAACAGGCATCCTCTACTTGTGATTAACACCGATGTGACAATCGATCTGCTTCCTTTTGTCGTTCGCAGCGAGCGATAACTGTGATACCTACTGCCAAAGTTTAACTTTTTCAAACCGCGGGACATTCCTCCAGAATGTATACAGAAATATTGCAAAATTTCCACATATAAAGATGTTGTAGCTAACAGTATCAGTCGAGTCTCCAGAAGAATACAACATATTAAAATAGAATACAATGATTTTAATTCACATTTAGGCTATAAATAATATACTGGTACTTATTCGCAAATATAGAAATGAAAGAAATTTGAATCATCATATATCGGTTGCGTAAAAGCAAACATATCATGCACGAACATATAGAATTTACAACGCGCAGGTGTTATTCAGCGAAATCAACAGATTCAACTTTAATTTATTTATAGACATATACTCAGCGTCACTGAAAAGTTACCACCTATTATATACCTCTTTACTATTTTATACAATATCGACGTCACTTTTTCATGGCCTGTGCGCGCTCTATTACTCATAGACCCTGTCTGATCATGTCTCCTAACCCATTTCATGACTGTCAGGTGAGAACAGCACATACGACGTGCAATTTCGTGACATGAAAGTTCGGCGTCAACCATGCTAATGGCTCTAAGGCGTTGATCGTGCCTTAAACGTGGCATTCTAAGCAAGGCTATTCTGGGTTTTTTAACGTATTCCTTCTAGTGTGTCGACTAACTTTTAAGTACGATGAATGATTTGCGATAAAAAATTCGTACATGTCGACATTGCTGGAAAAAGTCATTTTGCACGTGCAGCACGTGCCTCAAATGGAGTTAATCGAATTTGACAAATCTTTACGATAGTGACGTCTCAGCTGCGTCAAAAATACAGTCGTGTTATGCATTTAACAAAGTCCAATGCGATTTTTAAAATATAAGGGCCATTAGGGTGGTAACTTTTCAGTGACGCTGAGTTTACCTCTTTGAAAGGACGCAACTGTATCGTGATATCTTTTTATTATATGTATTATACTTTATACCAATAGTCTGTGAACATTTTGTGTGGTCCCAAAATAAACAAATTTATCAAATTCTGCGACTTTCCTATTTATGAAGACCTTATTAGCACCGACATTTAACAGCTACATTTCATCACTTTTCTTCATGGAATTAATGTAACCTTAAGTATAATTATTAAATGATTCATTTAGCGCGTGATCCGACAGGTTTTTGATCTTTTTACAGTAATGAGTAGAAGATTTAGATACTTTATAAAAGAAAATCCTTCATAGCGGTATCATGTGTATCCGCCATTTTGGAGAAAGCTTGTGAGACATAGCAACAATATCCAAGGGGGGCGTTCCTTATCAGAAAAATCGGATCTATCCATTACAGCATTAGTATAGGAAAACTGAGACAGAGACATATGGTTTGGTAATCTGCTGAGACAGTAGGAGAGGTCCAGCTTACGGACGGGGTTCAACGTTATTGGTGAAGTGCAGCCATGTAATTTAGGTCCATACCTATATGGTAATTTAATGCTATAACATATAGCAAAGAAATTTGTTCAAGTAAGCAACTAAACTCAGGTGAGCGATATAGGGCCATCAAGGCCATCCATTCTAACATACATTAAATGCTATTTTTTACAATTTTCGGGGATGTTTACGAAGGTTCGCACTCGCGTAAAGTCGATTTTGCGTAACAGTAGTTACGCCCTTGTTACACAGGACATTGGAAATAAAATAAATCCCCGCTGAGAAAGGTTCTTATATCAGGGGCAAAATACCAGACTATATAAAGTAAAACATAATAAAAAAAGGTCAAATCTAATGTACATAACAACTTGCCAAAAGTCAGAGCACCAAGAGCCTAACATTTAAGGGCACGAATAAGCAAGCTGCAAAACATATTTCCACTCCATCTGCCCGTTTTCAGTAGATTCATGGAGTCTTACACATTAGTCATCGCACCATCAAATAGGAAAGCGTAGCGACTAGCTGAGGACGGGAAAATCATCAAACATAATTTTCGCATTGTATTCTCTTTTGATATTTTTTTACACATTTTACAAATATTATATTATAATAAGTATCATGTCTATTTTTAAGAAGTTTAAAAACTACATACATAGTACGCGGACTGTGTAAGACCAAGTTTTAAAAGTTTTAAGGTTTGTGTATTTCTATAAAATTTCGGACGATCTGTAGTAAAATTTCCGTAGTTTATGATATCAGTAACCCTGTTGTAATAACGTTTTGTTAATATGAACATTTCTATCATTAAAATCCTCCAACTTTGACCAAGCTCTTGCAAAACGAATAAGTTGTGAACTATCAACACCGTATGAAGTTTCTCGATGGACATCCAAATCCAGGTGGGGGAAGTTGACAATTTCAAAATTGAAATCAACTCTTTTATCATATACTATTCACAATTCAATTGTTAAAGGCGATTTCATTTCTACGGTTATTTTTGTTCTAGAAAATATATTCAGTTTTAAGACAGAACCATTTAAAATTGATCAATACCAAGAAGACAATGTAGAAAGTTTTCTTAATTATTGTGGTGATTTTTCAAATTTATAAAATTATATCGATGATCTGGAAACATTAAACGCATTCAATAATATAGATATCTACTGGATATTGGGGAAAAATTAAAAATGCATTTCAACAATGTGCATTTTCACACTAAAGAGGTAACAAAATAATGTTTAACTAATCATTTTTCCAACAAAAGAATCCAAGTATGATTTTCTTCAGTATTGAAAACCATACTTAGGGCCATTTGATGAAAGTTAGTTAAGTAATGCTGGCTTCAAAACACTATCATGTTAAAAAAAGTTTGCATTTTTTAAAGACACCTTTGCATATTTAAAAATGCAATAAATTTTGAACAAACCCTTTAACGTATATTGTTGTTTCTTATTCCAAATAAATAAAGTGGTTCTAGTATACAAATGAGCATATTTTCAGGAAGACCTATGATAAGACTGTAGCCATCCCGCTTAGCTCGATAGGGAGAGCGCAGATCTAAGGATCGCGGGGTCGTGAGTTCTACTCTTGGACGAGGCGTATGCTCTCCGTGACGACTAAATAAATAAATCATAGATCCTCCACCCTGATTCATGTGAGACATTTACTTGCGTAGAACAGGTTTGCACTGATACAAAATCCAGAAATACTTGTTAGGTTAACTGTCCGCCATAACATGACTGAAATACTGTTGCAAAACGGCGTTAAACCCAAAACAAAGAAATCAAAGAAGATAACGGAAATTTTAATTCTATTTTTGTGATGTGAAACATCCGAAAGGATATTTAATTCTCAATGTAATTGGATAAATTTGACTTTCATGTTGATAAATTAAAGGAACATAAAATATTATTACTATTTAACTTCTTCAATATGGCTACTATTATCAGAAGCTATAGTTATTCTTCTTTCAAATTTTGATGGGTTATAGGCGGTAGACACCATGATGTAAAGTCTCAAAGCTAATTAAGACTGAGCTGCATTGGCTTCTGCTTTTTGACCAATTTCATCGAGCCCTTACATATCATTAAGTAATTATTCGGTTATGGTTCCTTGGAATTTCTTTATACATATCCTTTACCAGCTTTGTGTTACATTACGACACATTTGTTGCCATATCTTTGAGGTAAAACTTTTTCACATTTTCCTTTAAATTTGGAAATATGTTTGGCATTAACAACTCTGCTATGGTGTTAATGATAATTTATAATAATTTGGTTTCTGTACACTTTAGCAGGATTTCGTTTAAGTGGGTTGCTTTATAAGTATTTTTTCGGGCCAACGCCCTTGTGTTTAGACGAGAAATTTATATATTGAAAGATAAAGCTGACATTTTCAAAGATTCTAATTACAATCAAGACATTTGTATCCTGTTTTTCTAATACCTTTTCATCTATTATTAGTTCATAAACAAATAAAAAAAGATACTAAAGATATAAACATCATTTTAGAATAAAGACTACATTTCATTAGCATACAATACATTCATTTCTTAAAAGTACAACTGAAACAATATATTTATTTTTACTCGTACTAATTTAACATTTGTACACCTTTCTCATTTAAGATAATAAAAAGTTGCGTTTTGATTTCCGTTTGATACAATTCAATAGTTATAAAATTATATTTTCTTTCTGTATTTAATATTAATACTAAAAACAAATATATCTTTTCTCATTTACACCATTTGATACTAATATTAGATTACGTTTTGTACAAAGGAGTAGTATAAACTCATTTAATTTACTGTCAAATAATTATTCCCGTGTCACCTTCTTAGATATTAAAGGTGTTGTTGAGGGCATTGCCTTTTAACATAACATGGGAAATGTCAGAGGAGTATGATTTATATCAGTTATGTAGTTAATCATTTAATTCCAAAAATACATGAAGATAATGTTTTTGTTTAGCATAAAAGCAAAGCCTTTACCTTACATCTAACGCAAAATTGTCTGTGACATTGGCAGTTTTCAGTGGACGGAAAACCTGGATTTATCTAATAGGATAACTGTGTACCACCTTTGTGTGTTTGTAACTGAATCTGCTTCGACAATGGGAAAAGAATAGAGAGAATAAGAACAAGATGGTGAAACACTTAATGATACTGAGCAATCACAACTAACAGCAGCCTCAAAAGTTCCCTGGATAAAGTAGGTCATTTCTGAATATCTCTATAAAACAAACGATAGATTTTTTCTTTAAAGTGCAGCAACACAAAAAAGAAATCAATATACAGTCTGCTTACTTGTTACGTAGGCCTGTATTTACCTGACATTATACTACCAAGCTGAATTTTAGATAGAACAAAATTGTCTTTTTAACGAGATCTGTTTGGATAAGGAACGGTGGAAGATCACATAACAAGGTCAAACTTTCATGGGCAACGCCTGGTGAAATATACACAACCACACATGACACAGTATATAGACAAGCATGATCAATCTAGAGCTGTAACAAAAATAGTTGTCAACTTGCTTCACATTTGCGGCGCACGCCGTTTAACCGCTGGCAACCGGTTAGGCATTCGTTTGGCTTCCCGGTACTTCCCGGGTCCATCAGGCGTACGCCGCTGTGTGTTGGTCTTCGAGATATGTTTTCGCGATATAAATTAGGTAAACATTTGGAAATTTGTGGTTAATATCCATTCAGGTAGAAGCATACCACAAGAAAGAAAATCATTCATCTATCATAGAAAATCATAACAAATTTGAAATGTAGTACTTTTTACTTGCAGCTCAAGCGGGCGGCGAGAATGATTTCCTTTCTGCTCACGTGACCGGCGTATCCCAGGTTGTGAGAAACAAATATACTCATGTTCCGCTTGTGACGTCAGTGTGTTACAGCTAATCGTACATATTGGTTCTTTGGATTGTAAAAAGTAAATGTTACCTCAATATACGAGAATATTTGTATTAGTCCCTGAAATGGTTAATTGTCTTTAAACATGTTCATAATTTTAACATCTTCATGGCTTTTTCCTCTTCTTTATATGATATTACATCTATGATAGAACATCTGGCGTAAACACAGCTTCTAATAAAAAAAATCTTATAAAGATGTTTGCAACGTGTCGTAAATATATTTATAAAATGTGTAACCTGTAAGACCTTCTAGTTAAAACTTGCGCTAAAGTACGAAATATGACTTAAAAAAACGGTGGAATCGTTCTCAAATTTTGCACATAATTGTTTTAAACGACGCAATGGTGGATGAAGAAGTGCTTTATCAGGAAACTGTCGATCACGTAAGATGTGGTGAAGTCCGTAACACGCTTAGAGCAGTAGGTAAATGAAGAAATGTTTTCGGACGAGCCTTAGTAACTGAATTCTGTTCAAAGTGCCATAGATTTCAGAACGATCTCTATGTTATTAAAATAAAAGTAGGTTTGCCCTTGGCAGAATCAATATATCTGATAATTTTCAACTTAATTTTTGATAATATAGTGTTATTTTTTTCAGAAAAGTGACTACCATTGAATAGATTACATAAAATTAACATAACGTTGTTTTGATTATTAATTGTCACAGGCTTCATAGTGACCTATTTGTCCATGCCGCGGAGTTTTGTCTGCAGTATGACAGATTGATATGATATTAGAAATATTGGTAATTTGGACATTTCCTTTACTGAAACTTCGTCTGTAATAAATTAAACATACATTTCATGTACATGTATAAGTGTAATTCATTTTTACATGTCGACTGCATCCATTTTAAACAAAATATTTTTCCTGGCTGAAAATTATTTTGAATTATTAAATGTACAAAAATACTTACAATAAATACCTCTAACAGATTTGATATGATTTAACCTTAAATTCCCTGACTATCTCAATCCCTTTCCCTCATAGAAAGTCTTCCGAACAGTCTATCTACTTTGTAACAACATTCTGCCAAATTATCTAAGTTTTATATTTTGAAAATATTGTTTGTGAAATAAACAAATAAGATGTAACTTTTGAGGCCGTAATGAGAAATGTTACGTGGAGAAAAAATCACAAACAGGAAGCCTTTTATAAGGCAACATTCAACACACCTCCGTAAAGTTTTGAGAAGGGGTTGCGGACGATAGACTGAAGTATCATAAGACATTTGAATACTTTTGGTCCTCGCTGAAGTGTATTTTTGTTGTTGTAACCGTATATTAAATTTTATTTAATTGTTCCGTCGGTATGCGTATAACTACATAAAAATGAATTGAAATTAGGCTACCTAGAAAATAGAGTATTTTTGGTTTTATATGGACAAAATGAAACTTTATACCGAACAAGATTGGCTTATTAAGCTAGGTTCCCACTTAAAAGATCGGCTCCACGAAACCTATCAAGCGATAGCGGACTGGTCTTGCTCGATTGACGTGAGTGGGTAGTCTACCGTGTTCGGAATTGCTCAGGGTCCCTACCCGAAAGATGGGCTCCAACATCAGCAGATTTTGGTTCAACAGAGCAGCAGCAATTATTCTAGCAGCAGGATTTTCAGCAGGCTACAAAGAAGGCTTCAGCTGCGCCATAAGTTCATCTCATTCCACCGCTGAAATCCTTTATCAGCATTGCAACAGACGTTAGGCAGCAGTTCCGCACAGCTGTTACAGTAACCTCAACGAAAATTGCATCTATCATCCACAGTGCAATGGATATTGTCTCAACAGGAAACACTTCCTTCAACCTTAACCAGGAGATGTTTGAAAGGAATTTTCACGCAGGTGTGAAATAGGACAATAACTTGATCTCAGTAGTGCCTAGCGACTTTTGTTTAGTGACTTGAACTTGGAGTGAACTTTGCTTTGTAAAGTGAACTAACTTGTGGTTCTACGCAGGTGGCCGCTCGCCCCTTCTGCTGCATCTTGCAGCAACTTTCATACTTGTATATCATACAAATCATCGATTTTGAAGTCAGCACCACGTCAGTGCCACTCATAATGCGAGAATAGCTGTCACCTAAAGTTCCTTATCTCTGTGCATTACCGGCATAGGATTGCCGAGCGTTCATATTATTGAGGAAAGAAAACCCGTACAACGAAAATATATCATTCGTCTTGATTAAAAGTAATTATTTTGTGCGTGCAGTAAAACCAGAATATTGATCTAATAAACAATATATTGTCAATTATACAGCAGGTAATGATTCTAATTGTACCTACGTAGCCTTACAAGTTTCAATATGTAAAGGTTTCGAATGAAAAGTTAGTTAATTGTCGTCTTTAAGGTGCAGATAATTGATGTTAATAAAGAGAAAATGGCGATTTTGCGTAGTTTTATCATAAATAAATAAACAGGTCTAACCATAGTATGTATAAGGTCTGCAAACAAATTTAATTTTATCTTTAACATTTGCATAATCATTTTCCAAATCAATGAAATGTATATACTTTAATATTACGTTTTTGATATAACTGAATATAAATGTCGTATCAACCTTTAGCATATAGTATTAAACGTGTTGAAAATTGGGTACTAGTTTACTGTCTTAGAACGTTCCGAAACCATGTAAAGCTGTCATGAAAACTCGTGCTTTTACATGAATGTTGGTTCTTGACACGACTTTTGTAAAATTAAAAAAGAAAATTTAAACTAACACAGTTCTGTTCAATATAATTAAAGAACATAATCATGTGTATGAGACTTGTTTTCTGACACATTTTAAGTTCGAAGTTAAATGCGTAAAACAGTCAAGTAGTTGTTTACAGACAAGAATTACGTTTGAGTTGATCAATGCAAAATTAAAAAAGGTTTATGAACACAAACATCAGCTCAATGGCTGTAACAAAAACTCACCAAACACTATTGTCTTTGTAGTTTGGTGTGTCTGATGTCGCATTACTCTAAAATACATTATACAATTTTCACATACAGTTGAAATCATCAGTTGTAAAATGCAAAAGGTATTACTTATCATAATATTGCCATCCACTCTGCTCAATTCCTTCAAAATGCGTAAATAATAATAATATGTGTTTCCTTTTCTTTCGTGAGTCATTACCTTTAAGGTAGCAGGATACACTTCGAATTTTGGCCCCTTCAATATTTGTTATAATTCGAACTTCGTGATTTTGGATGTCTGTAAATCAAGGTGAGAGATAATGATTGTTAATTCTATAGAAAATTTATACAGCCGACACATGTAACATTCTGATGTCAGTTGTAAAACTAACTGCTGGTAGCTTTGTATGAATCAATGAGGCACCTTTTCGCGGAAAATTCAAATCACGGAAGGGTTCTGTGCTTGTTGATTGATACTCAGGAACATTTTCGCTATTTTGTGAAAAAACGAGCTGGATGGGCCCCCATTCCGTTTATATCCTGAAGTTCAGTAAGGACTATTAAATTGAGAAATGCAATAAAATTGGGCATTGTTCTTGCAGCGGGATCATTGCAGGCTGTTCAAAAAGTGCAAAATTGATGATTTTGGCATGCTATTTTTCATGGATGGTGTAACACTTTCGTTTTGATAACTTTCTTTATTCTTGTATGAGAATCCTGATCTTGCCATTAATAAAAAGCACAAAACATGCACGCAATTTATAAAATGACCACCCTGATTCTGCTCATAAGGGAAGTGCAATATTGCGACTCGCGACATGTAAGACTGTCCGTGCCCAAAATTTCCGAATCTAAGTATACCCTACTACCTTAAGTAACAAATAATCTGTGTGTGTGCTCATAATAGTGTTGCTGAGTCATGATGTATTCATATTACACTGAGATATTAATATTGTTTATTCTACTAGGATCGTACAAATGAAGCCTTCGAAGTGTTCGCACACAAAAATCTGGTCCTAAATCATGCATATTTTCTATCATGATTTTGCTGCACTTACTTACCTATCTTTGATGCAATAAATCAAAACACATCCAACTATATATAATATTAAGAATATGCGCATATGTATTTCCTTGGGTTCAAAACAATATTTTAAGATTTGTTAATTTATAAGCCGTAGTGAACAACCACAACCTCCAAGCAGACATGTTATGACTTTGTGATTATTGATCAGGGTACTAGTATATATATTAGAGATGCAGAGCTCTTTTACTTTGTGTCAAAACAGTTACAAGTGGGTATTTCACGCAGTTGATTATATGTTTATGCTGTAAGACTCGCTTTTAGTAACAAGATTAAAGATGCCACGTATTATCCTGTTTATAACTATAATCTTTAAGACTAATTGGTAAACAAGGTTTATCTAAAATTAGTTTTCAGTTAATGGTAAACACGATTTTGATGTCAGGTGTCACACTGGCATAACATATTTGTAACAAACATTAAACTTATGAAAGACAATAATCTTCCTTGTAAGGCCACAAACAAAAGTTTGGGCATCAGTTCTCATACAGCAGAGCTGGACTCATATCAATATCCAATCATGATTAACCACAAAAGGAGAAACCCGCTATAATAAGTCTTATATTTTACCAGCTGAGATATAATTTGTTAGACGGACTAATATTAGTAGCGTTTCTGTGTTATACTGAGACAATGCGACATTTGAAGCAATGTCATCAATGTTAATAGGGGACTTCTGTATTCTGCACAAATTATATATATATATATAAATAAAAAAGAAAAACATCCAATGGGTTTCCTCTATCTGTATTTCTGTCTACCTAGACAGAAATACAGATAGAGGAAACCCATTGGATGTTTTTCTTTTTTATTTATTATATACTTGTCCAGGAGTAACTTTTAATATTATATATATATATATATATAAACCTGTTATCAGTTTTTGTTTCAGGTCAAAGTTTTATTCTATTAAGTCAAACATTTCGTATCATATTTTGTATCTAGAGCACAACCGATAACTTTTCAGGGTATTGGCTTCGAACTTGGAATTTAGGTGGGTGGCGACGAGACGATTTGATGAGCAAACATTTACATTACTCTTGCCCACATATACATGACCCCTAACAAATTGGATAAGGTCGGCGTACTTCTCCATCATTAAAGTTGAATAACGCTCTGTGTCTTCAATCGTTTATTAAGAGGTATCATTATATTGACATCAATTAACATATAACATTCCATAGAGGGAAGTATTCACTAAGAAAAATAACTATTTATAAATACAGCTTTTCAAAAGGTTTTACACATCCTAACATATATCTCTTCATCCTACGATTCAATTGTCTCTAGATGCTCTTTATCATAAATACATAACACGAGAGCGGAAGTTAAGAAACAAGACATTGACGGCGTAACCGGAAATTAAAGATGTTAATGCAATTGCTGCCAAAACAGGGCATCCTCGTGTGACACAAATGACACGAATGCTTTTCTTAGGATATATATTTTCCTTCAATGGAGTCTCCACATGTTGCTTCACATTCTTTGCACACTACTGTTATTAACTTTATTTAATTTAATACATTGGTATGCTGAAATGCATATAATATAAAACACCACATAACATTACTCGAGACAAAGGTCTTTGTATTTTGATAGAAATTGTGTACGAAAATTCCCAGAGTGAAAGGCAGTCACGATACAGATACAGATATATGCTATTGTATTCTAAGAAATAACAAATGAATTAACACAAAAACAAATTATAGGAAGTGGTATGGTATACTTTAGGGAAATATTGACACCAGATTTGCCGTCCCAGATTGGTAAAAACTAGGGTGATTGAATTTTGAATGACGTTACCTACAAATAAATAAGGGAGCTTTCACATCGACGTTTCTAGCTTTCAAACAAACAAACAAAAGTGCTAAAATAATGTTGTAGGGGTAATCAGATGTTACAATATTTGTATATCTTCTGTACATGTACGGCAGAAATGATTTATTGAAATGATTGATTAGCATTATTTAACAATGACTTTGCTCGTTTAAATCAAGATGGATAATTTCCCTTAAACGAAATTAGTTTATTATAAAAGGTTGTTGTTGCAATTAACATTGGCATCACTTTAAACGGATACAAATGTTAGGCAAAGGAATTTTATGGAAAATGATGGTTTAAAGACATAGTTAAACAACCAGACAATATGGAAAAAGCAACACTGTGAGAAGTTTCACCCAAAATTATATCCCCATGTGTTCTTTAGTTTTGATATTATTTATCTGATTTGTAAAATTGTTTAGAAGGTAGCACGTGTCTACATTTGTGACATTAAAGACCATGTTACATTACAGGACAAACGGCTTTCATGTTTGGAAAAAACCTGTGTATGATATCTTCTCTCAGACTACCAGGGAAACAAAATTGGTATACTCTTCGAAATAACAAAATAAAATTTGATAAAAAAGTGAAAAAGACATTGCTAACATAGAAAGTGTCTTATCATGTGGTCATTGATAATTACTGCACGAGATATTTGCATCAGAATGTCTTCACTGTTCGAACGTTTGCATAATTATATAGAACCATATCTGCGTATCAATATTACTTAATATAATTTATAACATCGACCTGTATTTTCCATGTAATGTACTTATAGAGGTTCAGAATTTCAACGATAATGCACATCTCTTATAAGAGCTCGTAAAACTGCGTGAACTCATGCTGTAGAAAATAACGCATTTAATACAAAAAAATGAATGTTTGCTATAATGGCTTTATAATGTGTTTATTACAGAATGTCGATGAAGCAATTGCTTTCCACTGAGAACGAAACAATTAATGAAACAAGGGCAGGGACGTCTGCTACAAATTTGTTGAAATTGACAATTTATGAATTTCTATCATATCAAAGATAAGTTCGGTCACCTAACATATACATGTAAGGTGCTACTTATTCGATCAACATTTCTTAAAGTACACCCGCTAAGTTCGAAAAGGAGAAAGCAGATCTACGGATCATGGGGTCGTAAGTTCAATCCCCGAGCGAGGCGTATATTCTCAGTGTCGACTGATAAAAAACACTGAGTCTGAAACCATTTGTCCTCCACCTCTGATTTCTGTAAGCAGTATGATGGCAGTTACTTATTAAAAGCATTATCTCAAGTGAATCGCGATCCTACAGTTCACTTTAAAATACAAAGTGATAGTGGCATCTCACAAGATTGTTTTTTTTTAAACATTTTAGTCACTTTGTTACTTTATTCGTCTTGTTAGAAATAGTATTTATTTAAATGACATTCAAACTAGTGAACTTTAATAGAAACAAAATAAAACTCCACAGGTCGTCCACGTTATGTAACGTAAGATATATGTCTTAGGACGGACGTTCTTAGAACAGTACACATAAAACTTTTTTTTTAAATGTTAAACAGTGAAAATGGGACGAAAGGATTGTAAGCTTTTATTGTTTCATCTTACTTCTTTCAAAATCACATAGTTTGTCATAAAATGAAAGAAATACATTATTGAATATATAGCATACCATAAAGACACCTTTTATGCGAAAAAAATGACCAGTTGTATATGTAACCCGAAGTTGCGGATTTGAACTCAGATATCTTCACAATCACTGACATATGGTACAATCCTTTTCAAATCCTAGGTTCAAAATATAGAAGCATTATTTCCTTTAATATAATCTCCTAGGACCTCTGTGATTATGTTTTCAACTAAGAAGATATTTCTTTATTTCATTTTAAAATTAAAAACAAATTTTCACCGACACAACACCTGATACAATGGCGTAGGCCGGAATATGCGAGAAGTTGATATTTTATGTAAGAAAATAGAATAATTGAATTTTCTTTAAAATATCTTTTTAATCACTTTCCCTGAATGTTAACAATTTTGCTTGCTAAAGTGAAATAACCATGATAAACTGTGATATTTCAGTACCCCACCTAAAAGCATTTAATGTTGTACACATTGTTCTTTCAAAGGACTATATTGAGAAACCAGACGAAAATTTAATTTGAACTATAAAACTCTTTAAATAAGTTAATGAAGATATTAAATTAAATTGAATGTTAAAGCGGTTTAAAAGGTAGTTAGCAGAAACGGTTGTTGTGGGAAAAAGTGAAGGTTTGACTAGACAATACGTTAAAAATTGTTTGGAAGAGCTAACTATTTATACCACTATATAACATACCACGTGTAATAACATCCTACCTATAATAGGAAAAAGTATATATTATCTTGATATCTAATTATGTCATCAAAGCGGTATAAAAGCATACATTTTATCAAACACTTAAAGTATGCAGACATAGGTAAACATTTTGTGCTATTACTGGAATGCATAAATGTTTATTAAATTAATAAAGCGACTCTTACAATGTGTCTGTTTAATAATATTTAACTATTTGTCATTAATGCAAATTGAAGCCATATTTCTTTCTTATGTGATAGTTTTTAAGTATTTTAGAAATATCTTCTATCAGAAAATGTATAGAGTAACTGTAAAAAGTATATGAAAGGACAAAAAGATATTCAGTTTATACCAAATGTACACCTGTAAAATGATAAAAAAAACAATAAAAAAAAAACACAATACCTGTCATCACGAGTCAATTATACCGTCCCCATGTAGGCATACGTATCGGTTTGCAGTTCAAAATAAAAGAAGATATGAAGGCCACATGATGTATGTTTAATACAGATATTGAAATAAATTTCCATATTTTTCATGTTTATAAACAAGATATGATTATAATAAAACAAGGATAAATATCTAACAGAGAAAACCACGTTCCGAAAACCCAGCCTTCCCAAACGTTAAAGCGCACTCGACAAACACACGCACTCACACATAAAACAATCTAACTAGAACCAAACGAACAATTAAAAGATCACAGTTGGGCACCGATCAGTGGTAAAACCACCTCTTGGGAGCTTAAACCGGTTGATTTCTTTGATCTTACATTTTTAGGATTTGTTAAATGAAAGGTTATATTGTAAAAGAACAAATATTTGTAATAATGCCTCATTCTTCGAGAGTTTCATCTCGTGTGAAGGCGCTTAAATGTTGTAAATGTGAAACACCATATCAAACATTACAATGTGTATTTATGAGTATTTATAACTTACAGTACTTATGAAAATGGTTTAAGTTGTAAAATTGTAAGAGTGAGGTTAGGTGCACCATAAACCGGTTTAAGCTCACAAGAGGTGGTTTTTCCTAAAAAGGTGTAATGGTCAACCAACTTGTAAAGACTAAGGTACTACATTGTATATACATATACACTAAACACGTTAGAATTGAATTGAATTAAATTTAGCAGAATTTTAACTTTACAAAATCAAGAGCTAATTTCACGAGGAAACGTAAATAAGTTAACGAAAAGTGTCGTTTCAAAGTAAATAAGTACGTAAAATCAAATATAACAAACGATCTTTTTGATACATTCTTATAAAACTTTTCAGGTATATTAAAGTTTGATATTCAGTCGTATTTCATGGAATGTTCATGATGAAGATGTTCGTAAAAGGGAAAAGGAAATAAAATACATATCAGGGCTATCTGAATTTTAGTGACTCATAAACAATTTAAAACTAAAATACCATGTCATTACACTCTTAACGAAGTGGACTTGCAATATACAATTACCAACATTGCAAGTCAATGCCGTACATGCAATGAGGCACGCTGAGGCAGGTGAGCAAATTACTTTTGTGATGTCATTAAACTGCAACATTCCTTTTTTCTACAAAATACAAAACAAAAACTTCGAGGCAGAAAGATTAATTAGCTGATTTCGTTATTTCGTTCTGTCGCAGCGATACGACAAACGTCGTTATGGTGCCACGACAAGCGTCGCTCCGCCGAACGTAGCCCTGACAAACGTTGCCCTGCCTGACGTCGCACCGCCGAATGTCGCCCAGCCATATGTTGCCCTACTGAATATCGCCCCGAGAAACGCTGCCCCGCCGAACGCACCCAGCCAAACGTCGCCCGGCCGAATGTCGCCCCCAACAAACGTCTTCTTTTTGTCTTCTATGACACGACCGTATCAATTAAATTGGAGATATAAGTAAGATTTAATAATAATGATAATTATGTTTATTTGGAAATTGCTCCCTCTTACACCCACACCCATACCCCAGCCCTATTCCCAACCTTCAATCCATCAGTGTGTCCAGCAATGACACGATGTATAACTTTTAAATTACAAGATTTTTTTATGGCATATAGGTAGATAGAGGGCAATATACTGCGTGCGTGCGCTTGCCCGTCCGTTTATTTTTTGTTTAAATTATAACTTTGTCGTACATTGGGAAATAGAGAAAATTAGGTTACTGCCTTATAAATTTAAGTTGAAGAAATTGAAAAAGTCGAGGCTTTAGCCCAGACTTATCATTTCGTTTACGAACCTAATAAATTAAAAAAAAGGTAAAAAGACAGTAACTTAATGTTCTGTCTCTCCTACGTTCTGATTTAAAATCTCCCACCAACTAGGTATGTATGTGTCTGCCTTATAGTTTAAAAACTAGTACGTCACTAATGTATTTAAGTCAAATGATATACACAGTCTATATTCAAATAGCTCTAAAAACCCCAAACATTATTAAATAAAAGCGGAAAAATAAAGGCTAACCTCCGTGTTTTTTCAACCAGAATTCTGCGTACCGAACATGAATTAATAATTCTAACTTGCTGCAAACTTAGCCAAGTGAATTCAGTTGCAAGTCGGATACCAATTTGTTAGGCGTGAGTTAAATTTATACACGCCATAATGCCGTTCAGGAAATTATATATTACTCGACGATTTGATTAAATAACATTACATTTCAGATGGAATATTCCTTGATTTAAGTACAGAGAGCTAAATATCTGAGCAAACGCTTTGGATGACACATCTTCTGTTTCTTCGAGCAATTCCGTTATAACAAGAGCTGTCTCTATAGGATGACACATGCCCCCGATGGCACTTTGAATGAATGGTTATGGCCGATGTTAGAGTTTAGGACCTTTGACCTACGGAGCTGGGTCTTGCGCGCGACACGTCGTCTTACTGTGTCACACATTCATGCGTAGTTATTTTAAAATCCATGCATGAATGACAATGATATGGACCGGACACGCCCATCAATGCCCTATTATGAAAAATGACCTTTAATGTCTAAGTGTGACCTTGACCTTTGAGCTACGGACCTGGGTCTTGCGTGCGAGACGTCGTCTTACTGTGGTACACATTCATGCCAAGTTATTTGAAAATCCATCCATCGATGACAATGATATGGACCGGACACGCCCATCAATGCACTATCCTTTAACGTCTAAGTGTGACCTTGACCTTTGAGCTACGGACTTGGGTCTTGCGCGCGACATGTCGTCTTACTGTGGTACACATTCATGCCAAGTTATTTGAAAATCCATCCATCGATGACAAAGATATGGACCGAACACGCCCATCGATGCACTATCCTTTAATGTCTAAGTGTGACCTTGACCTTTGAGCTACGGACCCGGGTCTTGCGCGCGACACGTCGTCTTACTGTGGTACACATTCATGCCAAGTTATTTGAAAATCCATCCATCGATGACAAAGATATGGACCGGACACGAAAATTGCGGACAGTCCGGCAAACTGACAGACGGACAGACGGACAGACGGTTCAAAAACTATATGCCTCCCTTCGGGGGCATAAAAACTTCTTGTATTAATTGCAAGTACGGTAGGCAAACGCGATTCATTATTAAAGTTCGTTTATACTAAAAATCATTGCATAAATATGTTTTAATTAGTTGTTCTCAAAATCAAGATGGCGTCATTTTGAAACAGAATGAAAAAAAAAACAAGTCCGGCAAAACATTTTGTCTCTGATCTAATACATCAAATGTATTATATCCCTAGAGTTTGCCCTTAATTTCGCATGAAGGTAGGATAAAATACTATAGGTTTGTGTCAGTGAAAAGGGTATCTGAAGGTCAGTGAGACACTTGCCTGAGGGAGTTGTGCAAGGGTCATGTCAGATCATATAATATTATGAGCAAATATTTTAATACTAGTAAAGAAACTCAATTATACAGCTAAAGCCATGCAAAGCATGAGACCTAAAGTCAGGAGGAGAAACATTCACATGGTGACATTTGGCGAGGTAAAGATCGGCGGGGCGACGTTCGGTGGTTCGCAATGTTAAGGTTGGCAACATTCGGGTGGGCGAACTTTGACGGGGTGACGTTTGTCGCGGCGCCTTTTGGAGGGGCACCGTAACGACGTTGTTCTCCTGCTGTTCCTCACGTTTCATGAAAATAACCTACTACATCTGGTTATAATAATGTTGTTCATTTATAAATCTTTTATCATTTTATTGTAATCACCTATTTTCATTAATTATTTAAGAAAATGTGAGAGTTTAGAAGATAGTTATGGACACATTTATCATTTTCAACTGATATGGAGGTACCTATCGATCCAGTAAACAAAATGTTGATAGTTTCTTGACAAGTGATTGTTTCATTCATATTGAATAATAAACGTGAATCGAACTGCTCAACCGCACAATGTTTCTACTAGATTAGTAGTTGCACTTTTCAAATATATATTTCTTTGTCTATTACATAATGTGTATTTATTGTAGACTCACGACTTCAAAATACTTATTCGTCTACGAGGTTTTCAACCCCTTCCATCATTATTTGTTTTTCAGCTATACAGATTATTCAATATGTGTTTTTCAGTCCTATTTTTCAGAGATTTATTATGTCTTAAATGGCTAAAAATGCACAATCTTATCTTGAGGAGTATCAAAATTTCTCGAGGAGGACCCCCGAAAGCCATTCCCCACCTGTCCTCCTACTATCGATGCTAGTTCTGTGTACTTTTAAAAAAATATTTTCTGAGACGGTTTAAAATGTGGCAATTAGTCATGTAGATTTTCATAATTTCTCAAGGAGGATCACCCGAAACTCCACCTCAGCATACACCCAAAGCGTCTACATATCTAGCAAGAACTTTTATATCTCTAAAAGAATGTTCAAAAGTAATGTAAACTTGTTAAGATGTTACTCTTTCATCCTCTTTTCTGACTGAGTGTTTTTCCGGGCCTGGTTACGGCACTGCATGTAAATTACATAGGCTGTCGCCCTGGAATGGTTATGTTAGACTTGTTTGTTTGTTTTTGGTTTAACGCCGATTTTCATCAGTATTTCAATTATATAACGGCGGGAAGTTAACCTAACCAGTGTTTCTAGATATTGTACCAGTACAAACCTGTTTTCTGCAGGTAACTGCCAACTTACTCACATCAATCAGAGGTGAAGGGTGAATTATTTCAGACACAATGTCTTTATGATTTCGGACACAATCTTTAATCAAATCGTCAAGGAGTATATTCGCTCCGCCCAGAGATCGAACTCACGATCTTTAGATCTCCCTATTGAGCTAAGCGAGTGAGTTTATCATATAAGTACACCATCATATCATGTATTTATAAAAGTATCTTTAAAAAGCAATTACATAACGAATATATCATTATTATATTATTATAGCCTATATAAGCTATAATAATGCAATTCATTAAAGGTAAAAACAAATTCAAAGAATCAAATTTCAGAATCAAGACTGGTATTTCTTATGGTCAATATCCATACCAATTCGTAAAAAGTTTTTTTAATGTGTGCAAAAATAATAAAAATAATGTTATGAAAAGAAAATGATCCTGGAATTGTTTTAATTCACGACCCGAAAGAAAAGAAAATGAAATTAACAAGAGCTTATCCACTCAGCTACGGAGTCAGCAGAAGAGATTTAAGAGGAGGTTTTCAATAAAGGATGTAAATCTCTAAAATTCACAAACAGAATATGACAGCTAATCTTTTATTACGTCACTGGAATAATAAAAAAATGACTTTATTCATAAAATGTTAATTAGCATTTATTTTAGGCACATAATTGTGTGCCCTGCTGATATTTCTCTGCTGTTAAAGCACATCAAGTGCAGTGCAAGTTACGTGTTAGGTGACATTTATGTTCAAATTTAACAGCATTTTTCGCTTAAGGAGGTAGGTTACCTTGATATTTGTAAGTGCGCATGTCCAACTGGAAGCTAACGTGACGATTTACGACGATGTTTACGACAAACTAAATGTGTTTGTATATCCATTCTTCTGGAAATAAATCTTGAACCTGCCTCCAATCTTATGTTTAATGGTTTAATAATGCAGAAATAATGAATGAATTGCCGCAGAAACGCTTCAAAACATTGTTGCCTTAAAATGACGTCATTGACGTCATGACGTTACGTGTCAGTTACCGCGCAAAAATAATGGCTTTTATTTTGAAAGTACGTTATTCTGTGCTTTTTCTTTATTTGAACTATTTTTAAACAGTCATTATTTGCTGAAATACTTTTTATTAGTCTTTTGCTCTGAAAAATGATCAATAGTTTGCTTCTTTTATGTAATTATATTGAAATGTTATGCGGAATGTAAGAAAATGTGTGATAGTAACTGATGTGATTGGGAATATAGTTGGCTGAAAGGTAACTTATTACGGTCATTTACAAATAAAAATTGGGCAGTTTGATTTGTTATACCTATTTCCCAATTTCCGTTGATAATTTGTTACTTAAATACTAAAACTAAGCTCTAAAATTGTTCAAATTTCAGTATAAAATTGTGGTGTCTTGAATTAAATTGATGTTACCATGGAAACGAAGCCCGTGACCTATATGTCTAATTGTAAAATTCAAAAGCGTTGACACTGGTCTATTTAAGGAACACAGCTTCGGCTTTTTATTTTCATTTCAACAATATCCATGAGAATAATAGCAACATGCAAAACGATTTTTCAATAAAAATGTCAGACGACGGGCACTGCTGTAAGTATTTTTAGCTGTGAAATTTGTTAAATTAACTGCAATTCATACGAAAATATTACTAACGTTAGAAATAAGATGTTTTAAAGCTACATTAACAAGAAAGATAATTTTATATAATATTTTTTATAAGAAATTACGATAAAAAGCAACATATAAGCTATTTTAAACATCTCTGTTGCCATGGTTACTCTAAACTTTAAGAAAAACACAGTACCATGTAAAGTGTTTGGTATTCTGCTAATCATATTACCCAAATATTCCATGTTGGTCAATAACAGAATGGCACTAAAGCCGTCGAAAACCCCGTTTTCATACATAATTCTTGAAAAAATGAGAGAAAATGCGTTACCATGGAAACACGAGCCCCGCGACATATACATTTTAAGCTTTTATTAGAAAGCTAATGCGCATACTAGTAAAACTATTAATTATGCAGACTTCTACGGATAACAATGAAATTACACTGAAAAGTGTTAAATATCCGCATTTTCCTTCTTCTTTCTATATAAAATACCCTAAGAGGGTCATGTACTTCAAACCTGGATAAAAATTGTACTTGAAGGGACAGAGATAAACGGAACTGAGATTGTAGCAGCTAAAACATTTAATTACACGAAATACAAAAAATCACTGCGGTTCAACTAATTTGAATTTACCCTGGTAACAAGGTAACCTACCTCCTTAATGTCAATGAAAATAGTGCAATAGCGATTTGATTATTGTGAAATAGTAGTGTACTGTTGAAATTGTTAGAGATGGCAAGGTTACTTGTCTGCTATTCTATTAAATTGTTGTCCTTGATATTAACTAGCCTGGTCGTTGAGTACAAAAGATTCAAAGTGGAAGGTCGTAGTCAAGGCCGTTCTTTCCCGTGTTATCTGAGTATCAACTGACTGTAATCCCCACATACGATTCGAGATAAGAAATTGCATGTTTCTCGGGATATGTTAAATGGATACCCTTTTAAAGCCCTGCGTAAAAATATAAACTGTTTTATACTAAAGAAATGGATCAATTAAAATATGTACATACTTCCTTGGAAAATACCAGAAAATAAAATCTGTAAGAATATCCTTTTGAAACATAAAATTCAACCAAGCAAAATAATAGCAGACTCGGTCTGACTGAGAGGTAAAGAAATGTGCAGTACTGCAGTATCCCCTCATCCCCCATCCGCACCCCAGCACCGGTTTCAGCGAAATTCTGTCAGAGAGAAATTAAAGATTACTGTTATTATAATAGATACAATATTATGACAAGATCATTTGGACCAAGCAACAAAATAGCAGATTTTGTTCGTAAGAGGTGGTAGAATGTAAAACACCCCTCACACCTCCTAGTTTTTCATCTTATCTTCTGTAACAACTCTAATTTGTTTACCTTGTACTTAATAAATTTGTAGCCTAAAAGCGTTATAAGGTATATGCCAATGTTCAGGTAATGTCCAACGATAATCAGGAAGATTTTAATCTTTCGACCACTCTCTGTCCTTTATATTTTTTCAAAGCATATGTTTCAATGGCAAATAAAATGAATTATTCGTTCGTTTGCTGATGTGATGGAGGTAACTTCTAACCAGAACCAAAAACTACATTATCATTTTATGATACCCTAATCAATGTGTGTCCTGATTACAAATGTTAATAATTTGCTGTTATCAATGTTACTTTGCAAGAAACATATGCACTGAACGACACTTTGTCTTCCCGATGCAAGTGTTAGCAAGTCATCTTATACCAAACAAATACCAGGTTGGATTTTATTACAATAATAAAACCGATGTGTTCAAGGCTTTGAATATAATATACATTCTGTCAGTAACAATTTACTTATCTAAAGAATTAAACCAGCTTTTTCATGTGATATTTTGAACGCCATGTAGGGAAAAGATCAGATGTTAAACTAAAAAGAAAATTAAAATAATTTCATTATACTAAAAACTACAAACTATTACCGGTAATTTATTAATTGTAGGAATTGTTTAGCTGTTCTAAAATCGATTAAAGTATCATATTTTTAATTTGTGGTAATGGTTAAATGATGTACATTCTCCAAGATTTCCATGATTTAAAGATTGAAGTTTGTCTAATTGAAAAATGTCATGTAATTAATTAATTTTTATTTTGCTATGAGAAGGCGTTGATAATCATTAATTTTGGTGAAAGTGTCATATTTTTAATTTGTGTTAGTGGTTAAATGATGTACATTCTCCAAGATTTATGGATTGAAGTTTATCTTTGTGAAAAAGAGTTCATGTTATTAATCAATTTAATATGTCGTTGAGTGAAGGCGGTGATTAAATAAGATGACATATCGTGTATACAGCAGATGGACCTGTATCAAGTTTATTCTGTCCTGTCTATTTCTAAAATAGTTTGATTAGAACCAAATAGTACTCATCTTCATCTCTGTAATTCCGATTTTGAAATTCTATATGTATCAATACATTTAATATAATTTAGTTTATATATATATTTCTGTGATTGTATAACCGAACACTTCTCACTTTTACTAAGTGATGTAAATTTTTATGTTACATTCGCTGTATAATTCAAAAGGCAGATTCTTCATGAACAGGATCATTTACTTGCACTTATAAGACATATCGCAACTCTAAAACAAGTATACAGCGTAATCTGTATGACCATGTAGGTAAAATTGAATGTATGTGCCGGCTGTATCATTCCCATATATTTTATGTACATTTATATGTGTAGTTTAATATTCAGAAGTCAGCGTACAAGATGTACTATCGCTATCACAAAATCATGGATATCGTGTGTTTTCGTGCATGCTTTCTAAAGGTACAGGTTAATGCACGAACGAGTATAATGGTGTCCAATGAAAAACAATTGCAAATAAAATGTCTTTTTTCTGTTTATGGCAGATTTCCTATATAGAATATATAGTAACAAAAATGGTGCAGCACTACTTATTATTCATCACAACGTGGCTTCTTAAATAAATACATTTTTTCGTTACTGTTAACAACTTTTATAACACTCATTTAACAGTATAACAGTCTCCTACCTTATTGTTCACTCTATCAAGTCTGCCTGCTTCAGTATAGTCAGCTTCTTTTAATTGGAATTAGTATTTCCGTGAGCTAATGTAAAAAAAAGGCTATTGTTCATATATTCATGCTATTAACCAATGACCGCTTAGAGGAATCAAGTATTAGTCTCTGTTTAGCATAATAAAAATGACATAAATGATATTATTATTTCACTAATTTGTTGGAGACAGGATACGCAATATACGCAGTTAAATTGGAATCAGAGCGTTTCTAGTAGCGTTTCTTTTATAACAGGAAAAAAGTAGATATATTTCCTGCTTGTGTACATGTATATGTCAAAGCCCGTCTAAATATTTGTTTCATTTTAAAACTTTTAAATCATATTTTTTTTAATTATACCAAGATGGATAAATCGTAAATCAATCAGTATCCATGAAGACATGAAGTACTGGAGAACGAAATAGAACAGAGGAGATATTTGAAGCTATTTGAAAAGGGAACACCATGAATTACTATAAGGGTGTGTGTTTGGTGTTGGAGATCGGGGCAGGTGCTTGATGTATGTGTCTATAAGAAACATATTTGGACGTATCCGTTTAACTGAATTAAATGCGTACTGTTTTAAAAATAATTGAATGCATTTTTAAGGTAATGTACGGAATCGTAGCCGTTATTTCTTTGAGTTCTTTTCAAATATCGAAAGAGATGGGCGTTTTTACAAGTATTGTAAGGTTCTTAACCTTGACGGAACAATTGGTTGTTCTTTTTATATAAAGCTTAAGAATCCACCCCAGCCCCGATTTTACTTCTTAAATAGATATATTGCTTACTTTCGTTTTCGAATATTTGTGAGTGTATTATTCTCAAACAACAGTTGAAATGTAGGTGTCTGATTGCCGTATAATCTGTTCCAAATTTTATCCCATGGTCTCGTAGTTAGGTCCTCCTCAACAGCACATTTTAGTAAGATGCAAAAAGGCATGTACCAGTTTTTAATTATTTTCGACAAAATGTATTTCAGCTGGTCTGGTCTCTGTTTGATTTTGTTTCAAGGTCCGAAGGTGAGGTCAACCCCACCATTGTATTTAAATCGGCCTTGACAGTTGCACGTTTTGGAAATATTTTACTAAGTTCATCCGAGAAGCAATCAAAACCAAACTGAGTAAATGTTAAAATGATTTAGTAAAAATGAAGCAATTAGAATTGCATCAAAGTGTTGAGTTGCTTTTAACCTTCATCCTGCTAGTGGCAGTTGATTCAGCCTTTGCGACCAGTGCAGACCAAGATCAGCCTGCACATCCGTACAGTCTGATCATAGTCTGCACAGTTCGCTATTCAGTCAGTAAATTTTCAGTGAACACCACTTTAAATTATAAGTGGTACTGCCCAAATTGGATGATGGACCAGTCCATTTTAGAAATTTAGCAGGGTAAAGGTCATATATTATAATGGCTGTCTTCAATAATATACTCTATACATGGCGTAATTAAAAGTAAAATAATCTAAATTAACTTATAATGGAAAATGTCATACCATTTAGCAAAATGTTGTTACAGGTGGTCAATCACATTTAAACTATATTTTATGACATTTTACGAGTTTTGTATATTCTGCAAGATAATTATTCATGGAACAAAGAGACTCGGTACATATAGTTGGATTTTATGATCACCCCGCTTTAATGAAACTATTTAAAAAGCTTAATATATCTTTTGATATGCAAAATAATAATATTTTCAGAAAAAAATAGAATTGCCAACCGTTCCAAGATGCTAAAGGATAAAATCCAATGGAATTATACTAATTTAAATTGTTTTGCAGAGTAAATGTTAAAGTAATGTTGGTGCAATTGGATTGTTATGCAGACATCTACATTTCTGTACATTTTTGATGTTTATTAGTTAAATGTTCAGAAGTCGGGGTGCAACATATACTTTACGATAGCAAACATATAAGTATCGTTTATTACCATACATTTCTGATACAATCGAACCGATTCTGCAATAATATGTAGATTGTATTTTTTTTTGTTCAATGCTTCAAACTAATCTAAATGTACTTAAAGATTTGAGTAACCGTCAAAGCAACAATATCTGAGTATCGTATGGCGGAGGCAAAATTTGCTTATTAAATTTACTTGGCCTCAGTGTTGACCCTTTCGATACCTGAAGTCCATTCAATGTTACTGTTTACTCTATTACGGAGGCTCACATAAGCCGGTCTTAGTGGTGTTAAACATTTGATTACCTCTTGTGAAAAGACACAATTAAACTAGTTCTGCAATTGTTTATCTTGATTGATTGTATACCAAGTATTTCTTACAGACTTGATTCTTTCAATTATTGGAGTTGTATGTCAAAGGAACATCATCTTAGTGACAAAGGCTTTTAAAGTCGGTCGTTTCCTCTTACGTCCAAGTGAGATCTTACTTTTAGCTAATGACTCGCCGATGCTGCTGGCATTTTTAGAATTTAAATATTCAACGAAAGGAAGAATATAATAGGGTTATTATAATAGTAGCTTGATCTGGGATTCTGTATCCGGCTCGAGTGGATTTTGCCAGTTTGATCGCACGTTTGTTATTTGTTTGTTATCGAACGAATTCTTCGATGGGTATTGCAGTACGAGATACCCAACCCTGCTTTATTTATTGTCTAAGACATTCACAATGGATGTGTTGACATAAACATTCAATGGTTTTGAATTTATGCTTATAGTAACTATCATTACGCGTACAACCAGACGATAGAAGTGGTAAATATAGACAAACACCATTATTTTCCTTCCTGGTCGTGAAAACAGACGACATTCATATTTCTTATGCCTATATCGGAACTGGTATTACTAAAACATAATACAGCTGTATCGTAACAATATATCTTTGTGCATTACATCCTTGTTTTACTTCACCAGTAATTCCATTTCATCCGAAATCAAATCATTCTTGACTGATTTACATTGAACAGACAACTTTCGATCGTATATGATAAATGCTTACAAGCCGTTTCAAACATCCGAACTGGTCATAAACTAAAGAGACAAACTTTGGTGTTTGCTTCGATGTTTCTAAAGCCTTTTTGCTATCCTAAATTAGCCAGAATAAGATGTTTCGTGGAGTCAACGGATCCGCAGAGATGTTTTACGGAACTATATTTTCATTTTACGGATCTTTGTCTTGTGCTGCGTATGAATTGCTGAGTAACTGATCTGACGGAAGAAGAACTGCAGAATCATTGGCTGACGGCAACAAACCTTCTTTCGCAAATCTATCAATTAAGGCCTGGACTGTTAAGTACTATCTTCCATTGCGTTAAACACGGAAAATAAAAATAGATAAAAACTAAAGACAGCTAATACAGTAATAAATCTCAGAAACATAAACATTACTTAAAGTACCTTATTCTCTAGAACATTTTATAGTATATATATCTTCTAACGGATTTTCAGTAAATACGTACAACCCTATTGTAATCTTTGAATGCATACTGTAATTCATCTATATTGTCCGACAATTCCGTTGAGTCGTTTTGTTATAACAATAAATATATCGTAAACTAGAAAGTATCCTTAATTCGTTATTTAAACACCGAAAGTATTTACCCTTTCTGGATGTTCGTATTTACTTATAAAATACAAAAAAAAAAATAAAACAAAGAAAAATATCAAACAGGGAGTGCCACGCACCAAAAGCGCAGCCTCCTCAAAACGAACCCCCCAGCACGCAAACGCGTGCACCACACACACACTCAAAGCTTACACATCAGGACAAAACGAACAACACACACACACAAGCCGTAGTTTTTACCGAATATATAAGGTATATAATAAAATGTTTACTTCATACATCGCTGAAGTTACAAAAATTCTTTCGGATCCGTTATGCATATACTAAATGCATTTACGTTGTGATATATATATACTCGCACAGCAACTTAAACAAAAGAGCTGCTCGAAATTGATTCAAGTAATTTTTGTTTTGCTTTTCTTAGTATACAAAAGTCACAGTTAAACGGGAATCGTGACGTCTAACACGTTTTGAAACTGTGTATCTCAATTAATAAGAGAGAAACAATCACGATATATTTTCTGTTTACTTACACGCGACTTTTAGCGCCGATTGTTGACGTGCAAGGCCATGTTCTTGAAAGTTATTGCACTGTCTTGTCTATTTTCCAGGAATTAGCAAAGTGTTTTAATTTACTAAAAATAAAAGTTTTTTTCCTTCTAAATTATAACTGTTTGCAATATTACAAAGTCTAAAGTCTATTTTTACTTACAAAAAATACCGCATTAAAAATTCTTTGATATACTTGTTGGATCTGGGATCTTCGAGGTTTTAGTGGTTAAGACTATTGACATAGAATCACTTTTGTTTACAGAAGTAGATGTTTTATATTGTTTCGGACGGACAGGGTGGAATTTTGTCTTGCAATTTGCTTAGTTGTGCCCTTAAAGATTTTTTGTACTCTGACTTCAGACAAGTTGTTGAGTATATAGGTGCAATTATACCCTATGTATATGTTTTACTTTATATGATCTGGTATTTTGTCACTAGTGTTAGAGCCTTTCTCAACGGGGAGTTATTTTACTTACACTGTCTTGTCTAACTTTTTGACAATAGGGCAGGTGCGAGGTTGGCATGTTGGTTAAACATACGACATTCGAATATTTTTGAATGTCGTATGTGGTATATTTAGCCACATTCACACCACTTGTTTTAGAAGGGAACTATTAAGAAATGCAGAAAAGTCCGATTTGATTGTATTCGAGCATTCTCCGAAACATTATGAACATGCAAAACGAAAATGTCCTACCTAGTAACATAATTGCCTTAAATGGCTTAATATCATGACATAATTAAAATTTTACAACAAGGGGTGTTTGCATCACAATTACTTTACTGCTACATGTGTTAGATTATACCGCTCTATAAATATCACTAAATGAAATCAGCTTATAACAAACACAGTGTAATTTGCATGTAATGTCCTTGCAGAGTTTTGAATTTCGCACAATAATGCACTATTTTTATTTCAGCTCATAAAACTAAACGAAAATCCCGTTTAAAGGCAATAAAAACAATTTATTTTAACCATTAATACAACAATGACTGTTTGTTATAATGGCTTGACAATGCTTTTATGGTAGCTTGGTGAGGTGTCCTCCACAGTTGTTTGTATGTCGAACAGTAACTATCGCAGATAGATTTGGATACTTGAACGTAAAAAACAGATAAAATATTCGGTGATAGCTTCATGACAATTAAAGTATTTTGTTTGTTTTTATCACAACGAAACACTTCCGTAATCATTTTTACTTCTTATAAAACTGCTGTAAAGGGGGGTCCCAGTTAGGTGTCTGCGCAAAATGTTTTTTTTATTTTATTTATACTTTGTGGTAATATACAAAAAGAGATGTTTATTGTTTATTTAGTTTACAATATCTGCTGAAAATAACACCTTAATATCTCAACTAATAAAAAATGTTTTAGCTTTTGGGTGAAGTTCGTTCATTGAAAATCAGTAAATCTGATTAGACCACTTTGTGGCTCTGTGCTGAAAAAAGTATTCAGTACAATTTAAAATGCAACATGTTGTGTGAATGTCCATTGCATAGTTATTTTATCATGAAAGTTTCAGGTAAAAAGTTAGAACCATTTTTAAAAAAATAACAGAAATTGTGTTCCTGGCTGGTCACATGTCAGATTACCCCACCCACTTTAAATATGAATATCTATAAAAGTAAGTCAAAACTGGTAACAGTAATACTTGTTAATGAAACTTAATACATGTAGGTATATTACCGCAAAGTATAAATAAAATCAAAAAACATTTTGCGCAGACACCTAACTGGGACCCCCACCCCCAAACACTTTACGGTAACACAAAACAAGTGAACGTTGGATGTGGTCAAATAGGGTGGCAAATTACTGAACTGGGTATTAAAGACCCAACACATCCTAGTAACCTACTTCTACCTTCCATGAGAACATCGTACAAATCATTCAGATAATACTGGTATGATATAGCAATGCTACCAGATGAATTAGGCCCTCCCTGAATAAATGTGTTTTAATAAACTCATCTGCAAATTTTTTCAGTCAATCTCTTTTCAGTATAATTTCGAAATCATAGATAAATAACTATCTTACACTGTAGAGACATATTGTGGACTAAACTCAAATGAGTACATGAAGTACAGGGCATACTATTACATTCCTTTAGACAATAAAACATCGTCTTGGCCTAACATATGTCGCTACCAGTTTGTTAGTAGATACTTGTATTTCTCTTTTTGTCATGCAAATCATGTATAGTTATCATGGTAATACAAAAGAACACGGTTATTCTGTGGTGCGTCTTTAAATAGTATTTCGATAACTTAAAACATGCCTTGTTACGACTCAGCTTTTCAATATAATGCATTCACACTGAATACGTACCTACATCACCCCATCCGTGCTAACCTTCTTCGAGAAGCACCGTCTCTACCTTTGTTCGATCTGGTTCAAATCGGATGAGTTGCCGTATTAAAAACTTTGCAATATGTCTAGAGTGTTATGAACGTTATCTGATAAGATATGACTTTCACTGGTAGATCATTCGAACGCCAATAATGTGATCTACCCTTATCATAAAATTTGATACCTTTCTGTAATATAAACTTAAGGCAAAACGAGGCAATTATTCCTCTAGAAAAGCTGATGCTTAAAATACTTTCATCTTAATATAGCTTCTTTGATATGAAACTTATTATTATCATTATTTCCTCCGCCAGCTTTTTCTCCGCCGCCAAAAGCTGAAAATCCCGCCGTATGACCTAAACAGAAAGAAAACTACACCAATATTGCAAAATTCTTTATGATATGAGAAAAACTACATTAAAATATATTTTCAGCTAAACTGAATTTTCTTTAATTAGATAATTTAAAGCATTTCCTGTTTGCATCATTTCTTTTAATTTATGATAAAATGAAATAATTCGATGCAAAGATTAATTTTCGTCCACCAGGGCTGCTTAAAAATTGAATCATATGAATGGCTTATGCACATAATAAGTATGCACGTAAGACAATCACCGTTTAGATCATATAACAATGTGCTTAATATGGGTATCACAATATCATAAACTTACAAATGAATCATGTCAATAAACGACACTATATTTATAACTTGAATACACGCAACACTTGATAATTTCCAATTCTAAAAATATGATTTCTGAATCAAATAACTAAACAGCATTGTCAAAATTTGAATACAATCCAGGGTTTATACAAGGCTTCAAGCATGTATGCTACTGCACAGTTTCACTTCGACAGAGCTATGTGTTGTTTTAACATCACTGCCGCAATTATGTCATGCCACTGTATACCACTCATACGCCTACAGAGCCAGACATTAAATTTTGTCCATCTTGTGTCTTTTATTATTTGTCCTAAGAAGACAGCAAGTCTCATTCTCGACTGTACATCAAAGAGGTGAATTAAATAAAAAATACTTCGCTGTTATCATTATATAACCGATGTGTTTCCTCTAAGATCTCTCCTCCTGTCTAACTTTGAAGTACTGTCAATGATAATAAATTATATGAGCCACGCCATGAGAAAACCAACATGATAGTGGCTTTGCTACCATCATGGATCCAGTCCAGCCTGCGTATCCGAGCAGTCTGGTCAGGATCCATGCTGTTCGCTAACAGTTTCCCTAATTGCAATAGGGTTTGAAAGCGAACAGCACGGATCCTGATCAGACTGCGAGGATGCTGGTCGCAAAGCCATTATGTTGGTTTCCTCATGACACGGCTCATATTGTCTTACTGCTCTATAACTAGGAAACATTCGGCAGGACATAGTCTTTTCAAAATTTTCTACTAAAGTCGAGTAAGAAGTAAAAGATACGAAGTAAGAATTCGATGTTTCAGCTTTCAAACTACGTTTCTGATGCGTAGATTTCAGACAAATGGACAAGACAAGTTTTTAGTTACTCCTTATGATGGGTACGAATGTCAAAGATTAAATTATACAAGTATATATAGCTTATTACATATTTATTCCACTAGTACTGTAAAATGCTTATACACTACACAGGAACACGTTAAAATGAAATGACCACATTTTCAAATTACCGTCATAAGAAATCTTATTTTTTTTGTAAAATATTTTGCGTTTGAAAGATGACTATAACCTTGGCCGAAGCATGTCATCTATATTCTTTATGACTGCTTTATTATTAGATATGGCGTTTATGTCAAAATTGTAATGAATATTTATGACTGATGTTGGCTCTGACCAGAAACCTCAGCAATTTGCATAAATGAATTCATTGCAAGAAATAATATGCTTCATTATCCAACTATCCAACAGGATTAGAATGCAGTTTTATTTCTATGGCATAAAGCAAGATACTCTGTTTTCATCATCAGTCAGTGCATTTTCCAGCAGGAACTACGTATGTGTTTGATTAATTGATTGATATGTTTAAAGCCATTATTACCAGTAGTTCAGCTATATACTAACTGATTATTCTAATGATCGTGGATTCAATGTTGCTTGTTTTTGTTGATTTGGTTTGACATATGGTAAAAATGTTTGCTTGAGTGTTATGTTTTAAACCATCACAAGAAGAACTCTATAAGACTTGTCTTTCGTTCTTATCCTTTCCATCAACTTTACTTGTAAAGTTAGTATGTTACTATTATTATGAATATTGTTGGGAATAAATATGTTTAAACCAAACCATCAAAAGAATTTGTACCATCTTTAGCAGTATAAATACTCGCAGTGTTTAGATAATTATGATATATTTGAAACTACAAAATTTTGGCTATCTGCAGTATATCAAGTCTCTGATGTTATTTCTTAAGATTAATCAAGTCATTTTTAGCTCACCTGTCACGAAGTGACAAGGTGAGCTATTGTTATCGCTTGATGTCCGTCGTCCGTCGTGCGTCGTGCGTAGTCCGTCGTCCGTCGTCCGTCAACAATTTCTAAAAAAATCTTCTTGAAAACCACTGGTCAGAATTACATCAAACTTCACAGGAATGATCCTTGGGTGGCCCCCTTTTAAAATTATTCAAAGAATTCAATTCCATGCAGAACTTTGGTTGCCATGGCAACCGAAAGGAAAAACTTTAAAAATCTTCTTGTCCAAAACCACAGGGCATAGGGCTTTGATAACTGGTGTGTATCTAGTGGTCCTCTACCAAAATTGTTCAAATTATCCCCCTAGGGTCAAATATGGCCGCGCCCCTGGGGTCACATGGTTTATATAGTCTTATATAGGGAAAAACTTTAAAAATCTTCTTGTACAAAACCACATGGCCTAGGGCTTTGATATTTGGTATGTAGCATCATCTAGTGGTCCTCTACGAAGATTGTTCAAATTATCACCCTAGGGTCAAATATGGCCCCGCCCCGGGGGTCACATGGTTTATATAGACTTATATAGGAAAAACTTTGGTATTTAGCATCATCTAGTGGTCCTCTACCAAGGGTGTTCAAGTTATCCCCCTAGGGTCAAATATGGCCCCGCCCCGCGGGTTCCAAATTTTACATAGACAAAAGTTTAAAAATCATCTTGTTTCAACCCAAACACTTAGACCTTTGATATTTGGTTTGTAGCATTGTCTTATGGTCCTCAACCAAAATTGTTCAAATTGAACCCGTTGGGTAAAAAGAGGCCCTGCCCTGGGGGTCCCAAGTTTTATATAGACTTATATAGGAAAAAGCTTTAAAAATCTTCTTGTCTGAAACCATACGACCTAGGCTTTTGATATTTGGTATGGTGCATTGTCTAGTAGTCATCTACCAAAATTGTTCAAATTATGCCCCTGGGTTAAAAGAGGCACCTCCCTGGGGTCACTTAGAGTTTATATGAGTTATATAGGAAAAATACTTAAAAAATCATCTGATCCTATTTTCAAGACTGTTTAATTATAATAACCTGATGAACCCAAGTAATATGATGTCATTTGACTGTGACCTTGACCTACTGACCTACTTTCTTGTTTTTTTAAGATACAGCCTTGAAATGTTTTAAGACATACACAGTTTTGCACACAAATCATAAAACTGAATTTCATTGACCATGAATGTGACATACTGACTTTCTTAATATTTTATCATCAGTTTGACATTTGAAATATGTAGCTCATATTACTCAGGTGAGCGATCCAGGGTCATCATGACCCTCTTGTTTATCAGTTACATCTTTGCTGTAGGAAGAAATGTTACGAGAAATGAAAAACTTGAGACATGAAAATATGTTTCAAGACAATTTGATAAAACAGTAAATAAATATAATGCGGTAACGCACATTTCAAATGACATAAATAGACAGACTGACCGACCGACTGACCGATAGACCGACCGACCGGCCGATTTACAGGTAGGTAGGCGTGTAGGTAAATTCTGTATTTTGTCCGTTCATGATATTGTTCTACGGTATAAAAATAGACCATTATCATAAAGGGAAATTCACTGATTTTTTAGTTGAACAATAAACAACAACGGAATCAGTAAATGGGACCTGAAAGAAAGCAGATGACGGGAGATGTTCTAATATCTAAAATCTAAAAAAAATATCAGTGACCTAATCGCGGATTTTATTGGTCTTATCATATTCAGTTCTAAATTGCCTTTTAATAGGAAAAGAAATTATAAATTAAACTTTTATAAAGAGTAGTCCTGGTGCTTTCATTCTTTCTTTGCTAGACAACAGGAGGAAAATTATGACGAAATGTATGAAGTGCTCCTGTGACTTAAACAATCTGAGGACAATGTACAATATACGTGTGAAATTCATTATATATACAACCATAATATTTATGTGGGATTGTATTACAATAGAAAGGTTGTATTGTATAATGAGTGACCCTCGTACATTGCTTTTACATGTCCGGATTAGGGTGTACCATATAACAATTAAATATTTGGAACTTCATCCATGAGGGCAAATATGTTTCGTTTGAACTAGACAAACAATATTGTAAAGTGATTTTGCAATCTACGTTCAATCTATAAGGAGACGTTCGGAATTAATGGCATAGGATATCATTTAAATATTTAAAAACTGGACAATTTAATTTCAGATTTCATTGCAATGCTTGGGCTGACCTATTCCCCGACATACGTATCTACAGCATGTTGATTTTAACACAGCTTGATATGTTTGAATAATAATGCACTTAATTTTGTTTTTTTAAAGTCCTTGCCATGTTTAAGAACGGCCTTCGTAAAGATTATATATTACCGGGAGATGAAATTATTTTGGTTGTCAACAAGAATATCTAATATATATATAAAACCCATAATTTACGACAATAAATTCATTTACCTGCCATCATACACAGAGAGTTGCACTGTGGGAAAGGGATACATTAGAAATGATACAATTAATTAATTTCAATGCTTAATAGTTTAATGAACACTAAGATGCACAGCTGTGCAGTATCAATTTCATGAAAACAAAGAGCACATGCATACATGTCTATAGCTTCTTAAGATATGAGTTTTTCTTTTCCGCTGTAAATGGCAATGTACTTCAAATAATTAATTATTTGCGAAGAAGTACAGGGCGGATTTAAATTAAAATGCCAAAGTTAGTTTGATTTACGTTGAGTCTTGCGCATTTATAACTCGTTGGTTACTGTAACTATTTATCTATACTAAACCCATCCTCCTCCTCCATATGAAACCAAACAAAGAAAATTGGCGTAGTTAGTTTCCTCACAATGCTCACAATGAGTTTATGGTGGAAATTTATATGTTATCCTAGCACAATTGCTATTAATTAACACTATTAGCTAACAAAATATATTTCTGTCGTTATCTGAAAAGAACTCAAAGGAGCTAATTGTACAAAAAATATGTTCATATACATTCATAAAGCATAACTGTAAGCACCCCTCATCTGTAACCGGTTTTGAACGGTAATGGTAACAATTAAAACACAACAATTCGCAAACCTATTTATTCCCGTCTTGTTGTTTTCTAGTCAATTTTCAGAAGTTAGTATGTTTGGTAATAGTGAACAGACAGGGTTTATTTTATCTCTGACGGGAGTTCCTGTCAGTATTGATAACTAATGAATCAGTGAAAATTTTGTATAATACAAAGAGAATATTAGGTTATGTCTGATAAATTTAAATTTATTAGACGAGTTGAAGAAAATATATTAGGCGAGGCTCTGGCGAGCGTTATATTGGTTCGTAGACGAGCGTAATAAATTTAATTTTTTCAGGCAGAAAACTTATATTCTATTTATCCTACCTGCTCAGAAAATTGGGAAAAAAATCATTGGAAAGAGCAACAGCATGAGACTTGACGTCATATGACGTTTATAAGTACAATTCAATTTGTGGATAAAACTGGAAAAAATGCAATAACTTTTTTGTTTCTGGATAGAAACTTTTGATATTACCACTTATTGTCTTAGTTAGAACATTTCCAATACAATGATAACGGTTTCAATGAAAAAATTTTTAAAAAATGTTTTTAAAATTTCCGGCTGAAGTGCAGTAAGAAAAATAGAAATAACTTTTTTTGTTTCTGGATAAAAACCTTTGATTTGACCACTCATTTTCTAAGTTCAGACATTTCCAACGCAATGGTCACCGTGATGGTTTCAATGTTTGATAAAATATGTGATTTCAGTAGTTCCCGCAAAAGTGATATCTTGACACTGACCGGATAAAGCAAAGTTTATTAGGCAGGCCGATTTTGTGCTTTGTCTTGTATGAGGGTAGAATAAAAATATATATTTGAGCGGGTGCCCAGCTGAAAAAAATGTCAACAACCTTAAGCGATAGTTTTGCATTAACAATTTTATGTAAAATAGAACACATTTAACTGTATTTTATATCATATAAAGCATCAACTAATCTTCAATTGGGCCGTACCATGAGAAAACCAGCATAGTGCATTTTCGAACAGTATGGATCCATACCAATCTTGTCAGGACCCATGCTGTTCGCCTTCTAAGCCTTTAGCAATTAAAGAAACCGTTAGCGAACATCATGGATCCTGACCAGACTGCGCGGATGCGCAGGCTGGTCTGTATCCATACTGTTCGCAAATGCACTATGTTGGTTTTCTCATGGCGCGGCTCAATTATTTGTTTGATATTGTATTAATATCAGCACTTTCTAAAACTTTACATCATGGTACCGTAAATCTGTGGACATGCTCTTTCCATAGGGAACGATGCAGATAGTTTCCTAGTATTCTTATTATGTATTTCTGAACAATGAAGACACGATTTCTTTACTTATTCGATAAGCCTGCATGCAGGCAACACTTGTACAGTTCTCATTGGATTTTAAGAGGACCCTTAAGCACAATCAGAAGTTTAGATATGTGTTTGTTTGTTTTGTTGGGTTTAATGTTGCACCGACACAATTAATTATGGTGTCTTTCCAGCTTTGATGTTGGAGGAAGACCCCAGGTGCCCCTCCGTTCATTATTTCATCACGAGCGGGAACCTGGGTAGAACCACCGACTTTCCGTAAGTCAGCTGGACATGGAGGGTACTTGTGACAAATGATGAATACAACTAAATATATTTTAATACGTTGATACCAATCATATTGAATATATTAGAAATTAGAAAAACATCGGATAATTGTCAGCGTGCTTCAACTTCCGTGAATACGACGATTGTTCCTAAAGTAACCCAGCTTTTTGCTTTTTGATAATTGCGCGTCATACTAGTATTTGGAATGTATACGGAGATATTATTTATTGACTGCATGCCATATTTCATCAATCCGTTTATTTGACACAGCTGTTCGTGTTTGCATTTCATTCAATTACGGCAGGGAAACATTTGCTTGTGAGTGAAATTAGGGTTTACATCAAAGGTAGAAACAAACTTGTTGTAAGCAAAACATTTACGTTTAATTCAGAGGATGAGCCCTTTGAAGACAAGAAAACATATGAGCCGTGCCATGAGAAAACCAACATAGTGGGTTTGCGACCAGCATGGATCCAGACCAGCCTGCGCATCCGCGCAGTCTGGTCAGGCTCCATGCTGTTCGCTTTCAAAGCCTATTGGAATTGGAGAAACTGTTAGCGAACAGCATGGATCCTGACCAGACTGCGCGGATGCGCAGGCTGGTCTGGATCCATGCTGGTCGCAAACCCACTATGTTGATTTTCTCATGGCACGGCTCATATCAAGACAGTCAGATCATCGTTCTGACTTCACTTTGTTTTTAAGAAAAATCTCAAAGGTACCAAATATAACAGTATATAAAATGTATAGGTCCATGTGATTGTTTTTGAAATATTTGCACACTATTAAAGAGATCCGCACATTACACGCTTCTTTTAAGACGTGATTTGGAATAATTTAACCTGTCAAACGTTTAAAAATCGTATTTTGCCTTTAGGAAGATAGTCACGATGTTGTTTTGATAAATTTACTCATGGGTTGCCACTAATTCATAAAACGAGTTCATTTCCGTATACCGGGTCCAGGTTTTATTCTACGTTATCCGGATAAATGACGTTACCCGATCACTTCTTGTTTATCAAACTCGCAGACTACCTTAAAAAGTAAAAATGAAAATGTGTCCAGAGTATTCTCAAAATGCTTTTCCCACTTCATTACGAGTGATGTGACCTGGGATTGAAATAGAAAAATGAAAAATACAATGTAGCCCAACGCAACATGAAAATGTTACGCGGTGGGTTTGATTGAAACTTTTCTGGACAGTAATGAAAATGCAAGCTTCCGTTTGCATGCTATAGCCCCGAGTTGAACAGAACTCGAACACTTTTATATGATTAGGTATAAATATACAATTTTGAGACATCCGCAGATGTATTCATCAGGTGTACATGGAACTTTCAATGGTAAACAGGGCGCAGTTTCATGAAAAGCAGCGCATTATTCCTAATAAAGATTATTGGTTTGATCTAAACGGGAAATTAAGGGGTAGAACTAAACAAAGTGGAATTTAGAGAGGGGATCTGAGGTTACTGACCCTGCATATTAATGTATCTGCAAAAGAATCCAAGGGATGATTAACCAATGCCCAAAGCTATAAAAGAGAACGGAGTGGGCCTATAGGAATCACCAAAGTCGAATTGTTCAGGTTGAAAAACAGTGCGCAAATACAATATAAATGTGGTGCTTAAGAATCTGAAGAGATCGAATTATTATAGCTCTGACTGGCGGACGGAGAGATTTGTGGCACATAATACTGTGCTGTGGTAATAACATAAAAACAGTAGAAAACCACTGTTCGCCAAACATGACAAAAAGAAAATGCTACAGGGCCTGAGACGGTTGTGGAAATGCAAGTTACTGTCCACGATCTCCACTTCCGGGTTAAGCGAAACTCGAACAGTTATACATGCTGGCCTTCAAGTGGAACATCCGCGCAGTCTGGTCAGGATCCATGCTGTTCGCTAACAGTTTCTCTAATTGCAATAGGCTTGAAAACGAACAGCATAGATCCTGACCAGACTGAGCGGATGCACAGGCTGGTCTGGATCCACGATCGTCGCAAACGCACTATGTTGGTTTTCTCAAGGTGCGGCTCAGTTAAATGGAGAGGATTTGGAAGGATGATACAGATTAACTGATACACACGTATAGAGCTTGGTACGTGTTTATGTAACAAATGTACAAGTAGACATATATAACATGGCTATATATACAAATTACAGTCGTGGCACATCTAGTTTTTCATGAAATAATGCGCATATTCTTAAGCAGAGTGAATATAACATGGGTCGAAATTGTCCATCTAAATTGTTCATGGCTGCTTTATTATTAGATATGGCGTTTTCAGACATCAGCTGTTAAGGTAATGTCCAAAAAGGTTTTGAATATTGTTATATTCATATTGGTCTGGTTTGATAAAGTTAATAAATCATATGAATTCTCTCCGATGATATGCTTGAATCCAGCAAGACTAGAATGTGTGTTTGATTTATATAGCATAAAACATGATGATCTGTTTTCATCTAACTAGTATAATTTCTGTTAAGGAACTTCTTTATGTGTTTGCCTACTATTTTATAGAGTTAGCATTAGATAAAATGGTTTCACACTTTATAAGAATATTCAAACTACAACTAAAAGTGTTTTCAAGCCTATGGTGATATAAACAAATACCACCAAGGTGAAATGAAGAGCTATTCGTTGTTGTATAAAGACGTTTAACAAGAAATGGAAAAAACACACAATTGGCACAATTTTATGAAAATGTATAGCTTGTGATATTGTGGTAACGCACTTTTCAAATGAATCTTCCCAATGATATATATATTCAGAGAATGAAAAAAGAGCATAATTTGGTACATAAATGATTTACGGAATAAGGCACACATGTGGCCTTTGTAAGGAATCAACGAAGCTTCAATAAACAATAAATAGAAACTAAGAATAAACAAGGGAGTAGGTGTAAAAGTTTTGCTGGGTTCAAATAGTTTATCTCATTTATTATTGCATTGTTTAGATGTGCCTGGTTTTCAAAACTTTGATTTAAACATATAGAAAACTACTTGATTTAACCTTTAGCTTGCTGGCGGCAAGTGATTTTGCCTTTGCGGCCAGTGCAGACCAAGATCAACCTGCACATCCGTGCAGGCTGATCATGGTCTGCACTGTTCGCTATTCAGACAGTAAATTTTCTGTGAACACCCCTTTGAATAATAATAATACTGCCCAGATTGAATGATGGACCAGTCCGTTTTAGAAATATAGCAGGGTAAAGGTTAAACAAGTAAAGTAAAGCAAGTTGAATGCCGTCTGAGCTTTGCTGCATACTCAAACGGAATAAATTTTCCGAAGGACAATTTGGCGTACACACAGACATTTTGGCTAAACATTCTGTTTTATGAAAATGAATAATTTTATTTTATAGTTTCCCATCCTTGTGGGATCTATGGAGTCTTTAGAGGTTATCAAATGTGTCTTTATATTAGAGTTCCGTTGAGCCAGGTGTGTTGCACATTTTATAACCTGTGATGAACAGAGTCAGTCAAACCGAGTTTGCTATTATGGTGTTTATTTGCGATCTGAGCATCCAAAGGATTTTACCAGAATAAACCCTTACCCTGCTAAATTTCTATAATGACCTGGTCCATCATTTAATTTTGGCAATACCATTTATTATAAAAAAGGGTGTTTACTGATAATTTACTGACTGAGTAGCGTACAGTGCAGAAAATGATTCGATACGCAGGCTGATCTTGGTCTGCGCTGGTCGCAAAGGCAGAATCACTTGCCGTCAGCAGGCTAAAGGTTAATAACGCCTTAAATCTGTTTCTGATAAGTCTTTGTTTTCCAAAATAGATTTTAACTGTATTGGTTTGAAAGCCATGTGCAAAGTATAGTAATTTTGATAATGTAACAATGAAATACTTTCTCTTTCAATAACTTTCGTTTTACAATTCATCCCATAGACACAGCCAATAAACAGTGTTCAATTCTTTCATGAAATAAATTAAACATCAAAGGCCGAATTCATTTTTTTTATCCATTTTCAGTAGTTTTAATCCCTTTTGGACAAAAGAATTCTGTTAGCCAAATAACTGAAGTAGTGCAATTAATATTAAGATTTCAGAAGCACATTCTACTATAATTAAAGCTTTCTAAAAACAACTCTTCGTTGGGTGAGCATTTTATATTTCAATGTTAGCCCGCCCGCTTAGCTCAATAGGGATAGCGCAGATCTACGGATCGCGAGTTCGAGCCCTGGGCGAGGCGTATGTTCTCCGTGATGATTTGATAAAAGACATTGTGTCTCCAACCATTCGTCCTCCACCGCTGATTCATGTGGAGAAGTTTGCAGTTATTTGCGGAAAACAGGTTTGTACTGGTACAGAATCCAGGAACACTGGTTAGGTTAACTGCCCCCCGCTACATAACTGAAATACTGTTGAAAAGCGGCGTTAAACCCAAAACAAACAAAATATTTCAATGTTAGCATTTATGACATATTTGAGTTTTAGAAATGTCACAGTTGTAATTGTCATTTAAAACTGGTTGAACGTATTTTTCATCTTCACAACATAGCTTTTTAAGCAACACAGACAAAGCACAATATTCAATGGTACAGCTTGCGTAAAACAAAACTCTACAGCAGTATTTATAAAAAAATGGATATGTACACCCTAAAATGAACTTAATGTATTTTCATTGCAGTGGATCACCCAGTGTGAAAGATATTTTAATCTGTCACTGGAGCATAATAATTCAAACAAAACTTAACAAATTCTATTTGTACTGAGTTCGGGATTCCTGAAGAAGATGATTGTACTTTCATTAGACCCTAATTTCCATCCAATCTCTCTTTACTAAAAATCTCAATAAATTTCACATTTACAGAAGATGACAATGATATAATTTGATTCGCCAATATATTGCCGAACATGAAATTATGTTTGACAAGTTCTGTGGGAAGAAGAATGTCAAGAAATATTGAAGTCAGTTAGTTTATATGATAAAAATATACTTAAAGAACAAGTTATAACCAAGATATATAGGGTAAATACCGAGCTATATGCATTAACATGATGTGGTCATAGAAATGCACACACTTATAGAACAAATTATAACAAAGATGCGAAGATCGGATCGGGGAAAATACTGGGCTTTGCAACAACATAATGTTAATGAGTAATAACAATACATCCAAAATAACAATGTCCGTATTCGAGCTTTAAATATTCTTCATTTCTTCTCTCTTATTGTTAACTAATCACACATTGAAATAAAACTTTGCGTGAATGCGCCGTATACAGCTACATACAGAGACAAAGTTGTTGAGGTCCTAATTTCAGACTTTGAATTTTGATAAATACGGATCATGGTATTATAACTAATATTAATGTACAAGGCATTGCCTCATAATATTAATGGGTACAAATAAAATACATTTTACCTTTATAAAGAATTAATTGATAAAATATATCGTAAATAACTAATATGATAAGGAATTAATATCTAAATAATTTGTCTGACAGCTAATATCGTGGGGCGGCTGAGTTTGAATTAGTTTTAGTCATTAAATGTAGGACTATGAGGCAAATATGTTATTGCTCTTGATTTATTTAATTGGTAATTTCTATCAACAATATGAACACCTTAATTTTTGCATTTAATGTGTGACAAAAAGCGGAAATCTTAAAAGAGACAAATTTTTTAATAGAAAATATTCATATTTCGCAAGAAAATAAAGCGCCTTTCTTCTTATTACCGCTTAACTGTAGGCGAAAAGACAAAAAGAATAGAAATACCACCTGTGTCTCTGTTTATAAATAATAAAGGATATGTATACTATTGAAAGCAAATAATAAGTATCAATATTCGTACAAACATATTTCTATCAATAATATTAATAAATTCATTCTAAGCAAATTGGCATACTATTGCCCTTCGCCGTTTCAGTTATATCCAAGGACATAATATTGAGATGGTACCTAAAATTCAACTTGCATCTGATATTGCTTTCTAGTGAAGGCTTGGTCCACAATGTTATCATGATTTAGCTTTCATATAACATGTTCCATGCTAAAAGGCAATATTTATTAATAAAAATTGATCCAACTTGGAAAAGTGAAGTTTCTATGAATAATTAGATAGGCATAGATTCGGATGTTTTCCCCGAACGGTTATCTTTCAAACAAAGAAGCTTAACATCATCTTTATTTATAAAAACATTGATTTAAAGTGTGAAATGTTTATCACTGGTGATAAGTTACAGATATTGAATCGGCGTAGGAAAAAATAAGAATATCTACATACATTTTTATAGACGTTTTTCAAAAAACAACTGCGTTAAGGAGATTTCTCAGATATTTTTTCAACGGGCAGATTTTTTTTTGGAATCTTCAATATTTATTCTATCAATATCAGCTATGTTGATATGTCGCCATGTTCATTTTTAAGATATAGACAGTATTACTATATGTCTAATTTGTATCCAAATATGAGAATCCGTAACTGGAACATACTAGAAATTAAATCCCATGACAAATTAAATCTATTTTAATTTAATTCTAATTTTCTTAATTTTTACTTCTGTACATATTATATTAGCTCTATATGAATGATGCAAAATTATTTCCAAATTTACATGAATTTTATTTAAAATTTTTATTTCAAAAAAAATATTTCGTATTATATACTAAAATGTAACAAAAATCGCACATTTTATCATACTACTTTTTTTTCACTGGACAACTTTTTTCCCCACTGTTTAAGCGGCTTACATCATACACAACAGAACGAAAACATGATAATAATTGGGTATCCATGCTTTTTTTTGAGGCTATTTAGATGAAATACCTGGATTTAGACTGATTTACTCATATATTATTTTTTTTTAACTTCAAGTGACTTTAGCCTTTGTCTACATTTTCTGTAAAGTATTGTTGAGCCAACACTAGAGCTGGTAGATTTCGTTACATAAATTTCCGTAATTTGACCCACCTCAGTTTGTTATAAAAAACGCATTCTTGATAATCTAAATTCATTACCGGTGTTTACGATTATCTTAATAAACTCTCCATTTTCTTACAAAATTTCTATAGGCATGAATTTAAAATTGCTTAAACAAGGATTGTCTTTATCATAAAAAGTTGTTGACATCAAACCTATAACTGTTCATGCGTTTTAGCACGCACTTGTTTACTTTTCTAGCATTTATTACATGTGACAAGATATTTGACATTTTAGTCTAACATTCAGTATTGCAGTTAACATTATTTGTTTTCTATTTATCACAAAGAAAATAGCCAAAATCATAACCCTGACCCTTTTACTATATTGCTAGAAGACATTTGGTTAAAAAAAGTGTTCGGTTGTCAATGTAATAACTTGTGTTTAAATTTTGTTTTGGACTCGGCTTAGTAGCATGATGTATGCATGCTCGCATTAAATGAAAATTCGAAAATATATGAGGTAATGCCTTATATTGCAGACAAAACGTTCCAGACTCCAGACAGAGTCCAATTTCTCTGTAAATTATAAAGCAATTAAAAATCTCGTTTCGAAGTAAATAAGTAAGTAACGACTTTATTTTGTGTGAATGTCATGCTTGCCGAACCAGTTATCAGTATTGTCCACTGTTAGCATACATACGTTAATATATATATACAGTCGTAAGAAAACATATTTGAACAAAACATATAACAAATATATAAATGCATTTACACAATGAAATGGATGAAATGGCATTATAAAAAAATCAGTTCCATTTTTCAAACACATGCTTACAATGTCCAAGAATTACAAGATATTCAATGCTCTGAACTTGATATCTTATTAATATTATATGTTATTTCCCTGGGTGTTTGAAGAACTTCTTAAGAATTTAACTTTGCTTTTGGAACATAGAGCAACTTAAGAGTATGAGGTTGAAAAATATATATTTCTGCATCTATTAAATACGTTTATAATATCGCGCATTTCCATCCATTTTAGGGAATGTAATTTATTGTAGGGTGTTCGTATGATTTTCTAGTATCCAGTATTCGAATTGCTGCTTTTTATGTTCGAAATGTGAACAGGTTGTTAGGAAGTGCATTGTTACTACTTTCCCCCAGATAGGAGGAATATCATAATAATAATCATAATAATAATAATAATAATAATAATAATACCATCCAGCGGATGAGTTGCCACATGACCTGTTATAATTGTGTCTGTGTGACGTTAAACGTAACAAAAACTAAACTAAAAAAAAAAAATAAAGTACAAGAATAGTCTAGGCAGAATAAAAAGTATTGAAGAGAAGCATAATTATCTGAATATAAAGAAGTAATGCTGGAAAATTTTAATTAAACATGCCAAAGTTATTTCAATTTCTATTAATAACACAAAGTACCATTTAGGATTTCCCTACACATTTACAAGTATAATAACATCGTAAATATCATTTCCAGACTAAACTAAAGTTAGAAAAAAAGGTATATTATTTTTTTCAAAATGGGGTATTATTATAACACTGGTACATAGTAAATATTTCATACCATTAATAGGGATAGGAGTAGATCTAAAGTTTCCATTTGTAAATCAACCGAGGTCGACTGCAGGGCCGCACCATCTGAAAAACCAGTTTTACAAATTTAAACAGCTGCAAGTTTAAAAATATATCAACACGTGATTTTGATAAAATTGCTAAAGTGCTAAAGAAAATTTGGAGTTCCTTGACTCAATTAAACGTCAAAGTGTTTTTAATTTTCTAAAATAAATTGTAAAGATATATTGGCTCTTATTGACAGATTACTTGTCTTGAAGGATAAACTTGTCCTTTTTATTTCTATTCTTTATATCACGTCCGTTCCAATAATGTTCAACATTGCACTCGTGAACCTACAGTCTAAAACATTCGAATAGCTGAGCCTTGTAAGTGTGTTTATATTAGGCCTTTGACATTTTAGATCAGTTGGTGTTCAAATAAAATAAAAAATAATATCTGGAAAAAAGAAAGAAAATAATGCTGATTGCTGATATTTTTATAAAGGTTTATTTACATCGAATGAATAACAATTCATAAGTCATTTCATTAGCATAGATGGTAGGGGGTAGGATTCCCGTCGGAAGAAACGGAGTTCGAATCCGGAAGCAGGAAGATTTCTTTCTACGGGTTTCATTGTTCCTATACCTTGTTCGGCCGTTTTTTTTTTGTTGTTTTTTTTTGTTTTGTTTTGTTTTGTATTTTTTTATTTCCTTGAAATTTGAAATCGAACAAAAGAAGAATGTATGAATATCTGAGTTATAGATTGACATACATTAGTGTAAGCCATATAGCATACTTCATGTGTAAGATTTATTGTGTTAAGTATTATGTCATACATATTTGTTGTATTTTATAGATAACTCGAAAATGATGCAGTCAAACGGGATAAACATGGTTTTTTTTACTTTCTGTTCAAAGGTGAAGTTTTTTAGGATAAATGGTGCATAGGCCAAATTGTCGTGATTGCGTGTTAGCCTTTGTCATGCTGGACACGATTTATTCTTATCATTAAATTAGTAAAAGAGACAAGGGAATGGCGTTTGAGATGCTGTGAAAACTGACAACAAATAAAAAGATTGTATTAGGAAATGCAAAGCGATAACCAACAGTCCCTTTGTAATATTATTTTTCTTCGAATTATTTTGATACATTTGATTTAATACGGATATATATCACATATTTAACATATTCGCTCGTCAAAATATCATAACTGGTTATAACTCAGTAATCTAATGTGAATACTCTTCTTCTATCTTATACCGACGAGCCGTGCCATGTGAAAACCAACATAGTGGGTTTGCGACCAGCATAGATCCAGACCAGCCTGCGCATCCGCGCAGCCTGGTCAGGATCCATGCTGTTCGCTAACAGTTTCTCTAATTGCAATAGACTTTGAAAACGAACAGCATGGATCCTGACCAGACTGCGCGGATGCGCAGGCTGGTCTGGATCCATGCTGGTCGCAATCTGACTAAAGTACATATCCTATTACGCTACGCATAGGATCTGAGAACGACCTATTCATTGCCTCGTTCTGACGATCCTTTCGCTAGCCAATCAGAGCCTAACTTACAACATCTTGCAAATCTACCTGTAGCCTTGACTTTTGATATTTACAACTCTTATGTCATAATGTATCAGATAGCCGGTTAGCTCAGTCGGTAGGCCACTTGCTTTGTAAATGAGGGGTCCCGGGTTCGAGCCCTGGAATGACTGCACATTTTTCTTACTCTTTGACATTCGAACAAGTCGTCTGATTGGATAAAATAAAAATAGCAATACTGGAAATCCAAAATATACAGAAGACGAATGTGAATGGGTCGTTCTCAGATCTTCGTTTAGAAGATCAAGTACTTTAGTCAGATTGTGCTGGTCGCAAACCCACTATGTTGGTTTTCTCATGGCGCGGCTCATATATTCATTCCAATAAGCTATATATCAGATTCGATTTACATTGAGTTGAAGAATATCAGAATAATAATTTCATATCACTTAAGTCTCCACATTTTCATTCATATAATTTTGTTAAGCAGCATTACTGTCTTCTAAGTAAATTACATGCAAGAAAATGATTTAATTCACCACATGAAAGAATTTGTTGTCTGAAGATAATTATTTGTGGCATATTCTTTGTGTAGAAGACCGCCATGAAAGCCTGAAATATATTAATTTATTTTCACGTATAGAAAACTAAATAAATATGAAACAAATTAATAGAAACATGCGGCTTTGCATTATCATGTCTGTGATGATTAATAACAAAACATGTTGTTTTTTTGTTAAAACTGATACCACTATACAGTGGAAGTCCGCTATTCATATGTAAATATGACTGTTTGAAAAAGTGTCTCATGGTAAATTTCCACTGTTCTCCTAAAATGAAGTTTTGGATTTCACATAGGTAGTAATAATAAGCAGTCTGAATCTGACTAAACCAAATCATTCCTGCTATTATTTCACTTGTTTGCATTATAGGCGTCAAAACGGCTAAAACAGATGTATAACAATAAGCCAAGTAACGGTAAATTGAATTTTCCGTATGTCTCGAAGTAACGGTAAATTGAATTTTCCGTATGTCTCGAAGTAACCGGTAAATTGCATTTTCCGTGTGTCTCGAAGTAACGGTAAATTGAATTTCCTGTGTATCTCAGTCTTAATTAAAGTTTCAGGTTTAGTGCTAATAAACTTGCTATAACTCTTCAGTGTTGGTTTTACTTCTGACACCCCAACGCAGAGCTCCTCATGTGTGTTCGTTTCTGTTTATTATATATTTGTTTTGTATACAGTCTGTACGTACGTGTTTTATTACTATTTATACTAAGGTATACAAAATCATTTTATCATTTGATATTTTATCAATAAAAGTAGGGCATGGAGATGCTATTTTGATGTCTGTTGTCCTCTAGCTGTTTTGTCTACATGTGGTTCTGGGGCGATCTGTATATGAAAAGAATTGGAACCACTGCCTTACCCTTGCATGATCGTAAGAGGCGACTAATAGGGTCTTAACACTTGGTTTTGCAGTAACTCTGTGGTTCCAGCAGGTATGCAAATTTTGATTCCATACCTCATGTTTTTATTTCGATGTTAATGAGATGTGGAACCAACATTTGTGGTCCTGATTGGCGTCATATAACCTATACTGTGTTGGTGCGCCGTAAAACCCAAATAAATAAATAAACAAAGTGTCCACACTATGTATGTTCACGTAGATAATTTTGGCATATTCATTATTCTAACACGATCAGCAAATAGCCTATATACACATAGGAGAAAATCAATCAACGGTTATTTTGCGATAACCCATATGTGTGCAAAGTATAGAATGACCCAGGTGCGTAGCACGAAGTGTAGTTCATGTCGTAAAAAGTAGTTACCAGTTGATACTAGTATGTAGTTAGAATAGAAATAACGGGTTCCCAAGTGTGATTTATCGCAGAATAACCAGAGTTTTTCGTTCTTATGCGAAACAATATATCACTCAGACCTACGACCTTCGTGTTGTATTCTTGCGCAAAAAAAAAAAACTCAAAACACGGGTTATTCTACGATAAACCACGCTTAGGAACTTATTTCTTAAATATTCGTGTGTTTTTTTTTTTATATTTGGATGATATCCAGACAAAAACTTACCTGATTTTGATTTCGGGTCTCATAATTCAACATTCAATTGGCCTACGATTTATAAGCAATGTCTGAAAAACCGTCATAGCTAGTAGTGCTCCACGATGAATAAAAATGACATAAAACTAGTGAAACAAAACAATGTATACAATTTTGTTTCAGCTTAAGTTCCGAACGCGCCGACCATCATTTTTGTTTATTTCTAATATTTATATTCTCGTGTTTGATATGAACCAGCGTTTGCCTTAATATATGCTCCATAGCAGACAATGTTAGCATTATTTATATATTTAAACTATGTTTTTTTTTTCGGAGTCACATATTGCAAACGACACTTTGTACAGCAAACATGAATATTTCGTAGACAATTAAGTTCGCGCCAAAGGTTAATTTCTTCTTAATAACGCGTTGCCTTCTATCTAATGAAAGATGTAGTAATAAAATCACATGCGTTTCTCTACATCGACAAAAGATATGCAAAATTTCATAAATGGTAAAAAAATGACGTAGCATTTAACGGACTAGAATAGGTCAAAATACAACACTAAATAACGGTCAATTTTGGTGAGTGGATTTTACAGTCAGCAATTACTGGCTACTTATACGGAGCCTGTAACTCCCAGATAGACAATATATAGTTATCGAAGTAGACTTAATTATAATGATATTGACGATAATTGGGAAAAAAAATGAATATTAATAGTATTTCCTCGTATAATATGTACCAAACAATAACTGAACCAACCCATTTTACCGAATATTCAAGCTCTTTATTTGACTTCTGCATTGTTAAAACATTAGCAGTTAAATATGTAGTTTTGTAGCTGACCCGTTTAAACCTGATTTTAGTAAGATTTCATTACCCAGCCGTTCTTGTTCCTTTAATACATACGCGCACGCAACTTGTTAGAGAATCAATTTTTCCTTCCGTCATCCGCGATTGGAAAGCGCTACCCGAGCATCTCATTTTTTCTCTCCATTTATTCTGAATGATTTCAAGCGTAAACTTGATACGAACTGCCATAGAGTATATGGCAAATCCTTAATGGCCGTCTTTGTCTAGAATGCAGCTCCTTGAAATATGATCTGTTCAGATAGCCCGCATTGCGTATGTGGAGAGATTGAAACAGTGAACCATTTTCTACTAGCATGTCTTCTTTATAACGCACATAAACAAACATTCTTTTCAAATTCACCGTGCCCCACAACCTTTCAAAATTTCATTCATGGTTCCAAAAACTTAAGCCAATCTGAAAAACAATGCCGTGTTTTGGCGCGTCCAATCACATCGTTGTCATACCACATTTCACGACATGATTGCTTATTGTAATTTTAGGATTGTCGAATCGGCCTTAGGATGATTGTTGATTGCAACAAATTTCATTTCCTTTGTTCTCTTTGTTCATTTCTTTTCTTTTACCTTTATTACTTCGAAAATCTCATATTATGGTACCTTATAAATACATACACATATTACGTCAATTTCAGATCAACGCCATTCAGCTTTACAATCTCAAGGAAACAAATTCATATTAGTCTTTTTCGAAGACTTGTTTTCAAATCATATGCTCATATGAAGTTCATTTGTATGTATGTATGCATGTATGTATGTAGTATGTATGAATGTATGTATGTATTGAATTTAAAATAAATACTGTTTAAACCAAATGAAATATTGATTGAAATTCATAAACATCATTAAAATTGTTCTTAGCATATTGTTCTAAAAGTCTGTAAAAGGATCCTTTCAAAACTGTACATCAGAATTTAATTTGTTTTGGAAAATATTAAACGTTGTTAGAAGATTTATTAAGTTTATATTATATTATTTCAAAGATTGTAACAACGTTGTGCTCACCTTTTGCTCACACTGAGTTTTTATTTCAATATTATGATAATAATGAATTGTAAGCTGAATGCATGAGATGCTAAAAAATCCAATGCCGTGTCAAAAAGAGATAATGTTTTCATAAGTGAAAACTATGGGTGGAAAACGTACTTTTGACATCATTAAACTTTTTTTTAATTTGATAAAACTTTGTCCGAAATTGTGAAAATAATTATTTTTTGAAGATTTTTGCAATTTAGGCAGGATTTTTTTTAGAAATGGTCATCACAGAAAACTTCAAATATTACAAAAACTATTTTTTACTAGCTACATGATAAATGTCTTAATATAAGAATAAATCATGTAAATTTATTATCATAACTGTGTAAAAAAGACATTATTTTTACCTGAACTTAGCAAAAATAGCTATTTTTTGTTGCAAAATGTTGTATGCTTATATAGACAGCATGTTTCTTGTTTATGTATTTTGTATTTTGGCAAAAGTATAGATTATGGGAAATAATATTTGGATTTGGGTGACAGTTCTCTAAAATGGCCGACAAGTCTGTCGTCTTGGATATTACAGTAACTTCCTTTTGTTTTCATTTTCTGAAAAATAGAACCTATTAATATTTGTACCAAGTTTCATGTTTTTCTCACAAATGGATCACTTTTATGCAACTCAGTCACCATATGACAACACTATAATATCCTCTTTGTCTTGTAGGCGCCTCCGTGGCCGAGTGGTTATGGTCACTTCCTTCGAATCATTTGCCCCTCATCGATGTGGGTTCGAACCTCGCTTGGGAAGCTATCCAGCTGGCTTACGGAAGGTCGGTTGTTCTACCCAGGTGCCCGCTCGTGATGAAATACTGCATGAAAGGGGCACCTGGGGTCTTCCTGCACCACTAAAAGCTGAAAAGTCGCCATATAACCTATATTTGTGTCGACATGACGTTGAACCCAACAAAATGAATCTATGAATTGTGCTAAATAACTTCATTCTTATAATTCAGCCTTTCATTTCAAGTGCAGATTCCCATTTAATTGTAAAAACAATTCAAACTACTTATTGCTTGTAGTTAAATCTTAACGCATCCAAAGTTATTTTGATTTATATTGGTTAGACATTTAACGAAATCTCCAGAAATATCAACACGCATACATAAACTCCTCAAAATGGCAAAATATGTTTCCTCTCTCACAGTGGTTAGTATATTATTTGAGTTATGTTGGGCTGCAGTTCGCAGTTCGCGAATCGAATTGCGAACTGCAAACTGGTCTGAAGTTCTCGATTCAAATTTCAAAGTGCAGTCTGATCAGCACTGCCCTTCGAACTACGGACTAGAATGCATTTCACTATTCGAAGGTCATAGCTTTGGAATCAAATTGCAAACTGCAGAACAATTTAACTCAAAGTTGCATTGCTCAGAGCGGACGCAGTGCTTCAGCGGTATCACTGTTGGACTGTGGAACCGGGGTCAGTCCGTCCACCCTCTCATCTATCTAAACTATCTGATGATTAATAATATCGGGATACGGGTCCTGTAATCTTCTCCTGCTTGGTAGACAGGACAGTAAAGCTCGATTATGCGCTAAACATCCTTTCCTGCTTGGCAGACAGGAATGGTACAGCTCGATGATGCGGTGATAATCTTTTCCTGCTTTGTAGACTGAAGTAGCTGGGTTCATTCACGCGATGATAATCCTTTCCTACTTGGTAGATAGGAGTAGTAGTGCTCGATAATGCGTTGATAATCTTTTCCTGCTTGGTAGATAGTAGTAGTGGTTGATCATGGGCTTAATGTTTTCTTTTATTTATTATGCTACTTCGAGCACTTTTAAAAATACAGTGTCTATAAAGTTTAAACTTATTATTCGGAAGCATCTCCGTTTAAAAAGCCTGGTTTTATATTCAGGTATCAGCAGTGCTAGTTTATGCGTTGATAATCTTTTCCTGCTTGATAGACAGGTGTAGTAGTGCTCTTGCATGCGCTAATAATCTTCTTCTGCTTCGAAGACAGAAGAAGCACTGTTCGAGTATGCGGTGCTATTTTTTTCCTGCTTGGTAGACATGAATAGTACGTGCTAATTTATGCGCTGATAACCTTTTACCTGCTTCGTAGACAGGAGGAGTAGCACAGCTAGATTATGCGGTGATATGTTTTTCCTGCAGCGCTCGATTATGCGGTGATCTTATAATGCGGTAATCTTGTCCTGCTTGGTAGACAGGAAAAACAATACTAGAGTATGCGGTGATAATCTTTTCCTTCATGGTAGACAGGAATATTAGTGCTTGATCATTTATTTATTATGCTACTTCGAGCACTTTCAAAAATACAGTGTATAAAGTTTAAACTTTTTATTCGGAAGCATCTCCGTTTAAAAAACCTAGGTTTACATCCAAGTACGTTATTGTTGAAACAAATATTTTCGTATCCATGTCGTTTGTGTATGCAATTGGGAATTCGCAATGCTGAAGTTCACATTCCTATGGTTTTAGTTTCACTAATCTATTTGATGCTCAGTTTACCGTTATCATATTTCACAAATAAGACGAAATGTCTTGATATTGTATGAACTTTACCATACTGTCCTAATATTTTAGAAGTGAGCTTCATCACCTCTTACAAACACATGTCAGCAAAATATACATCCACACACTTTTGACACTTTTTCTGCTCGCCAGAGCCTCGTTACCGCCAAAAGAGTTACCCTCGAACAGGATATTCCCATCTGCATCTTCAGCTAGTGACAGGGCATTATATTCTGTTGCATCTCCCGTTGATGCAAAATCATTAACATATTCCCTGAGATATTAGGGGATGAAAATCCCCGAGACGGTAACGTCCGTATATAGTTATTCGTCTTTGTTGTCTGCATATACTGAGGCAAATTTTTCGATGTTTTCCGGTTCCGGTTTATGTACACACCGCAGACTGGTTGTCTGCATGAACATCCGAGCACCCCGAATCAGTCACAGAAATTCGTAATCCGCGCCAATATGATTCTTTTACTTCTTTTTCGTAATGAAAACTGTACATGCAACTGAAAAACACTTTTTAAAACAGGCCGTCAAGTTTCTGCGTGGAGTGCAAACAACCAAAGGAAAATCCTAAAGCCAGTGCGAGAACGCCACCGTCACGGCTTCCCGTAAATTTTGCCAAGTATGATACTCGCTGTAAGAGGTATGATGACACTAAATGTAAACTTCACTGTTTATAGAGAAGTTTCACTTTCTTTTGAGTGTTGAATATTATTTTGTAAGTGGATATATAAAAGATAAATCCCAATGCTAGGCGGTGCCTTAATTCATATTACCTTTAATTTGGTATAAAATAAGTGTTCTAATGATCATTCAACAAATTAAAGGGCAAGCAAAGCTTGACAATAAGCAAATTTTACATGAAAGCCATCCTTTAAACCTTTCATAATGCTGAAGGAATTTTTAAAATCGGACCACTACTGAAAAAGATATAGCAGTTTGAAATTTTAAAACATGGCTGATCATGGAGGCGGCCATTTTAGTGTGTTTATAACGTCATTTACACACTGCTGAATTCTTTATTTAGCAAATAACCTTTTAAATATATTAATTTCATGTTTCTTAAGTGTAAGATGTAAAACATGGTAATTTCTTTCATTATTGCTGGAAAAAGTAGATATTTTTTTTTGACAGAAATAAGTAAATACAGTTCAAATATGTATTTTGAAATTTAATAAATCCGCAATTTTGTTTTGTGTTGCCATGGAAATAAAATGACCGCAATTTTGATAAAATATAAAAATGCTCATAACTTTCTCATTCTTAAACCGATTTTGAAAATTCTTTCACTTCTTTAAATGATTTAAGTAATTCTAGCAGAGGATTTAACATGTGAACAGCATTGCCATTCCCTTTTTAGCTCACCGTAGCAATGCTCAGATGAGTTTTTGTATTTCTGAATCTTCCATGGCAACATTTTCCAATTACAGTTAACTTTATTAAGATGTTTTATTGGAATCCTTCAAACCATGGCCCAGATATAACTTCAAACGGGCAGAAAATGGAATTAAAACACTAATGTATTTATGTAATATGTAATATATAATTATATAAAGTACAAGGGGCAATAAATTTTATTTTCTTCAAGTAATCTGCCTGAAATTTGCGATTCAGAGCAGCAAATATTTCTACTACTATTGGTCCGAGAGCTCACCGACTTTTATTGCAACGATTGTTTATTTATTTATTTATTTGGGTTTTACGGCGCACCAACACAGTATAGGTTATATGTCGCCAAACAGGACTACAAATTTTGGGTCCACATCTCATTTACATCGAAATAAAAACATGAGGTATGGAATCAAGATTTGTATACCTGCTGGAATCACAGAGTTACTGCCAAACCAAGTGTTAAGACCCTATTAGTCGCCTCTTACGATCATGCAAGGGTAAGACAGTGGTTCCAATTATTTTCATACACAGATCGTCCCAGAACCACATGGGGCTTGCAACGATTGAGGCCAAAAGAAGTTTATACTTTTGTTTGAAACAATATGTCATATTATCCATGAAAACCCATTTCTTAAGAGTCAAAGCCGTGCCTATCTATATTTTGTTCACTTATGTTTGTGATAGGGGAGATAAAATTCACTTGTAAAAAATATTACGGGGTAGAGTAAAGTTTACGTCTACCAGTTTTTTCACTGTTTAATTACAGTAACTATCTGATTGTCAATAAATGTATATATGTCAAACAATGACAGCAATAAGAAATTCATCAAAAAGGAATGAAGGGCAAACTGGATATTCAAGGTCAAATTTATGTAAAAATCACAAAAATTGCCATTTTTGAAATTTATTTTTATTCTTAAAAAATAGTTTGTTATCATAAGTGACTCGTCTTTATTTATGTAATGTGTATATATCAGCCAAAATCAGAAATACAAATATTATTCAAAGAAAGTCAGGGTCAACCCTAATAATTGAAGGTCAACGTTCATTTTCATGCAAAAATGTGAAAAATGTTACCTTTATATTTTCTAATCTGCTTAAAATACCTTCACATTATTAGTCGCTGAAGTTAATTCGTTTTAATGTTTGCATGTCAGGCAAAGTTAGTGCAGGTGTAACCCCAAAACTGCCCAGGGTAAAGCTAATAGCAACGGACAAAGGTCAAATTTGTGTGAAAAATCGCATGAATAGCTTCCTGAGTGAAATATAACAGATACCTTTTTTCCTTATAAGAAACTGCTCGTGATTTATTTTAATGTATGTATGTCCCACAATGTCAGTTATAAAATATAGTCTGGAATGAGTCAAGTTCGAATGTGATATTAAGGATCAAAGGTCATTTTCAAGTAAAATAATGAAAAAAAATGCTCTTTAACTTTTCTCTTTGTTGATAATAATGTGTCGATATTAGTCAATGATATCAGTTCATTTTAATGTATAAATGTTAGGCAATGTCTGGTATGCACATATAATTTCAAAACATTCAAGGTCAACCATAATATCAAAGGTCAGAAGTCAAAAAAGTGAGTAAAATGTTGCAATAATATTACCTATTTGTAATAATTTTTATTGTTTAAAAGTATTTGTTTTGTCATTTTAGTAGCTGATCGTTGTTCATTTTACTGTATATATGTCAGCCGATGTCATGGAAGAGAAAATAAGTCAAGGTCAAACCTGGCTTTGGAGGTCAGGGGTCATTTTTGTATAAAAATCACAAAATGTAGCATTCTTACTCATTACTTTGTTCAAAAATAGCTTGTTGTTATAATTCACTGTTACCAATTTACTTTAATGTATACATGTCAGTCAAGGTCAGCAACGTAGGTGTTATCCCGAAAGGTCAAAGGCAAACCTATTATCAAAGGTCAAATTTATGTACAATTCGCTAAAAAAGCATTTTTGCAATGATTTTCTTTATTGTTTTATGGTAATTTTGTCACTACTTGTAAAACTGATCATTATTCATTTTAAAGTATCTATAACAGACAATATCACTGTTGAAATAATATGACAAAATAGTCAAGGTCAAACTTGACATTAAAGGTCAAAGGTCATTTTCATGTAAAAATTCAAAATACAGCGTAGATCTATTTAAATTTTTCTTCGTTAAAAATTATCTTGTCATTTTTTTTCATTGAAAATAATTCTTTCTTATGTATATTTGTAAGGCAATGTCAGCAATGCAGATCTAATATCAAAATCTGTGATTGTTAAAGCTTATATCAAAGGTAAAGGGTCAAATCTGTGTCAACAATGAAGATATTATCAGACATGTGTCAAGATCAGCCCTGATGTTAAAGGTTAAAATACATTTTCGGGTATTTTTTTTCTTTGTTCAAAAATATCTTGTCGTTATAACTTGATGTTAATTCATTTTAACGTTAACCTTTACTAACTCACTTACTGCGTTCCATCTTTTTATGGCCGTTTTATATCTTAAGATTAGATGCGGCAATGAACTGCACCGTACTCTTCTCCCCACAGCTTGGTCTCAAATGAGATGTCTGTGGGCCAAATTTTCTGGTGTGCTTCTTCCTGATATAAAAATAGCTCTGCAGGATGTGGAATGGTGTGTGTTCCTCTGATCCGCACTGACATTTAGCTGTCTCTGCAACACCCAGAATCTTCATATGTTTTCTCAGGCCACAGTGTCCAGTGCGCTGACGGAGGATAGTTGTTTGGCTGTGCCTGATTAGCTTGTGTAGACTGTCATGATCGGGCAGGTAGTCTCCGTTCATGTTCTTTCAGTCTGACGCAAAGCTGTTCTTCAGCAGAGTCTGAGATTCTCTGTATGAAGTTGGAAGATGGGGTTGTATTTGCTTGGTTGCTTCCTTTGCAAGTTTGTCCACAGCTTCATTTCCGCCTATACCCTCATTTCCAGCAGCTGTCTCGTTAAGATATCTGATTGACCTGTTGAGAGAGCCTGTAGAGCAGACTTGGAGTCTGTTAGGAAAACAATATTTTGTCCCTTTTCTCCTCGCTCATACAGTTGGAGTGTCGCGGATGCGAGAGCATGCATCTCGGCTCTTAAGTTGGGGCATCTCTTGCCGACTGGATGAGTGTGAGAGTAGAGCTGTCTGGAAATTTGATGTAGGCACCACTCCCAGCATTCTGAACTGCTTTTTCCACTGATCCATCAGTATATGCTTGGATCCAAGAATGTTCTGAAAAGTGGTCATTGACCATTTCTAGCGTAAAAGATTGTTGGTGAGCCTGATGTTGTTTTCCCTTTTCATCTACTCCTGGCACCTCCAATCTTGGGAGCACATTGTCTAGGAACCCATTCATCGGGCACAAGAGGCGGCTCTGCCTCTGTGTCCAGTGCTGCTGCTCTCCCTTTCTGCAGTTCTTTGACGATATGGTTGAGACTCAGTCGTTTCAGTCTGTTTCTGGCTCTGCTCTCGAGTTTTGAGTGGAGTGGGTGTAATGGTAGTCTCTTTGCCTTCTCTGCCTGCACATGGGCTTTGCACTCTCGTCTTGTCTCTAATGGCTCAAGGTGGGCTGTCTTTTCCATTTCTTTTATTGGAGTTGTTTTCATTGCTCCGAGAATTATCCTCCGGCCAGAATTTTGAACCTCGTCCAGTTTATCTTTACTGGTTTTGGAAGCAGTCACCCACGAGGTGGATGCGTACTCTGCTATGGGCCGAACGGTGCCTGTGTAAACTTGCCGTTGGGTGTTTTCATTTGCTCTCTAACTTGTTCAAGCCAGTTTTTTTCATAATGGCGAGTTTCTTGAAGACCCTCTCTTTTGACCTTTAAAGTTAGGTTTGACCTTGACTAATTTTTCATAATTAAGGAAGAAAGATATCATCTGTTAAGGTGGTATCACATTTTGAATTTCCGGTGAATAACAAAAAAAAAAAAACCCAAAGAATATTCAGTTCTTTCCAAAAAACCGTTATGTTAGTATTCAACCAAATAGTTTCCTTTGTCTACCAAAAAGGAACAATTCTTATATCTTATATTGAGGTTTGGTACCTTTATAACAGACAATAAACTACAACAATAGAAATTCTTACGTGACTTCGGTGAGCTCAACAAAGCAATTTCAAGCACAAATATTAATGTGGAATGTAAAGTAAGTTACACACTACAATATCCTACCAAGATACTTACAAAAACAATGCATTTGCAGAATGGAGAGATAAAAATAATTTTGACAGTTCGTGAAAACTAATGACAAATTTTGACAGGTATATGATGACTCATGACCTAATTAATTTTTTTCCCGTTATTTCTAACTTCCAGTTTGATTTTCTTAAAAATGGGTCTTCGATATTGTAGCTTACAACTCGTGAATTAACACAATATAAGAATATATTGTTACTTTACTGTCGTTTTGTCTATCCAAGTCACGTACGAATTCCTATTGTTTCAGTCATTTGTCACTACTTAGAGCAACTCACAGTGTTGCAATCATAAAAAACACACCCCTTATTTTCACATAGATATTGAGGTTTTATCTAATGAGCACATGTATTAGAAACACAATTTTAATACATATTGTGTATTGCAATAATGCTAAACTATCTCAGCCGTGACGTGTCCTTAAATATACTTTAAAATGAATAATGCTCAGATACTAGTTTTGAAAAATACCCTAAAACAATAAAGAAAAAGAGGGCCATGAAGGCCCTGTATCGCTCACCTGACCTATTGACCTAAAGATCATCAAGATCAACATTCTGACCAAGTTTCATTAAGTTATGGTCATAAATGTAGCCTCTAAAGTGTTAACTAGCTGTTCCTTTGATTTGACCCGGTGACGTAGTTTTTGACCCCACACGACCCAGATTCAAACTCGACCTAAAGATCATCAAGATTAACATTCTGATTAAGTTTCATGAAGATACAGTCATAAATGTGGCCTCTAGAGTGTTAACAAGCTTTTCCTTTGATTTGACCTAGTGACCTAGTTTTTGACCCCCACCTGACCCAGATTTGAAAGTTGACCTATAGATCATCAAGATTAACATTCTGACCAAGTTTCATTAACATATGGTCATAAATGTGGCCACTACAGTGTTAACAAGCTTATCCTTTGATTTGACCTGGTGACCTAGTTTTTGACCCCAGATGACCCAATATCAAAAGGGTAACATTCTGATCAAGATTCATTAAGACTGGGCCAAAATTGTGACCTCTAAAGTGTTAACAAGCTTTTCCTTTGATTTACCCTGGTGACCTAGTTTTGACCCCACCGACCCAGATTTGAACTTGACCTATAAATCATCAAGACTAACATTCTGACCAAGTTTCATTAAGATTGGGCCAAAATTGTGATCTCTAGAGTGTTAACAAGCTTTTCCCTTGATTTAACCTGGTAACCTAGTTTTTGATCCCACCTGACCCAGATTTGAAGAATCTGAAATATGGATCATCAAGATTACCATTCTGACCAAGTTTCATTTAGATTTGGTCTTAAATGTGGCCTCTAGAGTGTTAACTAGCTTTTCCTTTGATTTGACCTGGTGACCTAGTTTTTGACCCTACATGACCCAGATTCAAACTGGACCTTTCGATCATCAAGATTATCAAGTTTCATGAAGATATTGTCAGAAAGGTGACCTCTACAGTGTTAACAAGCTTTTCCTTTGATTTGACCTGGTGACCTAGTTTTTGACCCCAGATGACCCAATATCAAATTCATCCAAGATTTTATTAAGGGTAACATTCTGACCAAGTTTCATTAAGATTGGGGCAAAATTGTGACCTCTAGAGTGTTAACAAGCTTTTCCTTTGATTTAACCTGGTGACCTAGTTTTTGACCCCAGATAACCCAATATCGAAGTCGTCCAATATTTTATTGAAGGTAACATTCTGACCAAGTTTCATTAAGATTGGGCCAAAATTGTTACCTCTAGAGTGTTAACAAGCTTTTCCTTTGATCTGACCTAGTTTTTGACCCCAGATGACCCAATATCGAACTCGTCCAAGATTTTATTAAAGGTAACATTCTGACCAAGTTTCATTAAGATTAGGTCAAAATTGTGACCTCTAGAGTGTTAACAGTCGATTGTTGATGACGGACGGACGACGGACACAGGGCAATCACAAAAGCTCACCTTGAGCACTTCGTGCTCAGGTGAGCTAAAAATCATTGCAAAGATGCTATTTTTGCGACTTTTCACACAAACTTGACCCTTGACCTTTGATAATAGGTTTAGCTTTGACTTATTGGGGCTTATTGGGATAAAACCTACATTGCTGACCTTGCTTGACATGTATACATTAAAATAAATTGCTAACAGTGAATTATAACACCAAGCTATTTTTGAACATAGTGATGAGTAAGTATGCTACATTTTGATCTTTTACACAAAAATGACCCCTGACCTTTAATACCAGGTCTGACCTTTACTTATTTTCTCTTCTATGACATCGTCTAACATATTATACAGTGAGTTGGGTTTTACGGCGAATCGACACAAAATGGTCATATATCGCCGTGTTATATATACAGTAAAATGAACAACGATCAGTTACTAAAATGACGAAATAAATACTTTTAAACAATAAAAATATTTCAAATAGGTAATATTATTGCAACATCTTACTCACTTTTTGACCTTTGACCTTTGATATTATGGCTGACCGTGAATGTTTTGAAATTATATGTGCATACCAGACATCGCCTAACATTTATACATTAAAATGAACTGATATCATTGACTAATATCGACAAGATATTATTAACAAAGAGAAAAATCAAAGAGCTATTTTTTTTTTTTACTTGAAAATGACCTTTGACCCTTAATATCACATTTGAACGTGTCTGAATTCAGACGATATTTTTATTACTGACATTGTGAGACATATATACATTAAAATAAATCAAGAGCGATTACTAATAATGATTAAAAAATATATGTTATATTTCAAACAGGAAGCTAATCATGCGATTTTTCCACGCAAATTTGACCTTTGATATTAGCTTTACCCATGGCAGTTTTGGGGTTACATCTGCACTGCTGACTTTGCCTGACATACAAACATTAAAACGAATTTACTTCAGTGACTAATAATGTGAAGACATATTAAGCAGATTAGAAAAAGTAAAGGTAACATTTTTGCATGAAAATGAACTTAGACCTTCAATTATCAGGGTTGACCATGACTTTTTGCAATAAGATTTGCATTTCTGACTTTGACTGATATATGCATATTACACATAAAAACCAGTGACTTGAGATGAAAAACTATTTTTAAGAATAAAAATAAATTTCAAGTACGTCAATTTTTGTAATTTTTACATGCATTTGACCTTTGACCTTGAATATCCAGTTTGTCCTTCATTCCTTTTTGATGAATTTCTTATTGCTGTCATTGTTTGACATATATACATTTATTGACAATCAGATAGTTACTGTAATCAAACAGTGAAAAAACTGGTCGACGTAAACTTTACCCTACAACCTAATATTTTTACAAGTGAGTTTTACCTCCCCTATCACAAACATAAGTGAACAAAATATAGATAGGCACGGCTTTGACACTTAAGAAATGGGTTTTCATGGAGGATATGAAATATTGTTTCCAAAAATGTATAAACTTCTTTTGGCCTCAATTGCTGCAATAAAAGTCCGCGAGCTCTCAGACCATATGTATTATTGAAATTCATACAACCATGTCTGAGATATGACTACGAACAATGGACTATTTGTGTACTGTAAGTACAAAAGGCCATAAATTTTGTCTTCCTCAAGCAATCCAACTAAAACTTGCAGGGCCTCATTCCATTTCTTTATAGCTGTTAACTTTTCTACCATGTTTTATTGAACTAATTCCGAGATATGACACCAGACAGACAAACAAGAGGGCCAAGATGGCCCTAGGTCGCTCACCTAAGAAACACACCATAACAGTGTAAAACATGTCTGACCTAGTGATTTCATGGAAACAAATATTCTGACCAATTTTCAATAAGATTGGACCAAAAAATTGGTCTCTTGCGATAAAACAAGCATTTTCTTAGATATGACCTAGTTTTTGACCCTAGATGACCCATGTTCAAACTCGACCTAGATTTTATCAAGGCAATCATTCTGACCAAAATTCATGAAGATCAATTGAAAAATACAGCCTCTATCACATACACAAGTTTTTTCTTTGATCTGACCAAGTGACCTAGTTTTTGACCTCAGATGACCCATATTCAAATTCGACCTACATTTCATCAAGGCAATCATTCTGACCAAAATTCATGAAGATCAATTGAAAAATACAGTCTCTATCGCATACACAAGATTTTTCTTTAATTTGACCTAGTGACCTAGTTTTTGACCTCAGATAACCCATATTCAAACTCGACCTAGATTTCATCAAGGCAATCACTCTGACCAGATTTCATGAAGATCAATTGAAAAATACATCCTATATTGCATACACAATGTTTTTCTTCGATTTGACCTAGTGACCTAGTTTTTGACCTGAGATGACCCATTTTCGAACTCGGCCTAGATTTCATCAAGGCAATCATTCTGACCAATATTCATGAAGATCAATTGAAAAATACAGCCTCTAGCGCATACACAAGGTTTTTCTTTGATTTGACCTAGTGACCTAGTTTTTAACCCGAGATGACCCATTTTCGAAATCGGCCTAGATTTCATCAAGGTTATCATTCTGACCAAAATTCATTAAGAATAACTGAAAAATACAGCCTCTAGCGCATACACAAGGTTTTTCTTTGATTTGACCTAGTGACCTAGTTTTTGACCCGAGATGACCCATTTTCGAACTCGGCTTAGATTTCATCAAGGTTATCATTCTGACCAATATTCATGAAGATTAACTGAAAAATACAGCCTCTATCGCATACACAAGGTTTTTCTTTGATTTGTCCTAGTGACCTAGTTTTTGACCCGAAATGACCCATTTTCGAACTCGGCCTAGATTTCATCAAGGCAATCATTCTGACCAATATTCATGAAGATCAATTGAAAAATACAGCCTCTATCGCATACACAAGGTTTTTCTTTGATTTGACCTAGTGACCTAGTTTTTGACCCGAGATGACCCATTTCGAACTCGGCCTAGATTTCATCAAGGTTATCATTCTGACCAATATTCATGAAGATTAATTGAAAAATACAGCCTCTATCGCATACACAAGGTTTTTCTTTGATTTGACCTAGTGACCTAGTTTTTGACCCGAGATGACCCATTTTCGAACTCGGCCTAGATTTCATCAAGGTTATCATTCTGACCAAAATTCATGAAGATTAATTGAAAAATACAGCCTCTATCGCATACACAAGCTAAATGTTGACAGACGACAGACGACGGACGACAGACGCCGGACATCGAGCGATCAGAAAAACTCACCTGAGCATTGCTCAGGTGAGCTAAAAATTGAATGAAAACACTATATAATGCATTATATATACATGTATAATTGCAAAGGACCATATATCTTGTCTTCCTCAACTAACCTAAATGAAACATGCAGGGCGGCATTGCTCCATAGCAGTTATTATTTCTACCATGTTTTATTTATGTCCGAGAATTGACTCCGAATGAACAGGAAATGGAATAAAACATTATATTTTTATATGTACAAAGGCCCATAAATCTTCTCATGCAATCTGACCCAAACTTGCAGGGTGGAATTTCCCCAGAGCATTTAACATTTCTACCTGGTTTTATTAAAATACTCCATACCATGATCGCTCAAGCTGTTCACGAACTGAAGTTATTTAAAGGTTTTTGTATATTTAAATCTTATGGCCCCTAGAAGGGGTCAAGTGGCACCATTTGACCAAACTTGAGAGAGGACCTTGACAGGATGTTACAGACCAAGCAGTACTGTAGTTTCAAGGAGAAGATGTTTTAAATTACGTAAAATTGAGAAGAAACAACAATGGACAAGGGAGCCAGACCATCCGCCTATAATAATAGCTCATTCTGACCCCTTCAGGTTGGTGGGCTAAAATAAACAAGAGGACCATGATGGTCCTGAATCGCTCACCTCTTCCCACATGACCAAGTTGATAAACATTCAGACCAACTTTCATACAGATCCCATGAAAAATATGGCCTCTAGAGAGGTCACGTTTTTTCATTATTTGACCTACTGACCTACTTTTTGAAGGCACGTGACCCACTTTCGAACTTGACCTAGATATCATCAAGATGAACATTCTGACCAATTTTCATGAAGATCTCTTCACAAATACGGCCTCTAGAGATGTCACAAGGTTTTTCTATTTTTAGACCTACTGACCTAGTTTTTGATGGCACATGACCCTGTTTCGAACTTGACCTAGATATCATCAAGATGAACAATCAGACCAACTTTCATACAGATCCCATAAAAAATATGGCCTCTAGAGAGGTCACAAGGTTTTTCTATTATTTGACCTACTGACCTAGTTTTTGACGGCACGTGACCCACTTTCGAACTTGACCTAGATATCATCAAGATGAACATTCAGACCAACTTTCATACAGATCCCATGAAAAATATAGCCTCTAGAGAGGTCCAAAGGTTTTTCTATTATTTGACCTACTGACCTAGTTTTTGAAGGCACGTGACCCACTTTCGAACTTGACCTAGATATCATCAAGGTGAACATTCTGACCAATTTTCATGAAGATCTTGTGAAATATATGGCCTCTAGAGAGTCACAAGGTTTTCTATTTTAGACCTACTGACCTAGTTTTTGATGGCACGTGACCCAGTTTCGAACTTGACCTAGATATCATCAAGGTGAACATTCTGACCAATTTTCATGAAGATCTTGTGAAATATATGGCCTCTAGAGATATCACAAGGTTTTTCTATTTTTAGACCTACTGACCTAGTTTTTGAACGCACGTGACCCAGTTTCAAACTTGACCTAGATATCATCAAGATGAACATTCAGACCAACTTTCATACAGATCCCATGAAAAATATGGCCTTTAGAGAGGTCACAAGGTTTTTCTATTATTTGACCTACTGACCTAGTTTTTGAAGGCACATGACCCAGTTTCGAACTTGACCTAGATATCATCAATGTGAACATTCTGACCAATTTTCATGAAGATCTTGTGAAAGATATGGACTCTAGAGAGGTCACAAGTTTTTTCTGTTTTTAGACCTACTGACCTAGTTTTTGATGGCACGTGACCCAGTTTCGAACTTGACCTAGATATCATCAAGATGAACATTCTGACCAATTTTCATAAAGATCCCACAAAAAATGTGACCTCTAGAGATGTCACAAGGAAAAGTTTACGCACGGACGCACAGACGACGGACGCTGCATGATCACAAAAGCTCACCTTGTCACTATGTGACAGGTGAGCTAAAAAATTCATAGTAAAACCATAGCATTCTTATACTTTATTTCAATTCATATATAATATGTACAAAAATGCACATTGAAGTAATTTAATGCAATATACATTGTAACAGAGAAATAATAAACAACTGTTCTTGCATCATAGCACTTTTTCAGCAAGATGAAATAAACCAAATACATGAATATATAATAAACATGTTAATACAGTCAAAAACCAAAATATTTTAAACTTCACTGAACAATTTTCCCATAAACTTAATGAATTTCCAATCCTTTTTTACAACTGTCTTACCTTATAGCATTGTAACATGTGCTTAAATTAATGATAATCATACCTATTAAAGTGTTACAGATAGTTCATGAAATATACTTTCTTGTTGTATACCCTTGTGTCACTTTTTGCGACTTCTGCTTAATATCAAAGACAGTAGTAGTTTTAAAAACTATATGAACTTTACACTATACATACACTTTGCATTGAAATGCTGCAAATTAATAAAAATAATTTAAGTTTTAGAAATTTTTTTCAGTTTATCACTGACATTGGATGATTTGAAATACCAACACTGATTTTTACACACATACCTTTGTACATTATTTAATTACAGTTGTTACGGCTGAAAAATGAATTATACTGACAAAAAAAAGTATAAATATGCAAAGTGCTATAAAATATGATAAATAGGTTGAAGTTTATAGGTAAATTGTTTTGCGAACTTAACATTAAATGGCACCAGACAACTGAACATACATATCTGTCCCATAAAAAAAGCATAAAAAATTTAGTGCCCACATTTCATACAATAACATAAATAAAACACCATAAACATCAAAACCAACTGTTGATTTTCAATGTTTAACTTCACCTATATATATTATGTCCGAGATATGAAAGTTTCCTTTTCAATTAGCTATTAAGTGCAGGCATCATCCATCTTTCAACACTACAATGGAAGGTAACAACAAAATCTGTAAAAAGATCCTTTGGAAGCAAAGATTGCAAACAGGCAAAATAATAGCAGACTCGGTTTGACTGAGTCTGTTCATGAGACGTTATAAATTCTGCAATGAAAAACCTTCTGATGCCCCAATAAGACACTTGAGTTATTGACAACACAAGTTCAAGCATTTTAATTTTAAAGTAGAAGAATACACCCACCATAAAGAATGAATAAGCTACAAAATGCAGATCAAAGGCTTGGTTCTGTCTATTTTCAAAGTTTGAATTTCTTAGATTCTCCTTAAAATTTATACAGTCAAACATGTGTTACTCAGCCAGCCAAGTGAACAAGCTACTCTCACTGTTTAAGGCAAGTGGCTGCTTAAGACAAGTTGAAATTAGAACAGAATGACAATCTGGGAAGATAGCTGAATGACAGCTTAACCCATACCCTGCTAAATTTCTGTAATGAACTTGTCCATCTTTCAATTTGGACAATACCATTAACTGTTAAAAGGGGTGCTTACCAAACAGATACTGACTGAATGGCGAACAGTGAAGATCTTGATCAGACTGCACGGATGTGCCAGGTTATCATGATCTGCACTGGTCACAAACGCTGAATCCACTGTTTCCAGCTTGAAGGGTTAAGGCAAGTGGCTGCTTAAAAGAGATGACCATTTATTAATTGGTAGATTCAACCGTACTTTTGCTGTAAAAGAAACTTAGGACTTAGTTTACTTTTAAGTTCAGAAAGTAACTATGAGAAATAATCAGCTGAACCCAACACCAGACACATTTAGTAGTAAAACACCAAAATACTGATCTGTTTGTAAGAATCTTAACTACCATCTTTTTTTTGTTTATAAAACCCATTTCTTTGGGTCATATTTCCAGGTCAACAAGAGGGATGTGTCTTATAAGCACATACGGCAAGAAAATTAAAGAATTCTTTTTAAAAATCTCGAGTTTGGAGTGCCAGAAAGGCAGTAGCATAAATTCACTTTGTCACAGCTAAGCAGGCAAACAGATAAGACAAAGTCAGTATGACTCTCCCTTAATTAAGTATCACTTTCTCCTATGATAACAAGTTTCATACTGATAAAATGAAGTAGCCGAACCATCCTAATCCTCCAGCTAATGTTGGCATACATGGTTTTCAACCAATAAAACATGATATGAGCCGTGCCATGAGAAAACCAACATAGTGGGTTTGCGACCAGCATGGATCCAGACCAGCCAGCGCATCCGCGCAGTCTGGTCAGGATCCATGCTGTTCGCTAACAGTGTCTCCAATTTCATTAGGCTTTAAAAGCGAACAGCATGGATCCTGACCAGACTGCGCGGATGCGCAGTCTGGTCTGGATCCATGCTGGTCGCACACCCACTATGTTGGTTTTCCCATGGCACGGCTCATATAAGCAATTATAACAATTTACAAGATGGTAGTGATAAAAACCAGTGTATAACAATATCTCAAACAGTAATGTTAACAATGTGCATATCAGTTAAAGATATACTATGCTCGCATATTTCATAAGATATTAACCCTTAGCCTGCTAAATTTCTATAATGAACTTGTCCACCTTTCAGTTTGGACAGTACAATTAACTGTTTAAAGGGGTGCTTACCAAAAAGATACTGACTGAATGCCAAACAGTGCAGATCATGATCAGACTGCATGGACGTGCAGGCTGATCATGATCTACACTGGTTGCAAAGGCAGAATCAATCTTGTCCAGCATGATAAGGGTTATTATAAATCTAGAAAATCCTAGAAAATATAGTCCCTATATTTAACTGGGATAACTATATCACTGCACATGTAGTGCTACAACCATAATTAAATGTTATCTAGTAACAGCTATTTTCTAAAACACTTTTTAGATTACATATTCATACTGCATTAACGTATACATGTGTAGTATTTTAAACCAAACATACTGAGTGTACTCTTTATTCATATAAACATGTTTATTCTATATTTATATAGATTTTCATATTCTTAAATATAAAATTTCAGAATAATATATCTTTAAGACATAGCAAGTCTGTAAAAATATTGACACTAAAGTAATGATGCACATAGTTACAGACTGGTCTACCAAGTCTTTATTTATATACCAGCTGGTAATGTAACCACAAATATAGGTCAGATTCCCCTAAAACCAACAGAAACTATCACAATATTTATGCCACTGCAGAAGGAAACACTTTTCTGATTTGGCTGTTGTCCCATATCCCAAAACATGAGCTTTATGCACTGAAAACATTGCCTATTAAACCAGAGGCTTGCCCTGATACAGAAAATTGTTTCAATGTTACCAGTTCTGAAATAACCCATCTTAAACAAAATGCGTTTTAGTGATAATAGAGCCAAACTGTCACAATATATCCTGGTAGCAGCAAACTACTTTTGGAATTTACTTATTGAGCAGAGTCTTAGACCAATTGTCCATTTTGTCAATTTCAACTAATTCAAGGGCCATAACTCCAGTGTGGCAGAGACTATCCAGGTGGTTATGAAACCTCGCGAAGATAATATGCTCATAAACATTTAAAGTTTGGCAAACATTGGATAAGAACTGCTTAAGTTATTAAGAGCACATTGTAAATTTTTGAAATTGCAAGTAATTCAAGGGGTAAAGGGTCATAAAACATGAGTGACTGGGACCATTCAGCTGGTTATCAAACTTGTCTGAGTTATTACACCCCTAGACATTGAGACCAAAACTAAGGGAACACTGGGTAAGAACTACTGAAGTTAAACAGTGGACACTGTCAATTTTATTTCTTTTAATAATTCAAGGGCTGTAACTCCACAGCCAACAGAACAATCCAGACAGTTCTCATACTTGGACAAGATATTATGGCCATGAACAGTTACCCAGTTTGGTTTCATTGGATAAGAATTGCTCAAGTTGGTGGGTGGAAACTGTCAATTTTCACAATTGTGAGTAGTTCAAAGGCCATAACTACATAGAGACTGGAGGATCCAGCTTGTTATATAACTGGTTGACAAGTTATGCCCATGAACACTGTGACAAAGTTTGGTGAATATTAGGTAAGAACTGCTCAAATTATCATATTCTGAGATTTTTTAGTAGTAAATGGGTCGTAACTCCATAGCGACTTGGAGAATCCAGCTGGTTATCGAAATGGGTTGACATTATATGCCCATAAACATTGTGGGTTTCTATGGATGCCACTGCAGGTGTTTTCATAAGATGTCCCATTTCAGGTGTGTTTAAAAACGCAACCAGTCTGTTAGGATGATATAGCAACTAACAACAAGAGGACCATGATGGTCCTGAATCGCTCACCTCTTCCCACATGACCCAGTTTTGAGTATGACAGCCTTTTTTCTATTATTTGACATAGTGACCTAGTTTTTGAGCTCATGTGACCCAGTTTTGAACTTGACCTAGATATTATCAAGATAAAAATTCTGACCAATTTTCATGAAGATCCATTGAAAAATATGGTCTCTAGAGAGGTCACAAGGTTTTTCTATTATTTGACCTATTGACCTAGTTTTCGAAGGTACGTGACCCTGTTTTGAACTTTATATAGATATCATCAAGGTGAACATTCTCACTAATTTTCATGAAGATCTCATGAAAAATATGGCCTCTAGAGAGGTCACAAGGTTTTTCTATTTTTATACCTACTGGCCTAGTTTTTGACCGCACGTGACCCAGTTTTGAAACTGACCTAGATATCATCAAGGTGAATATTCAGATCAATTTTCATGAAGATCCATTGAAGAATATGGCCTCTAGAGAGGTCAAAAGATTTTAATAATTTTAGACTTACTGACCTAGTTTTTGATAGCAGTTGACCCAGTTTCAAATTTGACCTACATATCATAAAGATGAACATTCAGACCAACTTTCATACAGATCCCATGAAAAGTATGGCCTCTAGAGAGGTCACAAGGTTTTTCTATTATTTGACCTACTGACCTAGTTTTTTACGGCACATGACCCAGTTTCAAACTTGACCTAGATATCATCAAGATGAACATTCTGACCAATTTTTAGGGAGATCCATTCACAAGTATGGCCTCTAGAGAGGTCACAAGGTTTTTCTATTTTTAGACCTACTGACCTAGTTTTGACCGCACATGACCCTGTTTCGAACTTGACCTAGATATCATCAAGATGAACATTCAGACCAATTTTCATATAGATCCCATGAAAAATATGGCCTTTAGAGAGGTCATAAGGTCTTTCTATTATTTGACCTACTGACCTAGTTTTTGATGGCATGTGACCCACTTTCGAACTTGACCTAGATATCATCAAGGTGAACATTCTGACCAACTTTCATACAGATCCCATGAAAAATATGGCCTCTAGAGAGGTCACAAGGTTTTTTCTATTATTTGACCTACTGACCTAGTTTTTGATGGCACGTGACCCAGTTTCAAACTTGACCTAGATATCATCAAGATGAACATTCTGACCAATTTTCAAGAAGATCTCATGAAATATATGGCCTCTAGAGTGGTCACAAGGTTTTTCTATTTTTAGCCCTACTGACCTAGTTTTTGACCGCAGGTGACCCAGTTTCGAACTTGACCTAGATATCATCAAGATGAACATTCTGAGCAACTTTCATACAGATCCCATGAAAAATATGGCCTTTAGAGAGTTCATAAGGTTTTTCTATTATTTGACCTACTGACCTAGTTTTTATCGGCACGTGACCCAGTTTCGAACTTGACCTAGATATCATCAGGTGAACATTCTGACCAATTTTCATGAAGATCTTGTGAAATATTTGGCCTCTAGAGAGGTCACAAGGTTTTTCTATTTTTAGACCTACTGACCTAGTTTTTGAAGGAACGTGACCCAGTTTCGAACTTGACCTAGATATCATCAAGATGAACATTCTGACCAATTTTCATGAAGATCTTGTGAAATATATGGCCTCTAGAGAGGTCACAAGGTTTTCTATTATTTGACCTACTGACCTAGTTTTTGACGGCACGTGACCCACTTTCGAACTTGACCTTGATACCATCAAGATGAACATTCTGACCAATTTTCATGAAGATCTCATGAAATATATGGCCTCTAGAGAGGTCACAAGGTTTTTCTATTTTTAGACCTACTGACCTAGTTTTTGATCACACATGACCCAGTTTCGAACTTGACCTAGATATCATCAAGATGAACATTCAGACCAACTTTCATACAGATCCAATGAAAAATATGGCCTTTAGAGAGGTCACAAGGTTTTTCTAATATTTGACCTACTGACCTAGTTTTTGACGGCACATGACCCAGTTTCGAACTTGACCTAGATATCATCAAGGTGAACATTCTGACCAATTTTCATGAAGATCTTGTGAAATATATGGCCTCTAGAGAGGTCACAAGGTTTTTCTATTTTTAGACCTACTGACCTAGTTTTGGATGGAACGTGACCCAGTTTCGAACTTGACCTAGATATCATCAAGGTGAACATTCTGACCAATTTTCATGAAGATCTTGTGAAATATATGGCCTCTAGAGAGGTCACAATGATTTTCTATTTTTAGACCTACTGACCTAGTTTTTGATGGCACGTGACCCAGTTTCGAACTTGACCTGGATATCATCAAGATGAACATTCTGACCAACTTTCATAAAGATCCCATGAAAAATGTGACCTCTAGAGTGGTCACAAGCAAAAGTTTACGGACGGACGGACGCACGGACGGACGGACGACGGACACCGCACGATCACAAAAGCTCACCTTGTCACTTTGTGACAGGTGAGCTAATGATGTAAAGCAGCCTGTATCATTATAAAAGCTGGTAAAAACTGAACCAGCCGAAAACGGAAGCTTGTCATGATGTTACCACTGTGACATTGTTATGACATAACTGCTGTCTATATTTGTTATGATGGATTGCCTATTACCACTGATGTAGCCGAGCCCGTCACTGTATAACAAGTAACCTGAAAATTAAAAAATACAAAAATATATTCATAACTTATCATGACATCATGAGTTCTAACTGACCAATCAGACAACTGTATTTTCAAGTACTTACCAGTTTCCACTTGGTTAAAACGATGAACATATAGTGACTTTAGAAATAATATCACACTATTTCAGAAAGCAAATTAGATTTTTGACTGCAAATGCCCAAGAGAATGCTATAAACTGCAAAACTTTGAAGTTTCACTGAAATACTACATGATCTAATATCTTTATTTTAGTTTAAAGTTTGAGATTTTACACACAGAGACTATGCTAATGTCAAAGTAAAATGTACTAATCATTACACAAGTGAAATTAGTATCATTCCACAATGTTTCGGACATGTTAAAATTATGAATGAACGCTTATCATCTAATAACAGAGGAGCTAGGAGATCTCGTCTATATACTGTCAAACAAGCAGCCAGCCCAAGGAGCAGCAATATCTAGCTTCTATTTCACATATTTTTAATACAGTTTTTTCTTCTTTTAAAACACCATAAAGATTTGGTTTGTCGAAAGCAACCAGTTGTACAAACTTCTTGAAATACAAATTTTGTAAGGTATCTTCATAAACAAGCAAACTGAATAAATTTTTTATCTCCCGCCGAATATGTTGTTTTGTGAATGAGGGTACTACATCTTGAAAGATATTTAATTTCCAGATATACATAATTTTATGCACAAAAAAATACCAATAATGTTTCTTCGGAAAAGACGGGGGACAAAAATTCCATAAAGGGGAAGTAACCAGATCATAACATATGCTTATTGGTATTTTATTCCAACATGGCTCAATTTATTTTTCTGTTAAAAAAATAAGACTGAAACTGTGTGTAATTATGGAACAAAATCATCTTTAATTTGTAAGTCACAATTAATAAATCATAGTACCAAATTCACAGCCACACCCTGGAAAAAAACCCAAACATATGGTAAATATTTTCAAGGATGCAGTTAATAAACCTTGATGTTGTGTTAGAATCGACTTATGACTATGTTTTCCTCAAGTCATCTGGATATAAAAAAAAATCATATTCACAAATAAATTGCATAAAAAAGAATGAATATAAATGTCACTAACAACTTTTTTTGCAATTCTTTAAGCTGTGTTTCTGAATAAGAGGAGTTTCTTTCTAATGACAAATTTGTTGTCAAAATATGACAAGATTTTCAGAATGATGAATTCAGCAAACCAAACTAAATAGTTCTTCCTTGTTTGCAAATCTGGGATGGTTTTCCTTCTTAAAAACATGAAACCAGACTATTAATCTTGACTGACTGACTCTCGGCTATATTTGAACCTGACCAGTAAAAAAACATTCCTATTGTGGTATATAATTTAAGGACCAAGAATTATAATCCAAGAAACAAGACCATGCCTTTCAAATAAATCTTGTTTTACAGAGTTAATAACAGAAATGTGGTCATCTCTAATCTGTACAATTTAATTTGTCTTGACAATACAAACAAGAGCTGTCGGAAGACAGCAACGCTTGACTATTCAACAGCCTTGTCAACTGAATGAATACAGAAGTCAAAAAAGAGGCATAATTTTGTAAAAATGCAACAGGGTTATGGAACCTGCACAGTACTTATCAGCTCATGACAGTGGACAAGTGTGTGAAGTTTCAATGCCTTCCCATTAGCGGATACTGAGATACCAGCTTACATACAAAAACTTAACCAAAAACTGCTAAGTTGAAAAAGGGGCATAATTTTGTGAAAATGCAAAGTAGAGTTATGGGACCTATGCATTGCATGTCATATTATGACAGTGAACAAGTATGTGAAGTTTCAATCCATTCAAATTAGTGTATACTGAGATACCAGCTTACATACAAACAACAAAAACTGTTAGTCGAAAAAGGGGCATAATTTTGTAACAAGAGATCACAGAGTGATCTTGGCGCCCACCAATGTGCCATTTTTGAGTGTTCCAAATTTCAAGACTTACTGACTAGCTCAAGGTCAAATTTCATTTCCGTACACAACACTGTGCAATGGTCCAAATTCGAAAGCTGTAGCCAGAGTAATGTGAAAGTAGGTCACTAGATCAATTTCAAGGACAAAGTTCTTTGCACACAAAACTTTGCATGTGCAACAAGTTTGAAGGCTGTAGTTTGAGAAATTTGGAAGTAGGTCACTAGGTCAATCTTAAGGTCAAAGTTTATTTCGGTACACAAAACTATGCAAGTGGTCCATTTGAAGGCTGTAGCTTGAGAAATGTGAAAGTTGGTCACTAGGTCAAAATCAAGGTCAAATTACACTTCAGAACACAAATCTATGCATGTGGTCCAAATCTAAAGCCTGTACCTTCAAAAATGTGAAAGTAGGTCAATGTCAAGGTCAAAGTTTGTTTCGTTACACAATCCTATGCATGTGGTCTAAATTTGAAGCCTGTAGCTACAGAAATGTGAAAGTAGGTTACTAGGTCAATCTTAAGGTCAAAGTTCATTTCGGTACACAAAACTATGCAAGTTGTCCAAATTTGAAGGCTGTAGCTTGAGAAATGTGAAAGTAGGTCACTAGGTCAAAATCAAGGTCAAATTTTATTTCGGAACACAGAACTATGCATGTGGTCCAAATTTGAAGCCTGTACCTTCAAAAATGTGAAAGTAGGTCACTAGGTCAATGTAAAGGTCAATGTTTGTTTCGGTATACAAAACTATGCATGTGGTCCAAATTTGAAGGCTATAGCTTGAGAAATGTGAAAGTAGGTCACTAGGTCAAAATCAAGGTCAAATTTCATTTCAGAACATGAAACTATGCATGTGGTCCAAATTTGAAGCCTGTACCTTCAAAAATGTGAAAGTAGGTCACTAGGTCAATGTCAAGGTCAAAGTTTTTTTCAGTGCACAAAACTATGCACGTGGTCCAAATTTGAAGGCTGTAGCTACAGAAATGTGAAAGTAGGTCACTAGGTCAAAATCAAGGTCAACTCATGTAAAGGTTCATCTTGCCACTCAAAACCATACTTGTGGTCAAATCTGAATGTTGTAGGTTATTGACAAGAAGATTTTAAAAGCTTTTCCCTATACAAGTCTATATGAACCATGTGACCCCCAGGGCGGGGCCATTTTTGACCCTAAGGGGATAATTTGAACAAACTTGGTAGAGAACCACTACATTAAAAATGCCAAAGCCCTAGTCTTTGTGGTTTGGACCAGAAAATTTTCAAAGTTTTTCCCTATATAAGTCTATGTAAACCATGTGACCCCCGGGGCGGGGTCATATTTGACCCTAGGGGGATAATTTGAACAATCTTAGCAGAAGACCACTAAATGATGTCACAAACAAAATATCAAAGCCCTAGGCCCTGTGGTTTTGAACAAGAGGTTTTTCAAAGTTTTTCCCTATACAAGTCTATATAAACCATGTGACCCCCGGGGCATGGCCATATTACACCCAAGGGAAAAAATTTGAATCATCTTGGTAGAGGACCACTAGATGATGCTTCATACCAAATATCAAAGCCCTAGGCTCTGTGGTTTTGGACAAGAATATTTTCAAAGTTTTTCCCTATATAAATCTATGTAAATTATAGAAATAAACAAAGGGCCATAACTCATTCAAAAATTGTTGAACCAGTCTGATTTTCAGGGGGACACAACTAGGGTACCAATACATCATTCTGACAAAGTTTGGTCAAAATCCCCCTGGTAGTTTCTGAGGAGATGCGATAACGAGAAATTGTTAACGGAAGGACGGACGGAATGACGGACGGACGGACGGACGGAAGGACGACGGACCACGGACGCAGAGTGATTTGAATAGCCCACCATCTCATGATGGTGGGCTAAAAATGCAAACTAGACTTATGGAACCTGTGTAGTGTAAGTCAGTTTATCACAGTAAATAAATGTGTGAAGTTTCAATCCATTCCCACAAGAGGCTACTGAGATACCAGCTTACATACAAAAACTTAACCAAATCGGGACGCGGATGCCGACGCAAGGGCGAGTCCATTAGCTCTACCTATTCTTTGAATAGTCGAGCTAAAAACTAATTGAAATACGAATCCAAGAAATAACAAGTGGAAATTTTTTGATAGCTAAATGAAAGCAATTATCAATATATCAATTTCTCACAGAAACATTAAAATTTTTCCCTTAAAGCTGATTTCTCTTTTGTAAATAAATCCTTATGATAATTAAAGGGTCATTAATGTGACTGCCACGGTTTTTGCTATGAACATAAAACATACATGTATCTATTTTATTGTTATTTCCTGCTTTCAGTAATTGTCACCTATATTTGTTACAGGTGTGAATATCTGATAAACAGTAGAAAGTATTATACAATTAAATCTTTTTTTAATTACCTCCCTTTATGTCTCAGACACTAAGTTCATTTGCTACATTGAAAGTAGTGCTTTTTTTGCCATGTTAATTATGCATATTCTCCTTTTACTAATTTTTTTTTTTTTTTTTTTTTTGACCGACACATGATAGTTCATATGGCGACTTTCCAGCTTTTAATGGTGGAGGAAGACCCCAGGTGCCCCTCCGTGCATTATTTCATCACGAGCGGGCACCTGGGTAGAACCACCGACCTTCCGTCAGCCAGCTGGATGGCTTCCTCACATGAAGAATTCAACGCCCCGAGTGAGGCTCGAACCCGCATCGATGAGAGGCAAGTGATTTGAAGTCAGTGACCTTAACCACTCGACCACGGAGGCCCCCATTTTACCAATAGACAACTGGTTTTTAACATTAAGCTTAAAGCTCTAGGTCTCTAAACTAGTTACAACAACATTTAAACAATGGTTTTCGAGACCTTTTATCATATATACACATATGTATGCTGATATAACGTCTTAGTGTTATCTAAAAGAAAATATTCACCCTTCTGGCATGTCACAACGCAATTTAAATGACCTTCAGATAGAAGATCTGCAAGCATAAGAAATACCAATATTTCTCTCATAGGCCTATTTTAACTTATTCATTTTTTCGTAAAGCTTTTAAACATTTAAATTATTTGAAGATTACATTTTCAAACACTCAGCACAGTTTTCCAGCCTTTGACAGTGGAGGAAGACCCAAGGTGTCCGTCTCTGAACCCACATCTGCATGGGGCATGTGACCTGAAGTCAACGATTTTAACCTATTAACCTATTTACCACAGACATCTCCAATGTATGGATCTAAACATAAATATTTTTAGAAAATCAGACTGGGAAATAAAACCATTTATAAAACAAACAAGAGGGCCATGATGGCCCTGTATATCGCTCACCAGAGCTGATCTGGCCTACTGACCTAGTTTTTGACCCCACATGACCAAAAGTTGAACTTGACCTAAAAATCATCAAGACAAACATTCTGACTAAATTTCATAAAGATTTTGTTACAACTGTGGCCTCCAGAGTGTTCACAACCTTTTCCTTTGACTAGACCAGGTGACCTAGTTTCTGACCCCACATGACCCAGATTCGAACTTGACCTATAGATTACCAAAACAAACATTCTGACTAATTCTCATGAGTTTCAAACTTAAATTGTGGTCTCTAGTGAGTTGAAAAGATTTTCCTTTGATCTGGCCTAGTTTTTAACCCTACATGACCCAGATTCAAACTAGACCAAGAAATGATTAAGAAAAACATTCTGACCCAGTTTCATAAAGATTGAGTCACAAATGTGGCCTCTGAAGTGTTCACAAGCTTTTCCTTTGATTTGACCAGGTGACCTAGTTTTTGACCCAACATGTCCCAGATTAAAACTTGACCTAGCGATCATCAAGACTAACATTCTGACTAAGTTTCATAAATATTGAGTCACAACTGTGGCCTCTAGAGTGTTCACAAACTTTTCCTTTGATTTGACCAGGTGACCTAGTTTTTAATCCCACATGACCCAGTTTCGAACTTGACCTAGAGATCATCAAGACTTACATTCTGACCAAGTTTCAATAAGAGTGGGTCACAAATGGGGGCTCTAGAGTGTTCACAAGCTTTTCTAATGATCTGACCTACTGACCTAGTTTTTGACCCATCGTGACCCAGATTCAAACCTGACCTAGCGATCATCAAGACTAACATTCTGACCAAGTTTCATAAAGATTGGGTCACAAATGTGATCTCTAGACTGTTCACAAGCTTTTCCTTTAATCTGACCTACTGACCTAGTTATTGATCCCACATGACCCAGTTTCGAACTTTACCTAGACATCATTAAGACTTACATTCTGACCAAGTTTCATAAAGATTGGGTCAAAAATGTGGTCTCTACAGTGTTCACAAGCTTTTCCTTTGATCTGACCTACTGACCTAGTTTTTGACCCCATGTGACCCAGTTTCAAATTCAACATAGAGATCACCAAGACTAACATTCTGACCAAGCTTCATAAAGATTGGGTCACAATTGTTGCCTCTAGAGTGTTCACAAACTTTTCCTTTGATTTGACCAGGTGACCTAGTTTTTCATCCCACATGACCCAGTTTCGAACTTGACCTAGAGATCATCAAGACTTACATTCTGACCAAGTTTCAATAAGAGTGGGTCACAAATGGGGGCTCTAGAGTGTTCACAAGCTTTTCTAATGATCTGACCTACTGACCTAGTTTTTGACCCAACATGACCAAGATTCAAACCTGACCTAGCGATCATCAAGACTAACATTCTGACCAAGTTTCATAAAGATTGGGTCACAAATGTGATCTCTAGACTGTTCACAAGCTTTTCCTTTAATCTGACCTACTGACCTAGTTTTTAACCCCACATGACCCAGTTTTGAACTTGACCTAGAGATTATCAATACTTACATTCTGACCAAGTTTCATAAAGATTGGGTCAAAAATGTGGTCTCTAGAGTGTTCACAAACTTTTCCTTTGATCTGACCTACTGACCTAGTTTTTGACCTCACATGACCCAGTTTCAAACTGCCCTAGAGATCATCAAGACTAACATTCTGACCAAGTTTCATAAAAATTGGGTCACAAATGTGGTCTCTAGAGCGTTCACAAGGCAAATGTTGACGCAAGACGGACAATGACTTGCATGCAAAACTTTAACCAAGGTGAGTCGTCAACGCCAACAACCACGCCAGGGTGAGTAGAATAGCTAGACTATTCATCGGATAGTCAAGCTTAAAAGGGACATAAGTTTGAGAATATGCAAACCAGTTCGAAAACCAGCTCTGCATTATCATCTTCATGACACTGAAGATTTCTGATGAATCTGAAAGCACTCAGTCTAGTAGTTTCTGGGAAACATGTTTTATATGCAACACTTTACAAAATGTCTATATTAAAAAGGGGCATAATTTTAACAAATTAAAAGCTAGAGTTATAAAACCTGCTCTGTGACAGCATCGCATGATGGCAAAGACTTCTGTGCAGCTGGAGAGCAACTGGCATTTAGAGTTTCTGAGAAACATGCTTACATACACAAATTCCTCTATACTAATTGTGAGAAATGCAGTGATTTATGTAAATTTCTCACAAGCAATGATTTTATTCAAGAGCAAATCACTAAATGAGACATATTATTTTGATTCTAACATGTTTCCAATGATTCTTAAGTACATCCTTGACGACATCCATAAAATATTTGCCTCTTTTCTGTTGGTTTATTTTCCAGCACGCCGATATGCCATTTGATGCTATGACGTAATAATTATGACGTCAAAAAAATGAATTCTTATATAATAACACACAATTTTCAGCCTTCTTTGTTTAATAAGAAAATGAATCGGGTCGTGTTAGAATATATATTTCAGCCAGTGTCTGAAAATCTTGATTTCTAACAGTGGTACATATTGTGCTGGGTGACAGCCTTAAAAATTCTACTTTCGCTTACATTAGTGTAATTATCGATACACGCCTGTCAACAGTATTGTAAGTAAAATCTTGTTTGGAACATACCCATTCACTGAAAGCCACTGTAACAAAACACTGTCAGCTATTTTACATCCTCCTCGTTTGGTCTCTTTCTATATGTTGAACTATCACAGCTGTAATATGAACATAATAACAGTTTAATATAAATACATTGATCAAGTTACCTGTAATGATAATAACTTAACAAGTGATTATGTAGAATACTTGTCGATTGCAATGCACATTACATTAAGTCCCATACAATGCCTATGGAGGCACCTAATTTTCTCTACTGCAGTATAACATAATGAACTGATATCTGTCAATGACGTATAAACAATATTGTACTATATATACAATATAATATAACAAAGCACTTGGATTAAAATTTGCATATATAAAAACGTACAGTTGTTTTCATTTGCAATTCTTTTTGGCCGATTATATAAAAAGTTATCATAAAAGTTATTTATAGTAACTACAAAGTGAAATTAACCCTAAAAAAAAAAAATCAAAGGTCTGAAGGGCCTGAGAGTCGGCTAATGATTGATGTACTGATAGTATAGTCTACCAGTTTCAGTTTGTTTTTATTTTTTTTCCCAACAGAACAGAGATTTTCTTACAATAGATGAAATGGACATTCAATCGATGCCTAGTAAAACTTTGATTGACATTATACAAGTATTTAAACCCAATATATTTCTCTAAAATTGAATAGTGGTTCGCAAAAATAAAAATGTTGAAAGTACAAACTTTAATTTGACAGCTGACATTAAGATACTGCCCATGACTATATATATGTTTCCAGTAGACATTTGCCTCTGGTATTACCCAAAACAGGCAATTATCGGCTGGTATATATTCGCACATGATAAAATTTGAATATGACAATTTATATATTGAATTTTTATAGCGCGGATTGCCAAATACAATTTGTAACGGATGGACAAAAGAACTGTTCAGATATTTTACAGATAACGGGCCTAGCGATAACCGTGTCATACATTAAGTATTGTTCAATCATATCATAAGTGATGTGAATTTAAAGTATACTTACTTTTGCGTTTAAAGATAGGTAAATGTTGCTGAGTGTCAATATATAGTGTCATGAATGTTTACACTGACAGGAAAATTGCGCATTCGAAACTAAGGGAAGTTACTCGGACTATAGCTACCAATTTCGGAAAAGAAAACCGATATTAATAAATGCAGTTCTTTTTTAGTTAAAACCATCATTCATTCTATTTCAGACCTGTTAACCCCTTCAAAACCATGTCAGTAGTCCCCAAGTCCATGCACTTTTAGTTATCCATTTTGATTCATGTAGACAAACAGGCCCAGACTGGGCTGAAAAATGTTTGAGCCATTTTTACGTGGTCAGAAGCAGGGTGGGTGTGGGGAGGGGTGTTCCTTTAAACTGCAGTAAGATTTTGAAAAGAGCATTGTGGCAGGTGGTAAAAGGGCAAATGTATCAAACTGTAAAGTTGCAATATGGGGGGAGGGTGTGGGAGGATACCCCCTCCTGCAAGTAGGGTTTGGGGTATCACCACAAGAAAATTTTGAAAATGTACACCCTTGATACAGCCTTTGGTGCGATTTTTAACTGAAAATTTTTGTTTCAATTTCTAAATATTACCTACATTCTTTTTAGTATTACAATATCCAAAGTATGAATGACTGTCACTTCATATTTTTACTTTCAGGTCATGCCTCAGGACTAGAAAATAAGTCTGATATAGATTCTATGTATGTGTTATAAAAATAATTTCTAGAATCATTTCTGTTACAATAATATCTATCATGTCTGTTACTTGAATGTTAAAATTGCATAACACAGCTCGATATTTACTAAAAATATTATATCCGGATACAATTACACTTTTCTTAATACCGCCAAAATCTCCAGTTTCAACAATATGTTTTACAAATTGTGATGATACGAAGACAGTTTAGCAGCAATTGGCAGTATCTGACATTGAAGTTTATGGTGAAATTACCTCTTATTTATTTAATAATTCATTTCATAAAAAAAGTTGTTTCGTTTCCTCAAAAGCAGTTTAACATAGATGATCTACTTTCGATTTCAAAAACTACAAAAAAAATACAATTTAATGTTTCGCCGATTGTTTATTTCTCGAAAAATAAGAAATAAATTCAGTTTTAAAATCAGTAGTAATTAAACAAACCAGTAAGAGCTTCTTCTCCCGATAATTTATCTGCTTATGACTGCAAAATTCAACCCATGTGTCATCATGAATGGTGGAAGTTTAAATTTTTTTGCGACTGAATGTAAGTAATTATCGAACAGTAAAAATTTCTGAAAGGTTACATTATATAACGAAAGTTTATGCAAGATTTGCATTTTCGTCATGCGATTTGCACATTCTTTTTGGCCGATCTTCGAGTAATTTTCGTAAACGAGTCTATTTTCAAACACAAAGTGCAGAGCATTACCTATAAAAAAATCAAGGTCTGAGTGTTCGCCGAAGTGCGTAATGTGTTAGGATTATCCACGAGTTTCAGTTTAGATTTTCAATGATTTTTTTCGGGCATTTAAAAGAAGTTGTCTTAAATATAATTTCATCGATGCTGGTAAATCTTTGATAGTGACATTCAATGCTTTAAGACCACAAATTTAAATTAATAGGTATTCTGGAACTAATTTTGTCTTTAAGTACCAAGCTTGGTAATCTGCGCAATTCATGAATGCCAGCGCAATAATTTGTTTTGCGCATAAATTTTAGACTTATTTTTACAAGGGACAGGGAACAATTATGATATTTGCATAATAAATTTGAATATGCATTTTTATTTGAATTTTGAACATTCCATATTGCTATTTTAGTGACAAAAGAGCAATAATTAGTCACATGAACATAATGCGTCAAATGTTTACAATATCCCGCGATAACGTGTATCTAGGTATTGTTATGCTTAATGAGTTACCGGGAAGAAAATACGTCTGCTTTAAAGTCGAGTAATGCACATTAATTCATATATTTGACATGATTTACATCGTAATAATTGGTCATTGAAATGGGATCTGACATAGTGAAATTCAACCGATCAAGACCTTTGAAATAAAGCATTCATTTAGTAAACATCATTCCTTTATTAGCCGTTTATTGACCTTAGAAACATGGCGATAGCAAGTCACTCGCTCAGTTATCATTTAGCGTATCAAAACAATCTAAAAATTTAAGTCCATAAGAATCTTGTACAGGTGGTGATGATCTAAATTCACATAAAAATTGGATGTACATGCATGTATCAATTGTACCACGGAAAGTGGTGATTTTTCTAGGCAGTAATACAAGAAGTGGTTCAATAACCCCTGATGCACGTGTGGCTCTGGTCATACAAGAAAATGTCATTCGAAGGTATGTTCAAGGTCAAACTTGGTCAGGTGATGTTTGAATGAGAAATGTGTTCATCGTAACAATTCTACATTCTGTATTAAGTCATTTAATAAGGTAATATGTAGAAACGGTCCTCATTTGGTTTACTCAGGATGGCCTCAGAAGAAATAAGTCAAAATAGGTGTTTAAAAACTGAGATCAATTCGGTTCAATAATGATTATCAGTGTTGTTCTGAAGTTGAATGCATGACACAAGTTCATCTGCAAAATATTAAGTCATTCTGTATAGGTTATTGTTGCTAGAACGCCAAAACGTCCCATGGTTCAACTTAAGGAGGTGTTGTACAAATTGAAGGATACGGAAGGACATTTATGCTCGCATCAGTAGATGCGAATGGCAATTAAGTTAAATTAATCTATTTATTTAACAACAAGGGACTTATTCTAAAATAAGTTGTTACTTTCCTCAAGCGTGTAACATATGTGCCACGTTACATCAAAATACAAAAACATTACCATTGATTCCGAAGAAGAAATAACTCGGGTTTAAAATCATCTTGAATTGACCTTGACCTTAAGTATGACTTGCCTTCGACTAATTGGATCTGGTTCTGGTGCATGACAATTCATCCCATGTGGTCACATATGTGCAGTTTCATTTTAACCGATGAAGACATTGATGGTCCAGCAAGTAACTCTTAACTTACATTTGACAAAGTTTTGATGTTAGACGTTTGCTTTTCCTCTATTTTGATCATTTTTATCTGGCTCATCTTGAAGTTTTGGAACGAATCCGTATATTTCAACGAAAAGTCGGAGCAATTTTAAAACAGTCATGATATGTCTCGCGACAAGTCTCATAATGTAGTTGGGATTATCGGAAGTTTCGCAAAGTAGGAACTGTTTTGATTTTATTATAATAATGAACTGTCATAATTTTTCATCGATGTTCTCTTTGATAAAATATGCTTTCAGAGGTCCACAAATTATATCTACAGTTATATTCTGGACTAGTTTTTTAGCACGTTACCAGTTTCAATTCATGAATGCACGAGCATCAATTTGAATTGCGCTATTTGACAGATTTTTTTGAACGCAGGTACAAAGGGATATTGGCTATAGAGAGTTAATATGGTTTTTATTTGATTTTGACATCATGATCTGTTTTGTGACCAAATGCCCGTTTGAAATTGATAGATAATCATTCAAGATGACATTCAAATCCCAATTTTCTTTACAAGATTCCGTGAAAAAATAGGGGCTTTTATGAGGGTACATGGCACAAATTTTCATATTTGATTACTACATATTTGTCATAGGCATGGGACCGCATTAATGAATTTGACAGATAATCTTCAATAGAGACATTATGACTAATTTTTTTGTGAGGTCCGTTCAAGTATGGAATGGGTAGCAAGATGTCACAAGGCTTTTCATTTAGGACTCGAAATATTTTTAGTCCATGAACTGTTTCGACATTGACTAGTCTATCACTAAGATGAAACTTTTCAGAAAATTTCTCGATTTCCCATGCATAATAACAGGCCTCTAAAGTGTCACACGGTATCTTTCTATCAAATTTAGATCTTACCTGACCGTATGTTTGAAGGCAGATGGATCACAGTTCAACTTGACTTAGTATCATCATAGTAAGGTATTCTGACCAAATCTTTTGAGTTCTGAAATAATGGCCTCTAAGCAATGGTCCAAAGGGTGAGTTTCTTTTAGGACTAACTGAGTCAGTTTTGACGCAGTGAACCACAGTTAATTGACTTAGTATATCATTCTAGTAAGGATTCAGACAAACGTCCATTTGTAACAGGATCCCATTGAAATAGGTAGGCCTTTCAAAGAGGGGTCAAGTGAGAATGGTGTTTCTATTAGTTACTCATTCTGAGTAGGGGTATTGATGCATGTGAACACCATTTGGAATCTAGGACGGATAATCAAGATGACGGAGTACGGACAATTCATGAATCCTCGCAATAGATGCGGGCATAAGAGACGTTACAATTATTCTATTTATTAGACTACTGGACGTTATTTATGATAAGTGACCCAGGGTTGAGACTAGATGTCCAAGTTGACATCGAACCAACCTTTGCATGAAAGAATGCTCCATGAAATATAATTTGACCTTGACCTCAAGTAAAATTGACCTAGGACTAGGACCGGTTCTGGCGATCACAACGTCACTTCATTTGTGAATAGTGAGTTAAAAACCCTCCATGCATAAAGAAGAAATGCTCCAGACAAAGTCATTCTTGAATTTGACCTCTGACCTCTATGTATGACCTTGACCTTAGACCTAGGACCGGGGCTTTGCGCACAACATGTTGTCTCATCCTGGGGAATGTTTGTGCCAACTTATATTTAAATCCTGTTTTGCATGACAAAGTTATAGACCGGACAGGAAAAAAATCCTATTGACCTTTGATCTCAAAGTGTGACCTTGACCTTTAAGCTAGGGTTCTGGGTGTTGCGCATGACACATCGTCTCATCATGGGGAACATTTATGTCAAGTAATACTGTAATCCCTTGATGGATGACAGAGTTCTGGACCGGAGAGGAAAAAAACCCTATTGACCTTTGGCCTCCAATTGTGACCTTGACCTTTGAGCTAGGGGTCAGGGTTTTGTGCATGACAAGTTGTCTCATCATGGGGAACATTGGTGCCAAGTAATATCAAAATCCCTTCATGGATGGCAGAGTAATGGACCGTACAGGAAAAAAGCCCTCTAGACCTTTGACCCCCGATGGTGACCTTGACCTTTGAGCAAGGGCTCCGGGATTTGCGCATGACAAATCTTCTCATCATGGGGAACACCTGTGCCAAGTAATATTGAAATCCCTTAAAGGTGGTCAATCACATTTAAACAACATTTAATGACATTTTTTACTTTTTGTATATTATGGTAGAGAATTATTTAAGGAACAAAAAGACCGATTACATAGAGTTAGATTCCTATTTGAAATGTATATTTTATTATTTTTATAAAATTTTGTAATTACTCCCCTTTTATATGAAAGTATATAAAAAGCTGGGTATTTCTTTTTATTTCGATACAATGTCTAGTTTTACATTTGCATTTGATAGACGTATCAACTATTGAACAATCTGAACCAAAATGCAGGTTTAAAAGCTGTGTGTAGCTTCTGAATTCATTTATTTCCAACCTATCTTGGTTGCACAACCAAGATAGGCAAAGGTAGGTAATAATAATTTTTCAAACTTGCATTTCTAATGAATTCCATCTAAATACATTATTTTTAATGCAAATATTTTACAAATATATTACAATATGTCTAATATTTATACATTTCCTTAGACAAAGTATGTTTATCAAATATATACTTATGATAAAATAACTCTATCTTGGTTGGGCAACCAGGATAGGAAAATGAAATTTTAAAAATACCTCCAGTGAAAATCTAATTTGTATTAAGTGTTAAGTGAACATAAATGAGTGTAAATGATCAGATGTTAAAGTTTCGAACAAATCCGTTACATGGCCAAAATCTGATTATCCACCTTTAATGAATGACAGAGTTCTGGACCAGACAGGAAACAGACCCTGTTCATGCCATGTTAACATTTGACTGCTAAGAGTGACCTTGACCTTTGAGCTAGGGGTCTGAAAGTTGTGCATGACACATCGTCTTATTATCAGGAACAATTGTGAAAACTAATATTAAAATCCCTTCATGGATGGGAGAGATATGAACCAAAAAGGAAAAAAGCACTGTTGACATTTGACCTCCAATTGTGACCTTGACCTTTGAGCTAGGGGTGCGGGTTTTGTGCATGACACGTCTCATCATGGGGAACATTTGTGCCAAATAATATTAAAATCCCTTCATGGATAAAAGAGTTATGGACCGGACACGAAACAGACCCTGTTCATGCCATATTAACATTTGACTGCTAAGTGTGACTCTGACCTTTGAGCTAGGGCAAGACACATCGTCTTATTATGAGGTACAATTGTGCCAAAAAATATTAAAATCCCTTCATGGATGGGAGAGTTATGGACCGGACAGAAAAAAGCCCTATTGAACTTTGACCTCCAATTGTGACCTTGACCTTTAAGCTAGGGGTCCGGGTTTTGCGCATCGTCTCATCATGGGGAACATTTGTGCCAAGTAATATTAAAATCCCTTCATGGATAAAAGAGTTATGGACCGGACAGGAAATTGCGGACGGACGGAATGACTTAAGCTCCTACATATGGATACTTATGTCGCTACTCTTTTTGTTCTCTCTATTGTTCTTTTAGCCACTAAGAGAAAAATAGCCACATAAAAGCCTTACGGAATGAATGACATCAAAGAAAAAGTACAGTTACCTATTGTTCCTATAGCCACCTACATGTAAGTATGCAAATGTGAGCTCGGACGGACAGAATGACGGAATGACAGAATGACGGAAAAGCACATTCCTATAGTCCCCAAAACTGGTTTTCAACCAGTAGGGGACTAATAATATAGAGTTTTAAGGAAAATCCACTAGGGACATATTAGATTTAAATTTTTAGAATTCACTTCTTTGATCGCGTGGCCCCAGACAGGAAAAAAATCTGGTTGACCTTTTGACTTCTAATGTGACCTTGACCTTGGGGCTTGGCGTCCTTTGTTTGAACCTGACATGTCATCTCACCAAGGGAAATATGTGTGCCAAATAATATTTAAATCCTCTTTTGCATGACAAAGTTATGGACTGAATCGAAAAAAACCTACTGACATTTGATCTCCAAGTGTGACCTTGACCTTTAAGCTAGGGTTCTGAGTGTTCCAGATGTTGCCTGAATATGGGCAACATTTATGCAAAGCCAAATGGTAATCCCTTGACACGTAAACATTTAAATGCCAAGTGTGACCTTGACCTTTTAGCTAAAGGTCTAAAAGTTGTGCTAGAGACATTGTCTTTTTATAGGGTACATTTGTGCCAAGTAATATTAAAATCCCTTCATGGACTGTCGAGTTACAGACCGTAGAGGAAAAAAACAACATGCTGACCTTTGACCTCCAAGTGTGACCTATACATTCTTTCTGCTAGCGGTCTGGTTTTTGTGCATGACATGTCGTCTCATCATGGTGAAAATTTTTACCATGTAATATAAAAATCCCTTGATGAATGACAGAGTTATGAACAGGATATGAAAATGCGTACAGCAGAACACTCAGAATCAAACAATTAGATGCCAGACTGATAGCTCTGTGAATTGCCTTCAAATCAACCAATTAGATGCCTGAGCCTTGTGAATTGCCTTCAAATCAACTAATTAGATGCCAGAGCCTTGTCAACTGCCTTCAAATCAACCAATTAGATGCCAGAGCTTTGTGAATTGCCTTCAAATCAACCCCAGAGGGGGAGAGACAGAATTTTTATTTACTGACAGCTACAATAACACAAATATACTAACTCACCCTTCAAAGCCAGGTAAACTTTGGATTTCCCGTTGTAAGAGTTTTGTTTCCTCAACATATTTGTCCAGTTCTGACACATGTGTGGGCGGATGAATATTTGGTATGTAGCGTGAAAATAAGTGTGGTTTCATTTTTGCATATTCTGAAATGGAATACCAGTAAATCAATTAAATGTCTTCACAACAAACTTTGCCTCATGAAAACATGTATGCTGTCCACTTTAGCATCAAACTGAACAACCCTCTCTCACACTTTGGTAGAGAAATGATGTTTAAAATCATTCAAATGGTTTCGTTTTTATCGTACGGTTTTTCCGTCCTTACTTCAACAGCTCTTGAATTTATATGAAATATATACAATAAGTTAGCAGACACAAAATGGCTGTTAGCAATTTCTGTGCAATAACATATTCTTGAATCCAATTTTGAAATTCGCCAGCTGGGTAATGCCAACATTGCATACAGTAAATACATTATCAATTGGAAAAAGGCGATAGCCATTTAGGGGTCATTACCTCAAAGCAACTTGTTCACATATTTTTGGCAACAAATTTGTCCTCTCTATAAAAATGTGGATAACATGGAAATGCAGTGGTACACACTTACTGACATGATTTTTGCAAAATAGGCTAATCCATAACCAACACAGCTGTGCAGAAGGAAGTAAACTATCGCAATACTTTTGAAATAATCTAGAAAATCAACATCCTTCATGCTTTTTGCACCACCCAAAAAATGGGGCACTTAAGTTAGGGTTAGAGTTGCCCTTGTCCACCCGTCCTTCCATCTGAATTTGTGTCATGACTGTATACCTCAAAAAGTATTTGAACATGAATCACCAAATCTCACAGGTTTGTTATTCAACAAATAATAAGAGCACCGCAATGCTGGAGCAATATAAGCTCGAAAGTATGACCTTTGACCTCTAAGTGTGACCTTGACCTTGAAGCAAGGCATCCGAAACATGTGCTCTTCAACTTGTCTCGATGTGGAGAACATTTGTGCCAAGTTAAGCAGTTCAAGAGTTACAGAGCTGACACAAAACAAAGTCATATGACCTTTGACCCCTAAGTGTGACCCTGACCTTGAAGCAAGCCATCCAAAACATGCGCTCTCAATGTGGTGAAGAATTTTGCAAATTTCTTAGAAATCCTTCAAGGGGTTCAAGAGTTACAAAGTGTACACAAAATTGCTAACTAGGCGGACGCACACACGGATGGACAGATGGACACCGGTGCCATAACAGAATACGTCCCTTTGGGCGTATAAAAATTCTGTTTATATAAAACTGACAAATTGGGACACTGAACTTTGATGCACCAATCCATATGACAGAGTTCTTTAATTCTCAAAATGTGCCTGGATATTATTGTTTTCTGACATATGAATCCTCAGTCATCAGCAATACTTTTTCTTTCAACATTTAAACTTTTCATTACATTGACAAAATGTTGTTGTTTTTTCTTTCAGAGTATGGTCCCTTTAACCTTATGCTACATGCAATTGTCCCTTTCCTTAATTTTCAAATTCAAAACACAAGGTGTTATTGCTTATCTGTTGAACAATGATTATCAGGCAATGAACAACTCTATATGCCTGTTACACCTTTTAAAGAATGTTACATATATAATTTGACATAACTGGGGTGTCCCCCATGATGTTTACATTTCACATGAATATCATTTCACATAAATATTCAACCAATTTAGAAAACAAGAGGGTCATGATGACCCTGGATCACTCGTCCGAGTAATATGAGCTACATGTTTCAAATGTCAAACTGATGATTTTTAGAAATTTTTTGGAAGATTTTCCGATGTACAATCAAGTAACCCCTGGGGCGGGGCCAATTTTACCCCGGGGGTCATGATATGAAAAAAGTTTGTAGAAGTCTACCAGGCAATGTAACAGATCAAATATCTAAGATCTAGGCCTTCTGGTTTATTTTTAGCAAATTTATGAAGATTTCCCTATGTACAATCAAGTAACCCCTGGGCCTGGGTCAATTTGACAGTGGGGTCTCAAGATTTGAACAAACTTTGTAGAGGTCCACTAGGCTATGCTACATGTCAAATATCTAAGCTCTAGGCCTTCTGGTTTATTTTTAGAAAAATTGGAAGATTTTTCTATGTACAATCATGTAACCCTATGGGGCGGGGCCAATTTGACCCCAGGGGGTCATGATTTGAAACAATTTTGTAGAAGTCTTCTAGGCAATGCTACATGTCAAATATCTAAGATCTAGGCCTTCTGGTTTATTTTTGGAAAATTTTGAAGATTTTTCTATGTACAATCAAGTAACCCCATGGAGCGAGGTCAATTTCACCCCGGGGGTCAAGATTTGAACAATTTTGTAGAGGTCCACTAGGCAATGCTACATGTCAAATATCTAAGCTCTAGGCCTTCTGGTTTATTTTTAGAATTTTTTGAAGATTTCCCTATGTAAACTCAAGTGACCCCTGGGGCGGGGGTCAATTTTGACCCCAGGGGTCATGATTTGAACAAATTTTGTAGAGGTCCTCTAGGCAATGCTACAGGTCAAATATCTAAGCTCTAGGCCTTCTAGTTTATTTTTAGAAAATTTTTTGAAGATTATTCTATAGAAATCTATGTAAAATCAAGTGACCCCTGGGGTGGGGTCAATTTTGACCTCGGGGTCATGATTTGAACAACTTTAGTAGAGGTCCATTAGGCAATGCTACATGTCAAATATCTAAGCTCTAAGGCTTCTGGTTTTTGAGAAGATTTTTTAAGATTTTCCTATGTAAAATCAAGTGACCCCTGGGGCGGGGTCAATTTTGAACCCGGGGTCATGATTTGAACAAAATTGGTACAGGTCCAATAGGCAATGCTTCACACCAAATATCTAAGCTCTAGGGCTTCTGGTTTTTGAGAAGAAGATTTTTAAAGTTTAAAGAGTTCTGCATGGAATTCAATTCTTTGAACAATTTTTAAAGAAGACCATCCAAGGAACATCCCTGTGAAGTTTCATCAAAATTGGCCTGTTGGTTTAGGAGGAGATGTTGTTGAAAGGAAAGTGTGGACTGACAACGGACGGACGGACGGACGGACGCCGGACGGTGAGCGATCACAATACCTCACCCTGAGCACTTTGTGCTCAGGTGAGCTAAAAACATTAAATGGCAAGTATCATTTCAGTGAAAGCAAAATGGGAAATGGGACAAAATTGGGCTGAATGACATCATAGCACACTGGCATGGGAACAAGTATTTACTTATTATTTGGGACAAAATTTGGCTGGATGACATCACAGAACATGTATTAACTTAATATTTGTCTATCAAAAAAATGTTTTTGACATATCAACTAAACAGTCCCTTACCTACATTATATGATACTTTCATCAATTGTTTAATATATGTAAAGAAATGAGAGCATATTTCTGGGCATTTATAGAACAATCTTCTTATAATATTATGTAAAGTTAACTAAAATCCCTGTCTCTATTTTTTTCGAAACAATTACAGACTTCTCTAATATCTGACATTTTTAACATGGTATCAGTTAAGTCAGCAGAATTCTCCAGACATTTAAAAAAAAAAATGAGAGAAAAAAACTATGACATACAGCAAAAATATGTTTATACCATTTTGTATGAATACCGGAACTATTATCTTTAACAGAAACTGTTAGTAGACATGTGACATGATACCTAACCCATTCATATTACTCTAACAATGTTTCTTTTGGGCTTAATACTAGTTTTCAACAGTATTTCTGTTATGTAATGGCGGGCAGTCAACCTAACTAGTGTTCCTGGATTCTGTACCCGTACAAACCTTTTTCTCGCAAGTAACTGCCAACTTCCCCACATGAATCAGAAGTGGCAGACAAATGTCTTTGATCAAACTGTCACGGAAAACAGACATCTCGCCCAGGGATTGAACTCGTGATCCCATGATCCATAGATCTGTGCTCTCCCTAATGAGTTAAGTGGGCGGGTCTAACACCAGGCTGACCAGTCCTTGAACTACTTCCTTAATACAGAGCGCCAAGCAAGAAGGCTACCAGTACCATTTTTCATGTCTTGGTATGACACAGCCAAGAAGGAACCTAAGACCTCCTACACTCAAAGCAGGCATTCTACCACAAAGCTACCAAGGCATTATTTCAACACTAAAACAAATATTTACTTCTTTTCATCAGATCTCATCTAAATTCATTACTGCTCATGTTCATAATTATACTCCCACCTGCAACCAATATAGTCTCCTAGTGTCTATATGTGAACAATTAACACAATTGAAATAAAGCACTAAATAATACACATGCAGGTGGTTAAAGGCAGAATAAGCCTTATTTATAACAGGATCAGATTCCTTTTCTGGAAAAATGTGCGTAGGCTTATGTATTATGTCTAAGAACAATCACTAAAATAGCACCATTTTTAAACCTATCCCAATTGTTTGAACAGCATATAATTAATGCAAGTTTCAGTAATTCCTTAACCTTTAGCCTGATTCTTCCTTTGCGACCAGTGCAGACCAAGATTACGTTCTGCACTGTTCACTATGCAGTCAGTAAATTTTCAGTGAACATCCCTTCGAATAACAAGAGGGCCATGATGGCCCTATATCGCTCACCTGTTATCAGTGCACTTGAGGACAAGAAGGCCCTCAGAAAAAATATTTTAAGGAACAACAAAGGGAAGAAATTTAACCAAAAAGAAAAAAAATTCTTACAAGGTATAGATATGTCAAAATACACCTAAAAATTGGAGTTACCATCCATGCTGTACCACAGAAAAATGGTCTCTGTTTTTCCCTATGGCCAATAATAAAAAAGTTACTAAAAATAAGCTATTTATAGTAACGTAAAAGGGAAGTAATTAAAATAGAACTGTAAGTGAACAAAAGAAGGATCTGCCAAATAAATCTGTTGACATAAATGAAATTTCAGATCAGTATCTTCATTAGTTACGGAAATATACCCATTTTAATTTGAAATAAAGGGAGATAATTAGAAATAAAATCAGTCCATAGTTATCTACCTTGATTGTCTCAGTCCAACTATTAACAATAATGAAATTTCAAATAAGTCCTATAAGTACTTACTGATATAAATCCATTTTGATTACAATCAGGGGAAGTAATCAGATATAAAATAACTCTGGAACCTACGATTGGATCTGATTTGTCATGGAATCCAAGATCTATTGTTGCTGAAGATATTTTTGAAGTTTGTATCAAATTAAACCATAAATGAAGTCTCTATATGGCTGCAAAAGCCAAAATAGCCAATTTTGGACCTTTAAGGGGCCATAACTCTGGAACCCATAAAGGAATCTGGCCAGTTCAAGAAAGGAAGCAAGATCTTGTGGTGATACAAGTTGTGTGCAAGTCTGGTTAAAATCAAACCATAAATGAAGCTGCTATTGTGCAGACAAGGTCAAAATACAGTCGACATTGTATTAAGAGACCACTCAAGGGACTGCTAAGAAGTGGTCTCTTAATGGAATGGTCTCTTAATGAATTTCAGTCAGATGGAAAAAAAAGTTATTTTTAACTGTTAATGTAACTGTTTTTATTATGAACGTACATGTATGGTTTAAAAATCTGTTTTAACATCGTGAACACTTTTCTAAGTCCATAAGCCTTGAAAATTATGGCTAGATTGTTTGTCAGTTCGACTGATACAAAGGTTAATTGCATTCAGTCACGTACAAAACGTACTCGCTAATTACACAGATGAAGAAATGCCCGGTAGGATTTTGGTACCCGGTCGCTTAATAGATACTTTTGTCGAATATTTTACCTGTCGGGACTACATTAATGTGGTCGCTAGTCGTTTATTAAAAAACTCATTTAATGGAATGAATTTATGTACTGAAAACGTTCGGGAGGGATTCTGACCGGTCGTTTTAGACAAAAATCGCTTAATAGAGGTGGTCGCAAGTACGATGTCGACTGTAGCTAATTTTGGCCCTTTCAGGGGCCATAACTCTGGAACCCATAATGGGATCTGGCCGGTTCAAGAAAGGAACCGAAATCTTATGGTGACACAAGTTGTGTGCAAGTTTGATTAAATTCAAATCATAAATGAAGCTGCTATTGTGCAGACAAGGTCAAAATAGCTAATTCTGGCCCTTTCAGGGGCCATAACTCTGGAACCCATAATGGAATCTGGCCAATTCAAAAAAGGAATCAAGATCTTATGGTGATACAAGTTGTGTGCCAGTTCGGTAAAAATCAAATCATAAATAAAGCTGCTATTATGCAGACAAGGTCAAAATAGCTATTTTTGGTCCTTTCAGGGGCCATAACTCTGGAACCCATAATGGGATCTGGCCACAGTTCAAGAAAGGAACCGTTATGTTATGGTGATACAAGTTGTGTGCTAGTTTGGTTAAAATAAAATCATAAATGAAACCACTATCGTGCAGACAAGTAACTGTTGACGCAGGCACGGACGCATGACGGACGACAGACGAAGGGTGATCACAAAAGCTCACCTTGTCACTATGTGACAGGTAAGCTAATAAATGGTATTGCCCAAATTGAATGATGGATCAGTCCATTTTAGAAATTTAGCAGGCTAAATGTTAAAAATTACTTTACCTTGGTGAAGAGACGGTAAATTCTGTTTTAAACTTGACATCACACATGAAGGTTTACCTTGGTTTGCAGAATGTTTATCCTTTATCAAACATGGCATCACATGTGGAGACTTACCTTGGTTTGCAAAGTGTAAATCCTTCATCAAACATGATATCCCATGTGGAGACCTACCTTGGTTTGCAAAATGTAAATCCTTTATCAAACATGGCATCACAGCTGGAGACCTACCTTGGTTTGCAAAATGTAAATCCATTATCAAATATGGCATCACATGTGGAGACCTACCTTGGTTTGCAAAATGTAAATACTTTATCATATATGGCATCACATGTAGAGACCTACCTTGGTTTGCAAAATGTAAATTCTTTATCAAAAATGGCATCACATGTGGAGACCTACCTTGGTTTGCAAAATGTAAATACTTTATCAAATATGGCATCACATGTGGAGACCTACCTTGGTTTGCAAAATGTAAATCCTTTATCAAATGTGGCATCACATGTGGAGACCCACCTTCGTTTGCAAAATGTAAATCCTTTATCAAATATGGCATCGCATGTGGAGACCTACCTTTGTTTGCAAAATGTAAATCCTTTATCAAATATGGCATCACATATGGAGACCTACCTTGGTTTGCAAAATGTAAATCCTTTATCAAATATGGCATCACATGTGGATACCTACCTTGGTTTGCAAAATGTAAATCCCCTATCAAACATGACATCACAGCTGGAGACCTACCTTGGTTTTCAGAATGTAAATCTTTTATTAAACATAAAATCATAAAGAAAACTTACCTTGGTTTAGAGAAGGTAGGTTTATTAGATTTTAAGTCAGTCCAACATAACTGTAGGTCATATGGTAATTTTCCAACTTTGATTGTAAAGGGCATTAATCCAGGCACAGACTGAGACAACCTTGGTAGAACCACTGACCTTCCATCAGCTAGCTTTATGACTTTCTCAAAACAAAGAGCTCTACAACCCAAGCAAGGGGTTTTGAACCCATAGCACCCTTAAATTCTATCAAACATGACATCACAGATGGTTTAGCAAGAGTCAATTCTTTATTAAACATAGCATCACGGGTAGAACATCACATGTAGAAACTTACCTTGGTCTAGAGAATGTAAATTCTTCATCTAATATGACATCAACGTTGAAGACTTATTTTGAAAGTCTACATCATTTATTAAACATGACATTGCAGGACAAGACTGATCATGAGTCAGGGAATTTAAATTCTTTATCATCATGACATCACAGATGGAGAACTAGCTCTGCTAAGAGAATGTAAATTCTTTATTAAACTTGATATCACTGGCCTGGACATATCTTGGTTTTTAGAATTTAAATTCGTTATCAAACATGACATCACAGATGGAGACCTACCTTGGTTATGGAAAGATAGTAATGTTATGTCATTCCAGCATATATATAAGTCATATGGCAATGTTCCAACTTCGAACGGTGGAAGAAGACCAAGACACCCCTCCATGCATTAATTCAGGCACAGACAAGAATAACCTGGGAAGAACCACTGACCTTCCATTAACCAGCTGGATGACTTTCTCACATGAAAGAGTTCTTTTGTTTTGTTTGTTTTGGGTTTAACGCTGTTTTTCAACAGTATTTCAGTCATGTAACGGCGGGCAGTTAACCTAACCAGTATTCCTGGATTCTGTACCAGTACAAACCTGTTCTCCGCGAGTAACTGCCAACTTCCCCACATAAATCAGAGGTGGAGGACTAATGATTTCAGATACAATGTCGTTATCAAATAGTCACTGAAAACATACACCCCTCCCGAGGATCGAACTCGCGACCCCGAGATCCGTAGACCAACGCTCCTACCTGCTGAGCTAAGTGGGCGGGCTTTGAAAGAGTTCTACATACCAACCAAGCAAATTGTCAAACCCACAGCACCCTTAACTACTAATTTTTTACCGAACATGACATCACAGGTGGAGACTCACCTTGGTTTAGAGAATGCAAACTCTTTATTAAACATGACATCACAAATGTTTGATAAAGAATTTAAATTTTCAAAACCAAGGTAAGTCCAGGTATAATTGGATTAGAGAAAGTAAATTCTTTTATCAAACATGACATCAGAGGTGAAGACTTACCTTGGTTTAGAAAATGTAAATCTTTTATTAAACATGATATCAGAGGTGGAGACTTACCTTGGTTTAGAAAATGTAAATCTTTTATTAAACATGATATCAGAGGCGGAGTCTTACCTTGGTTTAGAAAACCTAAATCTTTTATTAAACATGATATCAGAGGTGGAGACTTACCTTGGTTTAGAAAATGTAAATCTTTTATTAAACATGACATCAGAGGCGGAGTCTTACCTTGGTTTAGAAAATGTAAATCTTTTATTAAACATGACATCAGAGGCGGAGTCTTACCTTGGTTTAGAAAACGTAAATCTTTTATTAAACATGATATCAGAGGTGGAGACTTACCTTGGTTTAGAAAATGTAAATCTTTTATTAAACATGACATCAGAGGTGGAGTCTTACCTTGGTTTAGAAAATGTAAATCTTTTATTAAACATGACATCAGAGGTGGAGTCTTACCTTGGTTTAGAAAACGTAAATCTTTTATTAAACATGATATCAGAGGTGGAGTCTTACCTTGGTTTAGAAAACGTAAATCTTTTATTAAACATGATATCAGAGGTGGAGACTTACCTTGGTTTAGAAAATGTAAATCTTTTATTAAACATGACATCAGAGGTGGAGACTTACCTTGGTTTAGAAAATGTAAATCTTTTATTAAACATGACATCAGAGGCGGAGTCTTACCTTGGTTTAGAAAATGTAAATCTTTTATTAAACACGACATCAGAGGTGGAGACTTACCTTGGTTAAGAAAACGTAAATCTTTTATTAAACATGACATCAGAGGTGGAGTCTTACCTTGGTTTAGAAAACGTAAATCTTTTATTAAACATGACATCAGAGGTGGAGACTTACCTTGGTTTAGAAAATGTAAATCTTTTATTAAACATGACATCAGAGGTGGAGACTTACCTTGGTTTAGAAAATGTAAATCTTTTATTAAACATGACATCAGAGGCGGAGTCTTACCTTGGTTTAGAAAATGTAAATCTTTTATTAAACACGACATCAGAGGTGGAGACTTACCTTGGTTAAGAAAATGTAAATCTTTTATTAAACACGATATCAGAGGTGAAGTCTTACCTTGGTTTAGAAAACGTAAATCTTTTATTAAACATGACATCAGAGGCAGAGTCTTACCTTGGTTTAGAAAATGTAAATCTTTTATTAAACATGACATCAGAGGTGGAGACTTACAGGGCCTCCTCTGGGTTTTTCATACTTGTCGCCAACCTTTTCGCCAATTTGAAAAAGTTGGAGCCACTTTAGTGCCATTTTTGAGCCAAAGTTCTGAGCCACTTTTATTTCTCTTAGTTGGCTGTCAAATTGTGCATAGAGAAATAAAATATAGTAAATAATTTCTTTTGAAGATGTATTAGTTCATTGTAGAATTAAATTCAATTTGTAGTTGGATACAAATGACACAAATCATTTCCTTAGTTTAAGAATCATATCTATCCATGAATTACCAATATTCCAGGGCTCATTTATTTTCGGAAAGGAAAATTCGGAATTTTTTCTATTTTAGAAGGTCGAGTTGAACACTCATCTGATGGTTTAAAAGAAGCCATGGTAGCAAGTGATATCTTCCAGTTTCTGAACATTTCAAAGAAATTTAATTTACCAGGTCCAGGATACAAATTGAGGCTGTTGTGTTTTTGTTTTCAGATTCATCGTTAAAATCTTTTATGAAAACTGAGGAATTACAAAATTATCTAATATATTTGCAAAAAGTAACAAATTAAATGTATCTTTCGTACTTATTAAAAATTCGTCAGTCATACAACTGCATGCCACAAACATGTTGATCTTTTTTGTAAAAATCACAACACATAAAGTACACCGTGATCGGCCTTAATTTTGGTGAATTCTCGGCAGAGTTCAAACATACAAGCTGGCAGATATTTTGATTACTGATTAACCATCAGTTCACACATTATTACGCAATTATATTCTCAAGGTGTCAACAAACTTCAACAGTCGAATTGTCAAATTACACCGCCTAGAATGGTTATCGATTTTATTCACTACTAGCGCATAGGTAAACACGTGTATCGGGAACCAATTATTGGGCCGCTTATATCACTACGGAAAAAAACAAATGATGAGAAAAAAAACTATGTGCCACTTATTTTCGCCAGTTTGCAAAATTCAGCGCCAAATTCTTAAAATTATCACAAATGGCGACATTGGCGATCGACAGCGAAGGCCCTGACTTACCTTGGTTTAGAAAATGTAAATCTTTTATTAAACATGATATCAGAGGCGGAGACTTACCTTGGTTTAGAAAACGTAAATCTTTTATTAAACATGACATCAGAGGCGGACTCTTACCTTGGTTTAGAAAACGTAAATCTTTTATTAAACATGATATCAGAGGTGGAGACTTACCTTGGTTTAGAAAATGTAAATCTTTTATTAAACATGATATCCGAAGTGAGACTAACCTTGGTTTAGAGAATGTAATTTTTTTTTTTAACACGACATCATAGATTGAGACTTACCTTGGTTTAGAGAATGTAAATTCTTTATTAAACATGACATCACAGGTGGAGACACTGTAAATGGTTTTGCATTTGCTTCTTCTAATAATGCTGCAAGAAAGAGAACCGAAACTACGGCTTGTTTTGTAATAAAATAAATAATGTCTCTCTCTCCTCCATTGACCAGAAGTACAATTTGGGAATAAAAATATTTGGTAAGGAAACTTAAACACAATGTTCACAGACACTGAACAACTTGACCTAGTTGTCCGAAACTTCAAACAGTCAATTTACTTTTAGAATTTTATTTCGACATTTTAGAAGATTTAGTAAAGAAAAATGTTTAAGAACTATGAACTAAAGTTAAATCTAAACATCATAGCAGTGTTCCCCCTGAAGACTAACATCATTAATCAAAATTTAACCATCTCTAAGTTTAACAGCCGTTTAAAGTTTCGAACAACTGGGCTCTGATTATGAATTTAATCCCAAGTCTTCACAAGTCTTAAGAAGAACAGGCTACTGTCTTTTGATATCAATATTTTCAGGGCTCAGTTGTTCGAACGTTTAACAGGTGATTAAGTTAACGGTTGATTAACTTTCAGAGTTATATTTCGGCATGTTAGAAAACTTAGTAAAACAAATTCTGGAGTTAAGGATGTTGACAACTTAAAGTCTTTACAATTAAATTAAAACATCATACTAGTGTTTCCCGCCAATACTAATATTCTGAATCAAAATTTAACCGACCATTAGTTTAACAGCCGCTTAAAGTTATGAACAACTGGGCCCTGGTCGAGGTTGACATGGGCTAGAAGGGGTGAGGTTCACCAAACCCCTTCTGCCCATATCTGCCAAAAAGTTGTGCAACATTAAATATGGACTCTTAATAAAATTCAATCTGGGAGGAAACTGACGCAAAAACTAGTCAGTCAAAATGGGAGGAGCTTAATTTTGATACTAGATGCCCATGGGCAACATGTCGACCCCGCCAGCTGTCAAAAGGACTGGGAGTTGCACATGATACTCCTTGTCTTCACTGCGGCAAACATTTATGCCAAATAAAAAAAAGATTGCAAAAAGTAACAATATAAGTTATTTAAAGTAACAACAAAGGGATGTAAATCTTAAAAAAAAAAAAAAAAACAAGAGCTGTCTCCATAGGATGACACATGGCCCATATGGCACTTTGAATGAATAGTTATGGCTGATGTTAGAGTTTAGGACCTTTGACCTACGGAGCTGGGTCTTGCGCGCGACACGTCGTCTTACTGTGTCACACATTCATGCGTAGTTATTTTAAAATCCATGCATGAATGACAATGATATGGACCGGACACGCCCATCAATGCACTATCATGAAAAATGACCTTTAATGTCATAAGTGTGACCTTGACCTTTGAGCTACGGACCTGGGTCTTGCGTGTGACACGTCGTCTTACTGTGGTACACATTCATGCCAAGTTATTTGAAAATCCCTCCATCGATGACAAAGATATGGACCGGACACGCCCATCAATGCACTATCCTTTAACGTCTAAGTGTGACATTGACCTTTGAGCTACGGACCTGGGTCTTGCGTGCGACACGTCCTCTTACTGTGGTACACATTCATGCCATGTTATTTGAAAATCCATCCATCGATGACAAAGATATGGACCGGACACGCCCATCAATGCACTATGCTTTAACATCTAAGTGTGACCTTGACCTTTGAGCTACGGACCTGGGTCTTGCGCGCAACACGTCGTCTTACTGTGGTACACATTCATGCCAAGTTATTTGAAAATCCATCCATCGATGACAAAGATATGGACCGGACACACCCATCAATGCACTATCCTTTAATGTCTAAGTGTGACCTTGACCTTTGAGCTACGGACCTGGATCTTGCGCGCAACACGTCGTCTTACTGTGGTACACATTCATGCCAAGTTATTTGAAAATCCATCCATCGATGACAAAGATATGTACCGTACACGAAAATTGCGGACAGACTGACAGACCAACAGACCGACAGACAGACTGACAGACCGACAGACGGTTCAAAAACTATATGCCTCCCTTCGGGGGCATAAAAATTCTAAGTCCACACAAAAATCCTCACCAGTAGAGATAGGTCAAAATACCCCTGAAAACTGGATGTAACATGCATGTTGTACTACAGAAAAGTGGTCTTGATTTTTTGCTACGACCAGTAATAAAAAATTTACGAATATAAGCTATTTATAGTAACAACAAAGGGAAGTAATTATAGGATCTTGCGCATGACACTCCGTCTCATGATGATGAACAATTGTGCCAAGCTACATCAAAATCCCTCTATGCATCAAAAAGAAATGCTCCAGACAATGTCAATCTTTTGACCTCTAAGTGTGACCTTGACCTCAGACCTAGGGACCTGGTTCTTGTGCATGACACTCCGTCTTATGGTGGTGAACATTTGTACCTAGTTACATCAAAATCCCTCCATGCATGAAGAAGAAATGCTCTGGACAAAGTTGTCATTCTTGTATCCTTTGACCTCTAAGTGTGACCTTGACCTTAGTCCTAGGGACCTGGTTCTTGCACACACTCCGTCCCATGATGGTGAACAATTGTGCCAAGTTACATCAAAATCCCTCCATGCATGAAGAAAATGCTCCGGACAGTCATTTTTGAATTTGACCTTTGACCTGTGTGACCTTGACCTTTGAGATAGGAACCTGGGGTTTGCGCATGACACTCCGTCTCATTGAGGTTAACATTCATGCCAAATATAAACAAGATTGCTCCATGCATGTCAAAGTTATGGTCCGGACAAACAAATCTGGACGGACGCACGCACAGATATACACCGAACAGCCATTTGGACAACTATGTCTTCGCTTCCGCAAGCGGGCTCGACAATAAAAAAATCAGGCAAGTGATATCAGGCACTTTGCATAGTAGTTGCATGATAAAATCAATCAAATAGTACATACAACTTTTTTGACATGATACTTTTTATTCCTATGAAGTTTGACTAAAATCTTACCAAAACTGTGAAAAAGTTATGTTAACTTTTTGGCTCCGTAATGTTTGCTCCATATTACGCTATTTGCTATTTGTAAAACCAATTACTTACACAATAAAAACGTAATATGTGTGTCCACAACATTGGTCCGAAACAACTTCAGCAATTCTTCATTCAGGTCTGTTTTTAATTTTGTTTCAACATAAAATCTGTTCTGTAAATAAAACAAGAAAGACACTGACATGAAATTAACCTTTAGCGTGCCGGTGGCAAGTGATTCTGCATTTACAACCGGTGCAGACCAAGACCTGCCTGCACATCTGTGCAGGCTGATCATGGTCTGCACTGTTTGCTATCCAGTCAGTAAATTTTCAGTGAACACCCCTTTCAATAATGTGTGGTTCTGCCCGAAATGAATGATGGACCAATCTATTTTAGAAATTTAGCAGGGTAAAGGTTGAAGAGACAAATTACTTGACTTCTGGTATCTGTAAAGCTGCTGTTGTTCCTACTACTACTGTTACTACAAAAATAATGTTGTTTTTCTGAAGTATTTCAGTTACATGGCTTTCAAATAAACAAGATTCCTAGACTTTGTACCAGTAATCAGTAGATCTGCGCCCATCCTATTGAGCTAAGTGGGTGAACGGGGTGTTGGTAGCAGACCCCAGGTACAACTCTGGGCATTATTTCTGGCGTGAGTGGTTGCCTGAGCAGAACAACCAATCATCAGAAACACAACTCGATGTCTTGCTCCCAATGAAAACATGAGCAGAGTTCCAAGCAACTGATGATTTGAAGTCAGTGGTCGTAAGTTACTTGCCTGGCGTCCCCATGTATGTAACAGAGGTAGAGGATACATGATTTTACATGTACTGTCAATCTTTCATGGCCAGTTCTTCACCTAATTATTATTGGTAATCAAACTGACCACCTCCTGGTTGTCAGTGCAAAGGTGTTCCCACTGTGCAAGACTAGTTGAGGTACAGAACTGCATATAAGACTATATCTAATTTCATTCTGATATCAAGGCAAGGGAGATTACTACAGATCTGCCAGTTATTAAAAGTACAGATGACTTAATTTAATCTTACCACTAAACATTGGTAATTTTGTAAGAAGACAATGCAACTGTAAAAGATTTAAAGCCCTAAACACAGAATTTATACTTGCTAAAACATTATTTGGATTTCTGTTTTTAACAATATCAAACATAAGTTTATAAAGATTTATACACATTAACGTCAATGACTTAAAATCTCCGACCTGACGTTGTTAGTTCAAAACTCACCAACATCAAACTTTCATGGCACAACTCAGCTTGCTTAATCATTAATGGCTCCTGGTTCTACTTAGATAATTGTACGTGCCCGAGAGGTGTCTGGGTTCTTCTATCAGATTGATAATCTTCATATCACTTTAGTAGTTAGTGTTACTTTAAAACTTGAGAGCTGTTTTAACACTGATTAGGAAACATGAGGTTGTGAGTTTTAGTCCCCACTCCTGTTACTAAAACTCACATACATTGGGATAAGTGTGCCTTGTATGGGTCTTTTACAGCTGTCACTCTAAAGAAGAAGGGAAGCTTCTGGAATTTAAGACTCTCCTGTATTTTACACTAACCTCCCATGAAAACAACAATCATTTTAACCCTTATCTTGCTGGACATGACTGATTCTGCCTTTGCGACCAGTGTAGATCATGATCAGCACATTTGTGCAGTCTGATCATGACCTGCACTGTTCGCCATTCAGTCAGTATCTTTTTGGTATGCACCCTTTTTAACAGTTAATGGTACTGTCCAAATTGAAAGATGGACAAGTTCATTATAGAAATTTAGCAGGGTAAGGTTTAAAACTTATACATACCATGTAATTAAAAATTGGTACTATTCCACCCAATGCTTGAATATACTGGTTTAATATATATGAGAACTTTTCTATAAACACATTTGGAGACTGAACCTGAAAGTACACATAAAACATCTTTGAGATGAAGCTGATAATATGAAATATTGCATTCATAATTATATTCAAAATATCTAAACCAAACTAAGCAAAATTTGCTATTCATTTCTTAGCCTACTTACTCATCTAATTATACTAAACAAGAGTGCAAAGTTTCAAATCTATAGCTGTTATAGACTTTTGAGCAAAAGTGGCTTTAAACAATAATTTTAACCAACATCAACACAGAAGTTTAAGTGATGGCAATACCTCGTAGTTTTTTCTCAAAAATCCCATGAGGTGAAAACTGAAGCTGAAGTTACCCTACAAGATAATATCATTACATGCACACTGTTTTCTTGCTGACTTGATACAGGAAAGTTCAAAGCTATTGCTCTGATAGTATTCAAATTTAAATCAAGAAACATAGGAAGTTTTAATTGTATGACTTGCTACAGGAAGTACAGAAAGTGGCTATAACAGAAATCAATATCAGACTGGTATGATATGGATATACATGTCAAGAGGTGAGCACATTTGTATACCCCGATTTCGCCCAGCACACCGATTTGGCCCCATATTTACTTGTTTCAGTTAGGCTGGTTGCAAGCGCATCAATTCAATACAGGACTGAAACATCACAGCGCATTTCAGCGTACCAATCTGACGTGTGGTCTGTATAGTCTGTGTGATATGAATCAAGTCTACATAGTTTATATCCTGTCTCTAGTCACTGGCAAATTATGTAACCAATAATACAGCAACCTGAACTTATATATACATACCAGGCTCTGCAGCTCATGTGATATGGAAGCTAGATGATTTGACATATATGTTAGAAGATCTTGGTACAATCTCTCGGAAAACTGCTTACATACACACTTGTAAACACAACTGCAATTATACATATGCATATCAAAACACACAGAATCAGAAACACTTCTACGTGTTAACAAATAGCAAAATCCACAATAAAACTGTAGAGCAAAAGTATGACTTTGTGAAACTTGATAATTACTATTACATGTAGCCAAAAAAGAAGCTGTTTCATGACAGCACACATGGTTATTTGAAAATATTATCACACCCTTCTACATAACACTAGTAAGCCAGGATTGTGAAGTCAGAGACTTGTGTAGAGTTTAATAGTATTTGTTCCAACTTGCTTACATGCAAAACTTCTGTGACATGGAAGCCAGCAAAATGTTAACAACAATTATTAATTTGAACAATTTCTAATAACATTTCAATGAAGTTCTTAACTCTTATGCTGGACACAATTGATTCTGCCTTTGCCACCAGTGCAGTCTGATCATGATCTGCACTGTTCACCATTCAGTCAGTATCTTTTTGGCAAGCACCCCTTCTAACAGTTAATGGTACTGTCCAAATTAAAAGACTGGCAAGTTCATTATAGAAATTTAGCAGGGTAAGAGTTAATACAGAACATATTGTCATAATGAAGATGGATATTATAGTTACCTGTACATCTGTTCATAAGAAATAGGAATATATTGTCCTGGCGTCATGGTAAGCAGCTGGTTTATGGCTTGTTCCAACTTGGGCCAGTACATTGTCTCATAGTCTTCTACTGTGATTGTCATCATTACTGTGAATACATCAAAAGGAAATATAAGTATTAAAAGTGTCAAAAAGTATATTAACTACCAGGTAACCCTGACATGAATTGCAATGCAATACAAAGTCCCCTACTAGAAGGAAGCTGATTTTCTCTACTGCAATATAATATTATGATCTGATATCTTCCAATGATGTATAAACAATACAGCTATCAATATAAAAAAAGTATCTGAAAATAAGAGAAACAAGAGCTGTCTGTTGACAGCGCGCTCGACTACTCAACGCATTGATAGAAGTAAAGGGTCAAAATAATACCTGAGATTTTCAGACAAAAGAAAAGGCACAGATAAGACAAACAATGTACCTGCATCTGTGGATTTGGATAAGTTTTGCACTATAATGCAATGCGTGACCATGTTGGTAAGCAAGTGTTCAAAGTGTCAAAGCCATATATCAAACAGTTGATAGACAAAATATCGAATGGTATGTGAAACCTAACTAATTTCTACGTCCAGAAAAAGGCCATATCCGATCTCAAGTCCTTGTCCTAGGTAAGTAAACTATGAAGGTAAACAAGTGGTCCAAGTTTCAAAGCCATATGACAAACAGGTTAGGCATGATATAGACTGGTACGAAAAACTTCACTGATTTCCAAGTCCAAAAAGGGCCATAATTTAGTCAAAATAGTTGACAGAGTTATGTACTCTTGCCTACAGATGGAAATCATGATGATAAACAAGTGTTGAAAGTTTCAAAGCCACATGTCAAATAGCTTTGACAAAACATTGACTTGTATGAAAACTGAACCAATTTCCAAGTCAAAAAAGGACCATAACTCAGCCAAAATCCTTGATAGAGTTATGTACTCTTGCCTACAACTGGACATGGTGATGGTAAACAAGTGTTGAAAGTTTCAAAGCTTTATCTCAAAAGACTTTGTCAAAAAGTGGACTGGTACAAAAAACTTAACGTGTGGCGCCAACGCCATGGTGAGTAGGATAACTCTACTTATTCTTCGAATAGTCGAGCTAAAAATGTAAGAAATCATCATATTAAAGGACAGTAATTCTGAAAAAATACACCAACATTTTATTTAATTGGGTCCATTTGACACATAAGCTAATAAATATCAAAATATTTTATAGACTGGACAGGAAAAGATTAATGTTGACTTTTGACCTGAAAGCTGGGGTCCAATGAAATCACTCAATACACTGTTTTCAACAGTGAACTGGATTATAAAGTTCTCAGGGTAACATTTTTTCTCTCTACTCTTTGTGTTTATTTGTTAGATTTAATGTCACACTGGACATTATTTCTGGCAAAAGGAACCACCAACCTTCTGTAAGTCAACTGTATGGCTTCCACAAATGAAAGAATGCTACAGACCAAGTGAGGTTCCAAACCAACAGCAGTGATTCAAAGCCTTTAATTACAACACATCAGTGACAGTAACTGCTTGCAGTTTACAGAACATCACTTAACACTTAATGGAAATGACATCAAAAGACAATGTCAGTGTCCCCATGTTTTCAAATGATGTCAGTTACATGTAGCATTTTACTGGAAATCCTTTAAATCACAGCCATATTGATATCAACCTCCTTTTTTATTTTGAGAGCTTTGCATTTCTTAGCTTTTGCCTATTATTTCATAATATTAACAGATTAACAGCTCACTTATTAAAAATCTAGCAGGTTCTAAGAATAAAATTTACACAACTAATTATGTTGCTGGTAAGTAACTCAATGTTAACAACACTGAACATTTAGTTTGAATACTTATCTATCAATTCTTTTTTTGTGGTTTGATGCAATTACATTGTCTAAGTCTATGGAAGGGCTTCAACATTACTGAAAGTTTGAAACTTTGATAGATAATGCCAATGGTGTGTAGGTAGAAGATATACTTTGTCCCCCTACCCCCACCCCTGCCTTGCCACCATTTAAATTTCTGACATCTAGCACCTTTATTATCTAAAGAAACCTTGGTAAATACTTCCAGTGTAGTTTAAGTAAGGCAATCCCAGTATTCCCAGAACTCATCCTGGTCACAGGTATGCCTCATCACTAGTGTTGTATCTAGAGATATTTAGAAGAGCAAAGCGCCCCGCCCTTTTTCTTGCGCCCTCCTGCCCTATTTAGCGCCATTCCATCTGTATCTGCGCCACTCTAAATGCCCGCCATGAAGCCCAGCCTTATTCCACAAATCACGCGCCGAAACTGCGATTGATTGACAAGCAATTAACGTTTCAGCTACCGCTACTGAATAAACACAAAGTTATATCACGTAATCAAGGTGGCATGTGTCTGTGTGTATTTACCCGCTATGTACAATATTAAACAGGTGTGAGATTAACGAGTCATTTATGTATAATGCCGCGTGTTTTCAAAATTGACTGGGTTAATTGTTGTTTTTCGCAGTGACTGGAAGAATTTTAAATTAAGGATTGTTTCTGTCACGTCAGCAAGCACCCAGCTAAAAATGTCAAAATACAAACTGTAATGTACACATCTTATCACCTGTAAAAATAACCAACCGATAATTAAGTGAGTCTGGGATGCGTTACAAACCATCGGCTGCTGTTAAACTGTACTTTCGTTTTCGTGAACATTTTTTTTTTGCAAACATCATTTTATTTTCACCGGAAATACATCGGGTTAAAAAAACGTGTGTACAAACAAATTTTTATATTGCATGTAATCAATTTTGGCATTGATAAAAACGAATTTCAAATCGGTCGGCAGAAAATTATTGACGAACCTGTTCAGTTGAAACCAAGTAAAATGGACGTTGGTAGATGTTGAACCATTAATAGCGAGCTCAAGAATCGAGCTTTACGGTAACGCAAGTATACTTCCACACTTGGTGATGGATTTGAAAAGTTTCGTCGGAAGTTCTTGAAAAGCGCACCCTAACGGATAGGTGCTCACAGGAAGTACTTCTTTCAATTGCTAAAAAATATTCATCACCCAACAATAATGAAATAATGAAAGAATGCTTTCCAGTTGTTTGAAAAAAAAAAAAATTTCATTTAAAAGATCAAGCATCGGCCAGAAAATGGAAAAAATGTCATTAATTAGCAGAAAGAAACGGGAATGCAGTAATGACTTCATCGTGACACCGGCTTCCCATACTTTTTGCAACATATGATATTCACTGTTACTGGTATGGTGACATTAAATGTAGACTTTTTCAAGTGAATGGGTTCTCCTGAATTCTTGTGAGTAGGGAATAGTTTCTTTGTGCCAAATAAATGATGTATAATATTTTTCGCTAAATCCAATTTCTTTGAGCTCGCTTTGAGGCTTTGCCTTATTTCATATTATTGTCTGTTCCATGTATAATCCAGCAAGTAATAGCTTGGCTATTTCAGTCAAAATACTAAAATTTTTTTAAGTACAACCCAGGCCCTTCCCCAGAAATTTTTTAAGGCGCTGGGGTAAAGTTTGCGTGGCGGGATAAGGGGTGGGTGCGGGAGAGGTTTCCCCTTCCGTGATCGATTTTTTTTTAAAAATCGAACCCAAATGGTGCTTTTTTAAGTATACCATATGTAAAAAAACACAACAACATGTATTTCATTACTTTTACATTTTTACATAATCATATAACCATCAATATATCATATACACTACACAGACATGACAGCTGCCCACTTCATTTATATGTATTTTCGAACAACACATATGTCCTTCCACTTCTTTGTCTTTGTACTAACACTAACAACACATAGGCATTTTTGTTTTCATATACCGGTAAGTGTCTGTCTTTGGCTCTGTGCCATTCCTTTACGGCACCACTGAAATTAAAGCCATTCAGTTTTTGTCCCTGCATGGACACCATGAGTAAGGCATTAAGCACTTTCATGCTCACCGGTGAATGGTGGGTGGTCTTTACACATTCAACTGCTGAAACCTCTCTCACAATCTGAAAGTACAAAAAAGTATTTGTTATTTTCCCAGAGCAAGGATAACCAAGGATGGATTTATATTGTAAAAGTTCCTAAGATTTGACATTTATCTTGTGTTCTTCTGCACAATGAATTGCAACAGTATTTCTGTTAAATATTTGTGGGTGTTAACAACACCATTGCAGCTTTTATACACACAGAAGCAGGTTCTGTATTTCAAGTTTAACTATGTATTTTACTGCAAGCAGCAAGTTTCAGAAAGAACATGTATACACACCAGCTGTGGAGGTTGGTAGAAGCAGTCCCACTGTAGCGACTTTGCTCAGGTTTGGGTGAGACTCGGACAGATTACCAACAATCCACTCCATGGTGCTCAAAGTGTTCATCTGTGGTAAGGGTGGCTAAGATTCGCCTGTGCCCATTCAATAACCGCCCGGTCTTCTTCAAGGGAGAAGAGTGATGAAAGAGCCTGAAATGAAACAGAAGTTACAATGACATGTTTCAATGACTTGACAAAATGAATCATAACTTTTTTGTTGTTGATAAGTTTCTTGTTGTTTTTTTTTTTTCTTCTAAAATTCTTTGGACCATACATGATGCTGTAAATATAGTCAGTAAATAAATAAATCAATGTTTATTTAGCATAGAAATATTGACTTCCTTGAAATACAGCAGAAGAGAATTCATTCATCCCTTTTACCGACTAGCCCGGTTCTTTACGTGAGAAAGTAGGCAGTTGCTTATTTGGAACTGGTCTTTCCCAGGAACGATGGTTGGGTAACCTGCCCTAAATTTTGTTATTCCACTGAAACTTGTATCATTTGGTCTTCTCATGTTTACTTTGAGAGATACAAAAGCAAAGTGAAACAAAAATATCATAGTAGATAAAGTTTAATATTTAGAAATTAATAGCATCTTAAACAATGGTAATTAAACATCCTCGAAAAAGTTTGCTTCAGTTCATCCGGAACAATGATTTCAAACTTCAGTCAAAGAATCACTGGTCATTTTAATACAGTTGCCTTTCTGTGCTAATTATTACTCGATAACAATTAACTTACCCATGCATGCCGTCATCAGCAGTTATCCCATTTCGTTGCATAGACTAATTATAATCTTTAACTAATTATAATCCAATCACTCCTGCTCCAGTTAACTTGTGAAAACACAGACTTCCATCAACACGTGTCGTCTTTAAACCCTTATCAGTACACGGTAAACAGCTAGCTACACTGTGTATTCATAAACTTCCCCGATCGATATTAACCTGAGGTATCTCACAGGGATGAAATCGCTTACTGATTTAAGACGCTGCGCTAATAATTGAGGCACCGCGCGGGATAATTAAGCGCTGCGGGAAGCTGTATTTCGTGTTTTAAGCGCCGCGGTAGCGCGGCGCCTTATGCGGCTGGGGAAGGGCCTGCAACCGTTATGCGTGGTTACAAAACCACCATTCATCTACCAATAAATTCACAGTTTAATTTAACTGAAGTTCATTAAAATCACGGGAATGCCAATACTGTCTCATGATGCGGACGACATTTCTGATAAAATGGCGTTCCAAAAAATGCAAATTTATATCTAATTTTAATGATACTGATAAAACTTTAGAAGTAGGTAGAAACAAAACCAAACACCTCTGATTTAAAGCTCAAAGTGTTTAATTTGTCAATACAGATTGAATATGTTTTTGAGGTTTCTTTTCATAGTGCCAAAGGTTATTAAAGTGGAATTACATTCGGAGTAAAAATAGCCATTATCTGCGACAGTGGTTCATGTGGTTAAGTCTTAAGACTTCAAAAATACAGCTGTCGGAGCAAAAGCTCTGTACTCCTGCATATCTGTACAAAATTGGCATGGCTGTATCAAAGTCACAGCCACAGTCTTAGATGACCAATTTTGTCTGCTAATAACGAAAGTAAGTTACCCATACTACCAGGACGCAGCAACGGATTTGTCGGCTGAAGTTTGGGTTGCTCAAGTTCTATGTCAGGCTGAGTTGAATCAACCTCACATGTTTCCTCCATGGGTTCATCCATCAGTGCATTTAAATTGTCAGCAGTTAACTATTTGAAAGAAACAAAAACAATTTTCTGAAAATCTGTCGAAATTTCAAAACCGGAAGTAGACAGACTAACTTACGGTAACATTTTTTACGACTAACTTACGATAAACTCCGTCCAAACGTAATCCGGACAAAATTCGCGGAATTACACTGTGTTGAGAATTTAATTTGAGATTGCTTTATTATTGCTGTACGTTAAATCAAAAGGACTGTCTGTGTTAAATATAGTTTGAAATTACTACCAAAGCCATTGAACCGCTGTATCGTACAGTAGATTTCTTTCCTTGATACCCAAACTCTACAGAGTGGTCTCCATTTTATAAAAGCACGGGAAAAGGACTGTTCAATGCTTTTCAACCCAGACAAGTATGAGGTACCGAGGACAGTTCGAAAGGAAATAAACAATCATTCACAATTTTACACTCTGTTACATAATTCTATAGAGAACGGATCTCGAAGCTGTAAAATACCTAGGCGTCACTTTAAGTATAATGATCTCAGTAGGTCAAATGGTATAAATAAAATAACAACAAAAGCAAATTAATAAATCTTCAAAAGAAATGTCAAAACCGGTAATAGAAATTCAAAGGAATAGCCTACAACACATATATTTGCCCACAGCTTGAACACTGCTCCACCATCTGATATTCGATCATAGCAAAAATCCCTCACATACAAAATTGAAAGAGTAGCCTACAACGACCAGATCTACACTGATCGCAAAGGAAGAACCAATCGCGTCTAGCATGGTAAGGGTTAAGTATTTCCTTTTAAAAGTATAAGTCTTATTTCTATACTTCTTTTTCTTTAAAGCGACTGGCCTCCAAATCGTTCGACAACAAAAATACCTTTAAGATATCTTGAAAAAAAAGAGCTATATTTCATATGAAGGCTTCAAAACTTAATTACTGACAAACTTTATGTTACGGAAATACATGAGAATTTGCTGTTTTTACTAACTTTTACGATGATGATCGAAAAGTGATAGTGATTTAGAATTTTGAAAATATTTTAGAAACAAAAGCTCATATTCTAATGTTCATAATATGTGAAAGAAAGCGCGTATAGAAGAAGTATATATCCTTTCTAAAAATTTTAGATAACATATTCATATTCTTGAATATTTATTTTATTTACAGACAGTTTCTTGTGCGTAAATATTTCTTTTCTGTACATAGATATATGTTAGCATTGATGTTTCATGTATTAAAAAGAAAGTAAATCTATGTGTTCGATGTATAAAATGTAACGATTTCTAAATATTTTAGATAACATATTCATATTCTTAAATATTACTTTTATTTGACAGTTAATAAAGTATTACAATGTAAATAAATTTCTGACTTGTTCCGATTTTCACTTTAATAATTATTAAAACTTCATTCAAGTATATCGTTAAGCAAACCGCCCGCCTGTAAATTCATCAGATAATGACCAAAGCTGTTAATTATCGAATTTCCCCCGTGTTACTACAACAACAACAATCAGTACGGAAATCAACGAATCCGTCCGGTAGCGATAATATTGGATTATTGGTTTTATTGATTTTTATGATAGGTATATCATATCTGTCTGTATAGGCAGTTTGGTCAGGCTCCATGCTGTTCGCTTTTAAGCCTATTGGAATTTGAGAAACTGTTAGCGAACAGCATGGATCCTGACCAGACTGCGCGGATCCATGCTGGTCGCAAACCTACTATGTTGGTTTTCTCATGGCACGGCTCATATGTTTTACTGATTGTTGGACAATAATTATCTATTCATTTTGATTAATTTATCATTATCTACAGAAATGAAAATTAACATTATTAATACATATAGGTCTGCTCTAACGAATGTGCAAAATCTACAAAAGAAAGTCTGGTTATTCACATAGGTGCAGAAGAGAGGTAATATTTGTGCAAGAAAAATAAACGAAAACTTTTGTTTTTATCATCCAATATTATAGATAGACTACCGTTCACCCTTATCATGCTGGACAGGATTGATTCTGCCTTTAGTACATCCATCTATAACCCTAAATCTGTTTTTTTTTTATCTCTGCCAAAAGAGACAGACTAAAATGAAAAAAAAAAAATGAAACACTGTTTAATGATTATTTAAAGTATATAAAACATTACAACGCTAACGATTCTGTGTAAATTCTTAGAGCGGCGGTATCCCGAAAATAAAAAAGTCACAAAATAAGTGCAACGTTCTGCTTGCTGCTCGTCATGCGGAAAGTAGTTTCATCTTCGGGAATTAAACAATATTACGGCCGCATTTTTCTCGCTGCAAAGTTAATCATCATCATTTTGTTGCGGATTCATTCTTAC